>NC_080848.1:18559654-19202592 GCF_030435755.1 Ochotona princeps
ATGGTCCTTGCACTGTGTGCGTACATGTTGGAAGGTCCCTTCCCCATTTTGCTGCTTCCTGTTGGTTGAAACATGAATATGATGGCTTGAACTCAAGCGCCACCATCAGCCATGAGGGGGAAGCCCCAGAATGAGGATGTGGGGTAAGACAGGAAGAACCTGGGTTCCTGAAGCCACCAGCACTGATTGCTCATCTTTGGAATCTGTTCAGATGAAAACAGCTAGCTTCCAATTTTAGTTTATAGCTACTATGACTTAAAATTAACAAGGGCAAGAGGTGAAAAATTCTAAGTAATCCTTTTAAAATATTCATATGTAGTTTATTAAATTTACATATGAAAACTCAAGTTTTCCCTTATACCTCTCAATTCAGATGAAACATTTCAATATCCTGTTAATAAATTTGATAAATGTTAGCAACCACTTGGGTAATACTTAATATTTATTTACAAATCACTCTCAGTTAGTTTAAAATGCATTTGTATCTTTGCATCTGTAATCTCTCTTTATACATAGTTCTTATTATAAAATATATAAAACAAAATTTTCCATCTTAGTCAATTTCACATGTAAAGCTCCATGATATTAAATAATTCATAATGGGGTGAGTTAAGCTGCTGCCTACACCATTAGCAGCTGGCATCAGCTCTAGTTGGGAGTCCCAGCTACTCCACTTTTGATTCAGCCCCCTGTTAACGTGCCTGGGAAAGCACCAGAAATGGCCCAGGTGTTTAGGTCCCTACACCCAAGTGGGAGAACGAGATGGAGTTCCAGCGCTCCTGGCTTCAGCTTGGCATAGCCCCAGCTATGGAGCCATATTTAACCCATCAGCAAATTCAGATATTTCTACCAACAAAACATATCTCAAACCCATCTCTCCCAAGTCGCCATCCTAGTCCTGCAAAAACATTCCAACAGATCTCACCTTCTATTCCTTCAGGCCTCATTCACTCCCCACACAAGGTCAGAGCAATGTTTTAATACCGTAAATCAGGACATGTCACTTTCTGTGTAAGACTGATCCATGGTTTCCCAAGGTACTTTGAAGAAAACATAAATTCTTACCACTCAGAATTCTTGTAACCATCAGACACTCCTGGCCTGCTGCCCAAGGGTTGAGATCTTTTCAGGCACCCATTTTTTTTTTTTAATGCGGAAAATGAAAAGAAAAAGAATTGCTTCCCAAAAGATACAAAGCTAAATTTATAAAAATGTTTGTAACAATACTGATGTTTGTCAATGAATACTAAACTTCAACTCAACCTTTTCGTAACTGTGTGCATTTTAAATCTGTATATGTGGAATTGTTCTCCCAAATGCAGGAGGATCTTTCCCAGTGTTTGCTTTATCCTCAGCCTGTCTCCAGACCAGCTCCCTCTCAGTTTCCAAATTAAACGACACCTCCTACCCAGCCCAGGTAAAAGCAGCGCCCCTACACACACACCTGTTATTCTTTGTTGCCTCATTTCCTCTCCTACACTGCTCTCAGCATCTGTGTGTGATACTCTGTTTATTCTGTCTTCCCCATTTGACCAATAAACTCCATGAAGGCACGAAACTTCTGTGTTTGTTCCCCGTCGTATCCTGGAGGTCTCCCGTGTTACTGAGGGAATGAATACATGAACGATAGGAGCAGATGGGGCAGCCAGAAAAGATCTGCCTTAAACGCTGGCTTGGCGGGTTGCAGGCCCTCAACCTCCTTGGATTCCAGGCAAACAGGTTTGGAATGTCTCCCCTCCATAAAATTTTTGATGAAAGCTTGAGTAATTTACACTATGGGGTGGGACTCTTAAAAAAAAAAAAAACTGGGGTCAACACCAGGCGAAAGGCAAACAACTGACACCTGTGGGGCTCGCTGGCGTGGACCCCGGGTCGGCACAATCCCCTGCCCGGACCGCCATGGCGCTGGGTTCTCTTCCTGCCTTCAGCTTGGAACCAAAGGGTGGCTGTGGCCCCCGGCTCCCGCACCTCACCGCCATGAACGACTCACGACAAGCAGGGCGCCGTGGACACCGCCCTCCGGCCACCCCCGCGGGGGCGGGGCCTGCTGCCGCTGAGGCTCCTGGGAAGATTCTAAACGTTCTGGAGCCCCGGGTGGGGCGCCTGCCTGGAACGCGCTCCTGAGTCGGCCGGAGGCGGGAAAAGCTTGAGGAGAAATTTTTCTTTCTAAACATTTGAGGCTAGTGGGGCAAAACAACTAAATCCTATTCTCCTGAGGTTGTGTAACCGGAAAACTATCAAAATCTGTGGTAAAAAAGTGGTTTCTTTTTCCCGTTCACTCCCAGTACTTTATTGTGGAGAGAATTTTGGCGTTTCCTGGACTGAAAATGCATCACCGTTGGATGGGGTTCTCCTATTGGCCATTTTCCTCAGGGTCTCCGTCGTTTGCCATTTTAAAGAGGTTTTAGCCTCATTCCGATCAGATGAAGTGGGTCTCTTCAAAGGATTGTGTTTTTAAACCAAACAAATCCCCGTGGTGGTCGTTTTGGTGTTTCCTCAAAACCTTTGACAAATAGGAGTGGGGCAGACCCGTGGCTTTATTTGGGGCTGTAATTCTCATTCTCCGGGGTTGGGAGGGTGAAAGGAAACCACAAATAATCTGGGGTTACATCTTTAGGATTTTCAGAAAAAACAGATTCTCCCAGAATGTCTGAGAAAAATAGGTTGATGGAGGAGACTCGGCTTTTTAAATAATTTAGGCTCTCCCTCTTTTTTTTTTTTTTTAAAAACTCTTCTGAGAGATTTCAAAATTGGGGTACCTCGTGGTTGGCATTTGGGGTCCCCTTTGAGTTCTGAGAAGCCCATGAGCCCCTGCCTCCTAGTTCTCCTGATTGGGAAACAGGACAAACCCAAACCAGGCTGGCATTTGGTAATAATGGAAACACTAATTTGTCCATAGTGATAGTGACAAACTTCACTGATTGAGTAAGCTAGGATGGTTTTTTCCAGTTTTTAAAGTACATATATACTTGCACAAGTGTATTTGTTGGCATGAAAAAGGAATCCACTGAAAAAGGCAAATTGCAAAATAGCATCACTAAGGATCCCTCTGTTAGGAAATGTGTGTGTGTGTAAAATTCTGGACTGATAAAAGCGAAAGTGTTTATAAAAGAATTTAATTTTTTGACAATTTTATTGTGTTTTGCCATGTTGTTTGTGTAATAATTATCTTAAGGGATCTACTGGTTTAAATGTCCCCTGAACACCAAAGTCCAGCGTTATGGTCTTATTTGAAAAGAAATTCTGCTTTTCACCCACCAGACATCCAAGTTCTTTGTCCTGTTTTCAGATGTATATCTCATTTTAAATGGATGTAAGTTGATATGTAACCACTTAAGATGGATAAGTAACAATGTGGTTTTAGTAATTTTGTTTGTCCAGGGGAAAATTAAGTTGGGTCAGATTGTTTTCTGATGAAATGTGTCAATTGTTACTTTGGAGATAAACAGAATTGTAATTACGCATCTATGTAGCTATTATACCATAAAGACATTGTTTACTGAACTGGAGCGATAAAATGGCTCTGATGCATAGTACGCTAAATATTTTTAAAGAATTATTTTTTTTACTGTTAAGTAATCATTTATTTATTTATTTATTTTAAAGATTTATTCATTTTATTACAGCCAGATATACAGAGAGGAGGAGAGACAGAGAGGAAGATCTTCCGTCCAGTGATTCTCTCCCCAAGTGAGCTGCAACGGGCCGGTGCGCGCCGATCCAGAGCCGGGAACCTGGAACCTCTTCCGGGTCTCCCACGCGGGTGCAGTGTCCCAATGGGCAGTCCTCAACTGCTTTTCCAGGCCACAAGCAGGGAGCTGGATGGGAAGTGGAGCTGCCGGGATTAGAACTGGTGCCCATATGGGATCCCGGGGCTTTCAAGGCGAGGACTTTAGCCGCTAGGCTAGGCCGCCGGGCCCTATTTATTTTTTTTTTAAAGATTTATTTATTTTATTACAGTCAGATATACAGAGAGGAGGAGAGACAGAGAAGATCTTCCGTCCAGTGATTCTCTCCCCAAGTGAGCCGCAACAGCCAGTATGCGCCAATCCGATGCCGGGAACCAGGAACCTCTTCCGGGTCTCCCACATGGGTGCAGGGTCCCAATGCATTGGGCCGTCCTCAACTGCCTTCCCAGGCCACAAGCAGGGAGCTGGATGGGAAGTGGAGCCGCCGGGATTAGAACCGGCGCCCATATGGGATCCCAGGGCGTTCAAGGGGAGGACTTTAGCCGCTAGGCTAGGCCGTCGTGCCCAATCATTTATTTTTAATAAGTTACATTTGTTAAGCTCTCTTTCGGAAATGTTCTTTTAAGTCGGGTTTTATTCTTCCGACGATATAACAGTGATTATTAACAAAAAATTGAAATGAAAGAAAAATTATTATGTATCTGTTTACTCTAGTAGAAATTTATTTCACTGTTTATTTGCATATATATCAGAATTGGAAATAGTAATGCACCAACTTAATCTGAGGTAAATTTAAGTAACTCTAACCTATATTTTTTCTATTTAAAACATTATTTATTTATTTATTTATTTGACAAACAGAGTTTGAGAAAGAGGAAGAAAGAACTCTTTCTACTGGTTCACTCCTTAAATGGCTACAGCAGCCGGGCCTGGGGCAGAGCATGGCCAAAGCCAGAGCCAAGAGCATCATCTCTGTCCCAAGCACTTGGGCCATCCTCCACTGCCTTTCCAGAAACAATAGCGGAGAGCTGGATCAGAAGTGGAGCAGCCAGGATAAGAACCTGCACTCACACGAGATTCTGGCATACCAAGGGACATCTTAAAATGCTATGCCACAATGTCGAGTCCCTCTCTTTATCTTTAATGTTTCTAAAACAGCAACAAAAAGACGATATTTAGTTTTAAAGAAATAGAAAAATATCATCAAAATTTATTTACATAAATGCTTTTTTAAAAAATAGAAAGGCTATAAAAGCAAATTGCTGATTAATGGCTATTGAATGCTTTTTTATTTTGTATTGACTTTTTTGTGTTGGTATTTTGCTTTTTTCCTATTTTGAGTTTTTCTATTTTTAGTTTAGATCTCATCCAAATACAGCTCACTCCCTCTCTTTTTTTAAGATTTATTTATTTTTATTGGAAAGTCAGATTTACCAAGAGAAGGAAATACAGAGAGAGAGATCTGTCTGCTAGTTCACTCCCCAAATGTCTGCAATAGCCAGAGCTGAGCTGATCTGAAGCCAGGTACCAGAAGTCTCCTCTGGGTCTCCCACGCAGTTGGAGGATCCCAGAGCTTTGGGCCATCCTCTACTGCTTTCCTAGGCTCCAAGCAGGGAGCTGGAAGGGAAGTGGAGCAGCTGAGCCATGAACCAATGCCCATATGGCATCCCAGCACATGGAAGATGAGTCACCGAGCCATTGTGCTGGGCCCAAGCACAGCTCTTTTTTGCTTTTAAGACTCACTCTCTAGAATAGTTGGTCAAGAGGAAGAAGATTTAAAATTTTTCTTTTTAAATGAAGACTTATTTATGTATTTGAAAGAGTTGAAGAGAAACAGAGAAAAAAACTTGCACCTGCTGTTTACTCCCCAGGTAGCTGCGCTGGCCAGAATCCTAGAGATTCATAGAGGTCTTCCTTGTGAATGGCAGGGGCCCATCTTCTGTTTTTCCTAGGCCTTTAGCAGGGAGCTGGATTGGAAAAGAAGCAGCTGGAACATGAACCAGTGCCCTTAAATTTTTTTCAAATGGTGACATTCTAAGTTTTCACTGGAGCTCCATTATTTGCACATCATAATAGAATGTTTATAAATGTGGTGAGAAGACAGTTATTACCTATCAAAATGCTGACCTTTTCATTAAAAAAAAAAAAAGACAACTCTTCATTGCTCTAATTTCCTTTTTTCTTTGTCTCTTGTATCTTGTTTTTATAACTAGGATCAATTCATGAAATAAGAAAAAGGATGGCATCTAAAATAAACACTGATTTCACTTTGATTCCCAACCAGAAATATAGACGTCGCAATCGTCATTCCAGCTACTTACCCAGCAATCTAGTTTCAGATTCTCAGCCCTTATCTACGCTTGGAAGTTTCAATGCCTTGCCATTGGAAGTATTTCAAATAATTTTAAAATACTTGTCAGGTGAGGTTTGGAGACTATGAATAGGCTACATAAGATACTGGAATTATTCAACCTTTCCTGATAATTGTTTACTATCTTAGGCACTGCTAAAATGTTAATAATGACACTTGTTTTTTAAGGTTTTCATCATTGTTAGATAAGGGATACAGTGAGATAAGGGATACAGTGAGAAAACATAATATTCTTACTGTTGAAAAGTGTGCCTCTAATTATGATCACATATTAACCTGATTGTTACATCCCTAACAGGTTTCTAATTTATTAAGAATTGAATGTGAAATAATATTTAGATTTTTATCCACCAGGCTTATCACTTTTTTAATATTACTTTTTAAAGATTTATTTATTTGAAAGAGTTCCAGAAATGGTGGGGCTAGTGGGAAGCAGGAAGGGGGTGGATAGAGGGAAAAAGCTTTCATCTACTAGCTCATTTCCCAAATGGCTGCGACAGCCAGGACTGGGCCAGGCCAGAGCCAGGAACTCCATCCTGGTCGCTTAACCCATTGTGCCACAATGCTGTCCCCCTCTCCAGGATTATTATTCTTGGCAAATTAATATAATAAACTGGAGCCTGCATTGTGATGTAGCAGGTGAAGCCACTTCTGATCCAGCTCCCTTTGGGTGGCATGGGAAAGGCCACAAAGTGGTTTGGACCCCTACTACCCATTTAGGAAACCTGGAAGAAGCTCCTGGCTTCTGATTTCCACCTGGCCAAGGCCTGGCCATTGTAGCCATTTCTGGAAGGACCCAGCAGACATAAGGTTTCTCTCTCTGTTTGTCCCTCCCTCTCTGTAATTCTGCCTTCCAAGTAAATAAATAAATCTTTTAGAAATAAAAATAAAAAAGATAGTAAATGGTACTAACATTCTTCTATTTAAGCTGTACATACATGCATGTGTCTGTTTCTTTTGGTAGTGAAGGATATCAGCATGTTAAGTATGGTGTCCAAAACTGTCAGCCAGAGCATTATTAATTACATCTCAACTTCATCAGGAAGCAAAAGGCTGTTGCTACAGAACTTCCATACCCTTGAGCTGCATGACGAGACAGAGAACTTTGCTATCCTGGAGCACTACCGATCTCTAGGTACATGACATAAAGAGAATTGTGATAAGTAAAGAAACATGCTTGGTAGAAAGGACAGATTACTCAGTCCTAGAATGCTAGCAGAAAATGAAATGTTTTTTTCTGAAATGTGCCCATTTCTTTTTGTTGTTGTTTGTTTGTTTAAAGATTTATTTTTAATGGAAAGTCAGATATACAGAGATGAGGACAGAGAGGAAGCCATTTTTTAAAGATTTATTCATTTTTATTGGAAAGACAGATTTTTATAGAGAGAAGGTATAAAGAGATCTACTGATTCACTCCCCAAGTGGCTGCAATAACTGGAGCTAAGCTGATCTAAAGCCAGGAGCCAGGAACTTCTTCCTGGTCTCTCACACAGGTGCAGGGTCCCAAGGCTTTGGGCCGTCATCCACTGCTTTCCCAGGCCACAAGTAGGGACCTGGATGGAAAGTAAAGCAGCTGGGATATGAACCAGAGCCCATATGGATTCCGGCACATGCAAGGCAAGGACTTTAGCCACTAGGCTATTGTGCTGGGCCCTAGAATGTGTCCTTTTCTATGATGGTTTTATTCTTCTATGTGAGGACCTTCCCTTAACAATAGCTGCCCCTTGCACTTGTCTTTAAAAAAGAACCTACACTTCAATGTCAAGTGATCACAGTCCTTGCGCTTGTGTGTTATGCTTATATGATCTAGGTGGTTTACCAATTTAGGAACTGATGTGTTTTCTGTACTTTAATTCCTGTGGAATTTAACTGTTTTCCCTTTCAACCATAATCTAGTCCTTTAGAAAGAAATGTAAACACATTATTATGGTGGATCATTTGCTCTTCTATCAGAAACTTTGATTTCTTTTTTAAGCACTCTGCACTTGCTAATAAATCATTATGCTCTAATTAAGTTGACTTGATCAAAGGAATTCTGTATAATGTTTCTTCCCTTGATATGTAATCATTCGTATCTTTCACCCCATTCATTAGTTTCACTCTCCCTAGAGTGCTAAAATAAAATTCTAATTTCTACTTGACTAATGACACCAACTTAATTATGAAATCACTTTATAATTAACCAAAGCATGGCAATAAAACCAAGAATCACAATGATGCTGGGATTTAAATAAAGGTACGATAGTAAGTTAAATATTACCTTCTGGTAGCCCAAAGGTGCTTAGATTTAAGAAAAATAGGACTATATGTATATGTAAATACAGCAAAGCATATTTGACTAGTTAGTAAGAGGCATGTGTCTCATTTTAATGTTAATAGTTTCAATGTTGATAACTACACTTACTAAACCCTAAAATAAAACACTGCTATTGCTTTTCCTACTTCTCATTGTAAATCTTTGTGCAAACATTGCTTGTTGCAGGGGAAGCGGTACTTGGGTACTTGGGTAATTTAAGGGTAATATAAGCTTCTCATGGGAAAACCTTTATTGTTATTTTAACATGCATTCAATATTTTAAAAGTACAGTAAAGGAATGAAGGAGAGACAGAGATCTTCCATCTCCTTGTTCACTGCTCAGATGGTGGGGTTTAGTCCAGGCTCAATGCTACGAGTCTGGAACTCCATCAGGGTCTCCCTCTCAGCAGGTGCAAGCTTGGGTCCTCCTCTGCTGCTTTCCCAGGTGAGTTGGCAAGAAGCAAGATCAGAAGCAAAGGAACCAGGACTCACCCAACACTCTGATATGTCATGTTAGGATTACAAATGGTGGTAGCTGGGCCCAGTGCTATAACCTAGTGGCTGAATCCTCACCTTGCATCCGCCAGGATCCAATATGGGCACTGGTTCTAATCCTGGCTGCTCCAACTTCCCTTCCAGCTCCATGTTTGTGGCCTTAGAAAGCAGTAGAGGGTGGCCCAAGGCCTTGGGACCCAGCACTCACGTGGGAGACCTGAAAGAAGCTCCTAGCTCCTGGCTCCTGGCTTCAGATCGGCACAGCTCCAGCCATTGCAACCACATGGTGGAGTGAATCATTGGATGGAAGATCTTCCTCTGTGTCTCTCCTCCTCACTGTTTATCTGACTTTCCAATAAAAATAAGTAAATCTTAAAAAAAAAAAAAAAAAAAAAAGGTTTATGGGGCCCTGCACAGTAGCCTAGTGGTTAAAGTCCTCACCTTGTATGTGCCAGGATCCCCATATAGGCACCTGTTAGGTCCTGGCTGCTCCACTTCCCATTCAACTCCCTGATTATGGCCTGGGAAAGCAGTTGAAGCCTTGCGACTTGCACTGCATGGGAGACCTGGAAGAAGCTCCTGGCTCCTGGTTTCAGATCAGTTTAGCTATGGCCACTGGGGCCACTTGGGAAGTGAGCCAGCAGACAAAACATCTTTCTCTGTCTCTTCTTCTCTCTGTAAGTCTTTCCAATAAAAATAAATAATCCTTAAAAACTGGTTTTATGCATGTAGCTATTTCAATATCCACTTAATTTTGATGCAAACATCTAGTTTATGTCTTATTTTTCAGGTAAATGATGGTAAGTACATTTTCTTTCTTTTGGGGGGGGTTGTAAGTACATTTTATTATGCTGCCATTCCTATCTGATCTTTTATTGTTTTTCAGATGTTAAAATAACATTTTCAGAGCCCTGTACTTTAGAGATTGTAAATTTTAGTTTGCTTCTTCACACAAAACAGAGCAGATGGCCAGTGTATAAAGAACATTACATCTGACTCTATTTTAGTTGGAAGAACTTGAAGAAGTCAGTCTCTAAAGAATATAACAGAACACCTGTGTGGGGGAAAAAATGAGCCAGTATTGAGTTTTATGGTAAATTACAATTCTTAAAAGTAGGAGTTTTACATTGGAGAAGGCAAGCAACACACAATTATAACTTACCACAGCCCAACTATGATATACCAGGGACTAGATGCCAAAATATGAAGGGAAAAAAAAACTCAGCTTAAAAACCAGACACTGAAATGTCTTTTCATATAAAAATAAGGAAGGTTTATGATTAAAACTCAATTCTGCTCATGTGTTCAAGCATAGCAACTTCTAAAAATAAATTATGTTCCCATAGGTTCTTCATAATTATATAAAGTAGTTATTATGTAAAAAAGTAAATGCAAAGAAGTTGAAAATTGAAGAAAGTCATGATATGCAGGCATGTATTCCTCTACTATGTATCTTATTTTTAGTTTGAGGACATCTGTCCTGATAGGAATGTTAAGAGTGTATTGCCATTTTAGGAAAACAGAGCACTTAGAAAAAATAAATCATATACTGCCTGTCACTGTGGCTCAAGTTACATACCTCACTGACAACTGAGGGCATTTTTTACTTTTTGAATGTCTGAACACACAATCCTTTATACATTCTTTACATGTAAACCCCATAAAAGGATATCTGTCAAAGAAGAAATAAGTATTTCATCCAAACTACATACTTCCTGTGAGCATAAATGACCCCTACCCTCTGAAATTTTTAGTAATTAAGACTAATTGCTTTGTATTTGGAGAAAGGGAACCTTTTTTCCCATTCTTCCCTTGCCTTTCATTAACAACTCATAAAATATTTTCTTTGTGCATATGTGGTTAATTTCAAGAGATATTGGAATCTATTTTCTAGGAAATAAGAGTTTCCTTAATGTATCTGATGTGTTTGTGTCGTATTATTGTATCTTTAAATAATTTTATGGAGCAACGATTTCACAGTTTTTTGGACAGTGTTATCCCAAGGCCTCCTAAACAGAAATCAGAGTCACACAGAAAGCATCATGTAATTCTTTTTTTTTTGTTTGTTTGAAAGTAAGAGTTACAGAGAGAGAGAGAGAGGAGACAGAGAGAGAGATCTTCCATCTGCTGGTTGTTTCTTCAAATTGCCACAAAGGCCAGAGCTAGGCTGATCTGAAGGTGTCCCATGTGGGAGCAGGGACTCAAGCACCGGGCCCCCTTCCACTGCTTTCCCAGGCACATTAGCAGGAGCTGTATCAGAAGCGCAACAGCCAAAATTCAACTCTGTACCCATTAGGAATGCCAGCACCTTGGTGCCAGGCCTCTCCCGAACTTGGTAGTACGAATCACGTGAACTCAGTCCACTTTCTGACCTTCAGGAAGCAATACGTGTGCCCTATTGATATCCTTAAATTAATTTCATTGTCATTTTTCTCTCCCATCCTACCTTTTCAGGTCTTCTATTTAAAAGATGTACACTGCTGTTGCCCACCAAAGAAAGATTGAAGTACATCCACAAGATACTCATAGAAGTAAGACACTTCTGAATTAGTTCACAATCTTGATTGCCTGTAAAGATATTTTATTACTAACATCATATATTCATTTTACGTCTCTTTACTTAGTAGAATGTCATAAATTAGTACTAAAAACATTGTTAATGATAAGCTAATGCTTTACCACGTGCTGAAAGATTAAATACCACTTATTATAGTACAGTACACTTTCACTTATGTACTGTCAACCAGATAAAAAAATATCCAAAGGAAAATCTCAGAAATAAGAATTCTTATGTTTTAAATTACTTACCATTCTGAATAGTGTGATGAATTCTCTGCCATTCAACTCCACCTCAACTAAGATATGAATCATCCCTTTGTCCAGAGTAGTCTCACCGTGCCACCCGCCCATCAGTTGCGGAGTGGCTAGGTTGTTGGTGTTATCAGGTCTGTCATCCTAGTGTCATGGTGCTAGTATTCAAGCAACTTATTGTATTTAGCATTGGCCCCAAAGCACAAAAATAATAATGCTAACAATTTTATTGTTACTATAATTATTCTGTTTACTAATTATTATTGCCTATAACCACTTACATTACCTAATTTATAAGTTAAAATTTATCACCATAGAGGCCCAGCACGATAGTGTACCTATTAAAGTCCTCACCTTGAATGCGCTGGGATCCCATATGGGTGCCAGTTCTAATTCCAGCAGACCCACTTCCCATCCAGTTCCCTGCTTGCAGCCTGGGAAAGTAGTGAAGAGATGACAGCCCAAAACTTTGGGACCCTGCACCTGCGTGGGAGACTCAGAAGAAGCTCCTGGCTCCTGGCTTCAGATCGGCTCAACTTTAGCCATTCAGCTGCTTGAGGAGTGAACCATTGAACAGAAGATCTTCCTCTCTGTCTCTCCTCTGTATCTGCCTTTCCAATATAAATAAATAAGTCTTTAAAAAAATTTTTTTATCATCATAGGTACATTGAACAGAAAAAAAAATAGAGTACAGTATGAAGTATTTTTGCCTTTCATAAGAATCCTGAGGTATAAGGTGATGAGGTGGTCATTTTATTAAAATGAAATAATTTTTGGAAAACTCCATCCATGTTTTAAATGTTCAAAAATATAGAAATATATACATATATTTAACTTTTATTTATTTGAAAGAGAGATGACTCATTTTGTGGTTCACACCTGAAATGGCCACAAGAGCCAAGGTTGGACCAGGCCCAAGCCAGGAGCTGGGAGCCAGGAGCTTCCTCTGGGTCTCCCACATGATTGGTAGGTCTTTGAGCACTTACGCCATCTTCCACTACTTTTTCAGGCCATTAGCAGGGAACTAGATTCAAAGCAAAACAGCTGGGACACCACAATGCCAGCCCCAGAAATGTATTTTTTTAATGTTATTTTGTTTTATCTTTATTTTTTCATTTTTTTTTTCTTTTTGATGATTTTTATATAGTTGATTAGAGCTCAAAGAGTCAAGGGCTACAAGATAGTGGGTAAGATCATTGTTTCTACATTCTCTCTTTTCCTTCCTGTATCTGGTGGGAGAAGAGAAACAAAAGGAGAAGCCACACCTACCCTCCCAACCATCCCAGGGTCCCAGATGTGGGGCATGCTCCAAGGGCACTGCTCAAGCAGTTTTGATAGTTCGTCTGTTCTGAATTGTTGCCAGTCTCGCCATTCCAAGCACAATTGTCGCTGTCCTGCAGCGATGGACTTAGTGCACGGAGCCTATAATAACACGTGTGGTCCCTGACTGATGGTCGAAAGCCAAAGTTTATTAGTGGCATCACATAGGATAAGGGAGGAGGCACTGAGCTTTTCAATAAAACCCATCAACTGTTTCTATACTGTTGTTTGGGACTCTTTTGTTTTCTGTGTTCCACCAAGTGCTCTCATTCACATGCTGTCCACTCAACTGTTCTCATACAAATGATATCCATTTAGCTATAGGAATGGTACACACTCAGTTGTTCTCATACAAATATTATCCTATCAGTTGTAATCCTATGCTCTCTCACCTTCTAGGGTCACAACGTCCCTTTACACACAATGAAATCTCTTCAGAATCCACTGGCTGACATAGTCCACCTTATTGTCCCAAGAACATATATTTTAATATGTAAACTAGCACACCTTTAATGATTGACCCAGAAATATGTATCAATATGTTGGGGCGTACTCTCTAAGTAAGATGGAGTTTTCTACACAAATCCAACATGCATCCAGCTGTCATGGTTCAGTGCTGCACTCAACGGTGTGCAAACTGTGACACACTGGCTTCTTCATGTTAGTATTTTCAATGAGCTCTGGTTTTCATTTTTACAGAAACTCCCCAGATATCTTTCTGCCATCTACTTTGTCACTCCCCACATCATTCTGTATGTTGTTTTAAGATTATTATTCATAAAAAGCATCATGTTCATCAAGATGATTTTATTGCTGAGAATTTGTTCAGTAGTTATTCATCTTCAGCAAGATAAGGCCCAAATTCCATAGTTGGATATTTAGGTTTCTCCCAACAATACAACTTTAATTCTTACTATTTGGAGCCTAATAAGCTGGTTATATATTTTTTTTACCAAACACAAATTTAAATTTGTTTATTTTACCTCAATACAATTTTGTCTTTACTGCTTCTCTCACCAATCCATTTTATTCATTGTATCTGAATCCTACTTTAAGCTTTTATAGCTATACACAAATTTCTCTTTTTCTTATTTTCATACTATATCATACAGTTTTTTTTCATTTACTGGTGTTAACATTTGTTCATTTTCTAGCCCAGATAATTATAATCATGTCATAGATACACATCTTAGTCTCATAAGTACATGAAGCTCCTGGAGGAGAGAGACTTCACCTCACAGGGCTAATTAGAATTTATGCTGAAAACAGTCTTGCTTATTTCTCTTAAGTTTGAATGTCAAATAGTTGTACCGTTCCACTGAAAACGCAGAATTTATAATTGTTCTTTTTACAGATTCCCTGTTTTAAATTCAATGGCTGTGCAGCTCCTATACAATGCTTAGGATTGTCATGTTATGGCATGTTTTTACAGGTACTTTTTCTTAAAGTTACTTAAAAGACAAAACTACAGAGAAAGAGAGAGAGAGTTAATGAGAAAGAGATAGCTGCTATCTGCTGGTTCATGCCCCCAAATAACTGTATTTGCCAGGGCCAAGTCTGTTCAAAGCCAGGAGACTGAAACTTCTTGGTTTTCCACATGCGTAGTAAGGGCCCAAGTACTTTTTTTTTTTTAAGATTTATTTTTATGGGCCTAGCTCAGTAACCTAGTGGCCAAATTCCTCATCTTGCATGTGCCAGGATCCCATAAGGGCACCGGTTTGTATCCTGGCTGCTCCACTTCCCATCCAGCTCCCTGCTTGGAGCCTGGGAGAGCAGTTGAAGATGACCCAAGGAGTTGAGACCCTGCGCCTGTGTGGAAGACCTGAAAGAAGTTCTTGGCTTCGGATCAGCTTAGCTCCTGGCATTGAGGCCACTTGCGTGACAGGAGATCGTTTCTCTCTTTTCTATCTGTAAAAATCTGCCTTCCCAATAAAAATAAAACAAATCTTAAAAAAAAAAAAAGTGGAGCAGCTAGTACTTGAACCACACCCATATGGGATGCCAGCATCACAGGCAGCTGCTTTGGCTCTCAACTATTTTCAAAAGAATTTATGTGTTAATCAACATTTCACAATCTAATTATAACTACATTTCATTTGAATCTCCTCTTCATTTATCTTTGTGTATTTTAGTATGTTCAAAGATAATTACTAAATTTTGTCCTAATAAATAGCTTCGAGGATGTTTTAGATAAATGTTCTGAATTGTCAAGCATACACATCTGGGCCCAACCTGGTGCAGCACGTTAAGCTGCTGTGTATGGCATTCCATAGGAGTGCTGGTTCAAGACCAGGCTGTTTTACTTCTGAGCCGGTCCCTGATAATAAACCTAGGTAATCAGAGAAAGTCCAAGTACGTGGGTCCCTACACCCACGGCTGGGGCCCCTAGCCTTGGCTTGGCCCAACCCCAGCTGTTGTGGCCATTTGGGAAATGAATCAGCAGGTAGAAGATCCCTCTTCCTCTGTCTCTTGCTCTCTTTCTAATTATGCCTTTCAAATAAATAAATAAGAAAGAAAAGAAGAATAAAAAAAATTGCCACATTAGAATGAGATCATTATCATTTCTAAGCCGTGTCATAAATGACAGCTAGAGGGAGTGGTAAGGGTTTTGTTGTCATCTTAAAACAAAGCCACAGTGTGGTTATAAGAAGTATGTATTGGAGGATTTGGCTCACTTCATTATATTCCTCATATTGTGAAAATTCAAGATTCAGTCCTCAGAAAGAGAACTTCCTAACAAAAAAGAAACTGAGTTTTAGAGTATGTCTAAGTTATAGCTAAGTAAATTTCTTAGTAGCAAAGTTGATAAAGATTGCATATCATCTTGATTATATTCTAGTGACAGTATGCTCATAAGAGAGTAGTGGCTGTACTTTGATGTAGTGGTACAGACATCCACGGTGCTTTCTTTATGTTATTTCCTCAGACCTTAACAGCAGGTTGGGATGATCTCGAGTGCCATCGTGTGTTTAACTTCGTGTGTGAGCTGACTAACCTGTCCCGCAAGATGCAGGCTGTTGTTTGCAGCAAACCAGGTAAAGAACTGTAATAAACAAATAATGTTATACAATGGATAGACCATCTTATAACGCAATGTACAGATTATATTATAATGTCAATGTACTCAAAAATATATTCCTATATTTTTACCATATAAAATGACAAACCTTTAATGATGATGGACTTGAAAATATGGATAAATCTCCAAATAAGATGGAGTTTTCCTGTGCAAATTGTGGCATACATCCAACCTGATGGCTCATTTCTATGCTTCTTCCCTTTTTCCTTCCGCAGAACCCTCATTCAGTGTGATGACCACTTCTGGGAAGGAAGGGTAAAAGCATTAGAAGGAATTTACAAAAAAAAAAAAAAAAAAAAAAAAAAAAAAAAAAAAAAAAAGAAGGAATTTACGAGAACCTTTAACATATGTACAAATGCAATGATTTATTTAAGTTTTAAAATCTAATGCAGAGGCTGGCATTTGTCCTAGTAGTTAGGATGCCTACTGGGATACCCATAGCCTATGTCACAGATTCTGGGTTCCATCCTGACTCTGGCTCCTGATTCAGTTCCTAATACACATCTCAGGAAGCAACAGAGATGGTTCGAATAACTGATTCCTGCTATCCACGTAGGAGACCCAAATGCTGCCTGGTCTCAGTCTTGGCTACTGCAGATATTTGGGGAGTAAGTCAGGGGATAGGATCTCTGTGTCTTTGTGTCTCATTTCCTCTGAGTCTCAATTAAAAAAATATATATGTAGGGCCCAGCGGCATGGCCTAGCAGCTGAAGTCCTCACCTTGAATGCACCAGGATCCCATATGGGCACTGGTTCTAATCCCAGCAGCCCTACTTCCCATCCAGCTCCCTGCTTCTGGCACAGGAAAGCAGTTGAGGACTACCCAAAGCCTTAGGACCCTGTGTCCACATTGGAGACCTGGAAGAGGCTTCTGGCTCCTGGCTTTGGATCGGTGCAGCACTGGCCATTAAGGCCACTTGGGGAGTGAATCATCGGATGGAAGATCTTCCTCTCTGTCTCTCTTCCTCTCTGTATCTGCCTTTCCAATAAAAGATAAATAAATCTTTATTTAAAAAAAAGGTAGAAGCACAATGTAATAACAAATAATTTATCATGTTACTCAGTTGATGAAAAACTTGTGTTAGCTCCCTGATAGCTTGAAAATAGAAGGATTTATACCAGTCTTCATCATCTTATCCCAAGCTTACCTTTCAAACTAATGACCCATTACTCATTGTATCATTTTAAGATATTGCTCTACTCACTGGGTCTGACACCTCATTCTACCTCATTTTGCTGAGATACCATCTCTCCTTCACATCCTTTAATATGCTCTTTGCCTGGCCTCTCGGAAGCCTTGCCTAATTTCAGAGCGCAAGAATCTCTGAATTCCTGTATTATTTGACCTAACATAGCAAAGGCTTTAGTCTTAGATCATTAGTAGGCATCTTATTTATACTTCTGTTATCTACAAGCAAGTAGGACATAAATGGTATAAAAATGCAAAATGGTTTAGCTGCTATGGAGAATAGTTTGTTCCTCAAAAAGCTAAACTTAGAATTACCATGGGACTCAGCATTTCTACCCCAAGAATGCACTTGATGGAGTAGAGAGCAGGAACATGGGCAGATCCTTTCACTCTAAAGTTCACTGCAGCATTGTTCACAATAGCCACAGTGGAAACAACCCAAGTGTCTATCAACAGATGAATGAACAGAATGTGATACATACTACAATATTGATGAAGCTTTGTTTTGCTAAGTGAAAGGAGGCAAGAACAAAAGGTCAAATACAGTAGGACTCCACTTACTTGAACAGGCAAACTCATGGAGTCAGAAAGTAGATTAGAGTTTATCAGGAGCAGTGGTGGGTGAAGAAAGGGAAGTTATTGTTCAGTTGTTACAGACTTTGTATTTAGCATGATGGAAAAGTTTTGGAATTAGTGATGATGATTGAACAACAGTGTGAATTGATTCCACTCAATTATATATGTAAAGATAATTAAAGTGGAAAATTTTATATTCTATACATATATTAAAGATTTATTTATTTTTATCGGAAAGGCACATATACAGAGAGAAGGAGAGACAGAAAGAAAAAGATCTTCCATCTTCTGTTTCACTTCCCAAGTGGCCACAACAGCTGCAGCTGAGCCAATCCGAAGCCAGGAGCCAGGAGCTTCTTCCTGGTCTCCCACATGGGCACAGGGTCCCAAGGCTCTGGGCTGTTCTCAACTGCTTTCCCAGGCCACAAGCAGGGAACTGGAAGGGATATGGAGCAGCCAACACCAATAAGGGATCCCAGTACATGCAAGATGAGGACCTTAGCCACTAGGTTACCATGCTGGGCCTTGTTCTGTATATATTTTTACCACAATCACTTTGGGTGAACTGTATGGTACATAAATAATATTTCAAACCAGTGGCTTAAAAAAATAGTCAAGGGGCCCGGCAGCATGGCCTAGTGGCTAAAGTCCTCGCCTTGAGAGCCCTGGGATCCCATATGGGCGCCGGTTCTAATTCCGGCAGCTCCACTTCCCATCCAGCTCCCTGCTTGTGGCCTGGGAAGGCAGTTGAGGACGGCCCAATGCATTGGGACACTGCACCCGTGTGGGAGACCCGGAGGAGGTTCCAGGTTCCTGGCTTTGGATCGGCGTGCATCGGCCCGTTGCGGCTCACTTGGGGAGTGAATCATCAGACGGAAGATCTTCCTCTCTGTCTCTCCTCCTCTGTGTATATCTGACTGTAATAAAATGAATAAATCTTTAAAAAATATAAATTACTTTAAAAAAATAGTCAAATCCCATCTCATATCCAATAGAATAACTAGAATCAAGCAGTTTGGTAACAAATATTAGGAAGAATAAAGACATCAGAACCCGAGATACACTGCTGATGGGAATGATAAAATGGGTGTAGCCACTTAAGAAGACAGTGTGATAATTCCTCAAATGTTTAAACAAAGTCACAAAATGATGTAGCAGTTCCATTTCTTGGCATAACTCCGAGAGAAATAAAAACATATTCACAGAGAAACATATAACAATATTATTAGCAACATTAGTTGTATTAGCCAAAAGGTAGAAAAAATCCAATGTTCATCAGTAATGAATGGATAATCAAACTGTATTATACCCATACAATCAAATATTATTTCTAGTAAAAATAAATTAAAATACTAAAATATGGTACAAATGGAATAACCTTGAACATGCTTTGCTAAGTGAAATAAAACAATCACTAAAGACCACATACTACATGCTATCATTCATATAAACACCATGATTAGGAAAATTATGGAGACACTGAGCAGATCATTTAGTTCTGAAATATTAAAGTACATAGAGGGGCCCAGTGCAGTAGCCTAGTGGCTAAAGTGTTCAGCTTGCCTGCACCAGGATCCCATATGGGATCTGGTCCTGGTCCCAGTTGTTGCACTTCCCATCCAGCTCCCTGCTTGTGGCCTGAGAAAGCAGACGAGGACAGCCCAAAGCCTTGGGACCCTGCACCCGCGTGGGAGACACTGAAGAAGACCTGGCTCTTGTCTTAGATCATTGCAGCTCCAGCCATTGTGGCCACTTGGGGAGTGAATCAGCACATGGAAGATCTTCCTCTCTGTCTCTCGTCCTCTAATCCCAGCGGGGCTGCTGGGATTAGAACCAGTGTCCATATGGGATCCCGGCGCATGCAAGGCGAAGACTTCAGCTGCTAGGCTACCACACTGACCCTAAATATGTCTTTCAATTGATCCATTATTCAGTGTTTTGAATATAAATCAAGAAGATAAAGGTAAGTAGATGGTTAAACTATGAAGTTTGGTCAGTTAAAAAACAGATAATATTAGCGGCTGGCTAATTCTCCACCTCTAAGAACCAGTATTCCATGTGGGTGACAGTTTGTGTCCTGGCTGCTCCACTTTCAATCCAGCTCCAGGATTGTGGTTTGGGAAAGCAGCAGAGGATGACCCAAGTCCTTGGGACCCTGCGCTGTCGTGGGAGACACTAAAGAAGCTCCTGGCTCCTGGCTTTGGCCACTGCAGCCACCTGCGGAGTGAACCAGCGGATGGAAGATCTTGCTCTCTGTCTCTCCTTTTCTCTGTAAACCTGCCTTTCCCGTGAAAATAGTTTTTAAAAATTCCCTTCTTACTTTTATTTTAGAAATCCACTTTATAATCGTTCTTTAACCACAAAGGCTAGAGGCTGCTGATCACTATCTGATGACTCTGGAAGGAGTGACTTACAACTTTTTTGTCTTCACAGGAAGTGCCCGGAAATTGGAGTTAAGAATCAGACTGTTCTGCAGGAATGTTCTGCTTGATCACTGGTCCAGTCGAAGTGATTCAGCTTTTTGGTTGACACGAATATTAAAACCCTGGCCAATGGTGAATCAAGCAAGATTACTGTATATCATCTTTGGGCCAGTATCTCCTCATGATGGTGAGCACCTGCGTTTCAGGAACATGTGTTACATAACTGGTTAATCACTTAGACTTTGGAAAGTGTAGAATTTTGCACCTACTCAGTTTTCTCATTCCTATTCACTGAACAGGGTTCCATGATTTCAAAGATGTATACATTAATTTAAGCACAACCAAAACTTCCAAGACAGATTTAGTTCTGCAATAGCTCATTATTTTATTGTAAAAATTTTTTTATGGGTTTTTTTTTTTTTTGGAAAGTGAGATATACAGAGAGGAGGAGAGAAAGAGAGGAGATCTTCTGTCCAATGATTCACTCCCCAAGTGACCGCAACAGCTGGAGCTGTGCTGATCCAAAGCCAGGAGCTAGGAGCTTTTTCTAGGTCTCCCACATGGGTGCAGGGTCCCAAGGCTTTGGCCCATCCTTGACTGCTTTCCCATGTCACAAGCAGGGAGCTGGATGGGAAGTGGAGCTGCAGGGATTAGAACCGGCACGCATATGGGATCCTGGTGCATTCAAGGCAAGGACTTTAGCCGCTAGGCTACCACCAGATCTTCTTTGTTTTACTTTTAAAATATTTATTTTTGTCATATTTATAAGTCAGAAAGTGAGAAAGAAAGAAACGTCCATCTACTAGTTTATTCCCCAAATCCCTGCAACAGCTAGAGTTCAGCTAGGCCAAAACCAGGAGCCTGGAACTCTCTCTGGATTTCTCACGTAGGGGGCAGGGCCCAAGTACCTCATCTATTCTTTGCTGCTTCCCAGAATACACATTAGTGCAAGCTGGATAGGAAGCAGAGGAGCCAGGATTTGGATGAGGCGCTGGAATATGGGATATGTGCATCCCGTGCGGTGACTTCAGCCACTGCTCCAAACGCCTGCACCACTGAACATAGTGTATGTTCATGGTTACACATTATTTTAGCCCAGGGTCGTGCTTCCTGCTCGAAGGACTGATAGTGCTCATGAAGCAAGATGGTAGACACAATTCACGTTTTACTTAGTTTTGGAAGCGTACTAGGAATTTTTGTAAGTTTGTTTTGCCTCTGTTTAGTCTTGGTTGATTAATGTTAACATTATTAGGGCATTTCTTTAGTTCATATTGACATATTTCAGGAAATAAGGAGCTTAAAAGACCTTGACTGGCAGCAGGAAGCCAGTCTGGGATTAAAATTTTGTTGTATGTTGTTGTGTGTAGACAAAGAAAATTGGTCCTAGACAAAGAATCATAACTGATTAGAACGCCCTGTCCAGTAACCTAGCGGTTAAAGTCCTTGTCTTGTACGCCCATATGGGTGCCTCGTCCAGCCCATATGGGTGCTGGTTCTAATCCCAGCGGACCCACTTCCCGTCTAGTTAGCTCCCCACTTGTTGCCTGGGAAAGCAGTCGAGGACGGCCCAAAGCCTTGGGACCCTGCACCCGTGTGGGAGACCCAGAAGAGGCTCCCAGCTCCTGGCTTCAAATTGGCGCAGCACCAGCCATTAAGATCACTTGGGGAGTGAATCATCAGATGGAAGATCTTCCTCTCTGTCTCTCCTCCTCTCTGTATATCTGACTTTACAGTAAAAATTAAGAAAAAAAAAAAGACATGCCCTCGTTTTGGAAAGTTAATAGTAGATTTTATTTTATTTTAATAAGATTGCATCACTTGCTCATTCTAAGTTCGGTTATGAGGTGTTACCTCTAAACTAGAAGCCTGTTCTGTGTGATGAAGCTATCCTTGTTTCATTGCCTACTGCTGTGTGCTGCATCATCTCTCTAAGAAATCTTCAAATATATACTGTTCTCAGGACTGATTTCATTATGAAAATGCAATGTATATAAATAATAATATTCCAGTATGTAATCCACTTTCATTTTTAAGCAATCCATGAAGTTTTAATCAAAGTCAACCATTCTGTCCTAGCCTAGTTTTTGCTTCAATTCAGGACAGGTGTTTTGGCAGAAAATGACAGAAGGACCTACAGATGAATCGAGTCTTAAAGGTCTGGCAGATGCCATTAAATTACTATATGACACAGGCACCAAGGAGTGGACAGCAGATGATGTCATCAGTCTCGTGGACGAGCTATCAGGTAGAATGTATAGAGACTGATGTACAGTAACATTAACATACGATTAATACAGTTATAGAATTAGAAGGCTATTCCTACAGGTATAAATTAAGTGCCTGAATCATTCGTTGCTTTAAAATGTTTTAAAGTTTGGCCTTATGATTGGAGAGAATACATGTGGTCAATTTCTTTTAATTTTAAATATTAGATCATTGTTATAATTGTCATGTGTTGACTAGATTTACTGTACTCATTTTGCAAGTTTCAGAAATACCCTGCTAGGTTATGTAAGGAGAAAAATCCTCCCCTGCTAGGTTAGGAAAGGTGAAGCAGTTTTTCCCATTCCTGCCTCATCCTTTAGATTGTAAAGCTAACAGAGCTTCTCTGCGTAGCAGCAGCTTCGACCATCTTGCCTGATGATGATACATGTGTTGAACAGCTTCAACTAGGCCTTGAACACGTGTGTAGGAGCTGCCATGACCTGGCCCTAAGCCTGTCTCTGGCTAAATGCTATAATTATAATGTTAAAAACATTTTCCCCAAGCAGTTCCCTTGGTATTAATTGTATTTCCAATGAAGTGTTATGATGTTACAAGTATGTAATGTTTCCCAAGGCTATCATGCAATTTCTCATTAAATAACTCTTCTTCTTCTAACAAAAGTGGTTCCCCGTGAGTGGCTCCTAGAGAATAATGCACGACTTCTAATCTTAAGTGGAAACAACATCTGTTTCACTTTCATGGCTAGTAAAGCTGTGAACGGACGGGCCCTTGAACTGTCAAGACTTATAGTCTTTTTGGCTTTGGTAAGTAAAACGTTTTCCTCTAGCTAAATGTTTAACATCACAGTTGACCTGCCAGGGATTACCTTGAAGAAATTTAAGTATATATTTTAATGTTTCTCTTAAAAATATTAAAGTATGTATAATAAACAATAACATGCTCTTTTTAAAAATATGTATTTTATTTATTTTGAAAGGCAGAGTTACAGAAAGAGAGCGACCCTCTATCTGCTGATTCACTCCCCAGATGGCCACAATGACCAGGACTGGGTCAGGCCAAAGACAGGAGTTTCTTCTAGGTCTCCCACATGGGTGCAAGAGCGTAAGAAGTTAGGCCATATTCAGCTGCTTTCCCAGGTACATTAGCAGGGTGCTGGATTGGAAGTGGAACAGCATATAGAATGCCAGTATCACAGGCAGCAACTATACCAAATGCCACAATGCCACTCCTGAATTATTCTTTACATTAATTTATTCCCCTTGTACATCTAGAGTGTCATTACATACCTCAACATACCCCTAGGGACCAGACATGTGGCCTAGCAGTTAAGAGGCCAGTTTGACATGTGTTTGAGTCCCAGCTCTGCTTCTGACTGCAGCGTCCTGCTAATGAGCACCCTGGGGAGACATCAGGTGATAGCACAAATTGTTTGGTCCCTGGCAGGCACAAGGGAGACCTGGATCGCATTCCTAGCTTCTGGTTTTGACCTGGTCCAGCCCTGGCTGTTGTGAACTTTTGCTGTGTGAGCCAAGGGCTGGGAGTTCTATTTGTCTCTGCTTCTCAAATAAATTTAAATATATATAAATATTAAATATTAAATATTAAATATTTCTTTCACAATAATCAGTGTGGATGGAAATGGTAGGGAAAGGATATAAAAGTGATTAGAGGTAAATTGAAATAAGACTGGGAAAATTGAAATTTGGAAATGGGTGTTAGGAATTCATTACACATTTTTTAATATATTTTTATTTTGAATTGTGAACTATGTGGTACAATTTCATATAGGCTGGGATTCCCCCGCCAAACTCCCATCCCCTGACAGATTTTCCCCATTTTACTACAATAGTGTAGTCCTTCATAAGGAATCATAATTTTATTAGTCTCTTATTTAAGTGTACCCCGACATTGTTAGTACAGACAATGTCAGGCAGCCCAGCATCCCACTGTCTACACATGTCCAACAGTTTCATTGGGAAGAATTCATTATACTTATTTTGCTAACTTTTTATAGTTAAAATGCTTATCAAAATTTTAAAAATGGGGGCCGATGCAATGGCTCAAAAGGCTAATCCTCCACCTGCAAGTACTAACATCTCATATGGATTTTGTGTCCCAGCTGCAGTACTTCCTATCCAGCTCCATGCTTGTTGCCTAAAAGCAACGCAGGATGGACAAAGTCCTTGGGCCCCTGCACCCACATGAGAACCTGGAAGGAGGCTCCCAGCTCCTAGCTTCAGATCATCTTAGCTCTGGCCCTTTCAACCATTTGGGGAGATCTTCCATCTGCTGATTCACTCCCCAAGTGGCCGCAACAGCCAGAACTGAGCTGATCCAAAACCAGGAGCCAAAAGCATCTTCCAGGTTTCCCATGAAGTGCAGGGTACCAAGGCCTTGAGCTGTCCTCTACTCCTTTCCCAGGCCACAAGCAGGAATCTGGATGGGAAGTGGAGCAGCTGGGATATGAACCAGTGCCCATATGGGATCCCGGCAGATGCAAGGTGAGGACTTTAGCCACTAGGTTATCACTCCAGGACAAAGCTGCTTATATTTTTTAACAGAAAACAAGGAGAGACAGAAAGAAAGGTTATCCATCTTCTTGTTTACTCCTCCAAGTGCCTGCAACAACCAGGACTGAACCATGCTGAAGCCACAAGCCAGGAACTACATCTGGGTCTCCCATATGGGTGGCAGGAACCCAAGTACTGGGACCATCATCCACTGCTTTCCCAGGTGTGTTAGCAGGAACCTGGATCAGGAGCAGGTGTGGTCAGATCTCAAAATACTCTCAGGGATGCAGATGTCCCAGGTGGCAACTTAGCTTTCTACACCACAACCCCTACCCCTGCATGTATCTTTTGAGAAATTCAAGATTTCTGTAACTAAGTTCAAGAAGACAACGACAAATATATATATGAGCGTGTGTGTGAAATGAGGAAGTAGAAGGAGCCACTGTCAGGGGAAAGTAGCGGACAGATGAAGGTTTTTAAGGGCAGATGGGGGAGCGACAACAGATTCATCCAAGCTACAGAGAAGTGGAACCGCATAACTCCTTAGGGCCCTGAAGGCAGTTGCGTGTTATTTCTGAAGAGTGCACCTGTGTGGAACAGGAATGGGTAAGAAGGGAGAGGCTGGTGAGAGGGGAGCTCTACAGACCATCCCCTTCACAAGAGCCGCTGGTCAACTTAGTGTTTGTGGTAGGTCACCTTGGTGGCACCATAGAAAATAGTATAGGAAGAAAGTCACTGAGGGGAGAAAAGCCCTCTCTAGAAGCCTTCTCAGACTGATAACTCTGATCATATTGTTGCCTGAATTGCATTCGATTTGTCCTCTCTTACCTTCATTTACTGTTAGTGCTTGTAGGCTATTCTGTGTACTGGGTAAGCCATTTCCCAAAATAGATTGCAAGCTCATTGAAATCCATGCTGTATCACTTATTTTTTTCATTGTGCTGGGTACAGTACAGTGCTTCACATGGGATGAATAGTAAGTCTTTACTGTAAGATTATCATTATTTAATTATACCATTATGTAGGGGGTTTTTTTCATGTTATATATGGCCTTGTGAGTTGCATTGGCTGTTTAGAATGTTAATGTATAAACCTTTTGCATTGCAGTCAGTTTGGGTTGGGAACCTGTGATCTTTACATATTTATATTTAAAGATTTATTTATGTGAAAAAAGATTTATTCATTTGCAAGTCAGAGGTACAGAGAGAGGGAGGGCGGGAGAGAGGTCTTCCACCCATTGGTTCTCTCTCAGATGACTGTAATCAGGAATCAGGAGTTTCTCAAGGTTTCTTATGTGGGACCCAAGTACTTGGACTATCTTACACTACTTTTCCCAGGCAGCTAGTGCAGGGGCTAGATCAGAAATAGAACAGCCGGGACATGAATCAATCCCCATATGAGATGCCAGCATTATTGCAGGCAGAGGCTTTACCCACAACACCACAACATCAACCCCTTAATATTTGTATTTAAATAATGGAAAGCCAAAGAGTCCTAAAAATCTCAGGGTGGGGATTTAATCATGCCGTGGAATTCTCCTGTCCTTTGAAATAGCCTATTTGCTTATCATCCTTATCGGAGTTCTTGAAAATAGAGCTTTCCTTCATGGATTGTCTTTATAACCTTCATTCTTAGCAGGTGCTCAACAAATGCTTTATTTGGAAAATCAGTTTTACTGAATGAGCAGAAGTAATTTTTCATATACTCAATAATAATACTCAATACTACTACTAATAATAATGCTCACTAACTTCTAATGTTTTTGCATTAATGCATAGTACTCTGTAATAATAATTAAAGCGAGTCTTTATTTATTTCACACTTTTTTTTACTAAAATTGTATTACTTAAAAGCAATAGAAAGTAGCTGAAATGATGCCATATCAGGCTAGCCCTCCACATGTGGTGTCAGCATGCTATATGGTTGCAGGTTTGAGCCCCAGCTGCTCCACTTCTGATTTAGCTCCCTGCTGATGGCCAGGGAAGCAACTAAGGAGAGCCCAGAGCCTTGGGCCCCTGCATCCACATAGCAGACCCGGAAGAAGCTCCTGGCTCCCAGCATTAGACCAGCTCGCCTCTGGCCACTGTGGCCATTTGGAGGGTAAACTAGCAAATGGAAGATCTCTCTCGCCCTCTCTCTCTCCATTTTTCTATCTCTAGCTCAATCTCTCCTTCTCTAACTCTGGCTTTCAAGTAAAAAAAAAAATCTTTATTAAAAAAAGAATATTAGGTATAAGAGCATTTCCTATTAATAGACTTAGCATGGTGAAATGCATAGTAAAATATGCAGAATAATAAATCATCTTTGCCAAAACAGTTTTCAAATTCTTCAGCTTGCTTCACAAGGTTGACAAAAATTCTTTGTGTATCTAAATCAGGTGTGTGAGAAAGAGCTCTACTGCATGGATTGGGCAGTGAAAATGATGCAAAAAGTCTGTAAAGTGTTTAATACTCCAGTGGAAAGAAATAATTTCTTGCAGAATGTAGCCAGTGCATTTGCAGGTATCATAATGGAAATGCTGCACTCAGTTATGTCTGGTGAGTAGGAATGTAGATGGTGCACAGGTGTGGATAAAATGCATTCTAGTCTGCCCTTAAGATAGAGCCTGCTGTATGTGAATTTTTGTTTCTAAACTAACAATAGAAAAAACTAACATTTTTAGCTTGTTTGTTTTTCTGTGAGATATATTTAGCTCCTGCCTTAGACAATATCATAATCTTGTTTTATATGTAGGAAAACTAAGGTTTAGAGAAATTACCTGACTTGGCCAAGTTCATAAAATCGAGGCCACACACCACGATGCAACATTTTTTTTTTCTTCTGATTTTCTAGCCCATTGTTCTTATGTAATCCCATGGCTTAGGAAAGGGTGCTAACAAAGTTTTCTGCTTTAAATTTTACTGGGGGCAATTGGAACATCTTCCAATTGTATGATTAAATGTTGAACTGTCATTTTATTTTCCCCTCTGTCTCTGTGTCTGGCATGTAGGAGATCATGATGAAGACAACAGAAGCTTTTTGAATTTGTTCCATCTTGTACATGCTCAGGCTAACTTCCACAAGGAGGTCCTGTATTTGACCATGGGGGCTGTGTCTACCTAAATACTCAACAAGCTTTTCCTCTATAGAGTGTTTCCCTGAACTACCAACCAGAAGATTGCTACTTGTTCACATCCAAAGAGTAGCATCCATGGGACTTACCATCTAAGTAACCTCAGAACATGGCAGAGAATCTGAGAAGTAACTGCTTGTGCCGTTTAGTGCTATAAAAAATAACAGGTTGACCCAAGAACATATTCAGCTTTCTCTGAACTACAAGCTTGGCCTCTGCAGCTCTCAGCAAACCCAACAGCAAGCCAACACGGACGTTAGCCATCCCAGCGCCTGTGTGTGCCTTTGAAGACAGAGAAAATCCTGTTTTGTAGTTGGCACACATCCCATTCACTAACTAGCCTATATTTGTTCATTTTGTTCAGGTTGTAGAGATACTGCCCAGAATGCTTTGTAAAGATTCACAGCAGGGCATGTTTGTAATGTACAGAATATAAATTGCATTCCTTGCCACTTCCTTGGCATATGATTATGAAAGGCATTACCTTTTGTTCATTTTTTACATGAACTAATGGGTTTTTCTTTAAAGCCCAATGAAAGTATATGTATTTGTATAAGCTGCAGATACAAAACACATACACACAGAGTTGCTTCAATTATTTTGTGAAAATATAAGATTAGAAGTTAAATTCATAGGACTGGCATTGTGACACACGTCATGCCTGCATTCCATATGGACTCCAGTTCGAATGCCAGCTGCTCCATTTCGGATCCGGCTGCCCTGCTACTGCACCAGGGAAAGCAGAGAAGATGACCAAAGTGCTTGGGCTCCCGACATTGCAGCCGTTTGAAGAGTAAACAAACAGATGGAAGATCATTTTCTGTGTCTCCCTTTATCTGTCACTCTGCCTTTCAAAGAAATAAATCTTGAAAGTTTTCTTACAGTTAAATTTTATTTTGTTTTACTTTATTTTAAATTTTATTTTGGAAACTGGACACATGGACGGTTAAAACAGCTAATGAGAACAGGGTTCCTTTTCATTCAAGAGAACGGGTTTCAAGAAGCTCAGGACTCCTTTTTTCTGCTTAGCGTCTGCCGTCACCACCTTCACCATTCAGATAGACACCAACAGCATCTCGCGGGCACCCTCTCACATCACTCTTTGGGCGTGACCATTTTACTTTACTTCCACTGAGATCCACTCAGTCTTTCCCATTGGGCTTCTACAAACAGGGTTTCTTTTCTTGAGCCTTTGCTATAAATCACTTTGTGAGCTGGGAAAGGAAAGAACACCAGGTCTGAAAATTACCCACAGAAAAGGGGCAGGCACTTTGCAAAATTCATGACCAGTGTGATCCATTCTTTGTTTACAATAGATAAATGGTATCATTTTGCCACTAGTTTTTTAAAAAACTGATGAATTCTCGATTTGACTATTAAGCTGTATAAGATTTGTGACCAAATTTTTTTTAGAGATTTATTTATTTTTATTAGAAAGGCAGATATACAGAGAGGAGGAGAGCTAGAAAGGAAGATTTCCCATCCAATGATTCACTCCTCAAGTGACCGTTATGGCCAGAGCTGAGCCCATCCAAAGCCAGGTCTCCCACGTGGGTGCGGGGTCCCAAGGCTTTGGGCTATCCTTGACTGCTTTCTTAGGCCACAAGCAGGAAGCTGGATGGAAAGCGGGCCCGCTGGGATTAGAACTGGCATCCATATGGGAACCCAGCAAGTGCAAGGTCAGAAATTTTAGCCACTAAGCCATCATGCTGGGCCCATGACCAAATTTTCAGTTGCCTCAACTCAGTAATTTTGCTGAACACATTTGTCATTTGGAATCAACAGTTGTATCAAATTTTAAGATGGGAGATTAACTTGCAAAAGCACATAATCACCATTAGTATTCATATTTAAGTGATGGTATAGATATTCACATTGCAAAATGATAATAATAATAATAATAAAATAAGCATTTACAAAATCCATAGCCTGAAAACTCTGAGAGTGTCCATTCTAACTAACTCTGGAGTAGTCATGATACTGTAACTATGAAAACTGTGAAGTCAGATAACCTAGTCTGTGCCTTTTTCAAAACAAGGAGATTGAGCAAATTAAAACACCTGGACTCTCTGCTCTTTTTTCCTTTTATGAAGGTTATTCCTGGGCTCAGCACCCTGGTCTAGTGGCTAAATCCTTGCCTTCATCTGCCGGGATCCCATATGGGTGGGGAGTAGGTCTGGTGGGGGTTATTGTGAGTCGCTCTGACTGGGCTGCAACTCCCACTGGTTTGCATGAAGGCCAAGTGTGCAGTAGGCGGGATTGAGCTGGACTGCAGCATCCATTGATTTGCATAGAAGATAGGGCTGGAGACAGAACTGACCCAGCAATTACAACTACCAGTGTACGCGTAAGTAGATTTGGGTGATGGAATGGGCCAGACCCTATATTGACATGCTCACAGAGGAAACAGGTCTGGGATCACCTCTGATGAGGTGTCTTTGGGAATACCCTCCCCAACTGAACTGCTGGACTCAGAACTCCAAACATAGAACTACAGGTTCCATGGTATGGCCGTGGAGTACATGTGTCAGAGCTGGGCCTCCTCGGTGCCTTGGATGGGGCAGTGAATGGCATGTCCAGATCATGGAGGATACGGCAGTACACTGGAGCCTGTGGAGGACACCTGGTATCATGGCAGAGGCCAGAGGACAGAACAAGTCAACCAACTATCCCATCAAATAATTGACAGTGAGGACCCGGCACGGTAGCTTAGCGGCTCAAGTCCTCGTCTTGAATGCACTGGGATCCCATATGGGCAACGGTTCTAATATCAGCGGCCCCGCTTCCCATCCAGTTCCCTGCTTGTGGCCTAAGAAAGCAGTCGAGGATGGCCCAAAGCCTTGGGACCCTGCACCCATGTGGGGGATCCGGAAGAGGCCTTTGGCTCCTGGCTTTGGATCGGCTCAGCTCTGGGGGCCACTTGGGGAGTGAATCAACAGCACATGGAAAATCTTCCTCTCTGTCTCCCCTCCTGTGTATCTGCCTTTCTAATAAAAATAAGTAAATCCTTAAAAAAAAAAAAAAGATTTGGCAGTGAATACCTGGGCAAATGGAGATTCTAGGGTAAACTGTATCAGTCAGTAGATTCTGGAGATTTCAACAGGATAAGAGTGGCAAGATCAGCAACAATTCAGAATTGTTGAATTATCAAAACCACTCAAGCAGGACCCTCAGAGCTTGCCCCACATCAGGGACCCAGGGATGGTTGGGAGGCTGAGTTTGGCTTCTCCCCTTGTCACTGTCCTTCCCCCAGATACAGTAATGAAAAGGGAGAATGTGAAAACAGTGGTGTCACCCACTTTCCTCTGGCCCTTGACCCTTTGCACCCTAATCAAATATGTAAAAATTATCAGAAACAAAATAAATATTTTTTAAAAAGCTATGCTAAAGGATGGCTAGCATTGTGACATAGCGGGTAAAGCTGACGTCTGTGACATTGATATTCCATATGAGCACCAGTTTGAGTCCCAGCTGCTACACTTCCAATCTAGCTCCCTGCTAACGGTCTGGGAAAGCAACAAAGGATGGCTCAAGTCCCCGGGCCCCTAAACCCAGGTAGCAGACCAGAAAGAAACTCCTGGCTTCAGCCTGGCCCAGCCCCAGCCATTTGGGGAGTAAACCAGCAGATGGAAGATGGATCTCTCTGTCTTTCCTTCTTTCTGTGTAACGTTGCCTCTCAAATAAAGCAGTAAAGAGGGGTTCGTGCCCTCTCAACCCTGAACTGCAGCACGGAGGCATTTCTAACGCAAAACCACAAACCTAGAAGGGTTCACGGGGACTGAGCTAATGTGGGACTAGCTTAGAGATGAAGCAATTTCTAACTTTGAAGCCCTTGTTATACCAGGTAAAACCCATTTTTCTTCTAGTCACGCTGGAACAGCCCTGTCACGGGTTCAAGCATTCCTGCCAGCAGGATGCAATTTTCTCAACAGGTTACAGTCTCCCAGGTGGGGGTGCTTATCTCACCTAAGATGGGGTCCAGCTAAACAGACTCCCTCATATCAGGCCTGTTATTTGACTTTACACCTTTGCCAATATTACTGCTGAACGACCATCTTTTTACTTAATTATCTCTCATTATGAAGCCCTTGATTGTAATGTTACTCAAAAATGTTTTCTCTGGACTGGCATGGTGGCACAGCACACCGACCCTCCCCCTTCAGCACTGGTATCCCAGGTGGTTGCTGTTTCATACCCCAGCTGCTTCACTTCCACTCCAGGTCCCTGCTAATAGCCTGGGAAAGCAGAAGAAGATAGCCCAAGTCTGTGGGCCCCTGCACCTGTATGGGAGATCTGGATTGAATCATCTGGCTCCCAGCTTTGGACTGACCAGTTCTGGTCATTTGGACAGCGAACCAGCAGATGAAAGGTCTTTTTCTGTCAATCACTCTCTCTGTAACTCTGATTTCAAGAAAAATCAAATAGATCTTTAAAAATAAATGTAGGGGCCTGGCACGGTAGCCTAACAGCTAAAGTCCTCACCTTGTAAGCACCACGATCCCATATGGGTGCCAGTTCTAATCCCAGCAGCCCCACTTCCCATCCAGCTCCCTGCTTGTGGCCTAGGAAAGGAATTCAAAGCCTTGGGACCCTGCACCCATGTGGGAGACCCGGAAGAAGCTCCTGGCTTCAGATCAGACCAGCTCTGACCATTGTGGCCACTTAGCGAGTGAAACAGCAGACAGAAGATCTTTCTCTGTCTCTCCACAACAATTAAACATAATACTATTACTAAAAACTGTGAAGTCATTCTTCTCAATATTTATTTTTATGCTACAAAGTAAATATAAAACATGGGACAGTTACGATAGATTTTGAAAGGCATAAATACCAAAGATTTGGAGGCAAATTTGATTCTGAACCTAAAATAAATGGATTTTTTTAAAACTCTAACTGGACAGAGAAACACGTAGAAAAATTGTTCCCAAACCAAACGGGAACATTTGACACTACTAAACACACACTCACACGCTCACTTACGGGAAAGAGATTTTTCTGTAAGTAGGATTGGTGGTAATCATCTTATTTTCATTACTTGTAATTCAGGTAGGTAATAAAAATGACTATCTAACAGTTATCTTGGAGCTAGGAGCTGGGGCACACATGCTACGTATGGGGAAAGAAATGATGAATTGATGACAAGCTCTTTCTGGCTGAAGAGGGAGACCAGGATAACGATTCCACCCCAGCTGGCAGTCAAGACAGCTGACTTGCTCTTCAATCCACACGCAGCCCAGCACATCAGGAGAAAGGAAGCACGCCCCTCGGAGCCAAGTGCAGCTGAGTTTAAAGAAAAGCCGTCGGAATGAGACTTGGACAATCCTCCGTGGCAGCTTAATGAGTGTACATTTCAACCCTGCATTCTCAACACGCTCTGTCCACAACCCGAAGGCGCACCATGCCTGCAGGCCACTACCCCAAACTGCTGTCATCCCAGAGCACTGCCTCCGAGCGCAAAACCCCCGGGACCTGCCAGGGGTTGACCTCGTTTGGAAAGCTCTGGAAGATGTCTGCTGGCCAGCGGGACTGCTGCTGAAAGGCTTCTGGACCGACTGCAGACCAGGAGCTGCGGGAGACCAAACACAAAGGGTGAGCCGCAGACATGGGGCGGCGGCCACAGCCCACGCCAGGAAACCCCTTCGGCATCCCTCCCTGTTCCCGGCAGAGTGCCTCAGCTTCGTAGAAAACGGGCATTACCCTCCCCCACTCCCAGAGCCCACCCCAAGCAAACCTCATTCATCCTCCAGAGAGAATGACTCACTAATTAGCTAATCAATGAATGCAATTATATCAGATGTGCAAACCCTTCTGCTGACCTAGAAAAATGTTTTGCCCTTAATCGCAGGAGAGAACAGACAACTAGGAGTTCAGTTTCTCACCTGGAAAATAAATCAAAAAATAGTAGCCCACTGGCTCCCACTAGACACACCTGCCTCCCTCCACCCAACAGATAGCAAAAATTCTCTGCATTGTGGGCTTCAGTTTAATGAAAGAACTATGCATAAACACACATGTACACATACATGTATATATGTTTTATATATTCTATAAAACCATATATATGCATGTATTTTTAGAATTAGGTCCCAAAAGAAAGGAGGTGGTGTTTCCTATTCGGCTCAGCGCGATGCATCTGAGGGCGAGAACGATAGGAAAGCCAGCTCTCTCTTTGTTTTGTTTCTGAATCTATACCCGTAACAACGACCAGAAGCACAGCTCCACCGGCGTCCACTAGCAGGCTGCTGGGCCATCAGCTCCATGATACCCTCCAGGCCACAGCCTCCGGTGCCTAGAGCAGGTAAATGATGTAGGACAGGATGACCAGGCCTATGATGGCAAAGAACATCAGGATGAAGATATCCAGCATTGTGGAGCGCCGGACTGGCGAGGCCCCCGGGTCCTGGGCAAGTGCGGGCCGCGGGCACGGAGCAGGCGCGGGGCGCGGGGCGCTGGGCGATGGTTTCTTCCCGCGCGGCTCGGCCTCCGCCCCCAGGCCCGCAGCCAGCCCCGGGATGCTGCGGCTCCGGCTGCCGACTCCTCCTCCGCCACCGGCCGCCAATCACAAGGCACGGCTGCCGCGACAGCCGGGGACCCACTAGGTGGAGACCAGGGCCTAGGCCGAGGCCCGCGAGCTTCGCATCTAAATGTGGCGAGCATCCCACGAGAGCGTGCAGGCCCTGGCTGTGGGAACGACGATCGCCCCATCCCCCTGCGTGAGTCCCCTGACTGCTGTCTCCTTCCCTCACCCTCCCACACTGGCACTCAAGCCTCGTAAGTGGTCCAGACTGCAACCATTTGGGAAGAGCACCAGTGGATGGAAGATCTCTGTCTCTCCCTCCTTCTCTTTAACGCTGCCTCTCAAATAAGTAAATCCTCGCCTTGCATAGTCCAGGATCCCATATAGACGCTGGTTCTAATCCCTGCAGACCCGCTTCAAGTCCGGCTCCCTGCTTGTGACCTGGGAAGGCAGTCGAGGGTAGTTGAAAGTTTTGGGACCCTGCAACCACGTGGGAGACCCAGAGGAAGCTCCTGGCTCCTGGCTTCGGATCGGCTCAGCTTCAGCCACTGAGGTCACTTGGGGAGTGAATCAGTGGAGGGAAGATCTTCCTTTCTGTCTCTCCTCTCTGTTTATCTTCCTTTCCAAAATAAATAAATAAATAAATAAATCTTTATAAATAAATAAATAAGTACTTTTTACCAAAACAGACAAACAAAAAGTTGGGCAGGCCAACGGCAGGTTCTGACAACCATTAGGTGGCAGAGGACACCAGGGCGCCTTGCTGCAGATGAGGTCCCCGTGGGGCTTGCAGCCGCTCGGGAGCTGGCCTGGCATTTCACAGCTCAGATACGGCAGAATCTGGGCCTTCCCACCAGCCTTGCACACGCACACACACACACACACACACACACCACTCCCTGCTCTTTCCCCTGCCCCTGTGCCCAGACCAGCTGACCCTGGCAGTTGGAATGGCCCCTCCGCCCTGCTGCACAGCTTGTTTTGTGACACGCACCTTGGTTTTGTGGCTCTATTCACAGTCCCCACTGTTCCTCCCATTCCATTCCTCTCCTGCACAGGCACCGCCCCCTCACCCCCAGCTGGTTCCCTTCTGCACCCTCTTCACCCCGACCCATGCAGCACACTCATTCTAGAAGAAGCACATTCCAGTGGTTTTCTCTGAGACCAAAAGGAGAAGGAGGTCTTACATCTCTTATTTTTTTCAAAGATGGTCATGTCATGCTGCTTTTGGTGTTTTTGTTTTGTTTTGTAGAGAGGGTGATACATATGGGCACCAGTCTGTGTCCGGCTGCTCCATTTCTGTTCCAACTTCCTGCTGATGGCCTAAGAAGACAGTGGAGGACGGCCCAAAGCCTTGGGACCCTGCACCCACGTGGAAAACACGGAAGAAGTTCGGCTTCAGATTGGCTGAGCTCTGGCCATTTTGGCCACTTGGGAAGTGAATCAGCAGATAGAAAATCTTCTCTCTCAATGTCTCCTTCATGCTCTTTAAATCTGCCTTTCAAATAAAATAAATCCTTTTTTAAGATTTATTTATTTTATTGTAAAGTCAGATATACAGAGAGGAAGATCTTCCGTCCAATGACTCACTCCCCAAGTGACCGCAACGGCCGGTGCTGTGCTGATCCGAACCCAGGAACCAGGAACCTCTTCCGGGTCTCCCACACGGGTGCAGGGTCCCAAAGCATTGGGCCGTCCTCGACTGCTTTCCCAGGCCACAAGCAGGGAGCTGGATGGAAGTGGAGCTGCCGGGATCAGAACCGGTGCCCATATGGGATCCCAGCGTGTTCAAGGCGAGGACTTTAGCCACTAGGCCATGCCGCCGGGCCCAATAAATCTTTTTTAAAAAGAGAGAGAGAGCGAGAGACGGACTAGGCAGTGAGAAACAGACACACATTTTTCCTTCTGCTGGTTCATTCCTCAAATGCTCGCACAGCCCAAGCTGAGCCAGGTCAAATTCAGGAGACAAATGGTGGGCAATGCTTCTGCCTCCGGAATGCGCAGCAGCGGGAAGCTGAGCTTGGCAACAGGGCTGGGGACTTGTCTGCAGGTCCTCCCTTGTGTGACACAGGCCTCCTAAGGGACTTCCTGACCTCCACACCAAGTACCTGCTCCTGTGCAGTTGTTTCTGTGGTTTTTTTTTTTTTTTAAGATTTGTTTATCTAATTAAAAGACAGAGCTTCCACCTATCTGCTGGTTCACTCTAGGAATGGCTGCAACAGCCAGCACTGACTCAGGCTGAAACCAGGAGCTAAGGACTTCATCCAGGTCGCCCACATGAGTGGCAGGGGCCCACAGACTGGGGTTGTCTTCTGCTGCTTCCCCAGACAGGTTTGGGGGAAGCTGGGTTCGACGTAGAGTAGCTGACCCTCCGATCGTCATGCTGATATGGTATGCTGGTGTCCCAAATGGTGGCTTAACTCACTCTGCCACAACACTGGCTCCTTTTGCCTTTCTATAGGTCCTAATTATTTCCTATTCAATTTTGGAAAATTCCCTGAGGGGGGCAAGCATGTGGCTTAGCTGGTTGGATGCCCACACTCCATGCTGCAGTGCCCTGGCACTGCTCTGTATTCTACCTGTGTGTGCAGCACAGCAGGGCTCCTGGAAGATAGCAGGTGGTAACTTCTGCAGCCACAGGGGACCCAGGGATGTAGCTGCCAGCTCCCGGGTACAGCCCAGCCTGGTCCTGGCCATGGGGGATATCAGAGAGTAATTTCAAACAAATAAAAAATAAGCATTAAAAGGGAGCCTGGTGGTTAAGATCTTTGTGACTTCCTCGTGAATGCTGGAGTCACTCCTAGCAGGTCTAGAAACACCTTTTGGGGGTCAGCCCCAGAGGCAGTGCACAAAGCTTTCTATGAGCTGGCAGGAGACTGGCAGTAATGCCCCCAAGCTATGCCCAGGCCTTCCTGTCCAGTGGGAAAGCGCGACGCAGGCAGCCCCTCCAGTACCCTCGGATGCCCCCTCCGCCATTCCAGCTCCTGCTTACTGTGGGGTGGGGGCCGTGCTTTCTCTCGCCTCCCTAATCTCCTCAACCTGAGGCTGTGAAAGCCTGCGCTCAGGGGGCCCCAAAAAGCAGGTGGACATGGGGTCCACTGGTGGCCGAATGGGACCGGAAGGGACTGGCTTCTCCTCACTTCCATTGTCCTCTTCCCAACCCTAAGAGCAAGAGGGGTGGCGGTCACAAGTCACAGATCCCGACCCCTGCCTCGGAACACGTCGCTTTGGACGCGACGATATAACACTGTGAAGGGCAAAGCACCGGCTGGCCGGCCATGGCACCAGGGGGCGCTCCTGAGGCCCCCGGCTGGACCGCTGGCAGCAGGACTTCCACCACACAACCCTGTGGCCCAGCGAGCGTGAGATAGCAAACGCTGAAATACGCCCTTCTCTCCCAGAGCTGTTAGAGGGCTGGAGGAAAATGGGTTCAAAAGCACCTTTGAACAGCATCAGGGGTGTCGCAGCGGGTTGCTGATTTTTCCAGGTCTCAACCACTGGAACCTCAAACCCTATAGCAGTCAGAGACAGAGACCTGGCCCTGAGCCCCTGCCGAGCTCACTCCAGAGTTCAGCCTGGCTTTGCCCAGCAGTTCCACGCCTATCCAGGCAGCAAGGCATTCAAGGTGAGTACACCAGCAGATGGGGAAGCTGATGCATAACTAAGGAAGTGATGACAATTCTGGGAGGGTCACCAGGCTAGGCAGGGAGTGATAAGGGGACAGCCGCCAGGAATAGGCTTGTGCAAGAGGTGTTGTCAACAAGCAAGAACAGCCAGGAAATGTTAATAGTGCAGTGGACTAAACTGCCGCTGGAGATGCTGGCAACCCATCTCGAGCAGCCAGTTCAGGTCCTAGCAGCTCCCTGATAATGCCCTGGGGCAGGCAGCAGAGGGCTTGGACAGTTCCTGATTCCTGACTTCTGTAACTAATTGAGGAGTGAATCAGTGGATGGTACATCTCTTTGTAGCTCTGCTTTCCGAACAGATCTTAAATATGAATAAATAGGGCAATGGCTCACTGGCTAGTCCTCCACCTGCAAGTGCCAGCATTGCGTATGGGTGTGTTTTGTGTCCTGGCTGCTCTACTTCCGATCCAGCTCCCTGCTTGTGGTCTGGGAAAGCAGTCAAGGATGGCCCCAAAGCCTTGGGACCCTGCCCCTACATGGGAGACCTGGAAGAAGCTCCTGGCTACAGATTGGCTCACTTTCCGGCCATTGCAGCCACTTGGGGAGTGAACCAGTGGTTGGAAAATCTTTTTGTCTCTCCTCTCTGTAAATCTACCTCTCAAACAAAAATAAATCAATCTTTAAACAAGCTCTAGCCATTGCAGCCACTTGGGATGGAAAATCTTACTCTCTGTCTCTCCTCCTCTCTGTATATCTGCCTTTCCAGTAAAAATAAACAAATCTTAGAAAAAAAAAAAAAAACTAAAGGAGCAAGCTTGGGACAGGTGACATGGTGTAGGGGTTGGCCACATTCAGGATGCCTGTGTGCCTGTTCCAGTCCTGGCACCTTCACTTGTGCTAGATGATGGCTCAGTTATGTGGGTCCCTGCACCCACGTGGGAAACCCGAAAGAAGCTTCGGGCTCCTGCCTGTCGCAGCTCCTGCCTTGGAGTTATTTGGGGAGTGAACCAAAAGATGGAAGATCTTCCTCATAATTATTTTAAATAAATAAATCTTTTTAAAAAATGAGCAAGTAGGTTCCAAGACCCACATCTGAGAGAGCAGCTCACCGGCTCCAAACACTCAGGATGTGCGCACACGTGTACATACACACACACACACGCAGCAGCTGCGACACCTTCCCCTCCAGCCCAGAGCCAAGGAGGAAACCAAGTCCGCAGGTAAAAATTATACTTTTATTTGAGTTACTGGGAGAAAGATTCACTTGTGGTTCAAGTCAAATGTTCAGAATCCCAGCAGGCCAGAGAGATTTGATCCCATACAGAGCCCACGGGTTGGGGGAGGGGACCAAAACAGACGGCAAGAGACAAGGACCCCGTAGAAAAGATGAGCAGGTGGCTGCACACACACACACACGTGAGGCAGAATGGGGCGCGGCTGCCGCTTCTGCTGCCTTTCAAATACAGGCTCGTGGGGTGCTGCTCTTATTTTTTTATATTTCCCCAGCTATTAAAAAAAAAAGCCCCAAAGTGCATTGTGAGGGTCAACGGAGGCAGAAATGTGGTGAGAGCTGTCCTTGGGGTGCCCAAAGGGGGGGACACGGGGAGGAGCAGGGAGGGTTCACATTTCTCGGGGGCTGTTCGTGTCTTATTATTGGTCCACAAAAGTCACATTCACATTCTTGCTTTTGAACACATCACTTTTTCTCTGTGATGAATGGGCTGAAACACTGCCTCAAAGGCTCTACCAGGGGTCCAGCCCAGCCCGGGGAGACAAAGGTTCCATGCTCTCCAGTGTGGGCACAGTTCTGGGAAGGGACAGGCTCTCGACAGCCCCCAAGGCTCCTCAGCACCACAGTGGCAGCTCCTGCTCTCTCTGGGGGATGGGTAGGGCAATGCCCCTATGTCCAGGAGGGGCAGGGTCGGTAGCAAGATGCCTGCAAATACAAGGCTGGCCACGGGTGTCCTCCCCACCCACGGGTGCCCTGCAGGATGTGCCCTTGACCTTTGGTCCCCGAATCCATTGTGCTTTGAGATCAAGAGGAAATGGAATGGATCTGCGCCTGCCCGGGCTTGTCCTTTACCAAGAGCCTCTGAAGAGCCCAAAGGGACACCCAGCAGCCTATCGCCCATAACCGCCTTCTCAAGCTCTGTCTGGGACAAAGACTCCTGAGCTGTAGGGCACCATGGCCCAGGGGGACAGGACGGCAACCAGGGTCGGGGGACTGCTGAGACGCAAGGGGACAATGGAAGGGTGACAAGAAAGCCCAGAGAGAAGTCAAGCTGGCGCCCATGAGCTGAGCCGGGAGGGGACTGGGATATAGCACCGTCTTTCCCTTCTCACCCCAGAGGCCCGGCTTCCAGTTTTGTAGCTCTGGGATCCTGTCCCTGCTTCCAGAGGGCCTCTGGGCATGTGATGGGAAGGAGCCCACCGTGCAGATGCCACGGAGATGGTCGGGGGCGGGGGGAGAACATTTCGGGAGCAAGCTCAAGGCAGCTCTGTCAGCCGCCCTCACTTCCCGCAGAGGGGCCGGGACAGCTTTCTCCATTTAGAGATAAGAGGAAAGGAAGAAGTTTCTACTCCAGAACAACATCATCAACTTCTCTCCCCTCCCAGTGGGCTCAGCGTGCAGGCTTTGGGGACTCCACCCCCACTCAGGAGCCTACACTTGTGGACACGCCCCAAGATCTTGCTTCCACTCTCCCACCCCTGGCACATACCCCCTGCGCACAACCTGGAGGCTTCGCCAGGTCCAAGTCCATCAGACCCTGGGCAGTGGTGGTGGAGGGGGCGGCTCTTCTATGAGCACGAGGTGGGGGTAGCCGCCCACCAGATCTAGATACTGGGGCCGGGGTGCAGGACTAAAGGCCCCGGGTGTCCCTTCCTGACCTGTAGGACCCACCCAACTTCCAGGGAGTGAGGGTCCCCAGGGGGCAGGAGGGACAAACAGCTTCACCACAGCCCTCCCTCCTGCAGCCGCCCCTGGTGTGGCCACGTTACCCCAGGGGTGGGGGCTCTCAGTTCGCCCTGTAGCCTGTGTGGGCAGAAGGAATGCTGTGGGTGGCACACACAGCTCACTCTCTGTGAGGTGCCCCCTTGCCCTCGTGAGGAACCCCTGGTGGACCGGCAGCCCCCTCCTTGGGACAGAGAGGCAGAGCTCGTGGCCTGGATCCCAACACGGTACAGAGTCCTGGCCCTGGTGGTGGTTGGGGTTGGTCCTAGGAGTCAGGAGCTTTCTGGAATGTTTAGGTATATGAGGAGCTGGGCAGGGGAGTCTGAGGGGGAATAAAATGAGAGGCAGGCAAGGCCCAGGGTGGAGGGCAGAGGTCTCCCTCAGAGAGGCCCAGGCCTGCTCTATACAGAGACAAAAATCAAGAAGTGAGTCAGAGGGAAGACCTGCTGGCCGAAGGAGCTGGCGACAGCAGCAGAGCTAGGATTCAGCTGGCTAGGGAAGCCGGGAAGGGGACACACACACTCACACACACAAGCTGTCGCAGAATTTAACAACAGAGATACTGCGGGGTGGCTGGACGGATGTGATGCTGTGGAATGTGCTGGAGAGAGACAAGACAGGGCGGAGGCGCCAGGGAGCTCAGATGGCCTCCACGTAGTTGGCCGGCAGCATGCCTGTGTCGCCGGTGCGCTCCACCGTGCCGTACATCCAGCCGTCGTCAATCTGCTGCACGTTGACGATCGTGTCGCCGTCCTGGAAGGAGACCTCATCCTCATCGGCAGCGCTGTAGTCGTACACAGCGCGGTACCGCTTCTGTGGGAGGCAGTGCAGTCCGTCAGCCCAGGGCTCAGGCCTGCAGTTCTCTCTATAGACACCCCGGCACCAGCAGAGCCCGTGGGGAAGAGGGGAAGAGGGGAAGAGGGGAAGAGGGGAAGAGGGGAAGAGGGGAAGAGGGGAAGAGGGGAAGAGGGGAAGAGGGGAAGAGGGGAAGAGGGGAAGAGGGGAAGAGGGCCTCTGGCCCGCAGTCTACTCTGGGTCTTTCTGCCCACTTTGACTAGGTGTGCTTGGCATCCTTCCAGGGCCACAGCCAGGACAGGGGCAAAGGCCTCCCGAGTCTCTCTAGAACATTCCTGCCTTGGGGCCTCTGCACCTGCTCACTGCCCTGTGCCACTTACTCCAGCCTGGGCCACCAGCCAACTTTGGCTGATACTACTGTGTCTTGACTGCTCTCTCACTGGGATGGAAGACCCAAGTGGACAGGGAGGTGGTCCTCGCTCCCAGCCCCATCCCTGAGGCTCAGGTCAGGCCTAGTGAGCATCCCCAGGTGCACCTGTGACCACCATTTCTGATGACAGACTGGAAGCTCCCTCGTCTGTCCAGCTGCACGGATCAGGCTGCTTCTCTTCTGTTCCTGAAGAGCTGCAATGAGCTCCCAGGTGCCTGACACAGAGGCTCAGCCTCACCCACAGAAGCTGGGCAGTGGGATGTGCAAATACCACCCCTTCCCACGTGTGTGCAGGCAGGCCCAAAGGAGGCGAGCCACAAGGACATGACCTAGACTATGGGGGGCTTCAGCCCAGTGGGGGACACGTGCAAGTTAGCAGGACACTCTTGTCAAGTGGGAAAAGGAGCTCTGAAGACAGTCAGCTCTAGCCATAGAAAACAGCAATGGGTTAAGCTGCTGCACACAACGCCAGCATCCCCGGGGGTGCTGGTTTGAGTCACTCTGTTCCGCTTTTGGTCCAGCTCAGGAAGCAGAAGATGATGGCCCACGTGCTTAGGACCCTGCCACTCCAGTGGGAGACCTGGCTGGGTTTCCTGGCTCCTAGCTTCAAACTGGCCCAGCCCTGGCTGTTACAGGTACTTGGAGATAGAAGCTCATAACTCACTTGTGCACTTTTGCACTCTCTCTGCCTTGAAGGGAAATGGCCTGGGCAGGACAAGAGTGATTGTCCATAGCACCCCCAATCCCAGCCTGAGTCTGCCCACTCCACCATACTTCTGGGCTCAGGAGTTCAGCTCCTGGATACAGACCATGGGGGTTGGCTCATCCCAGAGCCCCCACAGCCTCTGGGCTCCTCAGACCCCTGACCTGGGGGCTCCCCACCTCCAGGGTCTCTCTTCAGGCAGGGCTCACTTACCCCACCCCCGCCTGGGGCACTTCGCTGGACAGAGACTGGGGCTGCAGGCTCCTTGTAGCCACCGTAGGACTGAGCCACCTGCTGTGGCTGGGGCTGCTGGTAGACTGGAAGGAGTGGGGAGAGACAGGGCTCAGTGACTGCTTGCTAAACCCTGACTTCTCAGGGCCCCCACCATGCCTGACCACCACTCTCAAAGGTCTCTGTGCACACAGCAAGGCTCTGGGCTGTCACCCTGAGGGCCTGGTATCTGTATATGTGTGCATGCAAATGCTGGTGCTCCTCCCCACCTCCTCCCCGGCCCTAAGCCGGACTGACCAGTCCTCTGCCTGCCACCCCCACAGGTTGCTGCTCACCAGGGGTACTGGTCGGGATGTGGTGGGGCTGCGGCTGCTGCTGCTGCTCCGGGGGCCGCCGGTAGCTGCTGCTCTCCTGGGATTCCCGACGCTCAGGCTCCAGGCCCTCGCCCCCACTGGGGCCCATACGGCTCTTCTCAAACTCCTCGTGGTATTTTATCTGTGAGGCCAGCAAGTGTTGGGTCAAAGATCCTACTACCAATCAACCAATCCCCTCTGGGTGCCACTCGAGGTCCCTGGAAGGTAGACAGACCCCACCCTGGGCATCCAAATCAACATCAACTCAGTCCTGCCTGGCCTCAGTTTCCCTGTCTGTAAAATGGGACACCAGCATCTACACACACACACACACACCTGTCACTGAAGAACATAAGGACCAGAGCCAAGTGTACACTGTGGGGAGTGCCCATCCCGTCCCTCGTCAACAGGAGCAAAAGCAGTGGTCCGTTTGCTGGTGAGACCAGGGACGCCCTCAGAGGACCATACCCAGCCTGCGAAGCCAAGAAGCGCCAGGCTCCCCCATTGGCAGACCATGGCCTTGGAGATGAGCCCTTCCCCAAGCCCTGATTCCTGATGAGTCCATCAGGTTGCACATCTGTACAAAGACCCAGAGGACCAGCTCTGTGCAAGTGTACCTCCAGAGGGGACGGGGGCTTCAACCCCTCAGTTCAGACTCCACTCCACTGACTGCAGAGACCCCCATTTCTACCCGTGCACCCAGGAGCCTTAAGCTGGGCGTCACCTTACTTGAGGACTGGGTACCAAGACTTGAGCATGGCTTGGGGCTCTCAGCATCAGCCCTGGCAATCAGGAGGGCAGGCACCCACCACGTAACGTTGAGGGTGGGCAGAAGAACTCAATGTCCAGATCTCCAGGGAGCTGTGATTGAGGAGGTGGCTGCCACAGGAAGTACCCGCCTCAAGTTCCAAAAGAAATCGCAGTGTTCACTGGAGACCATGTGTCTCCACTCAGACCCCATCCACACCCATCTGGCCTCCAGAGCCTGGAATACACAGCGTCTTGCCCCCCATCACCCCTGTGCACTGCCTTCCTCAAGTCTGGCCCCAGTCATCTTCTGCCATCCACGCTCTGTGGTACCTTTTCCAGAAGCCAACGCTTTCCTCGTCCCAGCACCACATGGCCTCCTGTGACTGTTCAGAGGCCTCCCTGACCCTGGCCCAAGGGCCAGCCTCTGAGGATTGAGGCCAGGCCTGGAGCCGGCTGCCCCTGATCTTTCCAACAGCAGCACAGCACACAGATGCCCATGGCCTCAGACCTCACCCTGGGGGCCAGCTTCCAGGAAGCCAACAGCCTGGCCCCCAGCCTCTTTCCCTCCTCTGAGGGGGCACTGGGTGCACCTACAGGAAGAATGCCACCCCAGGGGATGCGGCCAGTGACGGCCTGGGCTAGCAGCTCCCCATGTACAACAGGGGCTGAAGGCACCTTCCTGTGGTGGCCACAGGGGTCAGGAAGGCAGGAGGGACAACACTAGCTTTGTGCACACAGCCTTTCTGGATTCCCCACAGGTTCCTCCTTACATATTGAGTAGAAGATTCACTCTGAGCCCAAACCTAAGCCAGCTGCCAGAGCAGAGGCAGATGACGAGGCAAAGGAAGGAGGAGCCCTGTTTAAAGTGTTGGGTTTACTGGGACTGCCCCAGAGTGGAAAGGAGTGGGGGGCCTAATGGGGCACTGAGGTTCCCTCTCCTAGTAAACCAAGGAAGAGTTCCTGGAGGAGGTGACCTTGGAGTTAAAGTGGAAGATCAAGGACAAGGGGAAGGTGCAAAAGGGAAGGACAGCAGAAGCCAGACGTTCTTGGTGTTCAAGTGCACAGATGTCCTGGGAGTGGGAGGTGGAACTCAGGATGGGGGGCTGAATCAAAGACCCCACAGCCAACCAGCCAATCCCATCCCAGTGCCACTCGAGGTCCCAGGAGGGTAGAGACAACCCCCTGGGCATCCAAGCAGATGGCACCTACTGCGTCCTTTAAACACAGACAGAGCTGGCCACAGCAACTATCCCCTAGACAGATGGTGACTGGTTCTGTGATGGACACGTGACTCTGGCTGGAACACTCAGAGACCTGCAGCGGCGTTTTCTTGGACAGGAATCAAGAGGAAGAAGGCAGGTCTGGGGCTGTAGGTCACCTCTCTTCCCTCCCTAGGGAGACAGCCTAAGCAGCCGGACCATGGCTGCATCAAGACCCCCTGACCTCCAGCTTCATGGGCAGCAAAGTCTTGCAGCTGGATCTGTGGGCTGGGGAGGGAGCCAGCCCTGACCTGGCTAACACCCATGCTGCGAGGGTGAAAGTGAACCTCCCAGCCTACTTCCTAGTGTCCTGTCCATTGGTGGGCGCGAGCAGCAGGGGGAGGAGCCACTGGGGTTAACTTACTACATATCTATTAGCTGGCTCAGCCTCTGAGCACACACTATCCCAGCCTTTCCAGTGGACCAGAGTGACGGGGAACTCGTCCAAGGTCACCCAGCCAAAGGATGGGGGAAGGGCAGGACCATGCAGCACTGTGCCAACACCTTCTCCCATCCCACAGGGTTCATCTTAGCCCGTCTTCCCGAAGACCGTGGCCTGGGCTTGCACTGTAAATCCACAGCCTCTCACCCTCTGCACCGAGGACTGGGTTCCAGGAAGTAGGTCCTGGAGGGTAGGGCAGGCGACTGTTGAGCTCCCAGGGCCTCCCCAGGGCAGTTCCTCCCAGGGTGTGGAACTGAAAAGGCTTCTCAATGCTGATGCACCTGCCGATTATGCTGCAGCCTGGTTCCAAGGCTCTCTGTGGCTTCTACAAAGTCAGGGCTGTGCTTCTAAAATATGCATTCTATTTATGCCTTCACTCTCTCTGAAAGGCAGAGAAATAGAAAGAGCACTCTCAGCCGTTGGCCCATTCTCCACTTGCCCACGACAGTCAGGCTGCACCAGACCAAAGCCAGGATCCTGGAACTCAGTCTGGATCTTATGTTTGTGGCAAGAATTTGAGTTATTGAGCCCGGCATGATAGCCTAGCAGCTAAAGTCCTCACTTCACACATGCTGGGATCACATATGGGCACCGGTCCTAATCCCAGGAGCCCCGCTTCCAAAAGCTTTGGGACCCTGCACCCGCATGGGAGACCCAGAAGAAGCTTTTGGCTCCTGGCTTCAGATTGGCTCAGCTCCGGTCACTGCAGTCATTTGGGGAGAGAAGCAACGGACGAAAAATCTTCCTCTCTGTCTCTCCTGCTCACTGTATATCTGACTGTCCAATACAAATAAATCTTAAAAAAATAATCAAATAAAAAAAGAATTTGAGTTATCACCTGCTGTTGCTTGGGGTAAACCTCTACAGGAAGTTGGGTCAGAAATTCAGCCAGTGGGTCTGCACTGCAGTGAAGTAAGCAAAGCCAGCATCCCATATAGGCACGGACTCCAAGGCTGGCTGTTCCATCTGCAATGCATGTTTGCAGGCCTGAGAAAGTAGCATCAGAGGATGGTCCAAGTGCATGGACCCCTGCACCTCTGTGGGAGGTGCAAACGGAGCTCCTGCCTTCAGGTGGCCCAGGGCCAGCTAGTGCAGTCACGTGGAGAATGAACCAGCGGGATGGAAAATCTCTTTCCTTCCATCTATACAGAACCTTGCCTTTCAAATAATAATTCTTTTTTTTTCAAGATTCATTTTATTCTTACTAGAAAGTCAGACACACAGAGAGGAGGAGAGACAGAGAGGAAGATCTTCCATCTGCTGTTGATTCACTGCCCAAGTGGCCCAAAGGCCAGACCTGAGCCGATCCGAAGCCAGGAGCCCGGACATTCTCCCACCATCTCCCATGTGGGTGCAAGGTCCCAAGGCCTTGAGCCATCCTCGTCTACTTTCCCAGGACACAAGAATGGGAAGCAGGGCTGCCAGAATTAGATCCGGTGTATGCAAGACGAGAACTTTAGCCACTAGGCTACCATGGCAGGCCTGCAAATAATTCTTTAAAAATAAAAATAAAGAAATTGAGGGCCCGGCACCATGGCCTAGCAGCTAAAGTCCTCGTCTTGAACACGCCAGGATCCCGTATGGGTGCCGGTTCTAATCCCGGCGGTTCCACTTTCCATCCAGCTTCCTGCTTGTGGCCTGGGAAAGCAGTCGAGGATGGTCCAAAGTCTTGGGACCCTGTACCCCCATGGGAGACCCGGAAGGGCTCCCGGCTTCTGGCTTCAGATCGGTGCAGCTCCAACCGTTGCGATCACTTGTGGAGTGAATCACTGGACGGAAAATCTTGCTCTCTCTCTTCCTCTCGATATATCTGACTTTGCAATAAAAATAAATAAATCTTGAAAGGAAGAAAGAAAGAAAGAAAGAAAGAAAGAAAGCAAGCTGAACCAAGACTCAAACTAGGAGGCACCCTAACATGGGATTCTGGAATCCCAAGCAGCAACTGACCCCCTGTGCCAAATGCCTTCTCCTGAGAATACGCCTTTTAGACGCTCCCCAAGGAAGGCGAGGCAGGTGCTAGCCCACAGCAGGGCAGGAGCACAGGCCACGAGCTCTGGGCCGTGGGCCAAATCCAACTTCCTAACTGTCTGCTTACTCCCAGGAACTAAGAACACGCCCACATTTTCAAATCCTTGAGTGTGAGAGGTCCCACGGAGCACAGCATCTCGCGGCAAAGAAGAGTTGTCTCAAATGTACACTTGGGTCTCCAGAAATACACTAAGCCCATGCACGGCTGCTTGCAGATATGACCATGGAGCCCAGGAGCCACGCTAGAGACGCCGGGTTGCAAGCCACCTGTACCTCTCATCTGGCCTTTGCAGGAAGTTCACCGAGCCCTGCTTGCCAGAACAGTTTAGCTGCAGACTCCTCTGGCTTCGATACTCTCTTGGCACCAGTCTGGGCATCTGGAGCAGTGGTGATGCCACTGTTTTGGATGCCGAGTGTGTGGGCTGCACCCCTGGCCCTGCTCTCCACTGCTGCCTCCTGCTAATGTGCACGCTAGGAGACAGCGGGCAATACTGGCTGGAGCCCTGGACTGCTGCAGGTGTTCAGGGACTGAACCTGCTCAGCTCTGCCTGCCTGCCTGCCTTTCAAACAAATAAAAACAATTATTTATTTATTTTAAGATTGAAAAGACAGGGCCCGGTATGGTTGCCTAGTGGCTTCATCCTGCATGTGGTAGGATTCCATATGGGTACTGGTTCTAGTCCTGGCTATTCCAATTTCTTCCAGCTCCTTGTTTGTAGTCTGAGAAAGCAGTAGAGGATGTTCCAAAGCCTTAAGACCTTATACCAGCATGGGAGACCTGGAAGAAGCTCCTGGCTTCAGATCAGCTCAGTTCTGGCTGCTCCTACCATTTTGGCCACTTGGGGAGTAAACTAGTGAACTCTTCTTCTCTCTGTATATCTGTCTTTCCAATTAAAAAATATAAAATATTTTAAAACATCTTTTTTAAAAATATATAAAACTAAAGTATCACTTTACAAAACCAAAAGGGCATCAACAACCTTGTACACAAAATAGTAATTTAGGGCCCAGCACTGTAGCTTAGCAGCTAAAGTCCTCATCTTGCACGCACCACGATCCCATATGGGCACCAGTTCTAATTTCAGCAGCCCCACTTCCCATCCAGCTCCCTGCTTGTGTTGTAGGAAAACAATTGAGAACGGCCCAAAGCCTTGGGTCCCTGCACCCCTGTGGGAGACCCAGAAGAGGCTCTGGGCTCAGGGTTTCAGACTGGCTCAGCTTCAGCCGTTGCAGCCACTTGGGGAGTGAATCATTGGACAGAAGATCTTCCTCTCTGACTCTGCTTCTGTCTGTGTATCTGACTTTCTAATAAAACAAAAAACAGTAATTTAAAAAGTCTGAGATGGGGGCCTGGCATGATATTTATTTGGCTAGTCCTCCCCTGCAAGTGCTGAGATCCCATATAGGCTTCAGTTTGTGTCCTGGCTGCTCTGCTCCCAACGAGCTCCCTGCTTGTTGGCCTGGAAAGGCACCAGAGGATAGCTAAAGTCTTTGGGATCCTGCACCCACATGGGAGACCCAGACGCAGCAGCTGGCTCCTGGCTTCAGATCAGCTCAGCTCTGGCCATTGTAGCCATTTAGAGTGAACCAGTGGATGGAAGATCTTTTTCTGTCTCTCCTTCTCTCTGTAAATTTGCATTCGCAATAAAAATAAATAAATCTTTAAGGGGGGGGGAGAAAGCAGTCTGAGATGAGAGAGAGGTGGCCCTGGGACTCCTAGGTTTCCCCCCTTTCCTGCCTGCAATAGCCTTGGTCGGGGGAGAGGCTGGGGCCTGGGTCTGAGAATTCCGTGGGTGTTGGGCTGGCCTGGAAGCCAGGAGGAAGTGGGTCAGAGTGACAGGTGCAGCCCTGCCCAGCTCCCCAGGGGAAATGGGAAAGCAGGCCACCAGGAGGCAGCCCCCAGGCACCTGACTGGAAGCTGTGTCTCACTTCCTGTCCGCCAGACCCAGCCCTACCCTTTCCTGATCCTGGAAACTGGGGGGCGGGGGACGGACAAGGAGAGGAGGTGGGGCAAAGCCTGCCGCTTCCTGGAGCAGACAGAACCCAAGACCCCGTGCCCTGCTGTCCTGGCCTCAGCTGTCCACTTCCATCCTCTCCACTGCCTTCGCCTCGACCTGGCATCTGCCGTGTATATGTGGGATAAGAGCCAGCCCCAGCCCAGGCAGGGCACAGAGTTGTGGCAACCAGCCAGTGTGACATCGTTCCTGCCAAGTGCATACTGCTGCCCATGGTGGACAGCGCCGGGCAAAGCCCAGGAATGTTGCTTCCTTCCTCTTCTTCCCCCTCCCCTCACACCCAAGCAGGGACCCATACCCAAAGGCAACATGTGGAAACCCAGCCTGGGTACCCAGAGATACTACACAGTACCCAGGTGCCTCCCCCAGACGCTGCTGAGTGACCCCTGGCCCACCAGTGCAGGGAGGGCAATAGGAAAAGAGATAGGCTCCCAGGCCAGCTGTCCTGGCGACTTCTGTCCTTTGTTTACATTCTACTGAAGCCAACACGGCTGAGCCGAGGACGGTGACCAGGAGTGCAGAGGTGGCAGCAGACGGAGGTGAGTGGGCACAGGCACTCTGCAGGAACAGGTGTCCCTGATGCTGGAGGTCTTTTTCCGGCATCACTACACCTGCATCGGTGATGACTGACAGGTGGCCTGGGCAGGGGCATGTCTGGGGCCGGGCTGCTCTGTGTACCAGGGGTGGCCAGGAGGGCAAGGCAGGGTAGCACCCTGGTTAAGCATCCAGTATCACAGGCTGCACAGTCCCCCTCACCATCCTCCCCTCCATGCCATAGTCCTTGGGCAGCAGGAGTCTCTCTCCTACTCCTGGGACCTTGAAGAGACCCTGTCCCCTCTAGGCTTTAGTTTCCTCATCTGGAAACAAAGCCAACAGTATCAGGCCCGGGATAGAAGCCTGGTAGCTAAAGTCCTTGCCTTGCATGCGCCAGGATCCCGTATGGGCACCAGTTCCTGTTCAGCTGCTCTGCTTCCCATCCAGCTCTTTGCTTGTGACCTGGGAAAGCAATAGAGGACGGCCCAAAGCCTTGAGACCCTGCACCCACGTGGGAGATATGGAAGTGGCTCCGGGCTCCTGGCTTTAGATTGGCTCAGCCCTGGGCATTGCAGCCACTTGGGGAATTTACCAGCAGATGGGAGAAATCAAACTTTAAAAACAAACAAAAAAAGCCACAGTACCACCTACCGCTACCCAGGAAGTCCTGAGGCCCCAGCCCAGCTCTAGAAGCCCAAGAAAATTTTAGGCTGAAAGCCAGTGTGGACCCATCTATCTCCACAAGCAGCTGGTGGAACCCATCTGGCCCCTTAAAAACCACGACACAGGGACAAACGTTTGTAAATTTAGGGCTCACTGATCCAGGTGGCCTGGCCACAGTGTATACTGGCACCCTGCCCAGGTATGCGCCACCTGCCGCTGTACCTACAGCCTTCACACCTACACTCACAGAAGCCCCTTACACTCTGCCTGACAGTATCCCCTCCAAAGTGGGATCTGGCCCCTCTAAGCAACATCTTACAGAAAAGCGAACCACTTCCAGGGTGGGGCTTCCCTTGTCTACAACAGCTGAGGCTGCAAACACCAGGACTATGTCACAGTCAGACAGGCCTTCTCTGGAGGACAGGTGTTGGAGCAGGGTGGCCGCAAGCTCAAGGGTGTCCTGGCCCCAGTTCTAACCTTCTGTCCACAGCGCCCACTTTCACACTCACAAGGAGTGATATCCAGGAGGCCACCCTAATGTGGAAAGCAGGCCATCAGCCACAGGGGTCAACAGGCTTGGCAAAGGTGAAGTCTCAGCTCCCCCTGCCCTGGCACACGTGGGCCAATTACCCACGCCCTTAACTTCTGTTCCGGCCCTCCCCAAAGAATGAGGAAGTGGCCTCCATTCTTTTGCTGGCCAACCTCATGGTTTGCTGAGCAAATAGGCATGTGAGGGGGCAGTGAACACAGCCGAGAGGCAATAGGAACTCCTCCCAACGGCAAGGGCCTGGCTGATGCCTGCTCTAGGCCCAAAACAACTCAGATGTTCCAAGAACCACCAAGGAGGGCGGTCACAGCCTGGCCGCACCAACAGAAGCTCAGCCTGGGCCCTGCCCTGTGCCTCTGTGCTGCCACCATGCCCACCAGGGCCATGTGTTGGATGCCAGCACCACCCCCTCCCCGCCCCACCAGGCCAGGCCCCAGCAGGACAAGGCACGGTCCATCCCAAAGCTCTGACAGTTCATGTTCCGCTTTCTGAAGGCCCTGCCTCCTGGTTGCAGTGGAAAACAGAAGTCTGGCTGCACACATGACTCCCCACGTGATTCTAGGTCCCAGGCAGCAGCGGAACAGGCTCCGAGTGCAACCAGTAATCTAGCAGCCAGGGTCTTTCTCTCCATCAACTGCACCAGGGACAGAAAAACATACAAGTTCAACCCATACAGAAATACCAGTATGCAGTACCCTGGGTCAAAATACATTGTGGCAGAGAGAGCAGGCTAAGCCACTACATGTGATACCAGTATCCCACACTGGGGCACCAACTGTTTCACTTCCAATCAAGCACCCTGCTAATGTGCCTAAGAAAACAACGTAAGATGGCCCAAGTGCTTAAGCACCTGACATCCCCATCCCCTGCCATCCAGGGAGACCTGAATGAAGTTCCTGGCTCCTGGTTTTAGCCTGGCTCAGGAAAATTGTCTCTCTCTGTCTCTTTGCCCTTCAAATAAACAAATATATGTGTATGAATATATAAATATAATGTATTTATATTTAAATTTTATTTATTTTTATTTGAAAGGCAGATTTTTGCAGAGAGAAGGAGAGACAGAGATCTTCCATCTGCTGGTTTACTCCCCAAGTGGCCACCATGGCCAGAGCTGAGCTATCCAAAACCAGGAACTTCTTCCCAGCCTCCCATTTGGGTGTAGGATCTCAAGGACTTGGACCATGCTCTGCTGCTTTCCCAGACCATAAGCAGGGAGCTAGATTGGAAGTGGAGCAGCCAGGATACAAACTAGCACCCATGGAATGTCAGTGTTGCAGGTAGAGGATTAAATCACGCCAGCTCCACAATGGCTACAATGAACATGTTTGCAGTGTCTGTCTGGCCCAGCCACGAAGACAGTCACCACATCCTGTCTGAAGGTTCCTGGATTTAATATCCACCTCTGGCTCCTGTGCTTGCATCCTAGCAGTGCAGCCCCTCCTACCAGTGCGATCCCTGCAAGGCTACAGCGGTGATGGTTCAGGATGGGGGTCCAGTCCTGGCCCCGCAGGGCTCACAGAAGGAACCGGGGGACAGAGGCTTTCTCGCCTTCACCCTCTCCAGTAAAACCCAAGAACCACATACTCTGAGAGGTGGTAATTCTGCTCCCCACAGGCACCATGAGAGATGGGTGTGGGTAGTCACGGCACCTGGAAACAACTCCCAACACTCACTATCAGAGGAATCAACAAGGCATAACGTGCCATGCTGTACAGCGAAGAAAAGAAATGAATGACCACTGCATTGAGGTGAGTACTCAAGCCCACTGTTGCACAGAAGTGGCAAGACAAAAATAATAATAATAATAATAATAATAATAATAATAATAATAATAATAACAACAGCCTGTCTATTCAAAATTGGAATCATGTAGGGATGGGTACAGATTCAAACTACACAGCAAAGTGCACGTTCTTAAACTACAATGGCTGCTTCCAGACCCTCTGACTGTGGGATACACTTTTTTCTTTTCTTTTCTTTTTTTTTTTTTACTACTGATTATACCCAGACTCTGAAACCTGATGTTAACTTACAGAAAACAAAGGGCTGGTTATTTCTGGCGGACAGGCAGGGAAAGAATTTCTGTCTGTCGCAAAGACACCTCTAAAGTGCATGGCTCTACCAAACCATAGGACAGGAACCCACGCTGTCACTAATGGTAGCCAGCACAGTAACATTTTATTCCTGCTTCTCACTTTTCCCCAGCTGATGCCCTCATAATGAAGTTACATAAATATTGAATAGGCACTTGCTCTGCCAGGATTCTGTTTCTAGCCAAGAATATAAGAGTGTCCATTCTCTTGAGTTGACTGTCCAGTTGAGCTTCAAATAGCTCATACAGGGTGGGTGTCATGGTAGAACAGGTTAACCCACCATCTGGGATGCTTGCACCCTCTATCAGCATGCTGTCTCCTGCGCTTCTGACCCAGCTTCCTGCAAACACGCCTCACAGGAGACCCAGAATTACTGAGTTCTGGGCTCCTGGCCTCAGCCTGACCTAGCCCTGGCTACTGCAGCTGGGGACTGAACCAGTAGATGGAAACTCACCATCTGTTTCTCTCTGCCTTCCACATTATATGAACATAAATAAAACCTTAAACACTCACACACACACCCTCTCCATTCTGTAGAATGCCACCCATGCCAGGGAAGCAGAATGTCACCCCCTGCCAGACAGTACAGCCTTTGGAAACCAGCAGAAGTCAGCTGGAGCTAATCCGGGAAGGCACAAGCCACAGACAGAAGCACTATTTTGGATCAAAATAGAAAGGGTGGCTTTAAACATGCTCTTATCCACAGAGGGTGAGACTGGGACAACTTAATCATGCATTCACATGTGACCTGGAGTGCCCCTGGAGGCCTGGGAGGCTGGGGTGGCTTTTATGGACTTTCAGGTCAACAGCTCCCCGCCCCTCAAGTAGCATTGAGCAACAGAGACCTCCCCAATTATGTACAAAAACACTGATTCCTGGGTCCCTCACAGAGCTGCACATGGGGTGGGAGGCATGTCAGTCTATATCTTCAGTACCTGCCTGTGTCACATTGCTGTGAGGGTTCTCACACCAGGGTGTGGAGACCCCCAGCATTCACTAAGACCCAGAATCTGCCAGCTGTGTGGTCACTCCTCATAGATCCCAGCTGCCAAAGCAGCCACCAGTTCAAGTCACTTTCACCACTTGGAGCAGAGGCCAATCAGCTAATGCCAGCCCTGTGGCTACTTAATAAGATGGCCATCTCCTCAAGCGTGTACTTCTGGCCCATAGGGACTTTTGCCTACTCTTCAGCCAGGAACATCTCCAGTGATTGGGCATGGGGGAGAACAGGTGGAACGTTTGGAGGCCTTCCAGAAAGAGAGGCAGGGGTCACAGGGCTCCTCCAAAACCCAGGCTAGAAGCAAAGACAGGTGAATGTGCTGGGGGGCTGGGGCTGCAGACAGGGAGCAGAATATCAATGGAGAAAACTAAGACAGGCAAAGAGGGGAAGGACGAGCCAGGGTTCCAGCCCGGCGAGCTAAGTTCTCCCTCACTGTGCAAAGCCCTCCTACTCCCTCCCCACCAGACAGCCTGAGAACACTGAGACTTGGGAACCCCGGAAGAGGCTGGGTCAGAGGGAAGCCCCAGGGTGTGGGGCCAACTTACAAAGGGCCGAAAATCATCATACTCTGAGAGGTGGCCTCACTCTAGGTCCCAGGGCAGTTCTGCAATCATCACCTAGCAGCCAGCTACCTCCCATTCCCATCAATGTATAAGCAGCAACTTTACAAACCAACACCCTCCACTAGCAGGTGTCCACTCATCAAAGTTCCAGATTTTCTTTGCCCTCTAGGGAAATGAGCCCCTGTTTGATGAGTCACCACATAAAGTGTAAGGGCTGTTACAGTCCCAGGTCAAAGTTTGAAAGCCACACGCTCTTGGGCACAGCTGGGTTCTGTCGGCCGCCCTGTGCTTCTCAAAGGCAACCACGCGTCCCCACACAGCACACCCTGAGTGTGGTCCAGCCAAGCTCCAGAAAACAGCAGTCTGCTAAGAACGCAAATGGAGGGTCAGGAGAGGAGGACGGAATGAAGGGAAAAAAAGGAGAACCTAGTGAGTGGGCCACCTCCAAACCAGGCCCCCTTCACCCTCTGTCCTGGACCTTGCGTCCAGAGTTAAAGTGAACAACTCATTGACCCCTCCCGGTTGCAGACTCCTACACGGCTCCCTGCTCGAGGTGCACACTGCAGCCGGGTACCCAGAGGTTTCTGCAGACACTTCTTCTGCCCACATTTTGCTCTGTGGCTCGCAGCAGCACCCTGCCCCCACGTGCCCAAAATAAGCAACACCCCCCACCACCGCCAACCTAGAGCCACACAGACTGCTGGGCTGTGGCTCTGCCAAGAAGGAAACTGAGGCTTATTTTCTGGCCACAGGTGCCGAGGACAGCTCGCTGGAGACTGATCTACTGCCCACTCACCACGTCCACCCACACCGGCGCCCCCACCACAGTAGCTAGACTGTCCCAGGTCCAGGAAGGCCCAGCACCCAAGCCCAGCTGGGGTTTTCACACAGGAAGGAAGAGTATGTTTAAGTGGGGGAGGGGATGACGGAGGGCGGAAATGACCGCTAAGCCAGCACCCAGAGGCTGGGGCAGCATGCCCCCACCCCCAGCTTTGACCTTTGTGCAAAGACATCCAGTCTGCAGCCTGACACCCACCAGGCAAAGAAGCAAAATTAGCTTCAGACAGTGGGGGTGACTTAACAGCCCTTAGAGGCGGAAACACCACGTGGGTGGAGGCTGGCAGAGTAAAACCCGATGGTACCCACAGAAAAGGGAGGGGAGGCACCTAGAGCCAGGCCTGCCCAGGAGGGTAGGGGATGGGGGGCTTGGTACAGGGGGCTTACGTTACTGATCTGGTCCTGGGTCTTCTTGATTCTCTGGAGCTCAGGGGTGTCTGCCACCACGCTGAAGCCTCTGCCTTTGTTCTTCTCAAACTCCTCCTTGTAGCGCACCTGCAGGGCAGGAGGGAAGGGAGAGAGAGGCGCAGGAGTGAGGGGCGCAACCAGTGGCCCGCTCTGAAGCAGCAACCAGCACAGATGGCCATAGGAAACAGGGGAGAAAAAGCCTGACCCAAATCCTCCATGTCAAGCTGAAGCCTCAGCCAGAAAGTGTTGGAATAAAAATAACGAGGGCCAGCGCTGCAGCAGAGTGTGCAAAGCTGCCCCCTGCAATGCCAGTACCCCAGACGGGCACAAGTTCTAGACTCAATCTCTGATCCAGCTCTGTTAATGCCCTTTGAAAGACAGTGCAGGATGGCCCAAGTGCTTGGGCCCCTGTACTCACAGGGGAAACCTGGAAGAAGCTCCTGGTTTTGGATCAGCTCAGTTCGTATCATTGCAGCCATTGGGGGAATGAATTAGCAGTTGGAAGATCTTTCTGTCTCTCCTTCTCTCTATAAATCTGCCTTTCCAATAAGAAAAAATTAAAAGAAAAAAGAAAAGAAAAACTCAAGGAACATGGGTATTAAGGCAAAACTCTGTATGGATTTTTTAAAATTTGCCATAAACAACATTCTTCCCATTCTCTATCAACTTTTCTTAAAGCACCCACTGGGTGTGTGTGTATATGTGTAAACACACTTGCAGGTTATTGTTAGTTCCATTTTACAGACAAAGAAATGGGGGCAAATCCTCGGCCAGGCCACAAAAGTTAGCTTTAGCTGGAGCCCCCAGATGGAAACCCTTATCTGCCTTACCTCTGACCCTTTGCTGTCAGGCCCTCCTGCTTGAAAGCTCACAGGAAGAAGGTTCTCACCAGAGCTCTAGGCCTGCCCCAGCTCCCACCCAAGCCAGGATGTGGCCCCACCTGCCAAGAGCTGCGGGCAGGGGGCTGAAGCCATCACAGAGTGAGGGCCATGCGAGAGGGCAAAGCTGGTGCCCAGAAAGACGCCGGCGAGGGTGCCAGGGAAGGAAGGCCATGAAGCCTGCTCTCCCTCTTCAAGAATTCCATGGAAACCTCCAGGCTGCCATGAACAAGGACTTCCCTGACTCTATAGAGCATGACATCCCAGGAACAGCCTGTCCTCCCCAGGGGCTGATCAGGGACAGAGTGGAGGCTGCAAGCCCTGTGGGGCCAGGAGCAGCTCGCCAGCTTCAAGAGCCTCAGCAGGCCCCCACCAGCTGCCTGAACTTCCTCCCCAGGACTGCTCAGCGCTGGAAACGGTCAGCCCAGGACACGGGAACAGGACCTGGGGAGTTTCCAGGATGATGAGCCCAGGCAGCTCCCAGGCTCGGAGGGGTCATCTGGGGGTGGCGCTTGGCAGCAACGACAGTAACAGCCGCAGCTGGCTGCACTGGCCAGACAGGGGCCACAGCCACACCTGTCAGACCCCCTGCAGAGCTCCCACCCTAGGGGTTCTGAGACTGAAAGGCCAGTTCCCAGAAGACCGGAAATCCTTGGGCTGGAGTCCTGGGCCAGCCAGGGCGCATGCCTGCCAAACACCAGCAGTCCCTGGAAGCGCTGTGTTCCCAGCAGGGTGACTCTCTGGAGGGGGGTTAATGGGGAGCCTGTGGGAAAGGGGCTTCAGGCAAAGCAAGGCACTTAGGTACAAAGAAACGAATGGCCACAGCCTCTTCCCTAACCCTGAAGGGCTGGCACCAGGAGTGGTTCAAACATGGGGAGGGGGCTTCCGTGGCTTCTGGAGCAGATTGGAAGCTGGGTCCAATCTCCTCCTCGCAGACTGATCTTCCACCCACTTCTGCTGCCTCAGTGTCCACATCTGTAAAATGGAGACCATCATCCAAGTGGGTCAGGACTTGCCACTGGGGAGCAAGTGCTGTCGCCCAGCAACTACCACTCCTCCTCAGCTTCCTGCCCTGCGGGGTCAGGCTCCTTAATCCAGACAGAAATCACCATGGCAACAGGGCAAGGACAAGGGCTAGTTCCCAGGCTGGGGAAGTGCCTCTCCCTCCCTGCTGGGACAGGAGGGTTGAGTTCACTCCTAACACAGGAGGGTAGGCTGCAGAGAAGAGCCACTTGGCCGTATCAGGGGGCCTCCCCCACTCCCCCCGCCCCGCAAGCCAGTTGGTCATTGAAGGCAGTGGCCTGGCTATGCTCCAAGGCCCCTCCCACTCTGAAGTCTGACTGTGTTTTGTTTCATTTGTATTTTTAAAGATCCATTTGTTTTTATTTGAAAGGCACAGTTACAGGGAGAGAAGGAGATAGAGCAACCTTCTATCCGCTGGTTCACTCCCACAATGGCTGCAATGGCTGGAGCTGAGCCAGACAGAGGCCAGGAGCCTGAAACTTCTTTTGGGATTCCCACAGGGGGGGAGAGGCCCAAGCACTTGAGTCATCCTTCACTGCCTTCGCAGGGACATTAGCAGGGAGCCGGATTGCAAGGGGAGCAACCAGGGCATGAACCGGCATTCATCTGGGAAACTGGCCTTTCAGGCGGAAGCTTAGTCTGCTATGCCATAGCAACAGCTCTTGACCATATTTTTTTAATTTCAAAAAAAAAAAAATGTATGAGACAGAAATAGAGAGCAAACACACAATTCCCCCAACACTAGGTCATCTCTCAAAGGTCATCAGCAGGGCCTGGGCTGAGCCCAAACCCTACCTCTTATGGGTGCCAGGTCATGCCTCAGCTACTTCACTTCAGATCCAGCTGAACTAACACCTGGGCTTTCTACCTGGGTCCTGGGGTTTCTGACCTGGCATGTATGGAGATTGTCTGAGATGCCTTGTGGTGCTGGAAGGGGTGGCAGCGGTCAAGGGGAGGGCCAGCCTGCAGCCCTTTCAGCCTTTCTCCTTATCCAGGCTCACCGGCCCAAGGCCACTTAACCCAGCTGCCAGTTCACACCTGAGCAGGTAACTGCTTCCATTAGGAATTCCCCCATTAGGGCCAGAAATGACGCCACAGGCTCCCTCACCCACATGAGAAACAGCCCGGAAACTCCCTGCGTCTACTTCCTTGGTCACGTATGCCAGCCCACAGCAGGCTCAGATTAACGCCTACTGAAGGAATGATGACGGATACAATGAAGGCATGTAACCTCCCCACAAACAAGGCAGCATGGGGGGTGGGGAGAATAACCACCTTGATGACCCAACAAGTGAAGGAAGATCATGTCTTTAAAAGAAATGTATTGAGCAAAAACACGCCACCAACCGCTTCCACTTAGATTGTACTTGCTGTGTTAGGTTCACATCCCTTTTGAAACCAAAGAAATCAGAGATGTTGGACACAATGAAGGACGCCTCACAAAGCTGAAGGAGAAGTGGAATTAGGAGTGCTGGGGACTGCATGGTGGCGGGGCCGCCATCTGTGACACCTGAATCGGAGCATCAGTGCAGCTCCTGATTGTTTTGCTTCCCAGTCCAGATCCATGCTTATGAGCCCGGGAAGGCAGCAGAGGCTAGTGCAAGTGTTTGGGCCCCTGACATTCATGCAGGGCACATGGATGGAGTTCCAGGCTCCTGGCTTCAACCTGGCCCAGCCCCGGCCATTATGGCTATTTGGAGAGAAGACCTGCAGATGGAAGCTCTCTCTCGCTCTCTCCCTCTGGATCTGTCTTTTAAATAAAAAAGACCAGGCGCGATAACCTGAAGTACTTGCCTTTGCATGCGCTGGGATCCCATACGTTCGTACCCTAGTTGTTCCACTTCCCTGCTTGTGGCCTGGGAAAGCAGTCAAGGATGGCCCAAAGCCTTGGGACCCTGCACCCGTGTGGGAGACCCAAAAGAAGTCCTGGCTCCCGGCTTCAGATCAGCTCAGCTCTAGCCATTGCGGCCACTTAGGGAGTGAACCAGCAGATGGAATATCTTTCTGTCTCTCCTCCTCTCTGTAAACCTGACTTTTCTATAAAAAGAAAGAAATCTTAAGAAGAAGAAGGTTTTTGAGGCCAGTGCTGTGGCACAGTGAGTCAAGCTGCCATCCATGACACCAACTTGCCATAGAAGCACTGCTTGGAGTCCTGGCTATCCCATTTCAGATCCGACTCCATGCTAATGTGCCTGGAAAAGCAGGAGAAAATGGTCCCAGTGCTTGGGACCCTGCACCCATGTAGGAGACCCAGACAAAGTCCTATGCTCTTGGCGTCAGCCTGGGCTAGCCCTGGCTGTTGCAGCCATTTGTAGAGTGAACCAGTAAACAGATTTCTCATGCTTGCTCTCTCCCTACTGCTCTCTGTAACTCTGCCTTTCAAATTAAAAAATTAAGTAAATCTTAAAAAAAAAGGAAATAGAAATTTTACCTTGGCACCAAATTTTTTTCCACAATACATGGAAAATGTGTATAACAAAGCTATACATGGATTAAAAAAAAAAAAGATCGGGCCCGGCAGTGTGGCCTAGCGGCTAAAATCCTCGCCTTGAACGCGCCGGGATCCCATATGGGCGCCGGTTCTAATCCCAGCAGTCCACTTCCCATCCAGCACCCTGCTTGTGGCCTGGGAAAGCAGTCGAGGACAGCCCAATGCATTGGGACCCTGCACCCGTGTGGAAGACCCGGAAGAGGTTCCAGGTTCCCGGCTTCGGAATGGCGTGCATCGGCCCATTGCGGCTCACTTGGGGAGTGAATCATCGGACGGAAGATCTTCCTCTCTGTCTCTCCTCCTCTCTGTTTATCTGACTTTGTAATAAAGTAAATAAATCTTAAAAAAAAAAACTACACCATTCTTTTTTGCACAAAAATAAACTTGATGGTTTTACTCCATTTCTAGGGGTTTTTAAAGGACCCTCCTTCAGTGAAGGAGCAGAGCTCATGAGAAAAGCCAGGGCTAGAGGCAAGGCTGTCACATCTGTCCTCAGGTCATACCGGCCAAGTTCATGCCCTCTCCCTTACAGGCAACACTCAGTGTCGGCTCCAGGCCAAGCACTAGGGCGGGCCGGGCGGGCTGGGCGGGCTGGGCAGGTTCCACCCATCCTCACATCCTCAACAAGAGACACAACCAGGGCACAGGGTGGGTCCCCAGCCTGCACAAGCACATGCCACCGGTGGAGGCGCAGCTGGGAGTCAGCGCAGGCAGGAGTGACCCTCAAGTCACAAGAGCCAAACACTGATCCCTACCCAGGGGACAGGGGACTGTCCCAGGGCATTCTCCCTTCCCTGCCATGGCAGTGCCCACAGAGCGACAGAGAACACAATGAGACTCCTGCCTCCTCGCACTTCTGCCTGGGCTGGGGGGGTCACACCGAGCCTTCCAACTCTGATCCATCCCAAACTGCAGCCTACACTCAGCTTGTGGTCAGGAAGCAGGCATCATAGGTAAGAAACAAAAGGAGTGGACAGAGAGAAGGGTGAGGGTGCCCTGGCTGGCTGCTTGCCTCAGCCAGGCCTGGACACAGCCACCCAGGCAGTGGTTCATTTCCGGACAACTCAGTGGTTACCGCCACCAAAATGGAGGCTCCAGGTGTCCCAGACACCCAAAGTGCCACTTTAGGGACCAATATAGATAAGGGAAAATAGCCCAGATAGCCTTCCAGAGGCCTTCCAGAGCAGGGCTACTCCGGAGTCGCTGCTGCAGGGGCCAGGAGAAAGCCATGGGGTAGGGTACCAGAGGATACTCCCACTTCCCTCCCTGGTTGCCACTGGCAGCTGGAGTTGGCCCTGCCCCCACAACAGTGGCCACAGGAAAGAGAACCTGTCAGCACCACAGCCAGGCCAGCTCAGCACTTCCTAACCTTGGAGCAGTAGGGTCAGTCACCTCCTCGCTCCCACCCAACCAGGCCTCCCTCCAGGAAGGAAAACCAGCTCCATTGCCTGTGCACACAGCTGTTGGGAGGTGGGAGGGGACACAGCCAGTGAGCCAGGACAGCCTCCACTCTTTGTCCTCAGCCTACCCCAGCCCTCAACCCAGGATCTCCACATCACAGGGAGGAGTTATGCCTGCAGCAAAGCCTTAACCTGGGGGCCTCACACCGCTGCACACAGGCTGAGCTCAGCTCCAGCTGCCTCCTGCGTCCCTCTTCCGGCCCACCAGTCCAGCTGCTGGCTGCCTGGAATATGACTATGGGACCTTTTCCCCTCAACAGAAGCCCCAGGAAAATCAAAGATGCAAGTTCTTAGAACTCACTGCCCATCACAGCCCCTAGGACAAGGCCTTGGAACCTGCATCCCAGCACGCTCCTTACCACTTGCCAGTAACTGGCGCATCCACTGTGCTAGCACAAAGGGTCTCACTGGGCTCTGGGCAAGTGCAGGGACTCTCCAAACCTCAGGGCCCTCACCAGTGGTTCATCAGGTGGTTGTGAGCACTACAGGGGGTCTGGTTCTTGGGGAGCAGTAATGGAGAGTAATTACTGGGTGTGCCCACTGCCTGGGACACGCACATCCCGTATCATTGGAGAGCCTGGTTCCAGTCTTGGCTAGTCTGCTTCCAATCCAACTTCCTGCTGACACCATCCTGGGAGGGCAGCAATAATGGTGCACTACCTGGGCCCCTGTCACCCACCCAGGAGAACTGGGTGAAGCTCTGAGCTCCTGGCCAAAGCCTGGCTGTTGGGTGCATGCAGGAAGTGAACCTGCTCGTGGAAAAATCGCTGTGTTGTTCTTCCTTTCAAGTGGATGGAAATGCACAGACATTTAAAAATAGTCATTCTCCTGGTCTTCCCAGGGTGCTTGAGAGATCTACCCAGGACGGGAGCCTCAGGCAGGCCAGGCCTCAGGAGAGGCGAGGCCAGGAACCTCTAAATCCTGTCTGTGCTAGCTGCTTCTCCAGGAAGGAGAAGTGGACTGTCTGCCTGCTCCCTTTCTCTCCTCACCCTGGAGGAGGGCGGGGAGAGTGAGGGCACCCCTTCCTCCTTCAGACTCCACCCCTTAGGGATCAACTTCCAGGACTAAAAGGAGCTGCAGCCAAGTTTTTGTGGGGCTGACAATGGCTCTAGGAGTGGAATTTCTCCTCCTGAGGGTAGCGGGGGTGTGTGTGTAGTCACACGCACGTGTGCGAGGGCATGTTCCCACCTGCACCTTTTCCAGGCCTGTCGCCTCCTCCCAGCATCGCTTCCCCCCAGCTCCCAGGCAGCTTTGTCGGAATGGGGAGTCTTAACAGTCTCTGCCCCTCTCCCCACCAGGTGCACCTGGGGGGATGCCCCCTTAGCTGTCAGCTCTGCTGGGCAAGCAGGCTCCAGAGGAGGAAGCGTAGTGACCAGGCCACAGCGGCGGCCTCTCTTCAGTTCCCCTCCACCACAGAACCCACTGGAAGCCTCAGCCTCAGGCCACACCGGCGCTGCCTGCACATGTGGGAGGGACTTGGGGACGTTACACACTGTAAGTGTCCATGGGTAAGGAAAGCCCTGAGCTTCTCCCAGCTTCACTCCTTCACTTACAGAACAGGGGTGACAGGTACTCCAAGTTAAGTCCAAAACAGAGGAGGTAAACTCACCAGGCAAGTCCTCACCTGCACCAGCGACCATGCAGGCTATGGTCAGGCAGGGGCTGTTCTTGGGCAGTTGGACAGAAAGTTGAAAACCCTGGGGCTACAGTATCAACTTGGATCACTGCCGCCCACCCACATGGGAGATTTGGATGGAGTTGCAAGCTCCGGGCTTTGGCATGGCTCAGCCCCCAGCCTTTGCAACCATCTTTCTCTCTCTTGCTCTGCCTCCTAAATTAATTAACACACTATTTTTAAAAGTTGCAGTTTTAGGTTAGACAAATCTGTATCCAGAGGCTGCAGCGGGGACTTCCTCTTCCAGAGAGGAGGTGTGCCCGCCCACCGCTTGGGGCTGTGGTGAGGTCCAAGGAACTGAACTACCTGGAGCATTGGCTGCATAAGTCCTCAACAAGTCCCTCGTCTGCCTGAGGGATAGCCTCCTACGCAGACAGGGCTGCTCCTACTCACAGGACCCAGATGGGTCCAGTCAGGTCAGGCAGCAGAGGATGGCCACCAAGGCTGTGATGACATCTAGGGAGGGTGTTGTGGCCTTTAATGCGCCGGGATCCCATATGGGTGCCAGTTCAGATCCCGGCTGCTCCACTTCTCATCCAGCTTCCTGATTGTGGCCTGGAAAAGTAGTGGAGGATGCCCCAGAGCCTTGGGACCCTGCACCTGTGTGAGAGACCCAAAAGAATTTCCCGGTACTGGATCACCTCAGCTCCAGCTGTTGTGGCCATTTGGGAAGCGAAGCAGTGGATGAAAAGCTCTTTCTGTCTTTCCTTCTCTCTGTAAAACTGCCTTTCTAATAAAAACAAATCTTGAAAAAAAAAAAAAAAAAAAGATCGGCCAGCTGAAGTCCCACTCCAAGCGACTAGAAAAAATCCTCCTTTGGCCTAGGTAGGCCAGTACCACTGTCCAGGCTTGGGTAACCCCACCTGCCCCCATTCTCTTGCCTCACAGCCTCAAGTCCTGGCTGTGCCCAGGCTCCTCTCTGGGCCGCAGGCCTGCTGTTCTAGTGTTGGGGCTGCAGCCACTATGTTTATCCTGCAGAGTCCCCTGAAGTCCAACTGCTCTCCCTGGGCCAGGAAGCCATCCTGCCCCTTACCACAGGGGCAGCCATGTGGCCCCGACCTGCCATGGCACTCAGAAAGCAAGGCGCGGGCTCAGCAGCGTGGCCTAGTGGCTAAGGTCCTCGCCTTGATCCCATATGGCCACTGGTTCTAATCCCGGCAGCTCCACTTCCTCTGTATCTCTCCTCCTCTCAGTACATCTGACTTTGTAATAAAAATAAAATAAATCTTTAAAAAAAAAAAAAAAGAAAGCAAGGCACACAGGACAGGGCCTGTCCTACCTTGCCCTCAAGGCGTGGGAACATGCCAGGAACCTGGGGTAGAAGTGAACCTCCTCCCCACCCCACCCTGTGGGCTCCCCAGGATCCTCCGTTGTGGTGGATCCTGAGAGATGGGAGAGGGGCAACTTCCTAGAGGAGGCAGGATTTGGGGGGGCCCAGACAAGAGTCATAAAGATATCCACTTCTATCCAACCCACTTGGCACAGACAGGGCCATGCCCTCCCCAGTCCTTTGATAAAGCCAGGAAACGCCCAGAGTGTTGGGGCAGGGAGACAAAGCCAGGGCTGGGACTCTGTGACCGCAGGGGAAGGAAGAGAGCCATTATCAAATCCGGGGCTTATAACAGCCTCCCCAGTCCCGCCCCTCACCTGACTCTGGAGCTCACTCTGTTGCTTGAGACGGAGGTTTTCCGGGGTGTCAGCCACCATGGTGAAGGACTGCTTGGGGTAGTGTCTGCCAGACAGGAAAAAAAGAAGGCATCACTCCGAGCGCTCGGAGCCCTGGCTCTCTCCTGACCACTTCCTCTTTCCCCATTCCCAGCCCCAGGACCTTGGTATTGGCAAGCAGAGGCAGGCACTACCCAAACTCGGCAGGGTGGCCCGAATGACCAGCTGGCCATGGAAAAGAATCATGCACTCAGCAAGGCCACCCAGATCCTCTGATGGTGGACAGGGTGACCCAGGACAGCCCAGCCAGACTGGAGAGAAAGACTCAGACCAGGAGCAGAGACCAAATGGAAGGATGGTCTAGAGTGCTAGGAATATAGCAGAGGAAATGAACACACATCCAGGAGGGCATCCTGAGGGAAGTAGTGACAGAGCCCTGGGGCTGCACACACAGACCAGTGGGAAGCCAGAGGTCATGCTGGGGTGCCAAGTTACAAGTGCACACTTTTGTCCTGAGCTAAGGGCTTGCCTGCCTAGGTTCCTGAGGTCCTCCCAGCTGTCCTTGGGTTAAAGCTGGCCAGTGCCAGCCTCGGATATCCCTTGGACAGAGAACCAAGGCAACAGAAGGAAGACAACAGCCCAGTTGCACCTGCAGCACCCAATCCCTGCCAGCAAGCCAGCATGCTCCAGGACACCATCCATCTCCAGCCCTGGGGCTGTTACCCCAGAGAGAGGGCCAGCATGCAGGCCTCAGGAACCTGGGCAGCACCTGAGCCAAGCCTGCATGGATTGCCCATCCTGATTCTCAGCCCACAGGGCCCAGAGCAGGGTCCAGCCTACCGGCACTGGCATTCATCCCGGGCAGCTTCCTAACAAGCTGCCTGACCGCATCCGTCCCATACAGGGGCAGGTGATGCAGAAGGAAGATAGTCTCCTATCTCTTTTGTTCATGGATTATTCCAAGCTCCCCGGAGAGTTGCTAGAATACACTTGTCACACATTGAGGCTTGGCCAGGATGAGAACTAGTTATGGCCACAATAGCAGAGGACTTGTGGTGGGGACTGGGGATGGCAGGTCAGCAGGAGTTCCATGTCTGACCACCATGGCCACACTGTGACCACTGCAGGTCCTGGTCCCACAGGTGGCACCCAGATGAGTGACAGATCAGCTCCTGGAACATCATTCCAGATGGAAACCATCCCAGTTGGCTAGCATTTCCAAGAGCCGGACGTACGCTGCCCACCTGTGCTCTACAACACCTGGCCTTTTTCCAGCCCCCTGCATCAGCTGAGCACAACAGCCTGCAGATACATGACTTGGGAAGGACAGGGCTTGGTATGTGCAGCACTTGGCTAAGGTGGGGCATGACCAGCAAGGGTTCAGTGGGGGGCCTCTGGCCCTTTCACTAACTGATAGCAAACCGAGGCAAGCCCTCCCTTGCCACCGGCCTAGCTGACTCCAGCTAGGCCCATCTCTACCTGGGTCTTGGCAGCCCAGCAAGCAGCTTCCCCAGGAAAGGACAAAGCAAACACAGGTTCCCATGGTGGCACACAGAAATGGCTCAGAGATGGAAAGGTCAAAAGCTATGACTCCAGTTCCTGGGGTTTGCCCAGCTCTACCCAGCCTGGGCCACCCACACTGAGCTCCATGGAAATTCCAGGGACAAGGAACAAAAACGAATCTCCAGGCAGCCTGGTGGCATCACGGGAGGCTGGGGGGGGGGGGGGGGCGGTTGCTGGCATGCTCCAAGCCATGTCACAGGGAGCCCCCTGCACTCCCTGGGGTTCCTCACTTGTCTGCACTTACAGAGTTAAAATGGATGGTCCCACGTGTGCACCTGCCACACGCCACATACACCTCACACACAATGAATGCAGGGACTAGCAGGTCCACACCAGTAACCACGTGACAGCTCCCATACTCCACGCTGCGGCCTCTGCTCTACCCCCCTCCACCCTGCAGAAGGCTCAGGAGCCCCTCCCACCACAGCCTCAGCTGGGGATGGCTGGAATTCTAATCCCACGGTGGTGGTGGTAAGGGGGGTCTACAGCATGACATTGACTCAGTTGGATGGCAGGGAACGATTTTAATCCTGCATCAGACTAACTAGATTAACGAGGAGCTGCAGAGATTCCAATCCCTCACCCTCACCCCTCAGAGCCCAACCCCAGGCACAGGAAGGCAGACAGCACAGGCAGCATTCCTCCTGCTGGGTCAACGCGTCCCCTCCCCAACAGCCCCCAGCCCTGGCGACAACCCTGCCTCTCCCTTCCCCAGCTTGCTGCTGCGCTTCCTGTTGCCATGACAACCTCATCCTCAGCTCCAGGCAGGAGAGCAGGAGCAGGGGGCGGTTACAGGGAATGGAGATCCAGGAATGGGGGTGTGTGTGTGTGTAAAGGATCTGGACAGGAAGCGACTCAGGGAGGAGGAGCAGGAGCCCAGTGCGAGGGCAAACCCTGGGAGCTGGGAGCTGTGTGATCTGGAGACTGCAGGAGCTGGACTCAGGTGGGTGTGGCAAAAGGGGGAACCCAAGCACAGTCCTGTGTCCCCCCTCCCCGCCACCACCAGGAAGGCTTCTAAGGGGGCTCAGCTGGATCCGACCTTCTTCCAGAAACAGCCATAGGGAAACCCATCTTCTGTCTCCTCGATCCATGTCTCCCACCATCCCCCATCCTCAGATTCCCAGCTGGAGCAAATGCATGTGTCCATGCTAATATGAGTGCTCGAACAGAGGAGCGGACACTGCACCCCAGATGGCTACCCCAGCATAATGGGCCAGGATGAGGGAGCCAGGGTCGGAGTGAGGAAGCTGAGGAGTAGAGCCGAGTTGCCAGCACGGCTGCTCTTTGTCCCTGTCATGGGCTGGCCTATGCCCCTTGCTAAACAGCCCCGGTAGGGGGACTCCCTGCAGCTGCACCCACGCCCTCACATCTGCCTGCTAGCAACACTCAGGTGACTGAGAGGCCCAGTGGAGATAGACATTGACACAGAGTGTCCCGGGGCAAGGGCAGGGCTTAGTCTCTGAGAAGGTAAAACCAGGAAGGCACCTCTCTCCTGGCCAGGAAGAGCGGGAGCCAGCACAGGGTCAAGGCGGGGCAAGTAGGCCGCTGCAGGCCAGCAGAATATACAGGCGCCCAAAGCAGCAGTCTCTCCCCATGTACTCCTGCCCCAAGGCTTGGGGTTAGCAAAGGCAGGCCTGATCCCTGTGCCCATTTTAGGGATGAAGAAAGCAAGGCTCAGCACCAAGGACAGGGCCCCAGAGTTCTGAGAAAGCTGTGCCTGGCAGGGTGGAGGCACCACAGGGTGCTTTGTCCTCCAAACCCAACCCATGGGGTCCCAGCCACCCTGGTCCAGGCTTCCTGCTACAACTTTTCCAGAGTACACATCTCGAAAGGTTGGACAGAGACCTGCAGGGACGCAGGAGAGGCGCTGCTGTCCCCAGGGTCTCGGATCAGCACCCTACTCTGAGGAAGTGAGAAGTTGAAGGCACATGGGTGCCAGCTGCACCCCCTCCCCCATGTCCTGCCATGAGCCCCCCACCACCACCACCCACTCAGAGGGAGAACAGACACAAAGCAACTCCTGCTTGCCCCTGGGGCTGCCCCCCTTCCAGGCTCCAGCCCCTCCAAAACCCACAGCTCTGTGTTCAGGGAAGAACAAAAAACAGCAACAAAAGCAGCAAGAAGCTTCTGGTCTTACCAAAAGGGGAAAAAAAGAGTCCAGCCGTGACAGGCTGCCTGTGGAAGGAGCTGATCCCAAAGCCCCTCCCTGCTAACCCCATTCGCCACCAGTCCTAGGACCGTGAGAGGCTGAAGCAGCAAGGACAGGGAGCGACCAGGAGGCACTGTCTGACCAGAGGAAACAAGCAGGCCAAGCCATCATGGAAGGACTTACTAGTCCCCTCCCAATGAAGGCAAATAAAATGTAAAAAGGAGAAAAAAAAAAAAAGCCTGCACCAGCCATGTTGAACCCTGAAATGCTGAGCCACCACTTCCTTCTTCCTAAAAGGGGGCTATCAGTAGGCAAGGCGATCTCTGAGGCTTCCTGGGCCCCCGATCAGGGGTCAGTGTGCTTGTGGGGTGGGGGCACTGCCTGGGGAGACCTTTTGGTCACTCTGGCCATCTGCTTGCAACTCTACCCCCTTGGGAGCGTCGCTTGATCCTCGCCCTCTTGAGCCCACCACGGCTCCCGAGGGGGCTGCTCCCCAACTTGCCCCAACACAGGCAGAGAATTCTGGGGACTGCAACAAAGCCCCAATTTCTAAGTCACTTTTCCAAGGAGGAGATGGGGACCCAAGGACACTGAGACCACAGGTGTATCCCCTGAGCTGGTCTAGCCAGAGTACGAGCCCTGGTCATCTCTCCACTCCCCCCAGGAAACTGAAAGACCCCGATGTCTTCAGTCAAGATGCCCCAAAAAAGTGATAACCTGGCATGAAACCCCCAAATCCCCATCATTTCCCCTGCCCTACCATTTCTATACCCCCACACCCTACTACACCCCCAGCGCCCACCGCCTGTACCCCGCCATCCCACCCCCAGCCCAAGCTTCTTCCCAGTCCTACCTCTCAGGCTCCTAGCCTATTTGCATGGAAACAAAGAAGCAGGTTTGTAGCAAGCCAGGGCTGTGGGAAAGCCCAGTGTACAAACAAGCCACCCAAGGCCTAAACACTTCTCAACCCCACCCACCCAGAAGATTCAAGAAAGAACTGGATCAGCAATTCCTCCACCACTGCACATTGCACCCAGTCAAAGCCCTGGCCTCCACCTTGCCACAGCCACGCCCCTGTGGCTGCCTGAAAGGGAATCCATTCAGTTCCTCCTCATCCAGTGCTTAGGGGGTTGCATCTGCATGGATACAAACATGTGTCCTTGAGGCCCAGCAGGCAAGGGACCGATGGCAAGCTCCAGTCTGTGTCCTTGCCCTATCTGACACAAGCAAGACTTCACCCAAAGACAGACAGCTTTCTCCTCTCTCTTTTTTTTAAACAACTTATCTATTTTTATTGGAAACTAGAAAGTCAGATACACAGAGAGGAGAAGGAAAGACAGAGAGGAAAATCTTTCATCCGCTGATTCACTCCCCAAATGGCTATAACAGCTGGAGTCGAGCTGATCCAAAGCCAGAGCCAGGAGCGTCTTCTGGGTCTCCCACGCAGGTGCAGAGTCTTGGGCCGTTCTAGACAGCTTTCCCAGGCCACAAGCCGGGAGCTGGATGAAAGCAAAGCAGCCAGGACATGCCCATGTGGGATCTTAACACTTGAAGGGGGAAAACTGGACAATTGAGCCATTGTGTGAGGTCTCTCCTCTCTTAACTGCTGGGGCTCAGGCACAGGCCAGAGACCAGAACCCTGCCTCACCTCCACACCCAGTTCCTGGGCAAAGTGCTAAGGAGAACAGCTACCCCACTTAACCCAGCACCGAGCAGGTGTGGCCAGGAAAGGAATGGGAGAAGGCTATCTCCTGGACACCACGGGATTCAGATAGGGCCAGAGGTGGTAATAAGAAAACCAAAGGCTGGGCCTGGTACAGTAGCCTAGTGGTTAAAGTCCTTGCCTTGCGTGCATTAGGATCCCATATGGACACCAGTTCATATCCTGGCTGCTCCACTTCCCATCAAGTTCCCTTCCTGTGTCCTGGGAAAGCAGCTGAGGATGGCCCAAAGCCCTAAGACCCTGCACCCATGTGGGAGACCCAGAAGAAGCTCTTGGCTTCAGATCAGCTCAGCTCCGGCCGCTGTAGCCACTTGAGGAGAAAACCAGTGGACGGAAGATCTTCCTCTCTGTCTCTTCTTCTCTTGGTAAATCTGACTTTAAAATAAAATAAATATGTCTTCAAAAAGAAAACAAGAGGCTGAAGTTGAGGCACAGAGGTTAAAGCTTGCACCTGTGACAGCACCCTGTTTCAGCTGGAATTCCAGCTGCTCTGCTTCTGATCCAGCTCCCTGCAAATGCATCTGGAAAAGCAGCAGAAGATGGTCCCTCAACCTACAAGAGAGACCAGGCTTCAGCCTGGCCCAACCCTAGGGCTTTTGTGGCCCTTCTCAGAGTGAACCAGCAGATAAAAGATCTCTGTCCTTCTGCCTTTCAAATCAATCAATAATAACATGTTTATTTAATAAAGAAGGAATGACAGTCAGCTTGGCCCAGCACCTGGCTTCCAGCAGGTGCTCTGGGGTTGGGAGTCCATTCCTGGCAGGTAGCCTCATCCCGGCTCATCCTGGAATCCCTGCAGGCCTGGGCAAGGTGCAACCACAGCCAAGGTGAAACACAACTGGGTCACAACTGATCCTGGTCTGCCCCTCCCCAGGGTCCTTTCCAGGGCCCTCCCTGATGGAGCAAAGGGCAGCTGGGAGGGCAGTGCCATGGCTGCAAAGACTGGAGAGGAGCTCGCCTTGGGCTGGATGCCAGGATGGGGCTGGGGGAGCAGAAGACCTCCAAGTGCACTTGCTACTGGCTTCTCCAGAACAAGGTTCAGCAAAGGAGACAGGACATTGGCATTAGGCTCTGAGAGCAGAAAAAGGGGAGAAGCCTTAGGTTTCTTTCTCCAGCTCTGACTCCTAGGCTCCTGGACACTTGGCAGAGAAGCCCTGGGGCCCAGCCACCCACAGGGCACAGGGTCTGCCCAAGAGTGGCCCAGCAGCCCAGGGGTTAACTGTGTGGGCGCCCTGGGACCCCACCCCACTCCCCAACAGAGGGAGGAAGTGGCAAAGAACCAGGGCTTGTGTGAGCCTTTAAGAATTCCAAGAATGTCCCATTTCCCTTGGGGGGGGTGGGAGGAGTCCAAGAGAGAAGAGGGAGCTGAGGACAGGAGGGGCAGCTAACAGGAGCTGGGGCAGGGTTGGGACCCCTTTCTCCACCCCAGGCAACCTGCTCCAGGCCCTGGGTCCCCTCACAGGGCTTACTGGGCTTGAGATCTTCTTGGACATCTGTTTTCCCAGCACCTGGCACAGGGGTCACAGAGCAGCAGGTGGGCATAAACGATTCAGCCCCAGAGGGATGGGGCAGCTGGGTCAGCTGGGAAGTGGGAGTGGACAGAGTCAGACAGCCTTCCCAAGGGGCTTCAGTCATAGCCCCTTCTACAGAAAGTTCTAATCTCCCTTCCTGGGTAAGCTTTGTCTGCAGAGAGCCTCTGGCCTGAGAATTCAAAAACAAAAAACAGAAACCAGACCCATGCTGGATCCTAAATTATCTCTTATACCTGCTTGCAAATGACTTGACCTTTTGAAACTCCCCCAGGCTGCAGGAGTTGGCCTGAGGTCCCAAGGGCTGTGGACCTGGTATGGACTACAAGATCACCTTGAAGAAGGAAGGTGTGGCACTGTGTGGCAGTCCAGCTGGGACCTCCCCACCCAACCACCCCCCAACACGTTAACCAGACAACAGGTCCCAGAGCCAAAAGCCCACGGACTAAGCTAACTACACTCAGCCACCTTGCAAGGCACATTTCACGCTATCCCCCACCTCTTCAGCCATGACCTCAGAAGGGCTGGAGCCAGGATTCCAGAACTTTCTTGCAGGGACCAAGAAGGAGGGGCTAGGCAAAGGAGGAATGTGTCAACTACCATTACAGGGAAACCAATGAAGAATGGCTATGTGAGGGAGGACAAAGCCCCCAACCAACTCTAGACACAGGAACAAGGCTGGACGCTGATCCTAGAGAGACCGCAGCGGGGGAGGTGATTCTCAGCAAGCGAACCTGGTTCATCGCAAAAATCATCCTTGCTCTTTTGTCATCTGACCTTCGGAAAGCCAACATTCTCTTCCCTCAAGCCTCAGTTTCCCCATTCATAAAACAGAGGGAATAACAATAGCCCTTGATTCCCTCCAGTTGTCTTAAGGACAAAATGTGCTTATCTGTATCGTCTGGTGTGCAAGTGCTGGCCAAGGTCACCTTGTGATTATCAGGTAGGGAAGGGAGCCCTGGGGAGAGGAAGCCAATGGGCCCGTCCAGCACTCCCCCACCACCACTGCCCAGGCTAGGACTCACGCATTGCAGTAGGGCTTCTTCTCATAGCCCTTGTAGTTCTTCATGTTCAAAGTCATCTTGCACGTCTCGCAATGGAAGCATGCTTTATGCCAGAACTGGGGACCAAGACAGAGGGAGGAGCAGATCCGTCAGAGACCAGGACTTCAGAAGCAGGGTTCAGGCCCTGGGGACACTCAGAAGGACTCCACCCTGGGGACGACCCTAGGTCCTCAGTTCTAGTGGAGGGAGGACATATTAGCAGCACCTCCCTGCCCCCCATTCACCGCCCAACCAAGTGAGCTGGGGGCCACTCAGGTCAAAGCCCCGACCCCCACTCTCCCGTCCCACTCTTTCAGCTGCCCAGAGAGCTGTCAGCAGGAGGAAAGGGGCCCAGCAGGGAGTGCCCAATGTTGGGAAGGGGGAAGGCAGCCTCCAGAGGGTCATTTCTGGCCCACCCCTTCCAACTCCTAACTCCCAAGGCCGTTCAACTGGACAGGCCTCATTGCTCATGCAAAGCAGCCCCAGGGTTGCTAAGAAGCAGCTGGTGAATGCCAAGGGGTTGCTCCTGTAGCCTCCTATGGCCCCAGGAGGGCCCAGCCTCCACACCCATGAGCCCAGAACCCAGGCAGTCCCAGCCCCTGCAACCTGATCCTACAAGATGTGCTCCAGCCTAGTGCCTCCACTTCCTGTGGGAGACCAGCCTGGGGTGGGTGATCCAGGCTGGGAAAGCACACATACACATCTCCACCCTCCTCTGGGCACCACAGAGGACCTGAGAGCTTTGCTGCAACGCCTGGGAAGAGGGAGCCCCAGGGGTTGGATGACTCTGGACAGGCCCTGCCCCTCCAAGCCCATGTTCCCGCAGGCAGAATGGACAGAACCCAAGGCTTCTCTCCTAGGAAGGTGAATGACTGATAAGAAATCACCTGCAAAGCCTTCAGTACCATGTTTGGCCTTGCTGAACACTCAGTATTGCATGCCGGGCACGGCAGGTGCACACCCTGGCCACAAGTGCAGACCAACAGCTCACCCTGGGGGCTCTGTGTGCCAGAGGTACAGGTGAGGCTTCAGGGTGCCAGACCACAGCCCCAGGCATATATGCCAGAAAGAGGGGCAGGTTAAAACTCTGCAAAACCCAGGGACCCAGAACTCAGCCATCAATGAAAGGGACAAGGGCAGGAGAGGGGATGCCACAGGGCTGCCTCTGTCACAAGCCCAGGCAAGTAAGGTATCAAGAATCCTCCCTGACCCCAGCAGCCTAGGAGACCCCAGGGTCAGCCCCAGCCAGAGGTCCAGCTACAGGGACCCAGCCTGCCTGGTGTTACAGTCCCATTTCCCAGCAGTGTCTAGAGATACTCCTGGCCTCCACCAGAGATCAGAGGCAGGCAAGGGCCCAGGGTGAGGACAGAGGGGCCCAGGGTGTGGGGCAGAGGCGCCCAGCCCTGGGGCTGATTCTCAGCTAACAGTCAAGGAATTCCCCTTAAGACAGCATCTCTCAAAAAGTGATTATAAACCAAGAGGTGGTTCAAGAATAGCGGGATCCACTCCCTCCCCCAATGACCCACCTTGGCCAAATGTGGACAGGGTCCACTTAAAGGACAGCCCCCCCAAACTGGACTGTGCCCCAGTCAGGAGACCCAAAGGAAACCTAGTGCTGAGAAAGAACAACTGGGTAGTCCTGTCCCCATCCAAACCTGGACCCATCCACTCTTTACAGAGTGCCCCACAGTGGTGTCACCAGCCAGTCTGCCGGCCTCTGCCTGCTCAGCGGCACGGGCCCCTGCCTGGGCCCCCGCCTCCCCCCACCAGCCCACAGGGGCCTGCCAGGAAAAACATTCCCCAGAATCCAGACCATGACCCACTTTCTCACATACACGCAGACTCACATACATCGTGCGAACGCGCACACACGCGCACACACACACACAGTGCACACTCTGCCACCACTGGGGACCTCGGAGTCTTGATCCCCTGGGGGGCGGGAACCGGCAGTGTTCCAGCCTGGAGCCAAGGCCCTGGGAGTAAGCTTGGGGTGCAGGAGTTCCACAGCCCTCTCCATGGGGTTAGTGCCCACTTTTGTCAGGAGCCCTTTTCCAGCCCACCCCAGGATGCTCCTCACTCCCTGAACTCCCGCCCTGCACTCAGCCAGAAACATCAGAGGCCAGGTTAGGAAGCACAGCCACCTCTTCCCACAGGAGACTCAGGGGGCAGGAAATGGAAACAAGGAGTAAGCAATGACAGTCTCCACTTCTGCAGAGTGGGACAAACAGCAATATCTCAGGGAAGAGTGCTGGGGGGATGGGGGTACCCAGAATAATAGCTGGCAGAGGGTCCCTCTCCTCTCCTCTCTGAAGATCAGGGTCAAGAACATCACAGCAGCTGCCTCTTTGGGGAAGCAAGAAAATAACCACTCAACACACCCTGGGAGCCAGGGCTGGACAGGCCACCAGGACCCCAGGAGGAGAGAACCTGCCCAGGCCCAATCAGTACAGAAAGAGGTGGACAGAACAAGCCTGCCCTCCCTCATCCCCCTCCCAGGATCCTCAGCCACTTTATGTTCTCTGCCCCAGGCAGGGAAGAGTCCAGTGCAGCCAGAGCACCCGCAGGCTCCAGGGCTTTCCCTTACTTGCTGAGACCCATTCAGCCAGACAGAAAGCCCTGCAGGGGTGCCCCTCTGCAAGGTGAGGCCTGGGCCAGCCCCTGTTCCTCCAGGGTTCTGGGGTGGAGGCGGGTGTTGGGGAAAGGAAGGAATAGTGTTATGCTTCAGGTCACTGTGCCCCGACAGGCTGGTACCTTGTCCTATGCACCCTGGCTGCCAGGACTGGCGGTGACTCAGACTTAGAGTATGAGACCTTCCCTTTCTGTTGCCCAGGGTTACAGCTTCCCTTGCACCCACCTCTAGGCCCCACCCTGCCCCAGCCAGGTCACAAGCCAGGCTCTGTTGGCCACCTGGGTCACTGGCTTCAAGGCAGGGATTTTTACTGCACCTCCACTTCCCCAGTGCCCTCCAAGAATCTGGCCCTGGAGCATTCCCCCAGATAGCAGGAAGGCCTGTGAATGTGAATTCCAGCTCTGGCTCCTGGTGGAGCCTCACCATGTCTGTGTGTGTGCAGGGCTGATCATTGACACGTGCAGCCACTCCTGCCTCAGGAGGCTGCTGTGAAGCCTACACCGGGCACTTCGCCCTGAGCGTTGGCCACGGTGCAGGGATGGCACGAGCTGACCGAGTGGTCCTTCAGCTCAGAAATGGGTACCTACATGGCAAGGGTTTTGTCCCTGGAAGGGAGAAAGATGCTTGGCCAAGTAGCAGCAGCACAGAGGCCCTCGTAATGGAGGATTCCAGAGGAAGCGGTAGCAGACCAATCCTCCGCTCTTCCTCAATGTCTCTGCCTGCTTGCAGAAGGCCAGGAAGCAAGCCAGAGGGGACCATGCGGCCAATCTTGACGCGGCTGGTCTCCAGATACAAAGGAGGTGTTGAACAAATATTTGTTGAATGAATGAGCAAATGAGGTCACCCCGATTCTCCCCTCCCCCCGATAATCCCAGAAGTCCTCTGGAAAGGCAAACCTCGACCTCCTTCCTCAAATGCCCTCCGCAGCAACTTGCGCAGAGCGGAGCACACTGTACGCTGGAGGCTGGGGGCAGGGGGCCCACAGAAGTGTCAGGGCACTCACCCATCTACGCTTTAGGGAAACAAGACTCAGGACAAGGACGCACAGCCTGTGCCCTGGCCACTGGCTGAATGACAGGTGAGTCAGATCTGGTTTTTGCTTTGTTTGGGAAGCTAGTCAACAGCCCTGCCTTTGCGACAGGGTTTCCCTGTCCCAGGTGCCAGCCCAGCATCCTGGGGCACCAGGTCCCTTGTCCAGGTGGCTATCCTTCCTGCTGGAAACACCGGGGAGGAAGAGGCGGGGTACCTGGATAGTCCAGATCAGTTGCACAGTGCGGGGAGGTGGGGCCTCTCTGATCCACTTCCTGCTGTAAAAGCAAGGAACAATCACCAACTCCCACTTTCCAGGGCAGCACACAGAGAAAGGCATACTTCTCTTCCACACAGCACAAGAGACTGACTGGGAAGGGCACCTGGAGGGTAGGTACAGGATCCCAGCCCCTCTCCCTTAGGACACCCAACACCCAAGGTCTTCCTAGTCTAAGGGAAGTGCTGTGGGCTGGAGATAGCATCATAGAAGGCCGGCCCATGGCCTAGACACACCCCTTCCAGGCACTCTGGCAGGCACTTTAGTGCACTGCTCCCCTACGCAAGGAAATGACATCAGCACACCCATCTGACAGTGAATACTGAGGCCCAAAAGCCATTCATAAAACTGATGGGAGCAGACCTGGAACTGGGGGGACCAAGCCTCCCAACGCCAGAGTCAAGCAATCCTTCCGTAAGCTCTGGCTTACGTCAGCCTTGTACCGGCCAAAGTCCTAAGTAGGACGATGAAGAAGAACAGCACGGGGAAACTCAGGCTGGAGAGAACAAACTCTCCAGGAAAAGGCAAGAACCCAGACCGCCCCGTAAACCCCTTCAAGGGGAGACTGCTCCTCCTGCCTCCGGAGCTCCAAGATCAAGTCTTGCCTTCCAGAAGCTAGCACCTTCCCTGTGCCCCCAACAGATCCCTCCTCCCTACAGGACACAACTGTCCCCTTCCGGGAAGAGCAAGTTCAAGTATGGTTCAGAAGCTCCACCTCCACCTGTGGCCTCACCCTGACTCAGAGGCAGAAAGTCACAGAGAAAGTTATCAACCCCAAGGGGGGAGCAGGAGATTGGAAACAAAGTATCCCAGGAACTACCCTTTCCCACTCAAAACCTGGCCCGGGTGAGCCATGACCCTGACCCAGGGTCTCTGCACTCTTGCCAGTTAGACAGAGGAGGAAATGTTCCCACCTGAAGCCAGCTCTGGGTGGTGGATGGCAGGCAAGAGGAGGAAGAGGAGGAAAGCAGAGGTCTCCCCTCCAAACTGAGGAGGGTACCCAGTGGTCACTGGCCTTGGTCTTATAACACAGGCAGATTACCCCAAAGTGTGCTGGAAATACCCAGCTCTATTCAATGCCTCCCACCCCCAAGAAGAATGGCAAGCAGATGAACTCGTCCAGCACGGGCGGGTGGGCGTGTACGGGTCCCTAGGGGACAGTGAATTCTAAAAAAGCCGCCCTCCCCTCCCACCCCAACACCTCTCCCTCGGTGGGGCTTCCTCCCGAACTCAGCCAACCCCACCCTCCGATGGAGAAACCGGCTTTATAAAGTTCGGCTCTTTGTTCTGCAAGCCGGTCTCTAGGCCCAGCACAATTTCAGCTCTCTGCGAGGCACCCCCCCCCCCCACCCCGTCCCGGTCCCCTCAACGCCCGACTGCGGCTGGGCCACCCAGCAGCGGGAGTAGGCTTGGAATCTGAGGTGGGGGGTGGGGAAGCTGGAGAGGAGGTCTGCGCGGACCCCACCTCCAAACTGCTAAACCACTAACGGGATGCAGGGCGTTTGAAAAACGGGGGAAGGTTGCAGTGGGGGGTTCCGTCCTGCCGCGGAAGCCCCGCTACCAGACGTGGCAGCCGCCGACCCCCGCCTCTCCAGCAGCCCCCAGAAGGAAGGGGCAGGAAGGCCGGCCGCCCCGGCCAGCTCTGCCGGGCCCCCGGGCGCTGCCCCGCCCCCTCCCCCGCGCTTCCGCCTACTTGGCGCTCGGCGCGGCGGGGAGAGGGAGCGGCCGTCTCCTCGCACTCCTCCGGCCCTAGGGGGCGGGACTGCACCCCTCCTCGAACCCCCAACGCGCGCCCCCCGGAGGGCCTGGGGTCCCCGCTCCTCCCGCGCCCGCCCAAGTCCGGCGTGCACAGCCCACCCTTTCCCGGGCATCCGCCACGCGTGGATCTCTCGCCTCGCCCTGAACCTCCCGCTCTCCAGAGTGGGGGGGTTGGGGAGAGGGGTCTGTCCGTCCCCACACCCCTGAGGACACTGCCCGCCCTCCCTTGCCTTCGACCCCGAGATCGCGGCGGGGATGAGGCGCCCCAGACCCGGCCCCTTCCCTGCTCTCCCCCCACAACCCCCCAAATCGCAGCCCGGCGCAGACAGGGCTGGTCGTCCCGGGCTCACCTTATCCAGACAGTTCACCTTCTCCGTGGGGTACACGATCTTGCCGCACCGGGCGCAGTTGGGGTTCATGGCTGCGGGGTTAGGCTGGGCGGGGACGCCCGGGCTGGCTCGCGCGCGTCCTCTTTTCCCCCGCGGCGAGCACACAGGAGGCGGCCGCGGCTGCCACTGCACGGGCGGCGGCAGCGCAGGCGGCTGGAGCTGGGGAACTGGCCTCCGCCTCCGCCCTCCTTCCCCTAATAAACACGGCGGGGAGGAGGGGCCGGAGCGGGGACGCGCGGCGGGCGCGGGCAGGGGCGCGCGCGGCCGGGCGCGCTCCACGGGCGGCGCGGGGGCGGCGCCGGGCAGGAGGAGCGTGGCTGTGGCCGCTGGGCCGCGCTGTCCACGCTGGACCTGATGCTGGGAGCACCGTCCAGGATGCGGTTGGAGCCCGTCCCGGACGCCCGAACAGATGCGCCTGCTTCGAGCACCTTCCACGGGTCGGGACCAGGCGTGCAGCTGCGGGCAGGACGGGAGCCCCCCGGCCCGCCCACGAGCGCTCGTCTCCCCCACGCCCTGGCCCACGTTTGCAGGGCGGACCCGTCGTTTCCTCCCGGACTGGGCACCTCGGAGCCCTGGTCCAGCCCCAACCCCGGAATCCGAGGAGCAGGGCACCCTCGGCCTTCAGCGCGGCCCTCTTTGCTCCTGCGAGTCTTTCCTCCTCCTTCCTGCCTAAGTCTAACGGCGACCACGTCAAAAACTCAAAAGAGCTGCCTGTAACCACAGTTCCGGCACGGGGGTATAGCTCAGTGGTAGAGCATTTGACTGCAGATCAAGAGGTCCCCGGTTCAAATCCGGGTGCCCCCTGGTTAGGTTTTTTTCTTTTCTTGCTGATTTTTTTTTCCTCCTCACTCACTGTCTGTGGTCCAGTTTTCGTTCTTGACTGCTATGTCGGGTCCTGACTTAGGAACGGACAAAACCTAAAAAGCAATCCCTTTTTCGTTTTCTAACCTTAGCTGAGAGCTCTCCGTTTCACTTTGTGTCGAAAGGAAGGAGGAAGAGTGGCTAGGCGCGTGGCCCAGGCACCCCGAGGTGACAGATTTGGGGACAGGGTGACTGCCTCAAGCGTTCTGCCTCCGTAGAAGCATGGGGGAGCTGGGGCGGGAAGGAGTGCGGAGAGCAAGCCGCAAACACACAGTTCCAACTTAAACTTTATTACCGAGGCCGCGGGTGTGCTTTTCTGTTGCTCCTGACGCGCGTGGAGTGCCAGATGGAGTGACAGCCCTGGCACACACCGCTGCACTCATTCAGTGTTCTGCCAAGAAGGAACACAGGGATTTTCACACTTTGGGGTGCGTCCAAATGACCCGAGGGTTTGTATAACCAAACACCCCCGGTTTCCGGCCCTGGGAATTCGCACCGCGGGCTGGGGCAAAGGGGAGGGGAGCGCACACTTTGGGAATCACTAAACTAATAGTAAAAGGACAGCGAGTTTTATAACCTAAAGGGGACAAAGAGCCTCTGCTGCGTCACTGGGGGTGATGGTTTCGGGGCTGGAGGAAACCACTGTGAAAGGGAGAGAAGTGAAAGGCGGCCCCGCTCCGCTAGGCTTTGCCCAAAAAAAGGAAAAATAAAAGCGAAAGGGAGAGGCATTCAGCTTGGGTCAGGGGGCAGTTGCGGTATTTTAGACCCGGAATCTGATTGTGTCATTTCCCCCTGGGAGTAACACTCTAGCTCATTTTTTCCCCAGCTGGGGCCTGGACACGGAGATGGCACTGCTGCTACAGAGGCCAGCCTCGGAAAGTAACCAGGACCTGGAGCCTGCCACCTGGGGTCCTAAGGCCAAAGCTTGCCCTTGAGCTTAAAGGAGACTCCAAGCCTTTTAGCCTTTATCTTCCATCTGTGCCTTCCCTGTTGAACTTCTGGGGTATGTAAGCCTCAGATTTGGATTCATTCTCCTAGGCTTCTGAGTCAAGTTAGGAACTAGGAAAATATTATGTGAAAACTCATAACCTTATTAATCCTCTTTTTTTTAAACCCCAAACCAGGATGCAACTGACACTCAGCCAATGCATCCCCTAGTTTCTATGTGGTCGGCTGTAAGGGTAGAGAGGAATGTGTGGTATGATCCAGAGAAGGGTCCTACTGTACCTTCAAATGATTCTGAATTATGTATTTATTGAAAAACTAAGATTTCAACAAGGGGGCACCCGGATTTGAACCGGGGACCTCTTGATCTGCAGTCAAATGCTCTACCACTGAGCTATACCCCCCTGCTGGTAAGAAAGGGATAAATACTTTCACTAATGACAACAAAGTTTTCCCAGTAAAAAATGTGTAATTCTTCAAAATCAGTATCTTTGTTAGATAATGCTTGATTTTACCACTAGGGAGACATGAAACAAAAAAATCAACTAAAAAAAAAAAGCAATGATCTTAAAACACATGAATATAGGTATTCCTCTCTTCTCTACCAGAAAATAACCTGTTGAAAACCTGGATAGAGAATCATTCCCCAGAGAATTTCCAAGAAGAATGCAAGAACTAAAAAGACACCTTCCTGGCTAGCAATGCAGTGGCCCCCTTCTCTTCTTTCTTATTAATTAATTAATTAATCTTTGTTTCTTTCCAAATTTTCTCTTTCCTCTTTCTGCATCAGGGGCAAGGAAGGAGACAAGGGGAGAAGCCTTACCCAGCCTCCCATCCGCAGGGTTGGGGAGCGACCACCCGGTATCAACCCGGGGTCCCAGGTGTGGGGCATGCTCCCAGAGTTCCGCCCAAGTGGTTTCAATAGTTCTGCAATGCTATTGATCTTGCTGATCCAAGAGTAATGTTCCTTCCAATGTTCATTGGCTGACATAGTTGAACTTAGAGTCTTCATTCATCCAGATATTTGCTGTCATAGTTTGGCTGGGGTAGTTGTCCAATTTGTTCTGTCCTCTTTCCTCTGCTATGATACCAAATGTCCTCTGCAGGCCCCAATGTGCGGCCGTATCCTCCATGTGCATCTGGGCCAGTCATCCATTGCTTCGTCTTTTCCACAGAGGGGGCCCAGTTCTGACACATGCACTCCATACCAGACCACCAATCCTGGACCTGAGATGTCAGGTCCCCACACACCCCACCTGTGCCGTCCCCAGATCCCTATAAGCTCACACACCAAGTCTCCACATGTGTGCCCCCAGGTGGCCAGGGAGCTTCCCCAAGCACCATTGGTGTCCCAAGGCACCTGACCCAAGTCCCGCTGGTCCCCACACCCAGGGCTCACGGACCCAGCACCCACCACACCAGCAGGCCTAAGGACCCAGGCCAGGCAACTCAAACCCTGCTGGACCCCTGCCCCCACAGCCAGCCCCCTTCTCTTTTTTTTGATTATATATTTTTATTACAAAGTCAGATATGTAGAGAGGAAAAGAGATAGAGAGAAAGATCTTCCGTCCAAGGATTCACTCCCCAAGTGAGCACAACGGCCGGAGCTGTGCCAATCCAAAACCAGGAGCCAGGAACTTCTTCCTCCAGGTCTCCCACGTGGGTGCAGGGTCCCAAAGCTTTGGGCCTTCTTGACTGCTTTCCCAGGCCACAAGCAGGGAGCTGGATAGGAAGTGGAGCAGCCAGGATATGAACCATTGCCCATATGGGATCCTGGTGCTTAGCAAGGTAAGGATTTAGCTACTGAGCTATCGCATGGATCCTAATTCTGGATTTTAATTTTTTTAGATTTATTTAATTATTATTTGAAAGGCAGAATTTACAGAGAAAAAAAGACAGGGGCCCAGCGCAGTGCCCTAGCAGCTAAAGTCCTTGCCTTGAACACGCTGGGACTAATCCTGGCAGTGCTGCTTCCCATCCAGTCCTGTTTGGGGTCCTGGGAAAGCAGTTGAGGACAGACCAAATCTTGGGACCCTGCACCTGCAATGGGCGACCTGGAAGAGCTCCTGGCTCCTGGCTTTGGATCAGCTCAGCTTTGGCCGTTGCAGCCGCTTGGGGAGTGAATCATCAGATGGAAGATCTTCCTCTCTGTCTCTCCTCTTCTCTGTATATCTGACTTTCCAATAAAAATAAATAAATCTTTAAAAAAAGAAAAAGAAGAAAAAGAAGGAGAGACAGAGAGATGGATGTTCCATTTGCTGGCTGACTCCCCAAACGGCCACAATGAGCACAACTGAGCAGATCCGAAACTGGAAAGATCCAGATAATTTGGGAGCTCTGGGTTTAAGCCAGTGACATGTATTTTGAGAAATCACCGACGTATGGGAACAGTTGATGATGAAGAGGTATTTGATCTCCAAAGCATGCTGGATTTGGTTCAAACTGGCTTGCAAGAACTTATGACTACATTTAGGGATATTTTTAAACCAGTTGACTTCCCTTTGATATCTCGCAATCAGCAGGTGGGTGTATTCACACCACTGAAATTGGCAAATGCTAAAAAAAAAAAAAAAAAATCCCCCCCCAGAGTGACTTGTTAACCATTTATGAGCACCACACTCTAATCAGGTAATTCTATTTTCCCCAAAACAGAGGAAGCAAGTTTCTGAGTTGGGGGAGTGAAGAGATGAGAATAAATAAGGAGGAAGTGAGACAGGAGAAAGTGTGTGATCGTTATTATGGAGAGTGGGAAAGTGATGGTATTTGGGCAGGGGTGCAGGAATGCAAGGCAGAAATCCATCTGAGTTTGGTGGAATGACACAAACGTGTGCATTTTTCCTTAACAACATTCAGCTCCTGGGAGCAGGCTAGGAGGGACTGCACAGTCGAGCTGAAGTTAGGCTGCAGTTTGGTGAGCAAGGACTTAACAACGGATCAAGCACTGCACAGAACACTTCAGGGAATAGAAAAAATAATGTGACATGATCCCTGCGCTGAGGGGTCTTGCAGTTGGGCTGGAGAAATAGAGATTCTAAGGCTAACAGTGGAAACATGCAGAGCAGGAGAGCTTCCGAGAGGTGTACAAAGCAGCAGGGCTGTGGGTTTCTCGCAATTCAAATTGCAGGCAGGTACTGTGGGAAGGGGGCTGGAAGACTCCTCAGAGGCTGGAGATAGAGGGTTACAGAGGTGGGAGGGAGGCATCTCTTGAGATGCTGTTGGACTGTTCAGCCTGGCTCAGAGTGGACTTTTCCCTCCTCTCTCGGTGTCTATGTCTGGATTAATTCTGTAATTTTCTCTTGATTTATCAGTATGACTGCAGAAAATTTGAAGTCATTTAGTGCAGTTATCAGACTAGCCTCAATCACTGGGCATAGCAGCTGGTGAGGAATGCTACCATTTTTTTAAAAAAAGATGTATTTATTTTTATTGAAAAGTCAGATATACAGAAGAGACACAGAAGAATGCTACATTTAAGCTGTAATCTCCTCTCCTTCCAGCAGGGGGTTCAAAGGGCAAAACAGAGGGCCCAGTGCTGTGCCTAGCAGCTGAAGTCCTCACCTTAGATCTTCGTCTCTGTCTCTCCTCCTCTCTGTATATCTGACTTTGCTATAAAAATAAATAAATCTTTAAAAAGGCAAAACAGGAAATCCCAAGACTGAGGAAATCCAGTGTACATCTATCACTAAAAACAGTTACAATGCAATCCCTACAGTACTTGAAACAAAATAGAAAGCCTTTCTGATGAAGATTCTATTTCATTCTGCTTTTCATGGGCATACGCAGGCATGGGCTTTCCAGGGATTGTGTGTTATCTAATCGCAATAGGTTAAGCAAACAGGTATGCCAGGTAAAACGGATGTCCAAAAGGAAGTGAAATAGAGTAATACGGGGGGAGGACTTGGGGAGGGGTTACTGTGTCATAAAATGATATAAATTTTGTTTGTTTGTTTGTAAAATAATATAAAATTTAAAAAATGTTTTAAATATACATTTACTTTAATTTTTTAGTTGAATCAGAAACTGAGCAGCTACGTTTCAAAGTGCTACTCCAATATAGAATGCCACCATCGCAAGCAATGGCTTAACCTGCAGTGCCACACGCTGCCTTCCTCCACCAGTCTGCCCAGCTTTAGTGTTATGGGGTGCGAGCGAGATCACACCAGACATGTCTAAAGTTTATTAAGGAGTCTTTACTAACCAAGCTTGATGATAGAGCTCACTACAAATAGCAAATCACAAGTCTATATGGCAATCCAACCAGTCATAATGCAACCAAACATAACCCCAAGAGTAATAAATGGTCATTTCCCTCAAGTCCATTCGTTAAGCTGAAGACCTATGTCCCAACTTCCCCAACAATGTAAGTTATCCTAAGAGACATGCAACAAAGAACCTGGACACACTTACAAAGCTGCAGACATTCACCTTTCCCTGGCTTCTCTGCCCACATTCCACTACTGCCAGGCCTCCCCTCTCCTGGAACTTGTGACAGCACACAAACACAAACACAAAAACGGATTGCTATATCCATTTTCCCAACTAAGCAGAACACAGGCACCATGCTCAGGGGATTACCTGTCCTGGGTCAGCCAAGAGTTGAGGTGCCAGAGCAACGGAAGCAACTGACCAGAAAGAGAGCGAGCCCCTGCTTCACGTGCTTTTTAAAGGGGCTTGCGAGGGGAGTGGTTATACAACAATGCAATACCATCCCCTCTCAGTTGATAGGTGAGTCACAGGTGGGCAGGAGAGAATATCTAGGTGGTGGTGGGCTGAGGAAGGAATTAACATTCCATTACTGTCAGGCTCCACCTCAGGACAGAGGGTAGGGGACACTGCCACATTCCATTTGCCCACTGTCAGTGGGTGCTGGCTATCACTAACTGCACCCATAACATTTAGTGTTTTTGTTTTGTTTTGTTTTCCATTTTATTTGAAAGGCAGACAGAGCTTCCATGTACTGACGCCTTATCCAGACTATATAACTACACAACAAAAGTACACAACTACACAACAAAAGTACACAACTATGAAACTACACAACTACACACAACTGCACAACTACACAACTAAACAACACAACTACACTTTGAATGCACCGGGATCCCATATGGGGACTGGTTCTAATCCTGGTGGTCCAGCATTCCATTCAGCTCTCTGCCTGTGGCTGTTGTGGTCACTTGGTGTGAATCATTGGATGGAAGATCTTCCTCTCTATCTCTCCTCCTCTCCGTATATCTGCCTTTCCAATAAAAATCAATCAATCAATAAATAAATATTTCTCTATTTTGATTCTGGAAACGTCAATGGACATAGCCCGTATGTTGAGATGTTCAATAATTTAGTAAAGAGATGTAAGATGAAAATCTTTGAGAACCACTGCTGCAGCTAAAGAGACATTAGGATATGGTGGTGCTGCATGCCAGGAGGTATGCCACTGGAGGGCGTGCCCAGCAATCTCAGCAAAGACAAGGTGGCGGGGGTGGGGGGAGGCCCGGAAAGGAATGGCCATTTGGGGAAGTATCAGCATCACCGTGTTAAGCATCTGGAGCTACGTTTGATAAGCACCAGAGGAGCCACACCAGGGGCTTAAGCAATGGGAGGTTGTGGTCAAACCATCTACAAGCTGTAGCAACAGCCTTTGAGTAAGTGCAAACCTTGGCGGCATGGAGAAGGAACTAGATCGAGTCTACAGACCTGGAGGCTGGATCCAGGAGCCTGGGAGAAGAGAATCAACCTCTTCCTCTGGAGACGCTGGCAGAAGACCCAACTAAGAAAACTGCTTCTCTCATAGCCCTTCTCCCACCCTCCAGTTAAACACGTTTGTTGATTTGATAAGGCAGAGTGACAAAGAAGGAGGCACGTTTCCCATCTGCTGGCTTACTCCCCAAACGATGGCAACAGCCATGGCTTTCCAAAGCCACAAGCAGGGTGCTGGATGGGAAGCAGTGCTGCCAGGATTAGAACTTGCACCCATAAGGGATCCCGGCCGGCTTAAGGCGAAGACTTCAGCAACTAGGCTACCCCACCAGGCCCCAGACATAATTTTAAAATGGATTGTGCTGCATAGGACTCCCCCAAGGAACATGTCCTGAAGTGTGGGCAGAATGAGCTCCAAACAGTTCCCTTAGGATGTGATACAACTGTGAAGTGGTATTGCAAAAAAAATAGATCATTATTTCTGTGTTTTACATATACTGCTTTATTCTCTTCTTTCTTTCTTTCATCGATATTTAAATATTGAGTGCCTACTTTATGCAAAAAAATTTTAATGTAAAAGGCAGAGTTAGGAGAGCAGAGGGAAGGCCAGGCGCAGTGGTCTAGCGGCTAAAGTCCTCGCCTTGCTAGGCACCAGGATCCCATATGGGCAACAGTTCTAATCCCAGCAGCCCCACTTCCCATCCAGCTCCCTGCTTGTGGCCGGGGAAAGCAGTTGAGGACGGCCCAAAGCTTGGGACCCTGCACCTGCGTGGGAGACCCGGAAGAGCTCCTGGTTCCTGGCTTCGAATCAGCTCAGCTCCAGCCGTTGTGATCACTTGGGGAGTGAATCATTGGACGGAAGATCTTCCTTTCTGTCTCTTCTCCTCTCTGTATATTTGCCTTTCCAATAAAAATAAATAAATCTTAAAAGAAGAAGAAAAATCATGGAACCCACACCCTGGGGTCATTCTGGACTGTGGAATTTGCCTGATATGTAAGGCGGACGATGCCATCTTAGAGATGACTGTCTTTAAGTTGCTGAGACCAGACTGTGGGAGGGTACACAGGATATTGGGAAGGCGATGGGGTAGGAAGGATCTCCTGCAATTGGAGCCATTTAGGTAGCGGACTAGCAGACATGTTCTCCTACTCTCCTCAACTCTGTCTTCCTAATAAAAATAAAATAAACCTTTTTTAAAAGGTTGCTGGATGAGAAAACAAATCAATATTTGCATGTCCCCAACTACTTTTAATTCGCAGCGTGCACAGTGCGGGCTTCACTTGCTTTCCAAAACAAACTCTGTCCAACCTTCCTTGCAGCCCAAACCCAAGCCCCGGACTTATGACGTAGAACGTCAGCGCCCTCATTCAAGGCAGAGGCGGGTAGACACGCTCCGTCACGTAACGGAAGTGGGCGGGGCACCAAAGTTCAAATCCCAGCGTCCTTTGCGCCGATTTCCTTTCCGTCTCTTTCCGGCGTCCAAGATGTCGAAGCGAGGTGAGCGTTCGAGTCTGCAGAGCATCGTCCGCCATCTGCTGCGCAGGGAGTCCCGGCCTGGCCGGGAGCGGAGGCGTTAGGCAGCTCGCACCGTTAGGCTCCCTCGGGCTGGCGGCGAGCGCCCTGGAAGCAGGCGCCGGGTGGCGGGGGGGTGGCCCCGGCGGGATCCCAGCTTGGCTCTCGAGTGGACAGGGTGGGCTCTTGGCAGCAGCGAGGGTGAAGCTGCAAAGGCTGTGGCCTGGGTGTGGACGACCTGTGCCGTCTCGCCTTGTAGGAACAAGTGTGGAGCGAGCATGGAGCTCCCCAATCCCGACCTAAGGATGGTAATGAGGAACGGCTGGTGGCAGGGCAGGGCGGCACGCGGGAAGGCGCTTTGCTAGAGAGCGTGTGTGCAGGTCCGATGGGTTCGTAGGTGCAGCTCGGGCGCCGCGGCCAGGCCGTGCGCACTGACCCACTCTCCCTCCTCACCCGCAGGACGTGGCGGGTCCTCCGGCGCCAAGTTCCGCATTTCCCTGGGTCTCCCCGTGGGTGCCGTCATCAACTGTGCGGACAATACAGGTGAGGCCCTGGATGACCCCCGGGTTCCGTCCCCCCCTTTCAAAGCACTCGCTGGGCCTGCTGCCCGTGACCCAGCGAGCCGTCCGGAAGGGGCAGAGCAAGCGACACCGCTCTTGGGTGAAGCGGCGGCGTGCTGTGCCGTCCGGCTTCAATCGGTGGTGTGACAAGGGCGCTGGAGCCGCCTGGCCTGGTTCAAAGGATGACTGTCCGTTCCCACAGGAGCCAAAAACCTCTACATCATCTCCGTGAAGGGGATCAAGGGACGGCTGAACAGACTCCCTGCCGCCGGCGTCGGGGACATGGTGATGGCCACAGTCAAGAAGGGCAAGCCAGAGCTGCGGAAGAAGGGTGAGTGTCTCCGCCAGCTCTCTGTCCTGTGTGCTCCTGCAGATACTCAAGCTGGAGAGTTTTCATGACATTCTGGCTGTTCTTTGCTGATAGCCTGGCCCCAAGTGAACTAGGCGGTGCCTCCAGGACAGGGAAGGCCACACAGCTAGATTGCCTGTTCTAGAGTTTGAAAGGGGATCAGGTAGTGGGATTTTGTCCAGCACTGTGACAAACCAAGTCGGAGTGTCCAGCTTATCAGCTAGCACCTGGTGGAGCCTGGAGTCTGCCCTATGTGGTAGGTGCTCAGTGAGGCAGCCACTTACTGTGGCTTGTTGAAGGCAACGTTGTGCATGTTGGAAGTTGGTCTTCATTGGCCGTAATCGATGAGACTAAAACCAGGAGCTGCTCATTGCTTGATTATGGCTGCCCCTGGAAGCTTACAGGATGCTGGAGCTTATCTTTGGGATCAGCTGTTGTCCTTTGGCAGTATACATGAGATATGACAGGTCATAGCTGTGTCTTTAGCCACTCCATGTACCTGCCTTACCTTGCCCACTCCCCAGTGCGGTCTTGGTCTTCTAGGAAGTAAATCTTGGCCCTTTTCACTCACTGATGGTGGTTAAGTGTTGATTGTCTAGACGAGAGGATGCAAGAGCTTTTCCCTCTTGTCAGAACACTGCCTGGGTTCACATATGACCTAGGGAGCAGTCAGGGAAGAGGAGAGCCAACAGCCATTGCTTGGTGGGCACGATGGCCACAGGACGTCCTGTTGGTCTGAAGCAGTGATGGGACAGACTCCAATGTTTCCTGTTTTAAATTCCATTTAGGAATTTGCAGTCCTGTTACTGTCTTAGTCCTTACATCAGCTGGTCATCAGATCCCCCCCACCTAGGACTTAGGTTTCTGCATGAAAGCACAGAAAAATGGGGTGGGGACAGCAGGACTGGAGCTCTCGGAGTCTTACTGTGTGGCTTTGTCTAATCCATGTGTTAGCATTCGTGGTTTACAAGTAGAAAACTCCCAGAGCAGGGAAGACTCAGTAAAGTAAAAACAGCTGCCTCGGGATGTGTCCCGGCTCTGCTTGCCTAGATAGTTCTGACACTTGGCCCAAAGAACTGTAGGCACCCTTTCCCGATTTACTTTTCCAGTGTTTGTAGTCTTCAGTGAGGACATATATTGACTGGAAAGGTCGGGCTGCACCAGGCTGACATTCAAGAGTCCTGTACTGCTGGGGTGGCAGGGACACAAGTCCTGGGGCCCACACCTGCTGCTGTCCCAGAGGCATCCACAGGAGGCTAGAGTGGCCTGGTCTTCAAGGACAGCTCAGCCTCTTGAGTCGCAATTCCTTCTCAAGTCCTCTTTCTTGCATTCTTTAGCACAGCTCGTGTACACTAGCAGTTGAAGGTTTTTTTGGGGCAGTTGCAAGTAAATGAATTAATGCATGTAAAACTTGGTACCTTAAATATGTCTGATTCTTTGCACCGTATAATTTAGAAAAGGGGTTATGTAATAAGTGGAATATTAAGATTGGCCTCAGGTTGACATTGCTGGGTGGAGCTGCTTCTGGTGTGTGTACTGCCCAGGTACTTGGGTTCCCTCCATGCACAGACATGCAGCTCATGGCTTTTGGCTTAGACCTGGCCCAGCCCGGGCTGTTGCTGGCATTTGAGGACCTAAGCAGTGGATGCAAGGTCTCTTCTCCCTGCTAACTCTGCCTTTCAAGTGCATCACTACAACAGTTGGGTGGGAAGGTTTATCTTAACTGAAAAGAAAATGTTGAATGGAATGATTTATTTTACCTAGAAGGCAGAGTTAGGGGCAGTGAAGGGTCTTCCACTCACTGGGCTCGTGTCTCAAGTGGTCATGATGAGCAGAAGTGAGAGGCTATTGGTGAGTGTGTACACCTCCCTTGTGTTGAGCTGCTTGTCTGGGGGCTCTGAGACAGGTGAATGACAGGTGTTCTTTTCCCTCCTCAGTACATCCAGCAGTGGTAATTCGACAACGAAAGTCATATAGGAGAAAAGATGGTGTGTTTCTTTATTTTGAAGATAATGCAGGAGTCATAGTAAACAATAAAGGCGAGATGAAAGGTAAGGAGGGAGCTGCATAATTTCTGAGGGTGGCCTCCTTGGTCTCGTTACACACCTGCTGGCCTTCTGTCTTACCCCTTCCTTTTTTCATGCAGGTTCTGCCATCACTGGACCAGTTGCAAAGGAGTGTGCAGACTTGTGGCCCAGGATTGCATCCAACGCAGGCAGCATTGCCTAGTTATTCGATGTATTTGTATAAAAAAGATAACCAATTAAAAATTATTTGCACCCAGTGCTTGTATTGCTGTTTCTTTATACTTTTCCTGACACCCTAACCAATGCTTCATTTGGGTATTTTTTTCTTTCTAAGATTTCATGAAAGGCTGATCAGTGTTTTTTAAGATTTGTTTATTTTGGAAAAGCAGATTTACAGAGAAAAGGAAAGACTGACTTTGTCCACTGATTGACTCGCTAGGTATTCCAGCAGGGGCTCCCTCCACATTTCCCCCCACCAGCTTTATCCCCACCCCCCGTTACTGTCCTCTTCATAACCCACGCACCCTTTAGCCAGCCTTTGGAGCTACTTTGCCCAGCTTGTCCAACCCCCAGGCCTGGACCATGTGATCACCAGCAGGAGCTATGAGGGGAGTTTGCCAAATTCCCCCACTTGACCCACTCCCAGATCCAGTTCTCATACATGCCAGTGGGTGTTAGGCCAGTGCCCAGCATAGTCTGACATTCCACTTGGCCTTGTATGAACTGATAAACATCGCAGCCTGGCCCACCCCACACCCTATTTAGGATACACATTTGGGTGCTGCTGCCTTGACCAGCCCAGACTGTTATCGGTTCCTTTACCCATGAGTGATGTTAGGTTCCATGGTCACACCTAGCTCAGCCCATCACCATCCCAACTCTTCAGCAACCAATGAGACCCAATTTGGAATACTAGCTTCTTATTTGTGTGCTTCCAGTTCCAGTTGCCTGCTGAAATGCACACCCCAGGAGGTGGCAGGTGATGGCTCAAGACCTTGAATCTACCTTTTAGGCCACTAAGGCTTAAACCTCCAATGAAACTAGGCACAGATACATAATCTCCAGGCAAGTGAACTGTTGATTGCTGCAGAAAGTGCTGCTCTTGTAAATCTTACCAAGGAGCCCTTCTACATGTCCTCCACTCACCTCAGGGTCATGGGACGTAAGAGACTGCTTGCTGCTCAAATGAAGTGAAGCTTGGCTTCTCATCCCTGCCCTATGTCCAGGCAAGCTGAAACTCTACTCTTTTTTTTTTTTTTTAATTGGAAAGGTGGATATACAGAGAGGAAGTTCACTCCCCAAGAGGCCACAATAGCTGGAGCTGAGCCAATCCAAACCCAGGAGCCAGGAGCTCTTCCAGGTCTCCCACGCGAGTGCAGGCTCCCAAGGCTTTGGGCTCTCCTCAACTGCTTTCCCAGGCCACAAGCATGGAGCTTGATGGGAAGCAGGGCTGCCAGGATTAGAACCGGCGCCCATATGGGATCCCGGTGCATGCAAGGCGAGGACTTTAACCACTACGCTATTGCACCGGGCCCAAAACTCTACCCTCCCAATCTGTCCCCTGAAATAAACTTTTCTACTTAAACTGGATGCAATCTCACCTGCCAAACCTAGAATTCTAACACCTAATACTATGACAGATCTTCATTGAGTTGGCTCCTGTCTTCACTGTGCTCCAGCCAGCATTTAGGAAATGAATCAACCCATGGGAGGGAAAAAAGATCCAGCGCCATGGCTCGATGCCTAATTCCTCACCCTGAAAGTGCCAGTATCCCATATGGATACCAGCTCCTGTCCCAGCTGCTCCACCTCCCATCCAGCTTCCTGCTTGTGGCCTGAGAAAGCAGTAGAGGATGACCCAAAGCCTTGGCACCCAGGAGCTCCTGGCTTCTGATCAGCTCAGCTCTGGTGGTTGTGGTCATCTGAGTTAACCAGCAGGTGGAAGATCTTAATGTCTCTACTCTGTAAATGTAATTTGCTTTTGTTATAAAAATGTCTCTTAAAAAAGGGGAGGAGGGGGGGAAAATGAACAAACCCATGGAAGATCTTCCTTGTCTTGTCTTCCAGACAAAAAGGAAACTTTCATAAATAAAAGGAGCTGGTTGCTGTTTTGGACATTTGGGGACTGAAACAGCAGCAGGTGAGAGGGTTCTGTTTTCCTGTCTCAATGTGACATATTATTTTTTTAGAAGAAAATGGTAAGGAAGGCATGCACACTGCTCTGACTTTATTTAATAGTCTTGTCTCTGTCTTCTTGACTTGGTTTCCCGGTCACCTCTCACTTCAGGGCCAAGCAATCAACGGCATGTCACCCATGACTCTAAGGAATGAGCTGGTAACCCAGGGTGAGTGGGGACAATAGTGTGTGTGTCATAGGTGCCCCTGACCTAACAATGCTTACTGGAGTTCCCACCCAGCATTCTCATTCCCTGCTTGAAAGGCCTGGGGAAGCTGCAGTGGTTGGGATGTCCCACTTGTATGAGTGTCCCCTGCGGCTGGAGAAGGGCTTTATCTTGGATGGGGTGGCCGTGAGCAGCGTGGCCCGTGCTTATGATCGCACAAGGCCCAAGCTTTGGTCTGCGATCCCACCCTACAATGCCCAGCAGGACTACCACGCACGTCGCTACTTCCAGAGCCACGTGGTTCCGCCCATTTTGCGCAAAACCCATCAGGTACAGGAGTCTCCACCGGTTTGAGGCTCGTCCTGGTGACGGGGCCACACAGGGGCACACCCAGCAGAGGCTCCCCTAACTCCCCACCCCTTGGTGTTATTAATGGAGAATTCAGGAAGGACATGACAAGTTGTAGTCGAGCTGAGCTCACAAGCGCCTTCCACCGTGGAACTTGATAATAGCCTCTTGTCGGGTTTCTGTAAAGGCTTAAGGCTTGCATCTCCCAAATAAATGGTTTGTTTGTCCGCTGTGACGTCACAGGCCTGCCCATTGGGGTGACCGCACCACAAGTTCTAAAACACTCGAAAATCCTTGTGGCCAGCACTAGGCAAGGTGCCTCCCTCTTGTGACCTTATAAGTATGGGGCATGGAGCTCGACACCGGCTCCACAAAGACCCAAGGAAGAAAATCTCCCAGTCTGAGGAATCCACTTCCTGCCCCTTTTGGATGGTGGGCCCCGCCCCAGTTTGGTGCTTCTGAGGTCAGACTCCAGGGCTGGCTGTTGATGGCTGTGCGTTTGTGTCTCTCCTGTGTGTTTGTGTCTCTCCTGTGTGTGTGGCACGAGTGGGGGGGGCGGTGCTAAAAGGCTCCTCTCCGTGACCACAACGTGGAGCCACTGTGCTGGTGATTGTGTGCCCTGGTGGGCAGGGCCGACACAAAAGGGAAACTTGCTTTAGGTTTTCTTTTCTTTTGTCCACACCCTCCCCATTTACCCCACCCTGTTGTAGACACACATCTGCGCATCTGCTAACCTAACCCACAACAGAAGGAGCAGGGGTCCAAGGCCTTAGTCTTTAAAGGGCCTGTGTGAGAGGGGATGCCAGATAGGCTGTGGGAAACACAGAGCATGACAAGAGCCACACGTGAACTCCAAAAGGTTTCCAGGAGCCTTATGAACTAACCTGTAAACATCTGGGGAACCCTTTTAATATTGAAGGCATTGGGTTTTTAAAAAATATTTATTTATTTTTATTACAAAGTCAGATATACAGAGAGGAGGAGAGACAGAGAGGAAGATCTTCCGCCCGATGATTCACTCCCCAAGTGATCCACAACGGTCAGTGCTATGCCGATCCGAAGCTGGGAACCAGGAACTTCTTCCGGGTCTCCCATGCAGGTGCAGGGTCCCAATGCCTTGGGCCGTCCTCAACTGCTTTCCCAGGCCACAAGCAGGGAACTGGATGGGAAGTGGAGCTGCTGGGATTAGAACCGGTGCCCATATGGAATCCCGGTGCATTCAAGGCGAGGACTTTAGCCACTAAGCCATGGTGCCAAGCCTGGCATTATTTTTTTTTTTAAAGATGATTATGTACTGAAGGCATTCTTTCAACCATCGGAACCACTCCATGTGGTGGATGTTGTCATTTAAATAATGTTTGTGACATCCACACCATGCCAGGCCCTGCATCTGAACCAAGCCACTTAAATCTCATCATGGCCCTCCTTGTACTGATGAGGAAATTGAAGGCCAGAGAGGCTCAAGAGTTGACCTCAGGTGACATGTCCTGCTGGTGATAGAGCCGGACACCTTCCCTACAATGCCTGCCAAGCTACATGGCAGGGCTGAGTCTGTGTAGCCATCACCTGTGCTTCTGCGAGAGCACTGTTCTGAGGCTCACACTGCCCATGTGGTGGCTAATGGCGATCTTAACTTTTCTTCCTCACTTGCAGGATCATGGCGGTACAGGACGCGATGGCTGGGTAGTTGATTATTTCCATATCTTCGGACAAGGACAGCGATACCTTAACAGGAGAAACTGGGCAGGGGCAGGCAAGTGTCACCTTGCTTTCCTGCCTCACTCCGTAGACCCACAATTTGGAGAGAAGAAGCTGGGCTGCAGAGAGGCCCATCTGGGGAAGGATGCCCCAGGAGTAGTTTCTCTTGGGGTGAGTGAGCAGGTGTTGGCCTAGTGCCCCTTCTCTCATATTCTTATGGCAATGTCTCCAACCCTCCCGCCTTCCTTTGTTACAGTTGGGGAAACTGAGGCATAATGACTCCAAAGGGATCTGCTAAGAAGAGCTGAGCTGAGGTTGAAATTGCCACTCCTTCTCCCACCCAACTCCTCCTCCCTTCAACCCCCATCCAGTCACATCACAGGACCTCCTGGGCCACAGAATTTGATGTCATCCATTTTCTCCAGATGCCTCAGAGGCAGTAGAGATGATTTTCAACATTTTCTGAAAACAAATTCAGCCACACCCCCAAAGTTTCTGAAACCTCCTGTCCCAGCATGTCACATCACAGATCCTTCCACTGCAAAGCCTGCTACGGGCTTAATTTCTAGGAAACCTCTTATTTTCTTGGCCTCACCAGCCTGTGGTGTCAAGAGCCAAGAGGTGCAGAATTTCTGAGGATTGAGTGCTTAGCTGTGGCTGTTGGGAGCTTGGCTGAACTCCCATCCCAGGTGCATGGGAGAAGGGCCAGGTGTAGCAGACTCATGCCTCTCTCTTCTCTCTCTCTCTCCACCCACAAGGGCACTCTCTCCAGCAGGTGACCGGGCATGATCACTACAACAGAGATCTGAAACTCGTCACTGGGTTCAATGGTCGGTTTGGCTACCGCCGCAACACCCCTGCCCTCCGCCAGCACGTATCAGTCTTTGGAGAGGTTACTCCATTCCCTCTCTTCTAACACCATCCCTGCCCTCCCTTTCCCTCCTCTGCTCTCTCCTGACCTCCCACTCCAATTGCTAAAGCAAGTGTTTAGATAGACTCATCATGCAATTGTACAGGTAAAAATCTTATTTGTGTCTATGAGTGCATTATTTCTTTCCTGAACTGAGAAGAGGGATTAGCTTCTCCACTCTCAGCCTCTGGGGTGGTTCGGGGGAGGGGGTATGAAAGGGCCTAGAGGCCTCAGCGCTCCTCCCACCCGCCCACACCCACCTCTTGGTGTGATAACAACCCAGCCACTTTTAATCCCCAGCAAAGTGCTTCCCAGCTCCCAGCAGGGCCCCGGGTGCAGAAGCTGGCTACTTTCTCCATCTAGAGCAGAGCAGGCAGTGTGGCCACAGCCTTGGTGGTTTGCACTGAGAAGAATTTCCTGATGATTATTTCATTTGAAATGATAGGCATCTTATTTCTCCTGAATGCTCTCAATTCTCCCCACAAAAATAGCAAGTAAACCAGACAATATTTTGGGTGCTCTTGCAAACCAGGCTTCTGGTAAAGTCTTACTGGGTGTGCAGGCATTTCCTCTGCTTGTGCTAAGTCCTTTACAGCTGCTGTCTCAACTTCTATGTGTGTCACCACCCTGATTACAGGAGAAAAGCCAAAGCCGATGATAGGAGGAGAGGCCTCAGAACGCAAAGCCAGCTAGAACTCTTGTGTGGGTGGAACCCGATTGGGTTGAGTCACCATTAAATGGACAAAGAAGAGGTCAGTGAGTGTGTGGGGGGGTATAGCTCAGGGGTAGAGCATTTGACTGCAGATAAAGAGGTCCCTGGTTCAAATTCGGGTGCCCTCTCCTCTTTTGTAAACAGACATTAAATACTGGTGGCAGCAATAGTTTCTCCTTTGCTGGAAAGGACAAAGAACTTTCAATTCCTTCTTGCTCTGGAATATAGCCTCTTATCAACTTCTAACGACTAGCAGCCCAAAGCCACTGTAGGACCCCTCTTCCAGCCCAGGCTTCAATGAAGGAAGAATCCCCAAGGAAGTTCTAAATCTTGAGCATTTAGGGTTAGTCCTGAAAGCTGTGAACACACTTTGGTAATCTGGTGTACAATGAGATAAAGAGATAAATGTTCACTTATCACATACATTGAAATGAAGTACATGTTGGGCCTGGCGGCATGGCCTAGCCTTGAACGCCCTGGGATCCCATATGGGCACCGGTTCTAATCCTGGCAGCTCCACTTCCCATCCAGCTCCCTGCTTGTGGCCTGGGAAAGCAGTTGAGGATGGCCCAATGCATTGGGACACTGCACCCGTGTGGGGGACCCGGAAGAGGTTCCTGGTTCCCGGCATCAGATTGGCGCGTACCGGCCCGTTGCGGCTCACTTGGGGAGTGAATCATCGGGTGGAAGATCTTCCTATCTGACTTTTTAATAAAATAAATAAATCTTTAAAAAAAATATTTTTTTTAAAAAAAAGAAATGAAGTACATGTGAAACTGCTGTGAATTAAAGAAATGGAAGAAGGTCCATGTTTCCAAAGACCTTTCAGTCTGATGGGAGGTGACAGAGGAGGAAGACGAGGCATTTGATGAAGAAAGGTATAGTATCACAAACACACATCCACTTTTTATAGATATCATTTCTTCTATTATAAAGTCATTTTAAAATTAATTAATTTTTAAAGATTTCCTTATTTTTATTGCAAAGTCAGGTACATATAGGGAGGAGGAGAGACAGAGAGGAACATCTTCTGTCCGATGATTCACTCCCCAAGTGATCACAACCGCTGGAGCTGCCAATCCGAAGCCAGGAGCTCTTCCAGGTCTCCCATGTGGGTGCAGAGTCCTAAGGCTTTGGGCCGTCCTTGACTGCTTTCCCAGGCCACAGTCAGGAAGCTGGATGAGAAGCAGGGCTGCTAGGATTAGAGCTGGCACCCATATGGGATCATGGCGTATTTGAGGCAAAGATTTTAGCCTCTAGGCTACTGCCCTGGTGATATGATTTCTAATGTTTTTATTTCTAAATTGTAAAGGGATATGTTTGCCAGCATTATGGCACAGAAGGCTAAGCCAGCATCCCATGTGTAGACCTCTGATTCTATTCCTGGCTGCTCCCCTTGCAATCCAGCTTGCTGTTAATGTGGCTGGGAAAGCAGTGGAGGATGACCCAAGTGTTTGGGCTCCTGCCATTCATGTGGGAGACCGATATGTATTTCCAGGTCCGCATCTTTGGTGTGGCCCACCCTAGACATTGTGACCAGGGAATAAACCAGTGCAAAATTTTCCATGAATGTAAACAAATCTTGGGCCCAGTGTGGTAGCCTGGTCGCTGGAATACTCCCCTTGTATACACCAGGATCCCATATGGATGCCAGTTAGGTCCTGGCTACTCCACTTCCCATCCAGCTCCCTGCTTGTGGCCTGGGAAGTCAGTAGATGACGGCCCAAGGCCTTGGGACACTGCACCTGCGTGGGAGACCCAGAGGAGTCTCCTGACTCCTGGGTTCAGATTGGCGCAGCTCTGGCTGTTGTGGCTGCTTGGGGGTGAATCAATGGGCAGATCATCTTTCTCTCTGTCTCTCCTCCTGTGTATCTGACCTTCCAAAACAAACAAAAAATCCTTAAAAAAAAAAAAAGGCCTGGTGTGGTAACTTAGCTGCTAAGGTCCTTAGCTTGCACACCAGGATACCGTATGCCAGTTCGTGTCCTGGTGCCGTGCTTCTCATCCAGCTCCCTGCTTATGGCCTTGCAAAGAAGTCAAGGACAACCCAAAGCTTTGGGACCCTGCACCCAAGTGGGAGACCCGAAGAAGCTCCTGGCTCCTGGATTTGAATTGTCTCAGCTCCAGCCTTTGCAGCTGCTTAGGGAGTGAATAATTGGACGGAAGATCTTCCTCTCTGTCTCTTCTCCTCTCTGTATATCTGCCTTTCCAATAAAAATAAATCTTTTTATTTTTTATTCATTTTATTATTCTTATTATTATTTTATAGTACAGTTTCATATTCCCTTATCCCCTCCCCAGTTCCCTCCCCCCCAGTTCCTCTATATCATTACTAACATAAAGTTCTTCATACTCAGTCATATGTCCATCATTGCGGGCACGGACAATGGCAGAGAGTCCAGAGTCCTATTGTCAAGAAATAGTAAAGTTTCATTGTAAGTCCATCTTTGTCTGGAAGCAGAAATGCATACCACACTACATCCTCACATCTGAATGTTAGTCCTGAATGTTAGTCTCCATTTCACAGCTACTGTACATCCCCTTAAATGAAAAGTCATGTTTCAAAATCAATAATAGAAAGAAAAGAGGAAATTTACAATGCCATGAAGTTAAATGACATGTTACTAGATATGATAGTCTCCATTACATAACTACTGTACATCCCCTTAAATGAAAAGTTGTGATACAAAATCAACAAATAGAAATTTACAATGCCTGTAGTTAAATGACATGTTACTAGATATGACAGTCTCCATTACACAGCTACTATACATCCCCTTAAGTGAAGAGCCACAAAACAGAATCAACAACAGGAAGAAAAAAGAAAGTAACAACACCAAGAAGTTAAATAACATGCTATTAAATGACTAATGTGTAGCTGAAGAAATGAAAATCAAGAACCTTCTTGAAGAAAATGATGCTACCGTATGATATACAAGTCATTGAATGACTTAATCAGAAGGAAGTGTTTTGAAAGAGATGAAACTAACAGAGAATAACAAAACCCATGTGATACAGTTTCCGCTAATCTTTGTTGAAGTGTGTCTTCTCCAGACAATAAGCAGATGGGTTTTGTTTTATAATCCAGTCTACTACTCTATGATGTTTGATTAAGCTTAAGCCATTTACATTCAGAGTTTAATATACGTGGGTGTGACGTTGGTCCTGTCATTTTAGCAATGGGTTGTTCATTGGTTTAGTCTTCTGTTGTCATTTTACTGGGATGTTCTTCCCATTTGCCTTTGGTTTTGGTAGGTGCTATTCCTCTTCTCTGCCAAGAGAACATCTTGAAGTATCATTTGTAGGGCAGGTTTGGAAGAGGCAAATTCTTTTAGCTTTTCTTTACTGTGGAAGAATTTTATTTCATTTTCAAAGACGAAAGAAAGCTTTGCTGGATATGTTTTCCTGGGCCGAAAATTTTTTTCTTTTAGAATCTGGAATATGTTATTCCATTCTCTTCTTGCCTGTAGAGTTTCCTGTGAGAGATCTCCTGTGAGCTTAATTGGCATTCCTTTATATGTCAATTGATTTTTTTTCACGTGCACATTTAAGGATCTTTTCCTTATGTTCAATTGAAGAGAGCTTGATGATCATATGTCGTGGTGAAGATCGCTTTTGATCAAGCCTGTTGGGAGTTCTGTGCCCCTCCTGGATCTTGTTTCCCAGTTCTTTCTCCAGATTAGGGAAATTTTCCTTTATTATTTCATTAAATACATTTGGAAACTCAGCTTCTCTTTCTGCACCTTCTGGGACTCCCATAACTCTTATATTTGGCCTCTTAGTAGTGTCTTTCAATTCTTGAATACTTTTTTTGGCCTGATCCAGCTCTGCTTCCAGCTTTTTGTTTGCTTCCCCCTGGTGACAGGAAATATCTTCCAATTCTGAGATTCTTTCTTCTGCTTGCTTCATTCTATTTTGGAGACTCTCCACTGTACTCTTAATTTGCTCTACTGTGTTCTTAATTTCTGATATACCAGCCTTAATTTGCTTTATTGCTTCCTTAAATTCTTTGAACTCTTGCATGAGCTTCTCATTGTTGATCAGAATCTTTAAAATGAGTCTCATGGATTCTGTGTGCCCCATTTTCTCGATGTCTTCCTCAGTTAACTCTGAGGTTGGCAAAGGCTTTTTCTCCTTTGCAAGGGAGTTTTCAGTAATAGTCATTGTGCCCTTGTCTCTTCTTTTGCTCTTGATCATTGTACTTCTGGTTAGCAGAGTCTTCTCCTTGGGGCAGGTTTCTAAGCTGCGTCACCCACAGGGCTAACAATGCGATTTTACTTATTGCGGTTGGTACACAACTTTTTTGCAGCCATTTGTGCCACAACCTCCAGCAAGTTCCAGGTCTGGGTTCTTATGTCAGATTTCCACTGTGGTCTCCACAGCCCCAGCTCTTGGCTCACCACTCACCACCTCCTGTGATACCGTGGTGAGGCTGCACTGTTGTCTCTGCAACCTTTCTCCCACTTTCAGTTGGAGCAGGTCCCAGGATTAGAGAGACACCAGGTGTTCTATATAATTAGGTTGTTGGTGGCACTGATCTTGCTGGAACCTGTTGGACATTAGATCTGGGTGCCACACGGACCTATTTTGACCTGTACGATGTCACAGTCAGTATTTTTTTTTTAAAGATTTATTTTATTTTTATTACAAAGCCAGATACACTGAGAGGAGGAGGAGAGACAGAGAGGAAGTGGAGCTGCCGGGATTAGAACCAGCAGCCATATGGGATCAAGGCGAGGACCTTAGCCACTAGGCCACACCGCTGAGCCCAGACAGTCAGTATTATTTTCCTGCGGGACCAGTGCAGTCTCGGACCTCAGCAAGTTCTCACTAGATCAGCACATGCGCAGTTCACTGTTGTCTCCTGCAGTCCCAAAGCTATTGCCACAGTGCCCAAAATGGTGCCTGCCGTACAACCACTAAGGTTCTTGATTTGCTGGCCGTCAGATCCAAGGGCTATCCCAGACCTGCCCTGAGTAGAACCCGTAGAATGCCACGTCGTTTCAGTTCACCCAGTCAGAAATGAGCTCACTCCCAGCTCAGCGCATGCTCAGTCCTCTCCCTCGCCCTTTCCTCTTTATGCAAAATGGCGCCCAATTCAGCTCTAGGGGGCTGACTGGACTGTGAATCCACTCTGTTCTTGCACTTCCCCTCTGAGATCTGCTGCTCTGTCTCTGCTCCTGGTCAAATCAAACGGACCAGCAGAATGGACATTTCTTTGGGTTCACCACCCGAGCTCCCAGTGAAAGTCCCTTCCCACCTGGTTGCTGGTGGAGTTCCAGCTGCTGTGGAGCTCAGATCGCTGTGCTGGTATATCAGTCTCTGCAACACCACACCGTTGTGTCCGCTGCTTTCCTGTGTCTGTCAGTCTCCAGGTACCCCTCTGCTGTTGTTCTGTTCTTTCCTATTTCCTGAAATATGTCCTCTCTGCTTCATCCTGGTTAAATGTTTTTCCATCTGTATAAATGTGTCCTTACCCTATTCCGCCATCTTGATTCTCCACATTAAAAATAAATCTTTAAAAAAAACAAACCTGTGGCCCATATGGGATCTCAGTGCATTCAAGGCAAGGACTTTAGCTGCTAGGCTACCGCACCAGGCCCAAAACAAATAAATTTTTTTTTTAAAGATTTTATTATTATTGGAAAGCCGGATATACAGAGAGGAGGAGAGACAGACAGGAAGATCTGCCGTCCGATGTTTCACTTCCCAAGTGAGCTGCAACGGGCCGGTGCGCGCCGATCCGATGCCGGGAACCAGGAACCTCTTCCGGGTCCCCCACGCGGGTGCAGTGTCCCAAGGCTTTGGGCCGTCCTCGACTGCTTTCCCAGGCCACAAGCAGGGAGCTGGATGGGAAGTGGAGCTGCCGGGATTAGAACCGGCGCCCATATGGGATCCCGAGGCTTTCAAGGCGAGGACTTTAGCCGCTAGGCCACGCCGCCGGGCCCAAAAACAAATAAATCTTAAAAAAGAAAGATAACATTAAAAAAAAGGGGGGGTCCTGATGCATGAGGTCAGGTTATGAAAGGCTTTGACTGCATTAAACTGGTAGGCTTTTGCAACAGGTGTAGGCTTCACAGTGTGAATTAATGAGGAGCCACTGACTGTTTAGAGCAGGGTTGGAAATGATCAGATTTGCCTTTGAGGAGAATCATTTGTAGCTATGAAGCAGTAATACCACGGAAATTGGGGGAAATGAGAGTGCTAGCACTAAGAGATGTTGGTGGCCTGCATCAGGCTGGTGCAGAATGAGGACAGGTGGAGTCCATGGGTGGACTTGAGAACTTTGGCAGTTCGTCCTGGTGCCTGACTGGATGTTGGAGGGAGGAGGTGTAGGATGAAGCCTGGATGGACAAGCAGCAGCAACAGGGTCACCCCTCAGTTCATGCTGACCTCGGGCATCCACCCAGCAAGCAATGCCTTCCAGCCAGAAGTAGAACTTGGAAGGTTGGGAGACAAGCATTTGGGCTTCGCCCATCTCTGCGTGAAAGCCTATGAGTAGCTGGTACCAGAAGGACAGCAGTTTGAAAAGTCAGAATGTAACAGACAAAGAAGAAAAAAGATTTTGGCAGACGGAATTTCGACGCGATGGCTTCTAGAGCTACGGGGCTGGAGGCAAGTCGAGGACTGCGGAGGGTGCCAGCGTGAAAGGTCGTTAAGGGGTGTGGGGTTGTGTGCAGGGGGAGGCTTCCCTCAACCCGGGTCTCCTGCGGGCGAAGCCGGGTAGCGTTCGGGCTCGGACGCCCCGACTTCCCGTCAGTCAGCCCTCCGGCCTCCACGACTGAGCTCCGGGTACAGCGGAGCCCGTCCGTGACGTCACCTCCCTGCCGGCCGAGAGCGTATACGTCACCGCCACGCGACGCCGACACGGTGAGATGACGCTACTCCCGGAAGTGTCGCTCATCGCTGGCGTTAAAGGAGGCCGGTGGCGTCTTCCCGGGTCCGATCCCCGTGAGGCAGTCCCTGCAGATTTTCTCTGCGATTCCTCCGATCCGCCCTGAGTCCTTCAGATCGGCGTAGTGAGGCGACGTTAGCACCACCGCCATGGGGGGTGGAGACCTGGTAAGCGAGACCTAAGGCCAGATTGGGACCAGGGCAGGGATGGGAGTGGGAGGTGCGGGGGGGCTGGAAGGGGGAGCTGAGAGCTTCGTTATGTCCGCGGGGAGCTGAGAGCATCGTTAGGTCCGTGGAGAGCCAGACTGGGACCAGGGCAGGGGTGGGAGTGGAAGGTGCAGGGGCGCTGGAGCGGGGAGCTGAGAGCATCGTTAGGTCCGTGGAGAGCTTGACTGGTACCAGGGCAGAGGTGGGAGTGCGAGGTACAGGGTTGCTGGAGCGGGGAGCTGAGAGCATCGTTAGGTCCGTGGGGAGCTGAGAGCATCGTTAGGACCATGAAGAGAGCCAGACTGGGACCAGGGCAGGGGTGCTGGAATGGGGAGCTGAGAGCCGGACTAGGACTAGGGCAGGAGTGGGAGGTGCAGGGGAGCTGAGAGCATCATTATGTCCCTGGGGAGCTGAACGCCGTGGGCCGCTTGGACCTTGTGGGCGCTGGGGTTTCCATGGGCCACATTTGCCTTGGTTGGCGGGGAACTCAGAGTGGTGTCCCTGGGCTGCAGTAGGAGTTTGCACTTCACCCCAACCCTGGTCCTTAGCCTCGCCCAGCCTCTTCAGGGCCGTCTATTCAGCCCACCTTTCTCCGCTGCTGATTCCTCTGTGTTGCTTTGTGATTTGTATTAAGGGAGTTTTCTTCTGAATTCGTAGCACTTAGATGAAAAAAAAATTTTATTGACATAAGGCGAGCAGAATCCGTGTGCTGCATATATAGGATTCTGAACTGATAGTATTTCTTGTGTAATTCGTTCGTAAGGGATGCAGGCCCCCAGCAGGGCAAGTGTACGGCCTTGAGTGAGAGGGAAGATCATAAGAAACTAACCTGCAGGACGTTGAGCGCATCAAGTCAGCCCAAGTTCTGTTTGGCCACTTGTCTGGGGGCCCTGCTACCTGTCCGGGAGCCCAGTTAGACTGTATCAGGTATTGTCCAACTCAACTAGGTTGAGTTCCAGGACCCCATGGCAGTCTGTTTAATTTGGGCTGTTCTTATGACAACTGCTTAGTACTGGGACCATTTTCTGCTGCTTGCCCAGATGCATTAGCAGGTCAGCTGCAGCCTTTGCAAAGGTTTTAGGAAAAGAGGTAGCATATCAGAGTTGTTAAAAAAAAAAAAAAGAAAATAGATCCCCAGTGCCAAAGGAGCTGGAAGTTCCTCAATTTTCAACATGTGTACCTTCCCCACGGCTGCCCCATTCCTCCTCATTCTCCATCCCCACCTCCTGCTTTGGCCTGGTGGGTGGGAGTCTGACCTGGATGCATCTAAGGTTAGAAGTGCATGGAGCCCAGGAAGGACCTGTGCTGTCCTGAAGCTTCACCTGTTTGGGCGTGCCCTGCCCGCCCCTGGAGTGCCTGCCCTGGCGTGAATTGGTGATGGAGGAGTGAGTGAGGCAGGGCCGTTTACGCTCACCATCCACCCACTCCCTGAATCACTGGCTCTCTCCTCTCCCTCACAGAATCTGAAGAAGAGCTGGCACCCACAGACCCTGCGCAATGTGGAGAAGGTGTGGAAGGCCGAGCAGAAGCATGAGGCCGAGCGCAAGAAGATTGAGGAGCTACAGCGGGAGCTGCGGGAGGAGCGGGCCCGTGAGGAGATGCAACGCTATGCCCAAGACGTCGGCGCTGTCAAGTATGGCAGGGCTGGGTGTGCTGGCCTGCGGGGGAGACTTGTGGTCGCTCAGTGGTCAAGGGGAGGCTTTTTGTTTTTTGTTTTACACTTAAATTTATTTATTTTTAAATGTCTGTTACATAGGTAGGAGGATTGCATACTCATGCAGGTCTGGGTGGGATGGGAAGGGATGAGGTGCGTGAGGGGAAAAATACCCCTTCCCTTCTGTGACTGTGAGGTGTGCATGCGCGTGCGTGTGTGTGTGGCAGGGGGAAGACGTTGCACTGTTCCTTGCTGTCAGATCACATCAGCACCAAGGGACAGCAGTGGTCCCCTGTTTTTGTCCCAGGGACCCTGATATGGGGGAAGAATGTCCTGAGGGTGTTACTTGAGTAGCCTTGAATGTTTTGAAATGGTGTTGGCTTTGTTCCAGGTACGAGAGACCACCTCCTATACTTGCTGACTATCTGTTTTGGTACATCTATAGCCTTAGGTGCTTGGTGCAGGATTTGGCTTGTAGTGTTTTCAACCTGCTTTTTCCATCTTTTGATGAGGCACTCAAGGTCCTCTGTGGAAAAAGAGAGGCCAGTTGTCTTTTGTGTGCATCCCAGTATATTGTTTTTCCTTACATGAAGTCAGCAACGGGGTGATCCAGTCTTACAACACGTGCTCTGAGGCCAGATTGGGTGTCTGTGTAATGGTCCCTGAGTTTGGGGATTGGGTGAAGTGGACCTATTAGGGTTACTCCTAAGAGCTTCAGCTGAGTTGGTCCCCAGATAGGGTCTCGTGTGTGCCTATGAACGCTGTGGCCCAGCCCAGCCTTGTCTGCCCCACGACCTAACCTCATGTGTGTTGGCGGATGCTGCAGCCTTGTTGGGATGACCCCCACGAATCTCAACCAGGTCCCTGCCCAGACTTGGCCCCCTGTGTATGCCAGCAGGTGCTATGAGCTAGGTTGGCTTGGGAGGGCATGGGTTTTGAAGTCAGACACGCTTGGACACTAGGGCTTGCTTCACCTGTATCAGCTGTGTAGCTAGGAGCAGATTTGGGGACCTTGGTTATCCCAGTAGAACCAAGGGAATCATGGTTGCAACTATTTCACATTGTTGGGAATCTGAGAGGACGGTAGGGAAAGGACAGCACAGGTCATACTTGTTATGGATGCTTACTGACAGATAGCTGGGGTGAGTAGGGCTGCGAACAGTGTGCTGCTTGGTGTATTCTGAGGCCTCAGTCTTGCTGATGGAGCTGCCCTGCAGGTGCACCCGGGCCATAAGGCCCTGTGGAAGAGGCGAAGGGCATGGCTGTCAGCAGAAGCAGTGACTCCGGGCAGTGCATGGCAGCATCCCACTGCTGCCATGTCCGACATGACCCGGGAGCAGTGTAGGAGCAGCACCCGATCATCTGCCTTTTCCTCGAAGGAGACAGGAGAGAATACCTTCTGGGGAACCACTGGCAGAACTGTGCAGTGCGTCCCCAGTCATGTAAAGTCAGAGCTAGCATGGGCTAGAAGGGACCCCTCTGTGGTTTCGTCTCTGTCCTCGGGAGTGGGGCATCAGAGTGGTGTTTGGTGCCATCCCCCTGTGGGATGTGTGGGCTTTTCCTTAGTGTGTCACCACGTGAAGGTTTGCGATGTTCAAGGTCATGGGTGTCTGAGATTGTTTCAGTTTTGCAGAAGGTGTTAGGGACATAAATGGGAGAACAATCACATTTTTCTAGGAAGATGAGTTGGGAGAAGGTGATTCTGCCTCAATATATAAAATTTGGAAAAAAAATTTCTGCAGTTGCAGAGTTTTTAAATACAATATAATATTTATAGTATATTAATATGTAAAATAAGATAATGAAATTAAGCATTTCACCACAGCTTACTTTGCATAGTTTATGTGCTTTATGTTATGTTATAATTTAAAATGTATAGCAATTTCACAGATTAGCATCAAATTCTAGGTAGCTTCCAAGGTGAATTTTGCATTTTATGAAACTTTGGTCTTATTTGTATATTTTTGAAGATTTACATATTCATTTGAGAGGCAGAATTAGAGAGAGAGAAAGACAGATCTTCCATCTGCTAGTTCACTCCCCAAATGGCAAGAGCAATCAGGGATGGGTCAGGCAGAAACCAGGAACCTGGATCTCCAGCTGCGTCCTCCACGTGGCTGCAGGGTTCCAAGGACTTGAGCCATTGTGTGCTGCTATGGGAGGCACATTAGTAGGGGGTTGGATCCTAGTAGAACAACTAGGGTGCTATGGTGCTTATCCATGATATCTTTTTTTTTTTTTTTTTAAGATTTATTCATTTTATTACAGCCAGATATACACAGAGGAGGAGAGACAGAGAGGAAGATCTTCCGTCCAATGATTCACTCCCCAAGTGAGCCGCAACAGGCCAGTGCGTGCCGATCCGATGCCGGGAACCTGGAACCTCTTCCGGGTCTCCCACGCGGGTGCAGTGTCCCAATGCATTGGGCTGTCCTCAACTGCTTTCCCAGGCCACAAGCAGGGAGCTGGATGGGAAGTGGAGCTGCTGGGACCAGAACCGGCGCCCATATGGGATCCCGGGGCTTTCAAGGCGAGGACTTTAGCCGCTAGGCCATGCTGCCGGGCCCGTGATATCTTTCTTTTTTTTTATTTTTATTTATTTTTTATTTTTTTAAATCTATTTTATTGTGTTGTTGTTGACAATCTTTACATAGTTAATTACAGTTAAAGAAAGAAAAAGAAAAAAAAAAGTTCAGGGGGATAGGGAAGTGGGTAATACTATTATGTCCATATTGTTTCCATCTTGTATCTGAGGTAAAGGGGGATATTGAGGGAGAAGCCCCACCCGGTTTCCCGCCCACCCCGAGTCCCGGATGTGGGGCATGCTCTGAGATATGTGCTCGAGTGGTGTTAATAGTTCTCCAGTTATGAATCGCTGCCAGTTTCGCTCGATGAGGTCGTCCACTGATTGATATGGTCCATCATAAAGTCTCCGTTTGCCCCATTTTTCGCTGCTTACATATAGCTGAGATGAATGACTGATCTGCTCTGTCTTCTGTCCGTGATATCTTTCTTAACCTGCTGCCCTACAAAACCAGTCCTAAAAATTTATTTTAAAAAATCCTGATTTTGACTACAGCAGTCATGCAGCAGGAAAATCCTCCATCTGTGGGCACTGGTTAGTGTCCTGGCTGTTCCTCTTCTGATCCAGCTCCCTGCTTATGGCCTGGGAAAACAGTAAGTGGTCCAAGCCTTAGGACCCTGCAGCTCTGTGGGAGGCCCTGAAGGAGCTCCTTGCTCTTGGCTTTGGATCAGCTCAGCTCAGGCCATTGTGGCCAGTTGTGGAATTGACCAGTGGATGGAAGATCTTTCTCTCTGTAAATCTGCCTTTCAGATAAAAAGAAATATTTAAAATAAATAAATAAAAATAAGAAAAAAATACTGATTTTAGAGTGAATACCCCAAAATGCTAAGAGTTTAAATTTCCACTATCCGAAACTGAAAATTATTTCAGATTGTTTTTAAAAATTCAACTTTGGGGGCACGGCACGATGGCTCAATCCTCCCCTGCAAGCACCAAGATCCCCTATGAGTATATCTGTAAATCTGTTCCTCCCCCCCCCTTTTTTTTTTTTAAGATTAATGTGCTTTTATTGGAAAGGCAGATCTGATTTGGATCATCTTCTACTGCTGTGATGATTTAGCCATTGAGCCATTGTGCCGGGCCCAAAATAAATCTTTTTTTGAGACTTATTTTATTTTTATTGCAAAGTTAGATATATAGAGACAAAAGTAGAGACAGAGAGGAAGATCCTCCGTCTGATGACTCACTTCCCCAAGTGACCACAATGGCCGGAGCTGTGCCAATCCGCTGATCCAAAGCCAAGAAGCAGGAGCTCCTCCAGGTTTCCCACATGGGTGCAGGGTCCCAAAATTTCGGGCCATCCTTGACTGCTTTCCGAGGCCACAGGCAGGGAGCTGGATGGGAAAGTGGGGCCGCCAGATCAGAACCGGTGCCCATATGGGTTCCTGGCGCACTCAAGGCGAAGACTTTAACTGTTAGGCCACCATGCCAAGCCCCAAAATAAATAAATCTTAAAAAACAGTAAGATGGAGGCAGATGGGTTGCCTAGGTAAGGTGCACAGGCTGACATCTCACCTGACAGTGCTCCTGTGAGCACTCCTGTGAGGACCCCAGGACCCTCGGCTAAGCTGCTGGTGCGCCGCTGAGAATCCTGAGATCCCCAGCCCCAGCATCAGCAGGTGGGCCTCTTTGTCTCTCCTCTTCCACGCCCACTCTGAAGTGCGCTGGTAGAGCAGCTCTGGGATAGGCACCTGTCTAGTAAACACAGTTCTTACAACGGTATCAGTAAATGCTAAAAAACTCTGTGGGGAAAGGCACTGCTTGGGTGACTGCATTTCCCATCAGAGTGCCTGGTTCAGGTTCCAGCTACATCATACTTCCAATCCAGCTTCCAGCTGATGAACCTGGGAGGCAAGGGATGAGAGTGCAAGTATTTGGGCCCTGCCATCCCCATGGGAGACCTGGATGGATGGAGTTCCTGGCTTCTGGCTCCAGCCTGGCCTAACCCAGGCTGTTGCAGGCATTTGATGAGTGAACCAAGAGATGGAAGCTACTTATCTCCTCCCAACTCCTATCATGTCATTTTTTAAAAAGATTTATTTATTTTTATTGGAAAATCAGATTTACAGAGAGAAAATTCTTCCTTCTGCTGATTCACTCACCAAGTGGCCGTAGCTGCCGATCTGAAGCCAGGAGCTGCTTCCAGGTCTCCCACTCAGGTGCAGGATCCCAAGGCTTTGTGCCATCTTCTACTGCTTTCCCAGGCCACAGGCAGGGAGTTGGGTGAGAAGTGGGGCAGCCGAGACACAAACTGCCAACCATATCCAGCCCCAGCAAGGCGAGGACTTTTCCACTAGGCTACTGCTCCAGGTCCCTATGTCATTCTGTCTTTCAAATAAACAAGTCATGGGGCCTGCACTGTGGCACACTTAAGTCAAATCACAGCCTGCAGTCCAGCATCCCATAAGGGTACCAGCTCAAGAACCAACTGCTCTACTTCAGACCTGCTCCCTGCTAATGTGCCTGGGAATGCAGTGAAGAATGAGCTGTATTGTTGGACCCCTGCACCAGTAATGGGTGGAGAAAGCATTTGGTATTATGGCTAAGACACTGCTTGCCTAGCTGTGCTCCCAATGATATCCTTCTGATAACATGCACCTGTAAGACCGACAGGTGACTTTCAAGTGGTTGGGTCCCTGACAACTACATGGGAGACCTGGATTCAGTTTCCACCTTTGGCCTTGACGCAGCAATTGTGAACACTTGAAGAATGACCTAGAAAATGAGAAATTTCTGTTTGTTTCTGCATTAAAAAATCAGTAAATTTAATTATTAGTTAAATTTAAATTTTGTAACAATAGCCAAAGCTGAGCTGATCTGAAGCTAACAGTCAAGAGCTTCTTCTAGGACTGCCACGTGGCTGCAGGGTCCCACGGCCTTGGGCCGTTCTTGACTGCTTTCCCAGGCCACAACCAGGGAGCTGGATGGGAAGCTGGGCTGCAGGGACACGAACCGGTGCCCATATGGGATCCTAGCGTGTGCAAGGCGAGAACTTTACCATCCCAGGCCCCCTCATGTGGTTTTAAAAAGAGGCTATAATTTGGGTCTTCTGAAATCTTTCTTGAAGTGTATCATAGTCTCTCAAAGAAATCCAAGGAAAGCAGTTTTGTTTTTTCTTGAAGATTTTATTAATTTCTTAAAAAAAAAAATCAGGGTTACAGAGAGGGAGATTTTCCATCTGTCTGTTGACTCCTCAGACGTCTACAACCACCAGGGCTAGGGCAGGCTGAAACGAGGAAATTCTTCCAAGTGTCCCACATGGCTGCTGCAGGGACCCAACACTTGGGCCATCTCTCACTGCTTTCCCATGGGCATTAGCAGGAAGCTGGAATGAAAGTGAGTAGCCGCTGGGCCCGGCGGCGGGGCCCGGCGGCTTGGCCTAGCGGCTAAAGTCCTCGCCTTAAAAGCCCCGGGATCCCATATGGGCGCCGGTTCTAATCCCGGCAGCTCCACTTCCCATCCAGCTCCCTGCTTGTGGCCTGGGAAAGCAGTTGAGGACAGCCCAAAGCATTGGGACCCTGCACCCGCGTGGGAGACCCGGAAGAGGTTCCAGGTTCCCGGCTTCGGAATGGCGCACACCGGCCCGTCGCAGCTCACTTGGGGAGTGAAACATCGGATGGAAAATCTTCCTCTCTGTCTCTCTTGCTCTCTGTGTATCCGGCTTTCCAATAACAATAAAATCTTTAAAAAAAAAAGAAAGTGAGTAGCCGGGACACACCTGGTGCCCACATGGGAATGCTGGCTTTTCAGGTAGCAGCAGAAAGGGGTTTTACTGATATTGTTCATAGCCTCTTAAAAGTAAGGATGAGAGCTGGTTGAAGGCTATGTGGAGGGATCTTCAGCCAACCTGGGGGCATTGGACGACTGCCCAGGGGCAAATCCTGCCAAGAACCTACCAACTTCTTCAGGGAAGTCTAGCAGAATGCTACCTGCCATTGTGGCCCCGGACCTTTTCTTGATGCCATGTGACTGCTGTGCAGTGCCACTACTGAGGGATTTCCAGGGCTGCCTTCCTTCTGGCGGAACCACGGTGCTATAGCTCAGAGAGCATTAAACTCCCAGAACTGCCATGCTCATTCCTCACTGGGGAGCCCGGGCTCACTTCTCGATCACTTGCACAGCAGCGCCCGTGTTTAATAGCTGTGCAGCTTCCTCCTGGTCTGTGGTTTACTCCAATTAGAGAACATAAAGCACCTTTGGTTGCTGGGAAGACACCACATGACACACATGGTGAGGCCTGGCCGCGATGGGTCACAGTTCACCAGCACAGCTCTCCCGTGTACTCCTGCATCCTGACTCCAGCCGAGTGAGCAGTCACCAGTGAGCTAGATGAGCAGGACCCAGTGGCCCAGGATCAATTCATAATTACGGGTTGTAATGTTTCTCAAACCTGTCCTCTTAATAGGAGGAATATTCCACAGGGTCAGGCCCTCCAGAGTTGGTTTAAATTACTTCTGTTAAGTGTGTTGAGGAGCTGGGGGCTGGTCCCGTGGCACCGCACGTTGAGCTACTGCCTGTGATGCTGTCATTCCGTATGGACTGCAGTTCATGTCCCAGTTGTGGCAGTGTGAGCCAGCTCCCTGCTGGCTGCTTGGCTGCTCTTGCCCAGAATGGAGGTCCAGCCGGAGCTTTGGCTTGACCAGCCCTTGTTGTTACAGTCATCTGGGGAGTGAGCCAGCAGATGAGAGATCTCTGATTCTGATTTCCAAATAAATAAAAAATTTTAGAAAGATTTATTTATTTTTATTGGAAAGGCAGATTTAAAGAGAGAAGGAGAGACACAGGGAAAGATCTTCCACCTGCTGCTTCCTCCCGAAACAGCCACAACAGCTGGAGATGAGCTGATCTGAAGGCATGAGCTTTTTCCGGGTCTCCCACGTGGGTGTAGGGTTCCAAGGCTTTGGGTTGTTCTCCACTGCTTACCCAGGCCGTAAGCAGGGAGCTGGATGGGAAGTGGAGCAGTCAGAACATGAACCATTACCCATATGGGATGCCGGCACCACAGGCATTTTTCCACTTAGTTGTTTTCATGTGTGAAAATTCTCCAGGAAGGTGAAGCGCTGTTCTGTCTGCTTGTAGAGTCCAGTGATGTGTTGGTGATCGGTGGCTGTAGAATACATCCTCTTCTCATCAGTACAGTGTTTCTGTGTAGGTTTGTAGGAGTCTATATTTGCTTTAGTTGTATTTTTTGTTTTGTTTTTCCTTTGAACCAGGAAGAAGGAAGAAAAACTGGACTGGATGTACCAGGGCCCGGGGGGCATGGTGAACCGTGATGAGTACCTGCTGGGGCGTCCCATTGACAAGTACGTTTTTGAGAAGATGGAGGAGAAGGAGGCAGGCTGCTCCTCTGAGACAGGACTCCTCCCGGGCTCTATCTTTGCCCCGTCGGGTGCCAATTCCCTTCTCGACATGGCCAGCAAAATCCGAGAGGATCCGCTCTTCATCATCAGGTACTAAGGAGGGGCTGGGCCCGAGGAGGGTTGCAGAGTACTTTAAGGCTAAACTCTGCCAAGGCTGTGGATTCCTTCACTTTGCAGTTGGTTTCCCTGGTTTAATCTGCCATGTAAAAGGATTTGTCTCCATTTGGACTTCGTGATGTTGAGAAGTAGCTCCATAGGGGAGCCTGACTTAGGCCCTAGGGAGAGGTGTTGGCAGGTGTACCAGCCCAGATTTACTCATTGGGCTTTGGCCCTTGAGTGAAAGTGTCCAGCAGAAAGCAGACTGTGGGCTTCTTCTTCTTTTTTTTTTTTAAAGATTTAATTTTATTGGAAAGGCAGATTTACAGAGAGAAGGAGAGACAGAAAGGTCTTCCATCTGTTGGTTCACTAAATGACCACAATGGATGGAGCTGCACTGATCTGAAGCCAGGAGCTTCTGGGTTTTCCATGTGGGTGCAGGATCCCAAGACTTTGTGCCATCTTCTGCTGCTTTCCCGGTCCACAGGCAGAGAGCTAGATGGGAAGTGGAGTAGCTTGGATAGGAATCTGCATACATACAGGATCCTGGCCGTTGCAAGGCAAGGATTTGGCCACTAGGCTAATGCGCCAGGCCCCCCAAAAGTGTTTTAATCTGGAATCTTTCCTGTTAAGCTTGTGTCTGCACCAGACATTTTTTTTTCCCTTTTCTTCTATTTAAGGATTGATTTATTTATTTGAAAGTCAGAGTTAGGGAGAGACAGAGATCTTCCATCTGTTGATTCACTCCCTAGATGCCTGCAATGGCCATTTCTGGGCCAGGCTGAAGCCAGGAGCTTCATCTGGGTCCCCCATGTGATGCCAGGGGCCGACATACTTGAGCCATTTTCCATTGCTTTTCCCAGACCATTAACAAGAAGCTGAATGGGGAATGGAGCACACGGGGTGTGAGCCCACATGGGTTTCCAGCATAATAGGCTGCAGTTTACTTGCTGTGCCACAATGCAGGCCCAGAGAGTAAGACTTCTTGAAGTAGAAATCAGTTCTCTTTATTTCCCAGGTGTTTCTCATGCCAAACTGCTCTCCAGCCACCAGTTATGTACAGGATGATGCCCGTTACTTGATCAGTTGTGAAACTTTGAACATGAAGCCTAACCAGAGAGAGACCAAATACGCTTACTTGCATGAGGGTATACCAATGTAGACTTTCTCCACAATATGCCAGCTTGTGTGCAGGTTTGGGGAAGCTTGTGGCTTCTACACCACCATGTAGATTTCAACATAATATCTGTCCCTGTGTGTTTGGCAGTTTTCTACATGGAGTTCAAAAATTAGAATGATTGACTCCCTTTTACAAAAGGAACAGTTGTGATTTGTGTAACATTCTCCATTTAGGAAGAAGGAAGAGGAGAAAAAAAGAGAGGTATTGAATAATCCTGTGAAAATGAAGAAAATCAAAGAATTGGTAAGTTGTGCATCAAGTAAGTAGTAAGAATTTTTTGTAAGATTTATTGTATTGGAAAGGCACATTTACAGAGAGGAGGGACAGAGATCTTTCATCTACTGGTTTGCTCCTCAAATGGCTGCAGCAGCTGGAGCTGAGCTGAGCTGAAGCCAGGAGACAGGAGACTCTTCTGGGTCTGCCACATGGGTACAGGGTCCCAAGGCTTTGGGCCAGTCTCTGCTGCTTTCCCAGGCTGCAAGCAGGGAATTGCATAGGAAGTGGAGCAGTTGGAACATGAGCTGATGCCCATATGGAATACCAGTGTTGTTTGTAAGCAGAGGATTAGCTAGCTGAGCCAGTGTGCCGGCCCCAGTAGTAGGTGTTTTTTAACTACTTAATGTGACAACTTGTCTGTATTTACTCTTATCTTAACAAAGGAAAAAACAGAACACTCTTACAAATTTTTAACTTTTAAAGACCATCCCCTGGTGATTATGTAGCGTTAACTGGTTATATATTTTTATTTGTATTTAAATTTTTTTTTTTAATTGAAAAGGTAGATTGAGGTTTATAAGAGAAGGAAAGACAGAAAGAGAGATCTTCTGCCCACTGGTTCATTCCCCAAATGAACACAATGGCCAGAGATGAGCAGATCTGAAGTCAGAAGCCAGGAGCTGCTTCCAAGTCTCGCATGCAGGTGCAGGGTCCCAAGGCTTTGGGCCGTCCTCGACTGCTTTCTCAGGCCACAAGCAGGGAGCTGGATGGGAAGTGGAGCAGCTGGGACACAAACCAGCTCCCAAATGATAGCCTAGTGCTTGAAGAGGGAAGAGTAACCAATTGAACCATCAGTCTGGGATCCAATTCATTAATTTTTTTTTAAAGATTTATTCATTTTTATGGCAAAGTCAGACATACAGAGAGGAGGAGAGACAGAGAGGAAGATATTCCATCCGACGATTCACTCCCCAGGCGGCCACAACGACCAGCGCTGCGCCGATCCAAAGCCAGGAGCCAGGAACCTCTTTCCGGGTCTCCCACATGGGTGCAGGGTCCCAAGGCCTTGGGCCAGCCTCAACCGCCTTCCCAGGCCAGAAGCAGGGAGCTGGATTGGAAGTGGAGCAACCAAGACTAGAACCAGCGCCCATATGAGATCCTGGCGCGTTGAAGGCGAGGACTTTAGCCACTAGGCCACACAGCCGCAGCCCATTAATTTTTTTTTTAAAGATTTATTTATTTTTCATTGGAAAGGCAGATATACAGAGAGAAGAAGAGATAGAGAAGAAGATCTTCTGTCCTATGATTCACTCCCCAAGTGGCCGCAATGGCTGGAGCTGAGCCAATCTGAAGCTAGGAGTTAGGAGTCTCCTCCAGGTCTCCTATGTGGGGGTAAGGTCCCAAAGCTTTGGGTCGTCCTCAACTGCTTTGCCAAGCCACAAGCAGGGAGCTGGATGGGAAGCAGGGCCCATATACGGTCTTGGCACGTTCAAGGCAAGGACCTTAACCACTACGCTATCTTGCTGGGCCCCAATTCATTTATTTTTAAAGGTAGAGAAATGGGAGAGACAAACATGTAAGGAACCAGAGATTTCGCATCCACTGGTTTACTCCTCGAATACAGGTAGAAGCTTGTCCTAGACCAGGCTGAGTCTAGGTCCTGGGAGCTCAGTGTGGGTGGCAGATATTCCATCTTCCACCTGCACCTACTGCCTCCCTGGGTACAGAATCAGCAGTGGAACTGGGACTTGAACTAAGCGCTGTGAGATGGAATGTGGTTATTTCAAGTGGTATCTTAACCACCACACATCAAACTCGTGCCCCGCAATCTGAATTGATTAACTTTTATTTCCTCTTTCTGCCTTTGGTTAGTAAAAACATGGGGTATCATTTCTGTGGGAAAGGAGATGTGTGGTATATTCTTCTGGAGAGCAGGATTCTGCAGTGTGTTTCTGAGGTCAGAGTGTGCCCTCTGGCTGGCATGGTATAACGCTTTGAGGACCTGCTAGCTACTCACATGGCTTCTGATGCGATTGATTCTTCCATCAGTTGGTAAGAAAAGTTCAGGACTGACCTTGCAATCTTTAATTACTTTCAGTGGAGTTGGAGTGATTTTGACAAAGAATGGAAAGTCCTTGGCCATGACTCAGAGACTGTTGCAGAACACAGATGTGCAACCCACCCACCCGAGATGGGTTCAGTGGGCAGTGGAGAGTTGTGTATAGGCAGAGTTACCAGCCTCCTCCCCTTTGCTGCCACAAACCCTCTGGTGAAGGCCTGGGCTGCTTTAGGAGCATGGCATCAAGCAGTTTGTGCATGTCCCAGTCCCTTGGATTGGGTCTCATAAATTGTACGTTGTGCGCATTTTTCAGCTGCAAATGAGTCTGGTAAAAAAGGAGAAGAAGAAAAAGAAGGAGAAAAAGAAGAAGCACAAGAAACACAAGCACCGAAGCTCCAGTAGCGATCGTTCCAGCAGTGATGAGGAGCGCAGCCGGGGCAGGTGAGCCCGGGAGACCACCCTCGCAGTGACTGCCCGGAGAGGAGCTGAGGCCTGTCGGCCACAGGGGTCTCAGCCAAGAGCTCTTGGCCATGTGCCCCGTGCCTGCTGGGCTGCCATCTCAGCCTAGAATTCCAGACTATGACTGGAGAGAGACCCTTGCTGGAGCTGACTGCAGCCTCACAGGTCTGACATCAGATGTCTCAGGCGTGACTTTTTCGTCTCAGCTTCAGAGCCCTCTGCACTGTCGTGGGATGGATTTTTGTCTTTAATGGGTGAATGGGCCCACGTGGGCCTGTTCTGCGTGTCTTCCCTGTGGAAACTGTCAGCTCTGTTGCTGCTGACTCACTATTAGTCCCTGGAATAGCAACCCGAGGTGAGAAGGGAATGTGTTAGGCGTTGGAGCTGTTCAGCCCACAGTTTTTCACAGGAAAAACTCGCCTGTGCTGATGTTTCCTCCAGTAGACAGCCCCAATAGAGGAACACACTGCCAGGAAGTAGCTGGTAGCTGGTCAAGGTCATGGTGCAGCCTGAAGGCATGTTCTGGCATGAGGGTTGGCAAGCAGACCTCTGTGCCTTTTCAGTGAGTGTGTGTGTGTGTTTCATTCTCTTAGATCTCAAAAGAAGATGGCATACTTCACCCCGGCCTTGTCCAAAGTCCCTGGATACGGCTTACAGGTAGGGATTGGGTGTCTCAAAGGTGGGGCTCTGGCCTGCGGAATGGGTTGCTCTGATAGTGGGAAAGATGGGACTGCTGGGGAACAGGCCTGTTGCTTGTGCTCAAGCTGCTTTATTATTATACCTGTTTTATTTGAAAGGCATAGATAAGGCTGATGGGCTCTCCCAGCCGCTGGTTTAGTTTCCACATGCCCACAATAGCCAGGAATGGGTCCACCTGAAGTCAAGAGCCTATAATTCACTACAGGTCTCTCACGTGGCGGGTGGCTGAAATCCAAGTTCTTGAATTGTCACCTGCTGCCTCCCAGGGTGTGCACTAGCAAGTAGCTGAATTGGAAGTGGAGTAGCTGGGCACTCAATCCCAGGTACTCTGATAAGGGATTGCAGGCATCCCAAGCAATGACCTGGTGAATGACTTTAGACACTTGTACATCCCTCTGTATCTCTAGCCTCAGGTCCTGTCCTATGTGCCTCTGCCCCTGGCTGGTCCTTGGGTTACAATGAAGAGCCAAGCCAAACCAGGTGCTTGGGAGGGGGGTCTGTCCTTCTAGGAGATTCTAAAGATGAAGTTTCCAAGTTTGTCCTTTTTTCAGTATTCCTTATCTGTGACTCCTTAGCAAACATTGCCTGTTTTCTTACTTGTTTCACACATTTTTTTTTTAAGATGTATTATTATTTTTTTAATTGGAAAGTCAGATTTACAGAGAGTAGGAGAGACAGGAAGATCTTCCATCCACTAGTTCACTCTCCAAGTGGCCACAACGGCCAAAGCTTAGCTGATCCAAAGCCAGGAGCCTCCTCTGGGTCTCCCACACGGGTGCAGGGTCCCAAAGCCTTGGGCCATCCTCGACTGCCTTCCTAGGCCACAAGCAGGGATACAAACTGGCACCCGTATGGGATTCCAGCATATGCAAGGCAAGGAATTTAGCCACCAGGCTGCCATACCGGGGCCCATGCATCTGCTGAAGTGTTGGATTTTCATTTCCTTAATGACATAGGTCAGGAACTCTGATCGAAACCAAGAACCGCAGGACCTTGTGGCTGAGCAGAGAAGCATACATCGGATGAAGAACCGATCCCGCTCCCGAAGCTCCTCTCCTTCATCCCCCAGACATACCAGCAAGAAAAGCAGCAGGGATACAGGGGTCTCGAACAGGAGGTCTCGATCCCCGGGTAGAAGGTCACGGTCCCCAAGGCCCAGCAAACTGTGAGTGGGACTTCATTGGAAAGTACCTGCACCTGCTGGGTGCTGCTCAGCACCGCTACTTGCCTTCACTGATACTCACCCATTAGTCGACTCTCCCAGATTTCATTACTTGGCTAATTCTTTCACATCATTTTCCCCACCTCAGTGAAGCTCAATCCCCCAGAATCACATGTTTGTGGGAATAAGTTATACCAGTAAAATCTCTAGGGTGGGTATAATATAAAATCTTATGAATCCCCCATGCCTCTGTTTTTCTTGCACTCTGCCCTCTCTTGTTTACCATTCAGATTCTAGTTCTAGGACTGTTAGCTCCTAGACATATTGTAAGCCCCTAAATTGAAAAGGCTGTTCCCTTCTGTGTCTATTTCAGGCACAATTCTAAAGCAAACAGACGAGAGAGAGCCCAAACGAAGAGCCCGTCACCCAAGAAAGAGGTCTACCAGAGGCGGCATGCTCCCGGGTACACCAGGTGAGCCTTGAGACGCTGAGGGCCCAGCACTAGGCATGGTGCAAATGAGGCCTAGTGCACAGTTTATATGACTTCTTTGTGAAACCGGCTTTTATTCACTTTACCAGTTCTTTAAGTTGATTGATTATTCGAGAGACAGGAGGAGAGACAGATGACAGAGAGCAGCGTGGGGTGTGCTCTTTCATCTGTTGGTTCACTCTCCGAATGCCCTCCAGAGGATGGGCTGGGCCAGGCTCAAGCTGGGATCCAGGAATTCCATCCAAGTTTCCCACATGGGTGGCAGGAATTGGTTACTTAAGTCTTCCCCAGGGGCTTCCTAGGGTATGTTAGTATCGAGGCTGGAGCCAGCCTTAGAAGCCAGGTGCTCTGATGGGAGACATAAGCACCCAAACTGAGGCCAGACACCAACCCCCTCACATCCCCCTCATCAACTTCTACTCTTCCTCCTCCTTATACAAAGCACACTGATATGTTAAGTGATTCCAGCTTCGTGGGCATTTGTGAAAGTGATTGTCTTTCCCATCTGTAAATATGCTGCTTTTCACGAAGATTCCGCAGAAAGGCTTTTCCGAAGAGAGAAGAGAAAAGGGAATGCCCCTCTCCAGCTCCAGCATAGACATTTTTTTTTTTTTTTTAAGATTTATTCTTATTGGGAAGGCGGATTTACAGAGAGAAGGAGAGACAGGAAGATGTTTTATCAGCTGGGTCACTTCCCAATTGGCCACATCAGCTATTGCTGAGCTGATCCGAAGCCAGGAACCAAGAGCTTATTAGAAATCTCCAACAGTGGGCCCGGCGGCGTGGCCTAGCGGCTAAAGTCCTCGCCTTGAACGCCCCGGGATCCCATATGGGCACTGGTTCTAATCCCAGCAGCCCTGCTTCCCATCCAGCTTCCTGCTTGTGGCCTGGGAAAGCAGTTGAGGATGGCCCAATGCCCTGGGACCCTGCACCCATGTGAGAGACCTGGAAGAGTCTCTGGGCTCCTGGTTTCAGACCGGCTGAGTTCCAGCCATTGCAGTCACTTGGGGAGTGAACCATCGGACAGAGGATCTTCTTCTCTTTGTGGTCATCCTGTTAGCAGTCACTGAGGTGGGGGAGTCCTTCACTGGGTGAATCCCCTGAGCCTGTGTCAGGATCAAAGGGGGCTCCTGGCGGCATGGCATGGGCTGGGCATTTCCTCCAAGAGGGTGGTGAGCAGACAGCCTTGGTCCCACACTTCCCTCTCCCCCTGCAGCTAGGAGAGACGTAGACCTGACAGGAGGGGTTTTGTGCTCACAGAAAACTCTCAGCGGAGGAGCTGGAGCGAAAACGTCAGGAAATGATGGAAAACGCCAAGTGGCGGGAGGAGGAGCGACTGAACCTCCTCAAGAGGCACGCCAGGGACGAGGAGCGGGAGCAGAGACTGGAGAAGCTGGGCGCACGCGGTGGCAAATTTCTCCAGTGAGTTCATCTTCCCGCTGTGGCTGTGTGGGCTCGCATGAATGGGAACTCGGCTCCAGCCACCTTGCTTAGTACTCCCAGCTTCTGGCCAGACACTAGGAGGGTCTTTAAAAAAAATTAATGAGCTAACCTGAGAGGTGGAGAGAGACACCCACACAGCACTCCCTTCTGTAGGCCCACAGCAGCTGGCACGAGAGCTGGGAGCTCCATCCAGTTCTCCCTGTTACCTGAGCCATCACAGCAGTGCCAGGGCTGTGCAGGGCTGTGCCCAAACGCTTTCACTGCCTGTGAGAATTGTTGTTTTGGTTTTTTGTTTGTTTGTTTGTTTTTAATTTGAGAGGAGAGATATGAATGGTATTTTCTGAATCATTGAAATTCCTTTCTTTGACCTTCCTTTTAGATAAAAATTCCTGGCTCAGGGAAGCTCTTTTCAGTGAAGCTTGGACTTGTTTTCCAAAGCAGATCTATTTCCCTTCATGGGCACTGCTTGAAAATAAGGCTTGCTTCTTGCTGGAGTCACTGGCAAGTTGTCTGTACAGGCCTGAGTGAGCTGATGGTTCTGTAGTTGCTTTATGGCTAGCCAGCTGCTCCTTCGAATCCTGCCAGAGATGTCCAGTGGGAAACTGCACTTGACTTTCCTTGGCCTATCTTTCCACCCCTAGTGACATGAAGCTCCAGAGCGCGTCCACTTCCTCGCTGGAGGATCGCGTCAAGAGGAACATCTACTCTCTGCAGAGAACATCCATGGCGCTGGAGAAGAACTTCATGAAGAGATGAAGCAGTCCTCTGCCTTCACTGCTTTTTCTGAATTTTCCAGGGAAGCTGCTGATCCCTTAAAGATTCTCTTTATAAGAGTTCAGGTGACTTTTTCCACCGATGCTGAGCCCCCGCTGTTCAAGGTTACCTTGTCCGAGGGCTTCCTGAGCCAGCCCCTGTCTCCAGTGGACCCGGGTGGCCTGCCATAGGAGACCCTCAGGGATGTCTACCTGGACGCCGTGTGGGCTTTGACTGCATTGCTAATCATGGGTGTTGGATCTAACCCTGCGGGGTTGCCAGGCCCCTGCCGCCTGCACAGAGGGAGCCCAGGGCCTCAGCGTGGACGAACTCCTCAGGGCCCTCCCTGCTTACCCCAGCCGACTGTGTGCAAGAGGGCATTAACTTGGGTTAGCAGCCAATGTGACTGTAATGTTGGGTTAGGGCAGAGCCAGGGCCGTTGCGGGATGTCTGGAGGGGAAGCTGTGGAGAAGCCCCGAGGGACCGGTCAGCTCTGTGGTCTCTGAGCTGCAGACTATGTATGTATACATGTGTGATTTCCACATGCTTGTTTAACCACTTTGTGAGCACACCTGTCTGTCTTTACTACAGAGTAGAACCCAGTGGCCCTTGTTGGTGAGTCATGGCTGAAGGCAGGTCAGCTGGTGCTCTGCATCCAGCACGTTGAGGAGCCTGGGGTTATCCACAGGATCTGGGCGTGTCCCTTAGGGCTGTCCAGGCTGCGCTGTTGGCAGTGTGACTCCAGGGCTCAGGACCACAGTCTATGCCTCTGGCTCCTGAGAGGAAACCAGGGAGAAGCTGAAAGCCTTAGGCGCAGGTCACTCTCAGGAGTTGTTTGCAAGTGTTTTTTAGTCCTGTATTTAAAAGACTACTCTCCTGTCCTCACTCTTGCCCTTGCTCTATTTCTTCTTCTTCTTCTTCTTTTTAAAACATTGTTTACAAAGTTGAGAGTGGTGCACACCCATGTGGGCCTGAGATTAGGGTGGGAGGGTCAAGGTATGGAGGAAGATGGGTTGGACAAATGTTTCAATTTTTGTTTTCTCCTGCGTTCCCAGGGGGTCAAGGTTTGGCAGGGCTGTGGCAGCAGGGGGCACTCCTTGCTGTCAAACTGCACCAAAATCCGGGGATGGGGGACAGTCATTTGATGACGCCCTAGAAACCTCAGTGTGGGGATGCGTGTTCCAGGAGAAGCTTGGGTACTTCTGAGATGGCATGGGCTCCTTGGCACCAGGGTTGGGAACATCTTTCCAAGGTCTGTTCTTTGACTGGAAGCCCTCGTTGAACCAGTGAACTGACCCACAGCTTGACTGAGCTATTTTCTTGTCTTCTGGTTTCCTGATTTCGCTTAAAACATACCTGGATTTATGTGTTTGAGCACTTATGATTCCAGACACTGCCATGCACAAAACCTAGTCTTCCCCCCACCCCGGAAATGTACCATACTCACACTCTTGTTCATTTTAATCATTTCATCCTGCACCCCCTTTGCTACGGTTAATTATGGCTTTTATTACTCGGTAATAAAGCTTACATTTATTTTTGTAACTGTTTAAAAGACCGGCCACGTATGGAGTACTGAGTTTATAAATCCCCACACAGGGAACAATGTTGACTGGTGATTTGTATCTAATGTTAGAGATCCTTCCTCCTGGAGGAATTATGTAACAAAGCGTGGGCAATTTACTCAGACATTTCATGAAATGAGCCAGAGAATAAGACCATGTGTAGGGTAGGTGTGCCTGCGTGCGGCAGCGGCTTCACTGGACCCTTGGGCCGGTGGCAGCCAGGCGACAGGTGGGTGGGCAAGGGACCCATTCATAAAACCCAGGGCTCCCGGCCCGCTGCTCTCATTGGCCCTGGGGGAAAGGGGCGTGGCCCGCGCGTGGAGCGCGCCCGGGGAGTGGGGAGACCCACGCCTGGGTGGGGCGAGGGGGCGTCCTCGGTCCTCCAGGATGGACTTCCTTTTCCCCTCGCCGTGTTCCTCCCGTCTCCCCCGGGGTGCGGATGGTACAGCCCATCCCTCTTGGTTCACGGAGCTGGGTCGTGGCCGCCATCTTGGCACTCCGGGTTGAGGGAACCAGCCGAAGCCCGCCTTTGGGTGGGTGGGGGAACCCCTCCCCGCAGTAACCGGCAAGCGCTGCCCTTCCCGTCCCCCGTCCCGCTCCGGGCCGGTGCTCTGAGGCGCGCCGGGGCCGGCCCGGCCGTTCCTGCGTCCGGGGAGGAGGGGCCGGCGGGGCGGGACGGGCGGTACCACTCCGGCGGGGGGGGAGGCCCGAAGACGGCGGGGCGGGGCGCGGTGCGGAGGGCGGGGCGTGGGGCGGACGCAACCACCCAGGCGGGGTGGGGAGGTAACGGGACGGGCGCGACCATGGCGCGGTGAGGCAGCGGGGGTGGGGATCGGTCCGGGGGAGGCCTGGGGCCGCTGGTCTGTGCGCCGTCTCCGCCGCCCCCCCTTCGGCCGCCGCCGCCGCCGCCCCGGGCATGTCGTCCAACTGCACCAGCACCACGGCGGTGGCGGTGGCGCCGCTCAGCGCCAGCAAGACCAAGACCAAGAAGAAGCATTTCGTGTGCCAGAAAGTGAAGCTATTCCGGGCCAGCGAGCCGATCCTCAGCGTCCTGATGTGGGGGGTGAACCACACGGTAACCAGCTCCCCCGCGCGGGCCCCGCCGCCGCAGGCGGCCACCGCTTGCACGCCCACCCCGCCCTTGCACGCCGTCGGGCCCGGAGCACTCCCCGCACGCCACGCGCGGCCTGGTGTCCCCATGGTGTGCGGTCGCCTCCTCCCCTCTCCCTGCAGCCCCTCCAGCTTCCTGTGCTCGTCCCGGGCTGCCCGTGGAGCGCAGCGGGAAGGCCTGTGCGCCGTGGGACCGCGCGCCCGTCCCCTCCCCTCCCCCTGGCTGTCGCATGGGTATTTCCCCTTGTCCCTGGCTGCCCGCTGCCAGCTCTTGTCCAGTTGACAGGGCAAGTGCCATTGACTGCCGGAATATTCTCCCATCCTGGCTCTGGGGTTGGAGGGGCTGCTCACGGCTTCCCACCCTCTGGGCCTCCTCCTCCTGACCAGAATGAGATGTGGCCACCGCGAGCGGAAGCTTCCTTGGGCCACAGATGCTGTGCCAGGGTCTCCCGGGACTGGGGCGGAGGGAGACTGCGGAGGCCTGAGGGTTAGGATTAACGCTGTGGGGAATGATGGATCTTCCGTCTTTGGGGGGCTTCCTTTCAGAGACACTTCTCTCCGACGCGGTTCGGGGGTGTAATGATGCGCCGTGACTATGACCCAGGAGCAGAGCGAGGTGTCAGCATCCTTGGGTGCATGGGAGGTTGTCCAGCGTCCCCTGTCAGGAGTCGGGGTCCCCCTGCAGTGTCTGAGCTGGATGATTATTCTGTGCTGTTTTGGGGGACTCTGTCTTCCTTCAACCAGTGTCTCCTGGCTGCTTGGGAGTACCCAGCCCGGCAGCGGGGCAGGGGAAGGTGTGGAAGCTTGGGGTGAGGAAAACCAAGCTTTCCTCTGGATCGCAGTGTATTGGGCTCCTAGTCTTTGCTGAGAGCTTAGAGTTGCCAGAAGTAAATGGTGACAAAGGGACATGGGGCTGGGCTTTGCTGGAGGAGCCACAGGGGCCCCTGGCTGGAGACCGAGGGCCGAATCGGGTTTCAGGTCTTTCATGGGATGGAGAGGAGCCGGTGTGTCTGGAGAGGGGAGTATGCATCTCTTGGGGCCTGGGGCACCCTGATGTTTTCAGCACCCTCACATGGGGATAGGGAGAAATGAGGGGCTGAGCAGGGCTGGGACCACCGCACAGCCCCTCCTGTCACCCCCCAGGGGAATCATCAGGCAACATTTACAGGGAAACCGGGTCATCAAAATGTGAACTCCGTGGCCGTTTCTGGGAGTCACTCCTTGGTTTTTGTTGCACCTCTGGCTTCTCCCTAGAAAGCAGTCCTCTGTGGAGGGAATTGGGAGAAGCCTGGGAGTCCGACTTGAGGACTCGGGGGGTGCCCTCTTTTTCCCATGAGGAAGCCACCCCGCAGCCCCAGCAGCCGTGTTGTCTGTGCCCAGGGGCTTGGGTGGCAGACCTGGTTCTCCTGGCCTCCTGTTCCTTTTCCTCTCTCCTGGCTTAGTCCCAGGCTGGGTGGGAGCTGTGAGCTCGTCACAGAACGAGTGTGCTCCGGCATGCGTGCCCATGCCTGCCGGCTCCTGGTGGTGTGAACAGTGGCTGCCAGGGCAGGCACTGAGTCTGCTGGATGAGAGCTTCCAATGGAGGCCTTGGTGGCAGGTGCGTGGGCATCGGGACTCCTGCTCTCTCTTGGACAAGGTGACCACCTTGGTTAACTTGGTGCAAGTTTGTGTGAGGGGCCAGCTTGCCACACATTGACATTAATAAGAACCATGGCTGCCCACAAGTGTGAGTGTGCATGGGGGTGGTAGGTGGGGATGGTGGGCGCCCTGAGTGCCACCGTGCTGGACAGGCTGAGCCACCAGCGAGGTCATTTCCCCTGTGTCTGGTTGCTTCATCTGGGCCTGTGGCAGGGTCCAGCAGTTCTGTGCCCCTGACTGGGATCTGCCACCTAGAGGAGAGTGCAGTGTTGGGCAGTTTTCCAGGGACCTGGACCAAGTGGCTCTGGGTGGGTTACTGGCCTTTTTGGAAGCTTCTCTCCTTCACAAGCCTGTGTGTTGCCATGTAGGGATGCAGACACCAACATTCCTTTTGATTTTCTGGTTCCTTACCCATGTAGGTGTGTAGGCCTTTCTGTTAGGTCTTTATCTACAGCCAATGCCAGTGACCCACACATGAGGAGGTTAGCTTAATTCCAAGTCGAAGAAGTGCAGCCATTGCACTGGGTCCTGTCACAGAAGTTCCTCTGCTGGCCAGAGGGACAGCCCAAAGGCTTTGTGGAGGGTCAGAGGAAACAAGAAGAGAAGTTCCAAGACTGCACCTGTCGGGTCAGCTGATAAAGACAGAGAACCAGTGGTGTAGTGTATGAAATACAAGTCCAGTGCAGAGGGGCTGTATTCGGCGGCAAGAAGAGAGCAGTGTGGAGGAGACCCAGGGACTCTGACCTAGCCAATACTCATTGTTCATTTGAAGAACCAGATGTGGGCTCGGTGCCATGGCATAGCAAGTTAATTCTCCACTTGGGGTGCAGGCATCCATGTGAGTGCTGGTTCGAGTCGCAGCTGTTCCGCTTCTCATCCAGCTCCCTGCTAATGGCCTGGAAAAGTGGCAAAGGACTGCTCAGGTGCTTGGGCCCTTGAATCCATGTGGGAGACCTGGAAGAAACTCCTCCTGGCTCCATACCAGCCCAGCACTGGCCGTTGTGGCTATCTGGGGAGTCAACCAGCAGATGTAAGATCTCTCTGTCTCTCCTGTCTCTGTAACTTTGCTTTTCCAGATAGGTAGGTAGATATACAGTAAGAATAAAATATAATAAAAAGACCCAGCTGTGTTTGTAACTTCACTAGGGTGGTCGGAGCAGTGGGGGATCTGGATACATTTTATTCATTTAAAAAACAGAGTAGCACATAGAGGGAGAGACAGAAGGGGAGGAATCTTCTATGCCCTGGGTCACTCCCCAAATGGGCACTCGCCAGGGCAGGGCTAGATCAGAGCCAGGAGCCAGGAGTTTCTTCTGAATCTCCCACATGGGTGCAGGATCCCAAGATTTTGGGTCATCCAGTACTGCTTTCTCGGGTCACAAGCAGGGAGCTGGATGGGAAACGAACTGGTGCCCACGTGAGATGCTGGCAGTGGCAAGGCGAGGAGTTAGCCACTGAGCCTTTGTGTCAGGCCATATAGATGCAATTCTAAGAACATGATTTTTTTTTCTCCTCCTCACCTCCTACTTGTCTTTTTAGTATAGACATCGTAGTGGGTATAAAACCAAAAAACATTGTGATTTTTAAAAAAAGATTTATTTATTTTATTACAAAGTCAGATATACAGAGAGGAGGAGAGACAGAGAGGAAGTTCTTCCGTCCGATGTTTCACTCCCCAAGTGAGCACAATGGCTGGTGCTGCACCGATCCGAAGCCGGGAACCAGGAACCTCTTCTGGGTCTCCCACGCGGGTACAGGGTCCCAAGGCTTTGGGCCATTCTCGACTGCTTTCCCAGGTCACAAGCAGGGAGCTGGATGGGAAGCGGAGCTGCCGGGATTAGAACCGGCGCCCGTATGGGATCCCCGTGCGTTCAAAGCGAGGACCTTAGCCGCTAGGCCACACCGCCAGGCCCAAGACATTGTGATTTTAAAAAATCTATTTATTTGAAAGGCAGAAGAGAAAGAGAAAAAGAAAGAGATCTTGCATCTGCTGATTCCCTCCCCAAATACCCACAATAACATAATGCATAGCAGGCTAGGCTATGGCCTGGGAAAGCAGCAGAGCATGCTCAAGTTCTTGGGCCTCCACACCCATGTGAAGGACTTAAAAGAAGCTCTTGGCCCCTGACTTAGGATCTGCTCACCCCTGGCCATTGTGACCACTAGTGTGGGGAGTGAGTCAACGGGTGGAAGATCCCTCTCTCTGTTTCTTCTTTCTATGACTGCTTTTCAAATAAAAAGTTAAGTCCTCACTTTGCAAGCACTGGAATTCCGTATGGGTGCCATATGGGTGTCTCAGCTGCTCCATTTTCCATTAAGCTCCCTACTTGTGGCCTGGGAGGGCAGTTGAGGAAGGCCCAAAGCCTTGGGACCCAGCATCCGTGTGGGAGACCCAGAAAAAGCTCCTGGCTTCTGGCTTCAAATCAGCCCAGCTCTAGCCACTGCAGCCATTTGTGGATGGAAGAATTTCTCTCTGTATCTCCTTTGCTCTGTAAATGTGGTCTGCTTTTCAAATAAAAATAAATAACATTTTTTTTAAAAAAGGAAAAACAAAGATATACTTTCATTTTTAAAGTAATTATGTTTTTTTATTATTGAGTTATCTTTTTATTATTAAATATATGCTTTATACAGAGTCCTTATCAGATACATAGTTTTCATGTATTGTACCCCATCCACTGAGTTGTGTTTTAGCTTTTTTAATGGTATTTTTTGAAACCCAAACTTTCAATTTTGATTAAGTTTGACATATTTTTCTTTTGTTGTTTTTGACACCATATGTAAGAATGGTTTTCCCAAACCAAGGTCTTAAAAAGTTGTTCCTGTATTTTCCTCTGAGTGTTTTATAGCCTTAGCTTTTTTTTTTTAAGATTTATTCATTTTTATTGGAAGGCAGATATACAGAGAGGAGGAGAGACAGAGAGGAAGATCTTCTGTCAAATGGTTCACTCCCCAAGCTGCCGCAACGGTTGGAGCTGAGCCAGTCCGAAGCCAGGAGCCAGGAGCTTCTTCCAGGTCTCCCACACAGGTGCAGGGTCCCAAAGCTTTGGGCCATCCTTGACTGCTTTCCCAGGCCACAGGCAGGGAACTTGATGGGACGTGGGACCCCCAGGATTAGAACCAGTGCCCATATGGGATCCTGGCGCGTTCAAGGCTAGGGCTTTAACCACTACGCTATTGTGCCAGGCCCTTTCCTTTTAAAGGCTGTGTCTGTCATGATCTTTTATCCATTTGTCCGTGAATTTGGCTTTTGGTGGTGGTGCTATAGGATATCTAGTTTTAGCTCTCATATGTAGGTCAAAATCCATTTTGAGTTCATTGTTTGGTGTGAGGAACAGCTTTATTCTGTTGTTTATTATTGGTTTCAGAAGCCGAGATACAGAAATAGAGACAGAGAGTGACAGAACAAGAGCTGCCACCCGCCACTTCTGCTCCCAGGGTCTCTATAACAGCTGAGGCTGGCCAGGGCCAGCCAGCACCCAGGAGTGTCGTCCAGATCTGCCATGGGAGTGGCAGGAACCCAGGAAATCGGGCCTCACCTGCTGCCTCCCAGGGATACGTCAGCAGGAATTAGGAGCGGGCTGGCGCCTGCACCCGAGCACTCTGTTATGGGACACAGGTGCCCCCCTGGTGCCCCTCCGCCCCGGGCAAAGCAGCCATGCCCCAGCACAGTCTCGGTTCTGCTCATTTCCTCCCCTGCCTCCTCCCTGCGCTGATTCTGTCCACACACCTTCTCTGTTTAATGCAACACCTCTGGAGTTTCCTCTGGTCCTGCTGTTTTAAGTCTTTAATGTAGGGGGGCATCTGGCACACTTAGGAAGCCCAAATCCTGCACTGGAGCACCTGGTGTGAGCTGTGGTCCCTCCTCTGCTGCTGCTTCCTTCTTCTTCCTCCTCTTTCTTCTTCATGACCTATTTACTTATTGGAAAGACAGAATCCAAGGGCCAGGAGAGAGAGAGAAATCTTCCATCCACTGTTCACTCCCCAGATGGCCACAACAACCCAGGGCTAGGCCAGGTGAAGCTAGCAGCATGGAACTCCGTCTGGGTCTCCCCTGTGAGTGGCAGGAGCCCAAGCTCTTGGAGCATCTTCCATGGTGTCCCAGGTGCATTAGCAGGAAGTGGAGCAGCCAGGACTGGAACTGGTGTCCATACAGGCTGCTGGTGTTTCGGATGGCAGGTTAGCTCACCGCACCACAAGGCTGGCCCTGCTCCTCTGCTCCAGCCCAGCTTCCTGCCATTGCACACCTTGGGAGGCAGAGCAGCCCGTGGCCCCACCATCAGATGGCCAGGATCTTAGTTGAGTCTGGACCGGTCATGGCAATTACAGCGTTTGGGGAGCAAACCAGGGATACAGGGTCTCTGTCTCTCTGCCTTTCAAGTAAAGTAGAAAACAATTTTTTCTAAAGATTTATTTATTTTTGTTGGAAAGGCAGATTACAGAGAGAAGGATAGATGAAAAGGTCTTCAATCAGCTGGTTCACTCCTAAGTAACCACAGGGGCCGAAGCCGAGCCAGTCTGACACCAGAAGTCAGGAATGGAACAGCTGGGATTGGAACGGTGCCCATATGGGATCTGGCACATGCAAGGCAAGGACTTTAGCCACAAGCTTCTGCACCTGGCCCATCCTTCCATTTATTGAGTCATTACTGTGTGCCCACTGTTGTGTTAGAGGCATACACATGGATCACTTAAGGTGCTTCCTTTCAAGACCTGACAGCCCATTGGAGAGAGAAAATGCATGAATAAGTAGCTATCCAAGGGAGTGGGAGATCCCAGCATAGGGACACAGAGATTCCCTTGCTGGGGCTTGGATGCTGTGGCAGGAATTAATGGCCTTACCACTTCTCCTCTTCCTCCTCCTTCCCTTTCTCCCCCTCCTCTTCCTTCTCCCCCTCCTCCTCTCCCTCTTCTTCTTCTTCATTATTGTTGCCTTCCTTTGCTCCTTGTCACCCTGTCCTCTGCTGCTGAACTTTGACCGTTCCATGCCCCCCCAGACCTGCACATCCTCCCCATTTCATTTAAAAATGGGCAGTTTATGGTCGAACCCTGATATGCTTCTGCCTGCTCCCACTGCCTGGGAGTGCCTTCCTCTGCCGTGCGGGGAGCTCCCCTCCTGGACCTCAAGTCAGGGTGTCAGCAGCTTGCTTTAGCAGTCAGGCTCTCACCACCCTCCTGAAGAAGTGGTCCGTTCGTCTTGGTGTAACTCAGTTGCAACACTCATCACACGGGAGAGGTTGTTGGTTGTCCATCTGCCCAACTAAACAGAGGCTGTGTCTTTGTTTTAGTATCCTCAGCTTCTGTCACAGTTTGGGCATACAGTACGTTGGCGAGTTCAACAGAGGAACCAGCACAATGGTTCAATAGTCCAATCCTCAGCTTGCAAGCAACAGCATCCTATATGGGCTCTGGCTCAGTCCTGGCTCCTCCCCTTCTGGTGCAGCTCCCTGCTTATGACCTGAGAAAGCAGTGGAAGATGGCCCAAAGCCCTGGGATCCTGCACTCATGCGGTAGGCCAGGAGGCAGCTACTGCTTCCAGACTTTGGATCAACTCAACTCTGACCATTGTGGCAACTGGGGGAATGAACTAGTGGATGGAGGATCTCTCTGTAAATCTGCCTTTCAAAGAAGAATTAAAAAAAAGTTCTGCAAAGCCAAGGCCTGTCAGGAACAGCCTTGCATGCCATGCTGAGGAGTCCCAGCTTTGTCCTGCAGTGGCTGCGGTGCCATGGAAGTTTTTCAGCAGGGAGTAATGGGAGCTTGCAGGTTCTTGTAGCGTCAGATGCTCTCGGCTGCAGCAGGCGAGGCTTAGGAGCCCTGCTTCTACCTATGTGTGACAGTGAGGAGTGACCCTTGATCATACCACCTTCTTCCATCCACCCTCTCCCAGTGCTGGGCTAGGTTTCAGCCAAGAGTCCAGAACTCCAGCCTGGTCTCCCATATGGGTGCCAGGGAGTCTCAAATACTTGGATCATTGTTGTTGCCTTCCCAGTTGCATTGATTAGGAGTCTAGATTGGAAGCAGAGCAGCCTGGACTTGAACTGGTATCCCAACATGAGGTTCCTGCTGTTGGATTGCATAATCGAGAAAACAGATGAGGGCCCGGCGGCGTGGCCTAGTGGCTAAAGTCCTTGACTTGCACGCGACAGGATCCCATATGGGCACTGATTCTAACCCTGGTGGCCCTGCTGCCCATCTAGCTCCCTGCTTATGGCCTGGGAAAGCAGCTAAGGATGGCCCAAAGACTTGGGACTTGTGTGGGAGATCCTGAGGGAACTCCTGGCTCCTGCCTTTGTATTAGCTCAGCTCTGGCCATTGTTGCCACTTGGGGAGTGAATCATCAGATGGACGATCTTCCTCTCTGTCTCTCCTCTCTGTATGTCTAACTTTCCAATAAAAATAAATAAAATGTTAAAACACACACAAACACAGACGAAGTGAGATACCAGAACTGACTTGGTTCCCGTCACTTTGACCCTGGTATGGCAAGCATGCCCAGTACCCTCCAGATAGAGCGTTCTGGAGATATTAGATGGAATTACTCGTCCTGGCCACAGTGAAGGGGCACCCTTACCAAGCAGGTGTTTTTCTCTTTCTTTGTTGTCCTGGTGCCAAGCTCCGGCCACCCCAACTTGACTTAGAACAGACACTGCTGGTTTGGTACATAGCCGGCCATCCCATGGTGTGCTGTTCCTAGCGTTGCAGGGTGTGGCCAGGAAAGGCTGCTCGGCTTCATGGGAGCCTGGAGCCACTTTGTCTCTGTCTCCCCTTGACCTTAGAGCCAGGCTGGGAATGCCAGGGAAGAAAGGGGAACTGACACTGTGGTTGTGGCCATGGCTTCCTTCTCGCCAGCTTCTTTCAGCAGCACCCGTGCTGTGGGGCTGTGGGGCTCTTTCTTTTCTGTCTTTTTTTTTTTAAGACTTATTTATTTATTTTTATTACAAAGTCAGATATACAGAGAGGAGGAGAGAAAGAGAAGAAGATCTTCTGTCCAATTATTCACTCCCCAAGTGAGCCGCAACGGCCGGTGCTGCACTGATCCAAAACCGGGAACCAGGAACCTCTTCTGGGTCTCCCACGCAGGTGCAGGGTCCCAAAGCATTGGGCCGTCCTTGACTGGTTTCCCAGGCCAGAAGCAGGGAGCTGGGTGGGAAGTGGAGCAACCGGGATTAGAACCGGCGCCCATATGTGATCCTGGCGCGTTCAAGGTGAGGACTTTAGCCACTAGGCCACACCGCCGGGCCCGTCTTTTTTTTTTTTTTTGGTTGGGAAGGACATCAGAGAATTGGGTGAATTTTAAAATCAAGTTTCTGGACAAGGCAATAATATATATGCAACAAAGTACATACTTGAAAAAAAGGTTTATTTGAGAGGTCCAGTGCCATGGCCTGGTAAATTGAGCCTCTGGTTGCGATGCCAGCATCCTATGTGGACTCTGGTTCATGTCCCGGCTGTTCTTCTGATACAGTTCCCTGCTTATGGCCTAGGAAAGCAGCAGAGGATGGTCTAAGGGCTTGGGCCCACTCATGCGGCAGATGCAGAAGAAGCTGCTGGCTCTTGCTTTGACTGTCCCAGTTCTGACTGTTTTAGTCATTTAGGGAATGAATCAGTGATGGAAGAAGCAGTGGTCTACTGCGTGAGTGCTGGGTCCCAGGGGTTTGGGCCTTGCTCTGCTGTTTTCCCAGTCCATTAGCAAGGAGCTGAATTGGAAGTGGAATAGCCAGGACTTGAACTGGTGCCCATATGGGATGCTGGTGCTGTAAGCAGAGGATTAGCCTGTTATGCCACCATGTAGGCCCATAAATAGAATAAAACTTTAAAAAGATTTTTTTGAAAGGCAGAGAGGAAAAGAGATCTCTGTATGTTGTTCTCTCCCCAAATCAGATCAAAGCCAGGAGTCTGGAATTCCATCTCGGTCTCCCATGTGGGTGGCAGGGTCCAAGTACCTGAGGCATTGTCTGCTGCCATCCCAGGCACATTAACAGGAAGCTGGATGGGAAGCAGAGTAGCTGGGACTCAAACCTGAACTCTTTTATGGAATCCTGGCTTTGTGAGTGGGATATTTAACCTGCCTGTGCTACATTGTTGGCCCCAAAATTCACACTTTAAAAATAAAAAAAGGTGTGGTGGTGCAATGGTTCAATTGGCTCATCCTCCACCTGCAAGTGATCGGCCCCAGTTTGTGCTTTGGCTACTCCACTTCCCATCCAGCTCCCTGCTTATGGTCTGTGAAAGCAGTGGAGGACAGCCCAAAGCCTTGGGACCCTGCACCCACGTGGGGAGACCTGGAAGAAGTTCCTGGCTCCTGGCTTCAGATTAGCTCACCTCCTAGCTGTTGGGGCCATTAGGAGAATGAACCAGTGAATGGAAGAGATCTGTCTCCTCTCACTGTAAAATCTGCCTGTCAAAATTGATTTTAAAAAGCAAAGTGGCAGAGAGAGAAAGATTCATCCACTGATTCACTCCCCAAATGGCCACTTTGGGCAATTCTGGGCCAGGTTGAAGCGTTACTAGGAGCTTCTTCTAGTCTTCCACATGGGTGGCAGAAGCCCAAACTCTCGAGCTACCGCTGCTGCTTTCCCAGGCTATTTGTAGGGGACTGGATTGCAAGTGGAGCAGCCCCAATCCAGCTGACTGCAACCACCAGCTGATCGGGGCAATGGACTGTGCCGGGCCCCGTACTTGCTAGTACATACAAGAATCTGGTCTGAGAACACCTCACACAAAGTTTCTTTGGAGATCTCCCCAATCGAAATGTTGGACTCGGAACCCTAACCAAGAAAAGGCAGAAGACAGATCAGGTCAATCAACCATCTCAGCTATATGTTGGCAGCGAAATGCTGGGCAAACGGAGACTCTATGATGGACTATGTCAATCAGTGGATTCTTCAGCGACCTCATAGTGCTTGGAGTGGCAAGATTGGCAGCGATTCATAACTGGTGAACTATCAAAACCACTTGAGCAGGAACCTCAGAGCATGTCCTATATCCGGGATCTGAGGTGGGTGGGAAACTGGGTGGGGCTTCTCCCTTAATATCCCTCTTTAAACATGAAGGAAACAATATGGAAATAATAGTCTTACCCACTTTCCTATAGCCCTTGAACCTTTTTACCCTAACTATGTAAAGATTGTCAAAAATTAAAAAAAAAAAAAAAAGGGGGCCCGGCAGCGTGGTCTAGCGGCTAAAGTCCTCGCCTTGAAAGCCCCGGGATCCCATATGGACGCCGGTTCTAATCCCGGCAGCTCCACTTCCCATCCAGCTCCCTGCTTGTGGCCTGGGAAAGCAGGAGAGGACGGCCCAAAGCTTTGGGACCCTGCACCCGTGTGGGAGACCTGGAAGAGGTTCCTGGTCCCAGCATCGGTTTGGCGCGTACCGGCCCGTTGCGGCTCACTTGGGGAGTGAAACATCGGATGGAAGATCTTCCTCTCTGTCTCTCCTCCTCTCTGTATATCCGGCTTTTCAGTAATAATAAAATCTTTAAAAAAAAAAAAAAAAGGAAGTGGAGCAGCCAAGACTCAAAGTGGTGCCCATATAGGGTATTGATATATCTGGCGGTAGCTTTACCTGCCGTACCACGATGCCAGACACAAAAGTGCACAGATTTTAAGTGTATAATTGAGGAATGTGACAAACACCTGCGTAGCCATCAGTGCCAAACAGCAGAGGGAACACTTTGGTCACCCTAGAGTCACACAGCTCATGTCCCATCATACTCTCACCCATCCAGGCAATCTTTTTTCTGACTTACGGCTCTATGGGTACCTGACCCAGTACTTCATAGAGTTGGGATCACACAGGATACCCCTATGTGTGTGTGTGCCGGTCAGTTTTCTCAGCGTTTGAGCTTGCTAACCCTTCACCGTATCCTCCTTCACCTTCTCTAATTTCCCCCATCGCAGTTGCTGCATTAACTTGGATTTCCTCTGTCCTCTGACCTTTCTAAAGTGAGGAGGTTTGGAACATCAAAGGAGTAGCAAATTAAATGCCACTTCCCCCACTTAGGCTTCTGGAGGAGTCCTAATGACTCCAGCCTGTGCCCTTTCTGCCGCACGGGGCCTCCTTGAGATAATAGGATTTGCAAAGAAAGTATGTGGGAGACACGAGACCTGGCCCCCTCCCCCATATCCATTAAGCCAGGTCTAAGATGGCCTCTGGAAATTCAGAATGCATTAGTGGCAGCCCTACTGAGGGTCAGATGTCAGATCCTCCTCCGCTGTGTTGGGGGAGGACATCTGCGGCTAAGGAGAGCACTAATTGACTGCAGAGGGGGCGGGGCCCGCAGGACCTGCCTTCTGACTCTCCACCAATGGGAAGGCAGCTCTGTCCCTGCTGCAGTTCTTGGAAGAGGGGATGGATGACGAGGGGACTGTGTGTTTGGAGCATAGACAACACCAGCTGTTCCCTCCCCTACCTGAGCATTAAGCAGTCTGTGGCATCAGGAACAGAGAGGTCAGAGAGGTGGCCAGATAGCTACCTCTTCTGTTTGTTTTATTTTATTTTGTTTGTCTTTTTGTTTATTCTGTTCGTTTTGAATGTAACCCTTTGCTTGGGAGATTCCTGCAACTCCCTACTGCAAAGCCATCCAGCTCGTCTCCTGCCTTGGGGCTGGTTTCTTGAGTGACCCGCAGCTTGCATTGAAGATGTTCAAAGTCCTTCCCACCCACTTGGGTGCGAGAGGATATTGATTCACTGACCCATCTGTGATTGAGAAATGTTGATGGGGCGCCTGCTCGGGTCAGTTGGGCTGCCAGCTTCCATGGAGCCTCCCAGAATCAGTGAGGTGATGTTCAGTGGGAAAGAATATCACCTCAATATCTTCTTGGCTTTTTGGCCAAGATCAAGTGTAGGATATTGCCTCTCTGAAGTCTAACTGATGTCTAAGCATGAACTTCAGTGTGAGAGGGAGGCTGGGAGGTGGCCAGTAGGTAGATGCCAGGGATGTTTCAGGAATTCCAAGATGGGACCACAGAGTATTGATGATTTGTAGAATCCTGGAAAGCTTCATGGAGGAGGTACCTTTGGAGCCGGACCTTCCCAGGGGAAGAGATTGTCAACAGGTGGCAAGAAGGGCAGAAACAAAGCCAGGGAGGGCATCTGAGGGTGGCTGCTAGCATCTGGTCCCTCCGAGGCGGGGAGGGGACCTGCTAGCGGAGGTTCTCACATTTCCCCCACTTGCTTTGCAGATCAATGAGCTGAGTAATGTCCCTGTCCCTGTCATGCTCATGCCAGATGACTTCAAAGCCTACAGCAAGATCAAAGTGGACAATCATCTCTTCAATAAGTAAGTGGCCACAGGCTGCAGCGGGCTGGGGTGGTCCTGTGCGCAGTCCTTGCCCTTGCCTGGGCCTTCTAAAGCCTCTTGGGGGTGGGGGCAGGGACTGAGCCAGCCTCAGGCAGGGTGTGACTGGAACACGTGGGTCAGAGTGCCTAGGAAGTGCCTGTGGTGTGAACCTCTCCCCCTTAGGTGGTCATCTCACCTCACTCCTGTGTCAGCCAGCTGCACTGTGCGTGTGTGATGGGGCTTTGGGGCAGGCATGCAGAGCCAGCTCAGGTGCAGGGAGCTGCTCAAAGCAGCAGCAGTTGGAGCAGTAGCTTTTTAAAAAAATTACCAGAAAGGCAGATTTACTGAGAGAAGGAGAGCAGATGACTGCTGGCTCGCTCCCCAAGTGACTACAACAGCTGGGGCTGAGCTGAACAGGAGCCAGGAGCTTCTTCCGAGTCTCCCACATGAATGCAGGGTCCCACGGCTTTGGGTCATCCTCTACTGCTTTCCTAGGCCATAAACGGTAACTGGATAGGAAGTGGAGCATCTGAGACATGAACTGGCACCCATATGGGATGCTGACATATAAAGGTGCTTGCTGACCCATGGCGCCAACTCTAAGGCCTCTGTCTCTCCAGCTGCCACCCACAGGAATCTCAGGCTGAGCCTGCACCAAGGACATGGCTTCTTGGAAGAATGAATGTCTCAGGTGCTGTTGAGGATGTTCCCGCCCTGAGCCCTGAGCCCCTGGAAGGCCTTGCCATTTCACTCCCCCCGCCCCAGGTTCAGTGTGGCTGCCACCCCACTGCTGGTGTCAGGGTCTCTGAGCCCTGGTGAGGCACCCCAGCCCGGTCCTCCAGGCCCAAGGCAGAGCACCTCCTCCCTCAGCTCATTCTTGAGGGTTTCCCTTGTCTTCCCAATAGCCATTTAGTGTTTCAGAGGCGACAGGGCTGCTTCCTGGTACTTGGGGTAGATGGCAGGCCAGGCCCCACCCTCCCGAGTAGCCACTCCTCTGCCTTCCAGTCATGTTAGGGGAGAGATGTTTTTGGAAAGGAGTCCTCAGGAAGGTAGCTGTTGTCAAGATCCTGGGGGGAGCCCTCGCTCCAAGGTCCTTTTGCACCCTCCTGGGAACAATGGGACTTGAATCCAGAGAGGTGTGTGCAGAAATGCGCCCTGGCAGCCATGCAGCAGGCCTTGTGAGAAAGTGGGGCTTGGTGTTGTGGCTAACTGGCTGAGGGCCCTCTGAAGGACAGCCCAGCGGAAGCCAAGCCAGGGTATCCCTGCAAGGAGGCCTCTTGGGGCCTCAGAAAAGGGGCATCTTGGTGAGAAAGCTCCTGCCCACCTTGAGTCACGTGCCCTATGGCTATGGGCCATAGCAGCACCAGTACATCAGGGCCTGGCTCCCTCTCATTGCCCTTGTAAGAGTTTGTTTTCCTGGATGGAAGCTGTATTGAAGGACAGCATACACCCAGAGGAGTGCACAAACCACACAGATACCACGGGATTAATTTTCACAATGGGAATGCTAGAGAGCTGAAAGTTCTCAGTACTTTTTTAAAGATTTGTTTTATTTATTTGAAAGAGAGAGAGTTAAGCAGAGAGAGAGAAAAAGAGAGGGAGAGAGGCACAGAGAAAGAGAGAGAAAGGGCTTCCATCTGCTAGTTCATGTGCCAAGTGGCCATAATGAATGGGGCTGGGCCAGGCTGAAGCCGTGAGTTTGGAGCTTCTTCTGGGTCTTCCACATGGATGCAGGGTTCCAAGCATTTGGGCCATCCTCCTGTTTCCCAGGCCATAAGCAGGGAGCCGGATGGGAAGTGGAGCAGCCAGGGCATGAACTGGTGCCTGTAGGGGCTGCTGGCCCCAGCTTTTCAGTGTTCACCTGCTGTGGACACCTGTAGCATTTGCTGAGCACCCAGCCTTCCAGAGCCTCCTCTCCCCTTGGGGGGCGACCTGAGCACCTCCCCGAAGTGCCACCCATTGTGCGGGTTCTGTCAGTCCAGAGGTGGCGCAGGAAGGGTTCTGATGTCAGATCTCAGGTGTGCTGGGGCAGCCTGTGGAGTCACTTCTCTACTTTTCCCCCAGAGAGAACCTGCCAAGCCGCTTTAAGTTCAAAGAGTACTGCCCCATGGTGTTCCGGAATCTCCGGGAGAGGTTTGGTATTGATGATCAGGACTATCAGGTATGTGGGGTGTGGCCAGTTCTGCTGGTCTGGAAGCTGGGGTTGGGGTTGGGGGGTCGGGCTAAGAGCCTCCCAGGCTCAGGCCCCTTCCTGCCCGGGGCAGGCAGCTGGAGAGTGGGGAGAGAGGGCCGGCAGCAGCTGCTTCATTTCAGTCCAACACCCCCAGTCTAGGCTGAAGAAGCTTCTCCTTCATAGTTTGACTTAAAAGAGAGAGACTTGTTGCCAGCAAGAGCTGAGGACTCTTAAAGCAGATCAGACAGATTAGAAAAGGAAGACTTCGAGGGTAGTGTAACTTCCCACCAGGTATGAGCGCCACCTCTCCCCTCTCTCGTGGTGGGCGGTGGGTAATCACGGCAGGCCAACTGCCCTCTTCCAGGCCAATGCTGTATGTCATGGAAATTGTATATGATGGAAGTTGTCACCTGTCAGGAGAAGCAGTTGCATGACTGGGACATTCACGTCTGACTCAGAACCCTCGTCTGTCACATCTCTCCAAGCACTTCTCCCTGGGCCTCCCTCCCGCTGCGGGCTAAACCCTGGGTGGAAGGTGGGTGGTGCAGCCAACTGCCAGTCTCCTGGCTGGAGGAAAAAGGCTGTATAACACAGGGAGGTCTGAGAGGGGTGCCCTGGTCTCTCCCAGCACTGTGATTCCTACACCTCACCTCTGCATGAGCTCCCCACCCTCCCCCCTGGCACCCTGGTGGGTTTGACTGCCCACTGAGGTGGGGCAGGTGAGAGGAGGAGAGCCAGGGGCCTGGTGCCCAGGAAAGTCCCTCTGGCCCCTCTGTAGATCAAGGCCCTAAACTATATGATCCCCCTCAGGGGCCTGGCGCTACCTACAGACCGACTGTTGCTGCACCCCACGCTGCTTGGTGCCTTCCCTTAACCCTTACTTGGGGCTGTCTGAGCACAACCTCCCCAGTCTGCCTTTGCCTCTCTGGGCCTTGTGGGCGTGTGACTGCGAGTGTGACTGGCTGTGACTGGTTGTGACAACAGTTGTGTGTGATTACTGTGACTGTGACTGCTCCAGACTGGAATGAGGGCGGGAGGCACTCAGCTCTGTGACTGCGGAGAGCCAGATCTGCCTGCAGGGCGTCCCACAGTGGGGCGGGGCTGGAAGGGGTGCTCAGCACTGCTGGATCCAAATCTGTTGCTTTCAGGTGGTCCCTTTGCCCCCACCAGGGTCTGGGGAGGAGGCGCAGAGTGAAGTGCAGCAGTGTCCTAGGGAAGACAGGGCTGAGGGCGTGTCCTGGAGCCATTCCCGGGAGCAGATCTTCGCACACAGGTCATCCTTGGGAATGGGACAGCTGATGTCTCCTCAGCATGGCTTCCTCAAGGCCATGGCCATGTCAGCTGGGTGAATACACCCCCTTGGCTGGATCACACTGTCCCCTGCCCTCGCTGTTGAACCTCTGCTGCTCTCAGGTCCTTACAGGAGGGGGCTCAAGGGGGACAGGGACTGAGCCAACACCAATAGCCAAAGCCAGGGCAGGCCGTGTAGGGCAGGTGCAGGTGTCAGGGTCCCACCAGGAAGGGTGCTCCTACATCGGTGTGGATACAGTGGAGAGAGATGACTGTGTACATTTCTTTTTAATTTTTTTAAATATATGTAATTTATTTGTATTTATTTAAGAGACAGGCAGAGAGTTCTTCCATCTACTGGTTCACTCCCTAGATGCCCACGATAGCCGGGGCTGGGCTGGGCTGGGCTGAACTGGCGGCTTCAGTTCAGGTCTTCACATGGGTGGCAGGAACCTAAGTATCAGAGACATAACCTGCCACAGGAAACTGGGATGGAGTAGCCAGGTCTTGAACCTAGGAACTGAAATATGGGGTGCAGATGTCCTGAGCACTGTGTTAAACACTGTACGAAGGGGCTCATGCTGTGGCATAGCAGGAACACCTGCATCCCACGTGTATACCAATTCGATTCCCAGCTGCTCCACTTCTATTTCCCTACTAAAGTGCCTGGGAAAGCACAGAGGAGGGTCCAAGTACTGGCTTCTGGCCCCTGGCTTCGGCTGTAGCCATTTGAGTAGTGAACCAATGAAAGATGAAAGATCTCTGTCTTTCCCTTTCTGTAACTCTTTCAAATAGATAAATAACTCAACATTTAAAAAGCAGGCAAACAAAAAAACCACTGTGCCAGATGCTTCCCCTCATTACTGGTACAGCTTTTTAAAAAGTTTAAGATGTATTTATTTGAAAGGCAGAGAGAGAGAGATATCTTCCATCAGGGGATTCGGGGATTCACTCCTCAAGTAACTGCAGTGGCCAGGGCTGTGCCAGGTTGAAGCCAGAAACCAGGAATCTCCTACATGGGTACAGGGACCCAAGTATTTAAGCCATCTTCCACTGTTTTCCCAGAGGGAACTAGATTGGAAATAGAACAGCTGGGACTCAAACTGGCACCCATATGGAATGCTGGTGTTGCAGGCTGTGGCAGGCTGTGATTTATCCTGTTACGCTGCAATGCTGGCCCTACTACTTATTTATATTTTAATGAAAAAAAATTAGTTCTGGGCCCTGCAGCGTGGCCTAGCAGCTAAGGTCCTCACCTTGAACGCTCCAGGATCCCATATGGGCGCCGGTTCTAATCCCGGCAGCTCCGCTTCCCATCCAGCTCCCTGCTTGTGGCCTGGGAAAGCAGTTGAGGACGGCCCAATGGTTTGGGACCCTGCACCTGTGTGGGAGACCCGGAAGGAAGTTCCTGGCTCCTGGCTTCAGACCAGCGCAGCACCGGCCGTTGTGCTCACTTGGGGAGTGCATCATCGGATGGAAGATGTTCCTCTCTGTCTCTCCTCCTCTCTGTATATCTGACTTTGTAAGAAAAATAAATAAAATCCTTTAAAAAAGATTAGTTCTTTAAAAGGTAGAGCAACAGAGAGAGAGAGAGAGATAGGGAGAGAGCTCTGCTGGTTGATACCCCCACTGGTCACAATAGCAGGGGAACGTGTGAGCCATTCTCTGTCACTGTTTGCGACACATGAGCAGGGAGCGTGGTGGAAGCCAAGCAGCTGGAACATGAAGCAGTGCTCGGACATGGACTAGTGGTGCCACCAGCGGTGACCTGACTTAATGTCACTGCCCCCCCAGTGCTGCTGCTGTTTGATTAAAAAAAATTTTTTTAATATTTATTTATTTTTATAATAAAGCCCTGGGCTGCTTGCCCTTGGGGTCAGCTCCATCTATCTCCTGTGTTCTCTATGAGGACACATAGGGGTAGAGAAGTCAGAGGTCATAGTGCCTGTGAGGGTCAGGGTTAGGATCCAGCTCCACCCAGGCCAGCAGTGCAGAGTTGTAGCTGCTGAGGTTGCTGTGTCAGGTAACAGCAGTCAGGGGATGCTCTCAGGCCTTGGTGCATCACGGTTGGTCCATCACAGTCAACCTGGCGTTGGGGCAGGCGGTGAAACATGACTCCTGACCCCTGGGCAAGATTTAGGGTGTGTTTGGGGGCGCACTGGGCAAAGGCGGGAGGACGTGGTCTGAGCTGGGGTCCTCTAGCCCCACAGGGGAAGGCTCAGAGCCTGGGGTTCCCCTGCCAAACCCAGCTTCTCTGTCTCCACCCTCAGAATTCAGTCACCCGCAGCGCTCCCATCAACAGTGACAGCCAAGGCCGCTGCGGTACACGCTTCCTCACCACTTACGACCGCCGCTTTGTCATCAAGACCGTGTCCAGTGAGGATGTGGCCGAGATGCACAACATCTTAAAGAAATACCACCAGGTATGGTGAGTCCCAGGCCCAGCAGGGTGAGGACAGTCACAGGCTTCCCCGGGATGCATGGGTCCTCTTTTGTGATCACGGAGTCCTCCCGCTCTCCCACAAATCGGGGCCTGCTCCTAGAGACAGGAGGCAATGCCACAGCCTGTCACTGACACTATCCCCAAGGGGCAGCTAGCTGGGGTCCAGGTTGGCACACCCTGGCATCTGCCCCATCCAGTCCAGGAGAGAGCGCTCTGCCAGCACCAGAGGTGGGGTGGGAGGTAGGGGGATGGAGCAGCTCTCCCTACTCACCTGGAACCCATCACGGGGAACACAGGCTGTCCCCAGCCAGCCTCTGTCTTCATTTCAGGGGCATGGAGATGTGGTGAGGGGGATGGGGGATGGGGGATGCAGGTGTGTTACTGTGGCAACATGGGTCAGGGCGTGGGTGAGGGCTTGGGGTATAACCAATTCTGCTCCCACAGTGGAGCTCTCCCATCTCTGCTGGCAGAGGGGGTGCAAGCCCTGGGTCCCCAATGGCCCACGGCAGAGTCCTTATTCAGCCAGGTGGCAGGTGGCAGTCCAGGCACAGCAGCCCAGGGGGCAATCTCTCCCTAGTCCTCTTCTCACTTTGCCCTGCCATACCAGGTGAAGCCACAGGCCCCAGGGAGCCCTTGAGGCTTTCAGCCTGGGCAATACCTCACCCACCCTGGGCCCCTGCCCATCCCTTAGCCTACTGACTTTCCCTGCCTCCCCGTCTAGTTCATAGTGGAGTGTCATGGCAACACGCTGCTGCCCCAGTTCCTGGGCATGTACCGCCTAACTGTGGATGGCGTGGAAACCTACATGGTGGTCACCAGGAACGTGTTCAGCCACCGGCTCACTGTCCACCGCAAGTATGACCTCAAGGTAAAGGACCCTGGGACTGTTCCTCCCTGCCTCTGTGGGCCTGGTTGGATGACCACGGTTGAGCAGCCACATTCCTGCTGGTCAGAGACTTCTTCAAGTCCAGGTCCAGCTGACTGGCGGAAGTAGAAGTGACTGTGGCCCAGAGGTGCTGAGAGTGCATCACGAGGGGTGCTCTTCAGCCCTGTCCGTGCATGGCTGGGCCAAGCTGACACACATGCTCTGGCCTCTGCCCAGCCCTGGGGGACTGACAGCATAGGTGGGCGCTGAGGACACACTGGTGGCTGGAAGCCAGCTGCTCCATGGGTTTTCTTCCTGGCTTCATGCTTTCTGCTGCTCACACCACTGTCGCCTCCTCTGGTGTTCCTTCATTTTCCTGCAGTTCCCTCCACCCCTAGATGTCCCTCCTGCCCTGCCCTTCTGCCCTCCCCTGCCTCCTCCCACCTAACTGCTTCCCACTTGTACTTTAATTTATTGACTTATTTATTTATTCGAAGGGCAGAGTGACAGAGAGAGAACTTCCATCTATTGATTCACTCCCAAATGGCCACAACAGCCAAGGCTGGGCCAGGCTGAAGCCAGGAGCTGGGAGTTCCTGCTTTCCCAGGCGTATTAGCAGGGAGCTAGATGGGAAGTGGAGCAGCCAGGCCTCTAACTGGTGCTTCCGTGGCCTGTAGGCCTGGATTACCCTGCTGCATCACACACTTGCATCTTTTTGCACTTCTGAGCCTGCCTCGGGTGCTTGCTTCCTCCTAGAAGTGGGTGCTGGTCGCTGCCTACCATGTGCTCAGCATCCTGTTGGCTGGCACCTTTCAGCACCAGGGCAGTGAATGCATCACCAGGGATGTTCCCTGGGGCTGAGACTGAGCCTCCGGTGCAGCCCTGCTGCCCAGCCCCTGCCACTTTGTTTCCTATGGGCAAAACCTAGTAGGTGGGCCAGGGCAGCAGGAGCACAGGGTGCTGGCTCCTGGACTCTTGGATACTAGCTGGCCTGCTTCAGTTCTGAGCTGGGGCTTGCTGCGTGGGCATATGTTTGGTCAGACTTGCAGATGACCCTGTCTCTTTCAGGGTTCCACCGTTGCCAGAGAAGCCAGCGACAAGGAGAAGGTATGCTGGAGGCTGGAGTGAACATGTTGGGAAGGTCGCCTGAAATCAGATGCACCTGCTACCAGCCGTCCTGTCCCTCCCTCCTCCCCCAGTCCAGCTCCCTACCATGAGACACCCAGTGGCGCAAGTGCCTACTTGCCCCCGCCTTAGGCCTGGTTTTCAGTCATTCATGTCCCCACTGGTGCTGCAGGGTCCTGTGCAAGTGTGGGGACTCCAGTCTGAACCTGTTAGAGGCCTAGCAGGAAAGGCACCTCTTGGTCAGTGCTCCTTCTGTAGGCACCATGTGTTTGCCTGCCCTGCATGTCCCACCCACGCCTTCCCGCACGGACATCGCTCGCCTTCTTCCCATGTGCTTTCCATGCCCTCTCCCCAACCCCACCTCCACCCCTGACACTGCTGTTGCTCCCCTAGGCCAAGGACTTGCCCACGTTTAAAGACAATGACTTCCTCAATGAGGGCCAGAAGCTGCATGTGGGAGAGGAGAGCAGAAAGAACTTCCTGGAGAAGCTGAAGCGTGACGTGGAGGTACCTGTCCTGGTGCCTGAAATGGAACTCAGAGCACCTGCACTCTGGGAGTGCAGGCCAGAGGGGGCGTGCTCCAGGGAGCAGGCATTTCCATTAGGGCCTTCGTGCTTCCCACCCAGTTGTCCAGGGATCCCACCTGGCACCTCCCAACTTTCTTCCCAGCACTGCTCCTGGTGTGGAAGAGCCATCTGCCTGTCTCTCAGAGTGGCCCAAAGAACCCCAGCTAAGGGGATGCCTACTTAGCCCATATCTGGAGGCAGCTGTGGGGATTTGGGTGGGGGCACTGCTGCCCAGTGACCCTGTGCTGTCCAGGCAGCCCCACCCTTCTCTTTTAATAAGCCAGGAGCCTGTTTGCTCATTAAAACCAGACTCCACAGACTATTAAAAACAACTATTTTAAAAACTACTGGGTCAGCACTGTGCTGTGGTACAACAAGCTAATCATTCACCATGTGGCACCAGCATCCCATGTGGGTGCTGATTCATGTCCCTGCTGCTCTGCTTCTGATCTAGCTTTCTGCTTGTGGCCTAGGGAAGCAGTGGAGGATGGCCTGAGTGCTTGGGATCCTGCACCCACGTGCAGGACTCGAATGAAGCGCCTAATCCTGGCTTCTGATCAGCTCTGATCATTATGGCCATTTGGGAAGTGAACTAGCAGATGGAAGATCTTTGTCTTTCCTCTCTGTAAATCTTTGAAATAAAAATAAATAAATCTTAAAAAAAAACTATTATAAAATACATGCTGATATAGCTTTTTAGGTGGTTATAGTTCAAGGGAATTAGGTGCATTTACATCGTGTGTGTATTTAAGATTTATTTATTTATTTATTTATTAAGATTTACTTGTTTTTAATGGAAAGTCGGATATACAGAGAAGAGGAGAGACGGAGAGGAAAATCTTCCATCTGATGATTCACTCCCCAAGTGGCCGCTATGGCCAGAGCTGAGCTGATCTGAAGCCAGGAGCCCAGAGCCTCTTCCAGGTCTTCCTTGTAGGTGTAGGGTCCCAAGGCTTTGGGCCGTCCTCAACTGCTTTCCCAGGCCACCAGCATGGAGCTGAATGGAAAATGGGGCTGCCTGGATTAGAACCGGTGCCCAAATGGGATCCCGGTGCATGCAGGCGAGGACTTTAGCCGCTAAGCTACCGTGCTGGGCCCAAGATTTATTTTTTTATTTGAAAGACAGTGAGAGTGACAGAGAGATCTCTTATCTACTACTGATTTAATCCCAAATGGGCACAACGACCTGAACCCAAGAGCCAGGTGTGGGGTCACAAGTCCTTTGCCGTTCTCCCACTGCTTTCTCAGGCCATCAGCAGGGGGCTAGATTGGAAGTGGAGCAGTTGTGACTTGAACCCTCAGCCGCTATGGCATGCTGGCACATCAGGGAGAGGCTTTTATCTGCTGTGCTACAGTGCCAGCTCCACACATCCCTACTTCCTTTCCTTCAGCCCTCCATGGCCTCTCTCAGCCCCAAAACACCCTAGGCCGTGGCCTTTCGCAGTGCTCATACTACCTTCACTCCAATGCCTTTGCCCAAGTGACTGCCCTCCTCCTTTGGCTCCGTGCCCTGCCATTGGTTCCCAAAGCCATCTCACCCCACTGTATTTCAGAGGGGTTTCCAGGCGTGAGTTCCAGATGTGCCGGGATGCCCCCTATAGCGTCTCCCCCTCCCGTCTCCCTGTTCTTTGCTCCCGTTCAGTTCCTGGCACAGCTGAAGATCATGGACTACAGCCTACTGGTGGGCATCCACGATGTGGACCGGGCGGAGCAGGAGGAGATGGAGGTGGAGGAGCGGGCAGAGGATGAGGAGTGTGAAAACGATGGGGTGGGTGGTGCCCTGCTCTGCTCCTATGGCACCCCGCCCGACAGCCCTGGCAACCTTCTCAGCACACCCCGCTTCTTTGGCCCCGGCGAGTTCGACCCCTCTGTGGATGTCTACGCCATGAAAAGCCATGAAAGTGAGTGGAGCCCACTCGTCCACTTCCTCTATGTAGGAAGCCCTGCCCCTTGCTCACACCCACTCGGAATCCTCTTCGGACACCCCACCAGTAACTGGGGCCCTGGGGTTCCTCCTCTGTCAAGCCTCCCTTCACCCCAGCGCCCGACCTAGCTGCCACATGCCCCATTGTGGCCTGTGCATGTCCCATATGACATCCTGGATGTGCTGCCATGTAACCTCTCAGGGGAATGGGGGAAGTGGTGGGGGACTGTTTCTGGGCTGTGGGAGCTTTCTGACCTCTGCCCCACATACTGCTTCCTGCCTTCAGGTGCCCCCAAGAAGGAGGTCTATTTCATGGCCATCATTGACATCCTCACGCCCTACGATGCCAAGAAGAAAGCTGCACATGCCGCCAAGACGGTGAAGCATGGGGTGAGTGTTCCCTTCTGGGCGGCCCGGCCCCAGCCCCAGCCCACCAGCTCTCAGCCTTGCCCCAGCCCTAGCCCTGGCCCCAGCCTCCCAGCTCCCAGCCTTTCCCCTGGGGCTGGGCTGCTGCAAAAGCCCCCCACCCTGGCCGGAAGACCTGAGTGCTGGGCATCCTGTGTGTTACAGGCGGGGGCCGAGATCTCGACCGTGAACCCTGAGCAATACTCCAAGCGCTTCAATGAGTTCATGTCCAACATCCTGACATAGTCATTTTCTACCCTCAGCCAGAGCCGGAGGAGAGCTGGATGTGGGATCGGGAGAGGGAGAGGGAGGACCTGGGCCAGGTGGGAGGGTGGGGAGCAGGGCCTGGGAGGTGGGGAGTTGGGAGGCCTTCCGCCATGAGACTGCAGCCTGTGACACTGCTGATGGCCTGGCTGGGGCAAACAGGACATGCTGGGTATGTACTTTGCTCCCAGAAGACCCTGCCTTCTGCTTACCCTGATTGGCAACCCTCAACCATTTGACCCAAGTGAAAAGGGGGTTCCTTTTTGGTACCTGGTAGGCTTTTATGGTACCTGGGGGCCCGCGGCAGGACGTGGTGGGTTCCTTGAGATTCTGTTTCCAGAACGTTGCTCCTGGGTTGCTTTCTATAATGACGTGTATGTGATCACCCTGCCACCCCCACCCGTGCCCAGCTCCTGGCTCCCGTCCGTCAAGGGAGCCTCTGGGTGAACCAGCCTAGAGGTGCCTGGAGAGTAGAAGCTGAGGGAAGAGGGGAGGTCTGGCTGTGCCTGCAGTGAGCTCTGGGCTGGACCGGCGCCTCGGCTGCTCCTCGATCTCGGGCTGCAGTGAAATGTCACGTGCCCCCACATTGCGTCCTCCAGTGCTGACTTCCCACAGGAATGCTCTGGCTCAGCCCTGCCCCCTGTGGATCAGGATCAGAGACCTCAAGGGCATAGGCTTCCTCCTCAGGGGATGATTGGAGGCGCGGGGAGTGGGGCATCGTGGGCCACGGACAGCTGGTTTTCTGAGAACCCTGTGGCCAGTGCCTAAGCCCAGGCCATCCCAGCCCCTGGAGTTCAGAGTCTCTCTCCGTCTTGCCTGTCTCCGCTGGGTCGGCCACAAGCAGCCAGAAAGCACCTTGGATGGACCAGGACCCTCACGTCTGCGGTTACTCCCCTCTGCGGAAGCGACAAAAGGAATGTGTGTCTGCCCAACATTGACTTCCTCCACCTCCTCCTCCCAGGCTAAGCTGGTGATTGAGATGGATCCCCAGGCACAGGCAGTGCTCCCTTCCAGATCCATCCTTCAGCCCCAGGACTGCCTCCCTGTGCCTGGGGTTTGTCACCTGAACACAGTGTCCCTGAGGATATGACCCAGGACAGCCACCGTGGAAGCTTGCCACATGACCCTCCCGAGACTGAACAGCTCTGTGGTTCTGAGACCTGCATGGAGGAGGTGGCAGCCTGCATCCTGCAAAAGTTGGCCTGTCCCTGCCAGCACCTGCCACCCGGGCCCTTGACTCTGTGCCCTCAGGCGGGGTGTGGGGCAGCCAGGAGAGGACGCTGCCCTGGTGCTCTGCGAGGAGGGAGGCGCATCCCCATGTCCTCCCCACAGCCAGGAACAGGGGCTGAGAAAGAGAGGGTGCGCCCTGTAGATAACCCTGAAGCTGTGAAGGTGTGTGGCACGTTCAAAGGAACAGAGTGGCTTCCCAGTGGCTCAGCTGGGGAGTGGGAACAGCACGGGAAGCCCAGCATACCGGGGCAGCCTCCATGGGCCTGCAGGGGGAGGAGGCAGATGGGGATGAAGACACTGCCGTGGCCCCGGAAGGGCTGTCGGCTGCAACAAGGCAGCTGTCGGCAGGCATGTGGCGTGCAGGGAGAATGTGGAACCTTGGCTCTTCAGGAGAGGCAATCTGAGCAAGAACAGGGATTGTGTGGGAGTAATGTTGGGACTTGATTTCCCCACCTCATGATCAGGAGTAGAAACAGACATGCTTCCAGTCAGGCCTGTGTCTCCATGTCTCCTCGACTCCTCTGCCTTCCAGCCGCCGGTTCTGGTCCCGTCGCCATACCCTGTGTGTGACAGGTGCACCTCGCTTGTGCAGTTACCCCCAGGTAACTGACTCCTTGAACCGTGAGGTTGTTTGCTGTTGTTGTTTGGTATATTGTTTACATTTGGAGGGTAGCATTCTGGTCCAAATGCTCTTTCTGGTTGACAGTGTTGTTGATAATGTTGGAGCTGTGGCTTGGTGGATTTTCTATTTCTTTTTTTTTAAAGGTCATTCTCTGTGCGATTTTCAAAACGTTGGTCCAGCCCGGTGATTTCCTTTGGCATTCACGTTTAAAAGCGACTTACCTTGCCCCATTCGAGTTTCCTCTTTCTCTGATGTGATGCTGTTCCACTTGGCTTGCAGTCTCAATGCGAGGGCAGCAAAGCAACACCCTTACCCCAAGCTCTGTCCTCTACCCCCGGCCCCACCGCTGGGACCCGTGTCAAAGAGCGGGCGGCCATAGAGGTGTCCCAGGATCCTTCTGAGTCTCCCAGGAACCAAGGTGTAAGAATAAATGAATGGAAAAAAAAAATACAGCAACAGCAGAAATAAGTGGATGGCAAGAAGAGGCCTGGATGGGGGGAAAGGGCAGGATCTTCTCCGTCTTGCCACTTCTGGGGTGGCATCCAGGCACAACTTCCTCTGTCCCCAGCCACCAGCCCTTGTTCCTGTTAAATAACCACTGGGTCTCCAGGTCCCCTCACAAGCTCCTCCCTCCCACCCCCTGCTCGTGGGCCGCGGTGGAAGCAGTGCCCGTTCTCTCCGTATCTAGCTCAGGGGTTACTGGTCTGTGGCAGGTGCCTGCGTCAGTGGCACTCCCCAGAGTCCTGCCACAGGCAGCTCTTCCTCCCACTGCCTCGTCCTCCTTCACCTTCTTCCCTGGCCTCCAGCAGGTCCCCTGGGTGCACAGGAGCCAAAGCAAGCTCCTTCCCTCTCTAGCCTGCCGGGGCCCAGACTTGGGGAGGTGGACCAAGGACCAGGCTTCCCTCATCTACTCCCACCCTCAGCTGTTCTTGGCACCAGTTCGGGCCCCCTCAGGCATCTGAACCCTTCAGGGGTCAGGACCCTGGGCAGTAATGTGGGGAGGGAGTACTCAAAGGGAAAACACAGGCGGGCAGCTGCCCCCAACTCTACTGGCCACCTGCAGAGGGCAGTACCAGCCCCTCGGGCCTCTTAGCAAGAGCCCTCCAGTCCCCAGGGGAAGAAGAGGAGGCCAGTCGGAGCGCTGCAGCCACCACCCCACCCTGTGTGCGACTTCATTCCCCCTGCAGTTTCCATTTTTTAAATAGGAATTTTTGACTTCCCCCCACCCTGTGCTTGTCTAATGTCTGCTCTAAACAGTTTGAGACTCTTGTTACTGTTTTAAAATGCATGCATGTTGAGATGAATCTTCAACAAGAAGAAAAAAATAAAACAAATGGCTTTGTGTACATGGTCACGTGAGTCCTTTGGAAATAAAGGGTGTTTCCTTTCAGAACAGAAGGGTTTGGGTTCAGCTCAAGGCAACTCATGTTTGCTGTGTACAGCCTCCAATCAACTCCCTGCTAATGCCTGGGAAAGGCAGCAGAGGATGGTTGCAAGTGCTTGGACCCTGTACCCATGTGGGAGACCTAGAAAAAGCTCCACCACCCCGCTGGCTGGGCCTGCTTGCTGTTCCCTGTCGTGGACAGTTGCCCAGCCCTTCCCTCAACAGAGGGGAAGCTCCGGCAGGTACCCACACCTACATGCACACAGTACCCTTGTGGATCTCCTTGTCTCCATCTGGACGCCTGGTGCTTAAGATCGAGTGTTCTCCAAGTGTGGGTGTGACCAGTAACACTGAGCAGCCCTGGGTTCCCTGACCCTCCTAGCTCAGATGCAAGCCTGTCAGGCGGCCCCTACTGCCTGGTGAGGGGTTCGCTGGCTCACAAGGCTGCCAGCACCTGGGGCACAGGCTCTTCATTGAAGATCCATTACATCAGTCTTAAGGGATAGGCCTGGGGCCCAGCACGGTAGCCTAGCAGCTAAAAGTCCTCACCTTGAACATGCCAGGATCCCATATGGGCACCAGTTCTAATCCCGGCGGCTCCACTTCCCATCCAGCTCCCTGATGGTGGCCTGGGAAAGCAGGATGGCCCAAAGCCTTGGGATCCTGCACCCGCGTGGGAGACCCGGAAGGAAGTTCCTGGTCCCTGTTTCTGATTGGCACAGCACCGGCCGTTGCAGTCACTTGGGGAATGAATAATCAGACGGAAATGTTCCTCTCTGTCTCACCTCCTCGCTGAATATCTGACTTTGCAATAAAAAAAATAAATAAATCTTAAAAAAATAAATAAATAAAAAGGGACAGGCCCAACTGAGGTGTTACTGTCCCAGGAGCTTCCCAGATGATTCCAAAGACTCAGAAGTGCTGCTCTTAGAAGGTTTCCCATGGGTGCCTGGCCACTGGTCCACAAGAAATGATGAGAGTATTAGGGGGTTTTCCATTAGGCTTTGGTGAAAAGGGTTCCATGCTCAGGGATAAAATAGTGCCCGGCTTGCTTTCTGCTATACCACTTACTAACATGGCCTTGAACAAAAGCTGAGCTGCCCTTTATCCCGAAACAGTCCAGGCACTGACTGGTAGGATGCGCTTGGTGCAGGGCACATACTGCCATCCCTATGGGGTTCCCCAAAGCAGAGCAGGTCAGGAGGAGGCCTGGGGACAAGTGCAGAGGGAGCTAGGTGAAGGCATTGAAGACAACAAAGCAGGAATCAAAGAAAAGCTTTATTAAAAAAAAAAAAAAAAAAAAACCAACCAACCAAGTGGGCACTGGGGGCAGGGTCAATCCATTCGGGCCTTCAGGGTCCGGGTGGTGATTTTGTCCTTCTCGCTGTGAAGGAGACAATAGGAGATGACTCATACAGCCAGACTGACTGCACCTTGGGCTGGCCCAGGGGACCCAGAGGAGACTAGGAACAAAGCAGCGAGCCCAGCAGCTCCCACTGTGGGTGGGAGCCGAGGGCTGGGTGCCTGGTGCCAGCCCCCTCAAGGAAGGGGATGGGGGGTTGGCATTTAGGGAGTTAGCCTGGGATGCCAGGTGAGACACCTGCAGGGGCTCCTCCCTCCCCCCCCACCCCTGGGCACCTGTCCCATGAGGAGCAGTGGCCCTGGGACCAGGCTGCGGTGACCGTGGCTGTGCTTAGAGAAGCCGGGCGGCCAGGAGGAGGGCAGCGGCAGCTGTACTCACATGATGTGCACAATGACCCCCATGCCTGACACAGCATCTCGGTCCACGGCATTGAGCATGGCTTGGGAGATGGTCTCAAACAGGTGCTCCGGGTCCTGCCGGCAGAACACAGCCCTCAGACCTCGCCACCTTGGGCTCCAGCTTGCTCGGCTCCTCAATACTCTTTCTGGGGAAGCCAAGGTCCCGCCAGGCCTGATGGGAGCAATGCTCACAATGCTCTCCCCACTAGCCCCCTCCTTGGCAGGGACAGAGCTGTGCAAATGGAAGTCAGAGCTGTTCTGCCTTACGGCTTGAGAGAGGTAGCCTGTGTCTTCACCTCTTTCTGTAAGACAAGGACCAGGAGGGAAGTCCTGCTCGGCAGCCTGGTGCCTCCTAAATGTCACTCGGGTGCCTCCTAAATGTCACTCGGGTTCCTCAAAACTCAGCCCACCTAAGGTGACCCCCATCTGTGAGCCTGCTCCTCCTCCCACACCCTCTGTCTGGGCCAGGCCCACCGGCATCTTCACCTGCCTCACTTCCATTTCAAGGGACTTCATCTCCTCCACTCCAGCTGCCCTCCCAGGGCCCCACAGCCTCTCTCCAGCAAAGCCTGCAGGCCTCCCATTCTGCCCGCTCCCTGCAGTGAGGGAAGGTGCTGAAACTGCTTGTGGGATGGTGTTCAACAGCCTACCACAACTCCCATCCGCGGCATCACCCGACCCTGCAGCTCCCGCAACCCCTGTAGTGCTGCCATGAGCACACCGGCCCCACTGGTACCTTGGCACAGGTGCAGGCCCTCCCTCCTGCCTGCAGGCCACTCTCCCCAACTCCTGGGAAGCTGTATTTTCACAAGTGTCTGCTGGCCTCATTCCCTAGACTGCAGCAAACCCTGGTTTCCCAGAGGCTGGGCAGAGCTGGCACCAGGGGGCTACGGGGGGCACCTCAATGCCACTTCTAGGGCAGCTTCCATACTGTCCCCACATTACGGGACAGGTGACCAAAGCACAGTGGTCAGATGGTAACTGAGTTAGGCGCTCCAAGGCCTGCTACGCTGGGCTGCCTCCAGCCCCAGCCTTGGTCATGTCTGGCCATGGATTGATGGCCAACCCCCATAAGCCCAATGAGAGGAAGCAAGGGCTGTGGTCACAGACATCTGGCTGGGTCCCCAAATGGTATGTGCTGCCCTCTGAAGCCAGCCAGGGCCTGGGCAGCCCCTCTGCCACTACTGGCACTCTCCCACCTGCACCCCACTCCTTAGTACCTGTCACATTAACACATTTCCTCCCCCAGTGGTCCGGAGTGGTCTGGCCCTGCTCCAGGCCCCCAGCTCACCATGTTGGGCTCCCAGAGGGACTCGCACATCCCGTACATCTGTTCGGCGCAGGTGCCACTGACGACAAAGTCATCCGTTACCATAGGGCAGCCGATGAGGTCGAGAGAGCAGATGAAGGGCTTATAGGTCTTGGGGTCCAAGCCCGCGATGACTGGCTCTGTGTAGTAGGGACCAAACCTGCAGGTGGGGTCAGAAAGCATGGGACTTGGTGTGTCACCTTGTGTGGCCAGTTACACAAGGAGAGGGCAGGCCTGTTCCAGGGCTTGCCCTCCCCTGGTACTGGGGTTCCCTGAGCCTTCAGCCTCCCCCTTTCTCCAATACTTAACTGCCCGTCCTTCTCAGCCCTGGCCCCTCTCCCCACTGCTCTCTGCAGGTTTTGAGCTGACCTTCGGAATCTCTAACATCACCTGACTCCCTATTCATACATCTGAGTCTGCTCCTTTAGCAACAAGGCCAGTGTGGTGGCACAGCACGTTAAGGCACCACTTTCAATGCTGGCATCCCACACCAGTGCTGGGTCCTGTCCAGGCTGCCATACTTCCAGTCTAGCTTCCTGTTAATGAGCCTGGGAAGGCAGCGGAAAGATGGCCTGTGTGCTTGGGTCCTTATCACCCATGTGGGAATACGATGCTGGAGCTTCTGCCTGGCCCAGCCCTGGCCACTGTGGTCACTGGGGGAGTGACCTAGTAGCGAGCATCTCTGTTGCTCTGCCTTTCAAATAAATCAGTAATTCTTTTTTAAAAAAATAAGGGATTTGAGGTAGTTTATAGGAAAAAAGTGGGAAAACAAAACTGAACTAATGCAATGGAATGCGAGATGCTGAGACAGAACACAGGTTCTCCGTCCTGAGCCTCCTGGCAGGCAAGGAAAAGAGCGCCGTGGGCGGCCACACCCATACCGTGTGCCAGCAGGACAGGGCAGCTCGTCGGACGCCGGCCCGGACACTCCGCTCTGAGAAGCCAGCTGTGGGTGCCATGCACACGGCACCCAGCACCCAACACCCAGCACACACTGAAGAGCAGCCAGCAGCCGCTGCAAAGGTACCACCCACACGCAACATGGAGGCACACAGCGACTTCCAAGGGCACCACCTTCAGTTACAGTTCTTCCCAACCCCCTCTCTCTCTCTTTTTTTTTTTAAGATTTACTTTATTTCAAAGGCAGAATTAGAGACAGAAGAGGAGATTCATGCACTGATTTGCTCCCAAGTGGCAACAATGGCCAAGGCTGGGCTAGGAGTCAGGAGCTTCACTGCGTCTGCCCCACGGGTGCACAATCCCAGGGCTTTGGGCCATCTTCTGCTGCTTTCCCAGGCCATGGCAGGGAGCTGGGTGGGAGTTGGAGTGCTGCCTGCTGGAGTCGCAAGCAGCAGCTTCTCTGTCCCCAGGGAGAAGCTGACAGATCATAATAATCTATCCTGCACATTGGAAAAGGGAGGACGGGGAGTCCCTGGCCGTGGTACCCCCCACCCTACATGCCCACCTTGTCAATCAGAGGTCCCAGAAGCTGCCATGGCCTCAGCCACATTTGCACCCACCGTTTCTCATATAGAAGGTTTGCCACCATGCTCATGAGCGTGTAAGGCTTGATCTGCCGGCCTTCCTTCAACTCGTATAGGTTCAGTCGGAACTTGAGGCGCTGTGCACTGTGGCAAGAGGAGGAAAGGGAGGCGGTGAGTCACTGCGGGAAGCCCTCTGCTCTCCTCCCTGTGGCGGGCAGGGGAAGCCAACCACGGTCCCGGGACCCACACTTGGCAGCTGCCATACCTGCCTCCAGACCAGGGCCACGGCTGTGTGCCAGCATGGGCCCAAGAGACCTGGACCAGCTCATGTCACAGGTGGGGAAACCATGGCCCAATCACTGCCCCAAGGAAGCAGACAGGGAGAAACGCCGCCTAGAGTAAGGGACCCAGGGCCAGGAGATGTCCCTGTCCCACAGCTGCCACAAAACAGAAACTGTTATTATCCACTAGGAGAGGGAATTGGAGCTCAGGACGTTACAGGCTCTTAAGGCCTAGGGGCTTCGTGGGGAACGAGAGAGAACATTTTCTCCCAAGCTTCTGCCCACATTCCTGAGCGTAGCTCTACCTGGCAGAAAAATCCATCAAGCCTAGAACTTGCTGCTTCATCGGCCACAGCTCTAGGAACACGGGCCACCTGGCCACCCGTGTCCATAGATTCTTCCTGAAATTCTTCCTCAGGCATGGGTAAGCTGACACTTGCAACAACAGCAGGAGGTCCTGGCTTTGGCCTGCAGCCATTTGGGGCATAAACCAGCACATGAATGATCTTTCTCTGGGTGTGCCTCTAGCTGCTCATCTTGCCTTCAAATCAATCAACTTTTCCCTTGGCTTCTGTCCTTCCCCAGGGCTACAAGGAAGGTCCAGCCCTCCACCTGTAGGGCTCTGCCCCTCCCTCACATCCTCTAGTGCCATGGCAAACCCCAACTACCTATAACCTGTTGGTTTGCTGGCCTGAGCCATTTGGTCATATTCCCTCCTAGGCCATCCTCCTCTCCCCGTACCTCAGCACCCCAGTTTCTAATGGGAAGCCCCCTGCAGGATTCCTGGTTGTGCCTGCACACCAGCTCCTAGCCTGGGACAGCAGAGTCATTCCCTGGGACCTCTGGAAGATTGCTATGATCCCTTGGGAGGTCTCAAATTGTGGAACTCAGGTCCAACCCCACCCCATGGACAGTGGATCCGCACATATCCTAGCACAGCCTCTCATATACGGGAACTCGGTTCTCAATTCCCGACAAAACCCAATACAACATATATATGGGGTATGCACAGTTGACACAGGGTACTGTGCATGGAGAAAGGACACAGTTAATACAAAAATTAAAAAAAAAAATCTACACTTAATACAAAAACAATATTTTGGGGGCTGGCCTTGTGATACAGTGGGTTAAGATACTGCCTAAGACACCAGCTTCGCGTCTTAGCCTCTCCCTTTCTGAAGCAGCTCCCTGCTAAAGTACCCGGGAAAGCTGCAGAACATGGCCTAAGTGCTCAGAGCTGTATATACATGTGGGGACCCGGAGGAAGCTCCTGGCTCCAGCTTTGATCTGGTCCAGTCCTGGCCATTGCAACAATTTATAAAGTGAACCAGCAAGCCTCTCTCTCTCTCTGTAGCTGTCTTTGTTTAAAAAAAAAAATTTTTTTTTTTTTTTTTTTTAAAGATTTATTTTATTTTTTATTACAAAGTCAGATATACTGAGAGGAAGAGAGACAGAGAGGAAGTGGAGCTGCCGGGACTAGAACCAGCGGCCATATGGGATCAAGGCGAGGACCTTAGCCACTAGGCCACGCCGCCGAGCCCCCAAAAAAAAAAAAAAAAAAATTTTTTTTCAGACCTGGTGCAGTGGTAAAGTCCCTACCTTGCACGCACTGGGATCCCACATGGGTGCTGGTTCGTATCCCAGCTACCCCACTTCCCATCCTGCTCCCTGCCTGTGACCTGGGAAAGCAGTTGAGGACAGCCCAAAGCCTTGGTACCCTGCACCCATGTGGGAGAACCCAGAGGAAGCACCTGGCTCCTGGTTTTGGATCGGCTCAGTTCCAGCCTTTGTAGCCCCTTGGGAGATGAACCAGTGGATGGAAGGCCTTTCTCTCTGTGCACCTGACTTTCCAACGAAAATAAACAAATCTTTAAAAAAGTTAATTTTTTTTTCAATCTCCAGTTGGTTGGTTCAGTAGGTGCAGGACTCATGGATATGGAGGGCTAGGGGTACTGAAGTGGGCATATGGTACAATGGGATATCATTGCTTTTGTTTTTTAAAAAATTATATAAGTATCTGAAGGCTAGACAGGGAGGGAGAAACAGAGAGAACCCCTTAGATGGCCACAGTGACAGAGTCTGGGTCAGGCTGAAGCCAGAAATCAGAAGCTTCCTCCAGGTCTCCCACATGGGCAACAGGGGCCCAAACACATTGGCCATCCTCTGCTGCTTTCCCAGGCTCATTAGCAGGCAGCTGGATTGGAAGCGGAGGAGGCAGGACTCAAATCTGGCAACTGCTGCTCCAGTTTCAATCCAGCTCGCTATTTATGGCCTGGGAAAGCAGCAGAGGCTGGCTCCAGTCCTCAGCACCCCGCACCCACATAAGAAACCCGAAGGAGTCTCCTAGCTTCGGATCGGCTCAGCTCCGGACGCTGTGGCCATTTGGGAAATGAACCAGCAGATGGAAGATCTCTGTCTCCTTCTCTCTGTAAACCTGACTTTCAAAGAAAAATTAACAAATCTGTAAAAAAAAAAAAAAAAAGAAAGAAAAAGAGGAAAGAAAGAAGTACATCTTGACAAAAAAGAGACATGGTCCTTGAAATGCAGGCCAAGTGAGTTAGGGAGAGGGAGAAACAGACACACATCTGGATCCCAACAAACACTCACCCTTTGCACACTAGGCATGTCTAGATGGCCACTACAGCTGGGCCGCCTGTGACCCTCCGAAAGCCCGACCTTTCCTGCCCCCGAGCACCCACTCCATGAGTGCCAGAATACGCACACCCGAGTCATCCCCACAGCACCTGTTCTGTCCCCCACACAGTCCCTTCTCTCTAGTTACACAAGCATCTAACCCAGTGTCCCACTCAACCGGGGCTGCTCATCCTTCTGACCAGCATTCTTTAGGTCCAGACCCAGGGCCTTGGGCCTCAGACCCACCCAGGCTTTCTGAACAGCAAGCTGGGTAAGATACTCTCTTGAAACGGGGCAGCCACAACAGAGAAGTGAACCCCAACGGGCCCACGTGTGGCCGAGACCCTCGGACACTTACACAGTCTGGACGTCGGTGGCCAGCCCGGCTAGGCCAATGTAGAGCCTGTCACCCATGGGAAAGATCTTCTGGAAGTCCGTAGTCACCATCTGGGCCTGGATTCCGAAGCGCCTGTCGGCGGCGATCGCCACACAGTTCTTCCCCTTCATGGCCATGACGGCCCCTCCGTTATAGGACATAATAGACTGGGAGAGATGCGATGCCAGGGGCTCAGCGTGGGCGCCAAACGCTGCCGATGCCCCAGCCCTAGCCTGACCCTGACCCCGACCCCTACCCCAGCCACCAGGACCCCGACCCCAACCCGGCTTCCGCCACACCTCGCCTCCAGTCTTCCCGGTCCCCAGGACCCCAACCCCAACCCCGGCCACGACCCCAGCCACCAGGACCCAGCTCACAGCCCCCAGAACCCCGACCCCGACCCTGACCCCAGCCACCAGGACCCCGACCCCAACCCCAGCTCCCAGGACCCGACCCAACCCCCAGGACCCCGACCCCAACCCCGGCTTCCAGGACCCGACCCAACCCGGCTTCCGCCACCCCCGCCTCCTGTCTCCCCGGTCCCCAGGACCCCAACCCCAACCCCGACCTCACCCCCCGGGACCCAGCTCACAGCCCCCAGCTCGGCTTCCAGAACCCCGACCCCGACCCGGTTCCCGTCACCTCCCATCCCCGGGCCTCCCAGGACCTCCGGCCCCGATCCCCAGGACCCCGACCCCGGCCCCAGAACCCAGCCCTGACCAGGCCCTCCGGCCCCTCGCCGGCTCCCGCCACCCCCAGCCCCCGGACCCCAGCCACTAGGCCCCCCGCCCTGACTCACACCCTTGGTGCTCATGCCGGTCAGCGCTCCTCTGCAAACTTCAGGCCGCTCCCTTCCACCTCCGCCCTCGACCTTCCCCTGAGCTCTCCCCGCTTCTCAGCCCGTACCCCACCTCTCCGGGGGCCCCTTCTCACCATGATTGCAGAGATCAGGGACCCACGGTCGCCACCGTAATGCCAGGAAAACGATTCCGGCCTTTCAGAGCGACCGTCTTGAAGCTTTCTCCCTATTGGCTGGTAGGCGGGCTCAGGTTGGCCCCTTTCCAGTTTCCATTGGCTGTACTCCCCTGCCAGTCAGCAGTCCATCATAGGTGAGTGGAGGAGCCAACATGGAGGCGGGGGAAACGGAAAGTGAAAAGTCACTGTGCGTGCGGAAGAGCCCTGCGGCGCGGGGCACGTTGGGATGGCGGCGGACTGGGACGCCTGGGGTCGCGGGGCTGGGTCGGGGGTCCCGCCCGCGGCGTCTCTGTGGGTGCTGTGGGGGTGCAGGGCATGCTTCTCAGTGCTGACGTCTGCTGGGTGTCGGCTGACCCACACGACCTGGTCTAGACTAGTACGAGGCCCCCACTAAGTGCAGTTTAAGGCGCGAGCGGCGCGGGGCGTCCTCCCGGTTCCCCCGCCGCCCGGCCTGGAGCGGACAGCTTTGCCTCGGGTCCCGCGCCGGCCCAGACTCGCTCCCATTGACTTAGCTGTCACTCCTCTGGCAGCTGCCGTCTCTGTGGCGCAATCGGTTAGCGCGTTCGGCTGTTAACCGAAAGGTTGGTGGTTCGAGCCCACCCAGGGACGCTGTGTGACTTTTTTCCCCCCTTTTAAATCACATCAGCTTAAAAGTCAATCTTACTGATGACGGAGACAGCAGCTTTTCTATTCAGCGGGTCGGTTTCTCCAGTGCCTCACTGCTGCCAACCACCCGGCTCTCAAGCCGAGGATTGCACAGCAGCCTACAGGCGGTTTTTGTCTCTGTACATTGCATCCGTCTTCAGATTAAGGATGCAGAATCAGAGGAGGTTAAACGTTTTTCCACTACCTACCTGAGGCGATGCTACTACAGTCTGGAAATACTGCATTTGGGAGGAAGGGCAAAGACAGACTGGGGCTAAAGAGGAACAAAAGGGGAGCGAGAGGACAGGTAGAGGGCGACAGACACGGTGGGGAGGGGACACTCTAGAATGGGAGAGGAGAGGGCAGCGTTTAGTAAGAGAAGGTTCAGGGAAAGGAAATCCAGAAAGTAGGGACATGAACCTAGGAACTGCCAAAAGAGCCATTCTGGGTAAGAGAAAGTGTGCACGGTGTGGAAGTGGCACTGGAAGAGCCACTATTGGTTCAGTTCTGGAAGGAATCTTACAGTAGTTAGCTCTCCGTCTGGGCTGGAAATGAGTCCCCGCCCGCTGGAGGCTCTTGTCTGAGATACTTCCACTCCTGCGCGGTCAGACAGGAGACCCAGCCAAATGGCCGCCTGCTCAGAGGGGGCTACCGGCTCCTGGGGTGCGCAGAAGCGCCTGGCCAGAGCCAAGGACCAGGACTATGCTAAGGCAGCCGGCTTCCCGATAGGGAGCCCTAGCCAGGGCTCACCTATCCCTGCTGGGGACAAGCCTGGAGAGTCACTCAGACACTGTGGGAACTTGTGGGACAGGCTGTGTGTCCCCTCCATCCCTTGAAGGCCAGGGTCCAGGGCAAAGAGTAGATGAGGTGGACGTGGAACAGGTGTTTGTAGACTGGGACACTGGCAAACTTCTGGGAGGTGAGGGGTTCTAGTGGTAAAGCCAGGAATGTGGGAGCTGGTCGTGATTCCCAATGAAAATGGTGAAACTGGCGTGCTACTGGGTCCTTCAGTCCGGCGGCTTGCTTTTCCGCCAGCTCCGCGGACAGCCCTCTAGGATTAACGAAGGCAGAACGGACTAGCAGACAGTCCACGCGCCTCCAAGGGGCAACCCCTGCGTTCGCGGCAGGATGCTGGCTGCTACCCAGCTCTCCCGCCAAGCTCGGGGTCTTGCCAGGGAACGGTGAGCTAGGAATCCTCACAAAGCCGGGAGACTCCCGAGTCTTCCCGGACAGAGACCGGTTGGCCGGGGATACACTGGCCCCGGGAAAACAGAGCTCCCTTTCGCCCGCGGGCCGCTTGAGTCGCCGGCTCCCGGTTCAGGGCCTGGGGGAGCAGGTGAGCGGATCTTCCCCAGGCCCTTCCCGCCCACAGACACCGCCCGCGCGGCGACCACCTCCTGGGCGGAAACCTCTCCAGCCCTCCCTCCTCCTCCCCGCCCCCCACCCAGCAAACTGGAGGCTGGGGCCACACAGCGGCCAGGGTGCGCAGGAACCCTGGGCGCCGATCAGACGGCGAAAGCTAGCAGCCTAGTTGGCTCCCAGCTTCGGGGGTTGCGTGGATGGCAAGCTAGGGAGGACGAAGGAGGCAGGAGCTCGGAGGCTTGGCCAGGATTCGTTTCCTAATTTCCAAGCTGGAGCTACCCACCGTCAGGGCGCGCTCAATGGCGCTTCTGGCGGGATAACCGACGGACATGGTGGCCATCCCTAACCAATCGTGAATGACGGATGGGCGGATCGATCAGCTAATGAGGCCCACGGCCGTCGCCGTCACGAAGGATCGATTCGTTTCCCCGGCGCCAGCCTCACCGCGCCGCATCCTCTCCCTCCAGTCGGGGAGGGTGGTGCTGAGGACCTGACTGAGTCCCAGAGCTGGGGGGAGGAACCGAGAGCCACGATGGTGGTGGCTGCTGACCCCAGCCTCCCTCCGCGGCCGTGAGCGATGGCGCACGGAGCGCGCCTGGCGCAGAGTGCAAGCGAAAATTGCGGGAATCGGCGCAAGACGGGGAAAAAGCGCGGGTCCGTTTCCGAGTCCCTTCTGGCCTCTCGCCTGCAGCCGTGGGGTTGTGTGCCCCGCCGGGGGCCCACGAGCCCGTTTTCGGCTGTTCCCCCCCGCCCCGATCGACCTCCCTCCCGTGCTCCCGGGGCGCAGGGCCCCCACCCCAGCCAACGCCCCCAGGTCTCCCCAGGGGTGCCCCGGCTGTGCGTCTTCGGAGCCCGCGACTCAGGCGCCGAGAGAGGCTGGCTGAGGGCCGGACACGCGCTCTGGACGCTCACTCCCCAGATGCGGTTATAAATTTACAGGGAGTGTCAGACTTGGAGTGAATGAAACCCGGGCCAGCGTCTTGGCCGGAGGCGTCGCGGCCCCGGCCGGAGCCCAGCGCCCAGTGTCCGAGGCCGAGGCGGGGAACACCGCGAGCCACGTTTCGGCCCCGTCCGTATCACCATTTTCCAGGCACCCCAGCTAGGGGTAGGGATCGTGGGGTCAGTGGGGAACGGGCAAGCACTCATACTTTGGGAACGGGGTTAATTGCAGAGGGCATGGGAGGGTCCAGGGGTCACAGGGGCTGTTGTGGAATGAAGGTTAGTCCAGGCTTGAGGGGGCCCAGCATCCTGTGGGGGAGCAGTCGCTCTAGCAACCCCCCCTCTGCAAACACCCTGAAGGAATGAGGTCACGTGGGTGAGTAGTGGGCGGGACCTACTCTTGTCTGGAGGAAAAAAGCCATTTTGTCTCCCCCCCAACTCGGGGCCCTCCCCTCCCCCTCCGTCCCCTCCCCTCCCCTCACTCCCTCCCACCCTAAGCTGCTTTCACAAACTCCTTTCTTACGGTAGCTTTTTCCCCTCCCGCCTCCCAAGCGAGCGACACGCTGCGGCCCCATTCCCCTCCCTTCCCTCCCTCCCTCCCATCCCCCCTCCCCGGGACCCACCGGACCCCGAACCCAGGTAAGCGGACGCGATCTCCCCCTTCTTCCCTTCTCTTGCCGTGTAGCCAGCTGGGGAGCGAGCTTGGGGGTGGGGGGCGGGCCACCCTGTTTACAGACCCCCGTGGGAGGGGAAGCTGGGAGCGGGGCCTGCTGCTCGCGCTCCCCCTCCCCGCCCCTAGGCGAGCTGCCCCGTCCGCCTTTCTCTCGGCCTTTTTTTCTGTCCCTTTCCTCCCTTCCAAGATGGCCGAAATGGCTTCCCCCTCTCCTTTAACGATTTGGCGTCTTCCGCGACCACCACCTCTTTGTGCGGCAGCCCCTTGGTAGCCCCTGCTCCTGAGGTAGCGAGGAGGACGGTCCGGGCAGCCATGAGGGTTGGGTTGGAGGGGTGGTGCGCGCGGACTCCCACCTCCTCCAGGTGCCCCCAGAGCCACAGCAGCCTCTGGCTCTACTTGACCAACCAACCCCTTTCTGGGCAGGGGTCGCTTCTCGCCTGGTGCCGGGGGTGTCCTGGGCGCTCGAGGACTTGAGGCCCGGAGGAAGGGGACGCGCGCTGCCGAGGGAGGGCGCCCTTCCTGCCGGGGCTCGGGCTCCGGGGCACCTCCCCCGGTCGCTCCCAGTGCCCTGTCCCAGCTTTGCGCGCCCCGCCCCCAGTCTTTCTCTCTCTCTCTCTCTCTCTCTCTCTCTCTCTCTCTCTCTGCCCCCCTTCCCCTCTGTTGAGCACCCCGCTTTGGGCTTTGGGCCCCATTAAAGTTTGACTCAACAAGGGGGGAGTGGCCACTCGTTCACCAGGGTCTTAGGCTCCTGGAGGGGAGTCCGTGAGAGGATGGAAAGGGTTAGATCGGGAGACTTCGGATGGGGTGGCCCTTTGCCTGTGACCCCTCCCCCCGGCCCTGGGGCCGGCCCTTTTCTCCCTGCATGCCTTCTTCCCGCGCTGAGGGCTGGGACCCCAGACGTCCTGAGCCTCTGGACCTCCTGGTCTCCAAGCTGGGTCAGGGTCTGCTTCTCCCTCTCTCCCACTCTCACCGTCCTGGCTGCCCAGGATTGCTCTGGTGAGATGGGGTGAGGGGAGGCAGTGCCCTTCCTGGCAGAGGTGAATTTACTCATAAACATTGAGGAAGTGTTCGGGGAGACTCCCTGGTGGCCTGCAGCTCCCTGCTTCAGGAGAAGGTGCCTGAAGCTCATTCTGTTGCCTTTTTGGATGGGAGTGGTTTCCTAAGAGTTCCCCCTGGTTTGGGGTTGAAGCTGGAGGCCTCAGCAGCTGTCTTTGGAATGAGACAGGAAGCAACACCCAGACTCTGTGTGTGTAGCTTGTGGGTGGGTTCAAATTGACCTCTTTGAGGAGTGGGCAGGCCAGGAGATCTTGATTGATGGAGCTGTTGCCATGGGGATGGAGGCATGAGACTAAGCCGGAAGAGGATCCTGCTTGGTGTGGAGATCAGGTGTTGGCTGCTGGCTCCTGGCCCCCAACCCTGGGCTAGAGGTTGGGAGTTGAACTTCCTTTGTTGTCTGAAGCCTTACAGAGGATTTGGCTGGCCCGATAGCTGCAGGGATGCACAAAAGGTTGGGGTTTGGGGCAGGGACATCAGACTGTGTACTCCTAGATGGGGTGGGTGGAGTGTGCCTCTGCCAAGTGCGGGCCTGGCACGGGTCTGGCTGTGTGGACAGGGTAGGTTTTGGCCAAGCGTCTGGCATTGGTGTATGTGCCCTGTCTGCCTGGGCGTGTGTGTGTATGTTTTGATTGGCTTGTGTGTTTCGTGAGAGGTGGAGGGGGTGTGCCTGATTCTGCATGTGCACCTGTGTGTCTTCTGAGAAGAAGTGATGCTGGGAGTACCTTAGGGGAGCCCAGATGCGAGCCAGTGTCAAGGATCAGGAAAAGTTGATAGGTGCCTCCAGGCATACCCCTGTGCCCTACATACACACACACACACACGCAGTTGGGTCAGGCTTAGCACCTGAGTCTTGGTGCCAATCTCTGGCTCTTGGTGGTGTTACAGAGCAGGTGTTTCTTCCCTTGCCCCTTACAGATAGAGGAACGTGATAAACCCTTGCCCGCTCTTCCTGCTTCCGGGTGAGATGGCCCTGTTCTCCCACCACTGCCTCACCACCCCCAGGCTCTTAGGAAGCCCCTGGCCCAGGCCTTGTGCCCTGACTGCTGCCTGTCCACCCTGCCATCAGGCTGACTCTCATCTCAGGACGGCTTCTGCTTGGCTACATGACCTTAGACAAGTCACCTTCCCAGGCTCAGCCCGGGAAAGACAGGCCTGGGCCAGGGGCTTGCTAAGAGCCCTTCCACCTGGGCAATTCTAGACCCCTGGATGTGACCTGGAGACTCAGGCTAGGGCACTGGAGGGAAGGTGGGATGGGAGCAGGCCGAGAGCAGCTGTCTTTGGAGGACAGCGGCCTATGTGGCAGGGTGGTCTCCAGCAGTAGGGAGCTTAGTACATCAGGGAAGGAGCCCGCCAGGTCAAGCTCCACTCCAGCTCCTGGAGCCAGAGGTGGGGCTGCAGGGACCCTTGGTGAGACAATGAATGGTGGCAGAAAATACTGACCTGTGGTCCCACCCATTGGGGTTAGAGTTGCCGCCGGCGGCTCCCAGGAGACCCCTTCCCAAGGGCCTCGGGCTCTCTTTTTGTTTCCAGCTCTTGCAAGCTCTTGGCCTCCTCCACCTGTTACTCAGTCCCTTTCCTGCCCACTACATCCCAGCCAGTTGCAGCTAGGAAGGAGCTAGGCATCTAGAATGTTCTCTGTCCTCCTGGGGTGAGGGAATGGAATGAGGAGGGGTCGCCCAGGGGAAACAGAGGAGCTCCTGTTTACAGTTGCTCTTGGCACCTGCTGGCAGGGCGCCCGCTGGTAACCATGACAACCAGGTGAGGGAGCCAATCAGTGGTTCTCCCCGCCCCCAGCCCCAGAGGTAAGATTCTGAGGCCTCTAGGGATGAGGGAGGAGCAGGACACATTTCTTGAAGGAGGAGCATTTTATTCAATAAACACCAGACTTTTACCATCTCTCCGCCCTCCCACTATGTCTGCTTTGGAGAACACAGCGAGTGTGTGAACACAGTGCCCATGTGGTGCAGAGGGCCTGCATGTCTTGCAGGCACCTGTATGCACGTGTGCAGGAGAAAGAAGGAGATGGCGGTGTGAGGTATACCCACAGCCACCAGGATGTGTGGTCAGACCCCAGGTGATCTGCCTCGCTCTTGCATGTACCCAGGCATACGGGGACATGAAGTCCCAGAAAGTGGCCCTGGACAGCACAGGCACACAGCTGCTGGCTGTTCCCCACGCAGAGACACAGCCACTTGGCATGCATCCTCTCCACTGGATGGTTGTAATGATATTTGGGCACCTTGCCAGGGACAGGGTTGTCATGGCAACCACCAAACAGCAGAGTAACCAGCAGCCTTCTGCGTAATTGTGAAAGGGGGGACACACACATTGATGGCCAGCTGAGGTCACCCCACGGAGGACAAGGACCGTTTCCCTTCCCCTGGCCGAGTCTGAGCAGGTCTTAGAGGGGCCCTTCCTTGCTGTTGGGACTCTGGGCTGGCCCTGAAACTGTTCCCTTGTCACCAGCCCTGCAAGTTGGTGTCTATCCCGCATGTGGCTTTTGTGTCTCTGTCTCTGGCCAGGGGCCCTGGGCCCCTGTTGACGGCTTGGGTCCCAGCCAGGCTCATCCTGGGGTCTCTATAGAAACTGCCGATCCTGGCTGCGAATGTCTTGTCCTAGAAAACCCAGGGTGGTGGCTTTAGAAATCTTCCTGGAAGGGAGATAAGGCTGTGAGGATGTTGTAAAGGAGCTTTTGGGGTTTGCACTCCTGCTCAACCCCACCTTTGGCTCTTACTCCAGAAGGAAGCGAGGCGGGAGGGGCCCTCCCAGGTACAGGTGTGAGCTTAGGCCTAGAAGCAGGTGCCAAAGCCAACCCAAAGCTGGGCTCTGGCTTGCCTCCCTGCGCTCTGCCTGGCTGGGAGCTGGGTGCGCTTCGAGATAGAGAACTTTCTCTGAGCTTTGATAGGCATCTCTGAGAGTCGTGCTCTGTCCCTGGATAGTCGTATAGACGGATGGCCGAGGTGGCAACAAGTTGGAGACACTGGAAATGTGGCAATGCCCCTGTGTGGAAAATTGCAGCCTGGGCCAGGAAGGATGGTATGGAACACGTGTGCCCGTGGGCACCTGCACAGCACATTGGATGTTAGGGCAAGGGGGAGGGATTCCTGCGGCAGAGACCAGGAATCAGAGGGAAACCAGAGGGCCAGCATGGTGGGTTTCCAGGGTCCATGCTGGACACAGTGATAGGTGCCGACTGCACACTTGGGGTGGCCTGTGCCTGTAATGAGTGTTTGCAGGGAAGGCTTCCAGGAGGAGGAGCGAGTAGAAGGAGCATGAGAAGGGGTGGAGGGATCCAGTCTGAGACTATAAGGGATCATTTATTCCATTTTATTCTTTAGGGTTGGTGTTCAGGGTGGTTATATGTTTATCTCAAGTGTTGCTTCTGGTGTTTTGTTTTAAATGTTTTACTGTTTGAATGTGGATTGGGACTGGGGAAATTTTTTTTTTTAATTAATTTCAAAAACAGAATTACAGAGAGAGATCTTCCATCCACTGGTTTACTCCCCAAATGGCCACAATGGCCAGAGCTGAGCGAACTTCCTGAGTGCAGGGGCCCAAGCACTTGGGCCATCTGCTGCTGCTTTCTCAGGCACATGAGTAGGAGCTACGTCAGAAGTGGAGCAGCTGGGACTCGAACCATCGCATTGCAGGCAGTCACTTTATCTTTTATGCCACGATGCTGGTCGTGGGAGATGTTCTGTTCTCTTCCATTTGCCTGCCTCCCCACATCCCTCTGGGAAGTTGAATTGTTCTTCCTGGGGACTAACTTCAGCCTTTCTTGCTGCTGCGGTGGGGGTGGGGAGGGGATGGCCTGCTGGATCTGCGATTCTGATTGTACTTCTGTTTCCCAGGGTGACACTCCCGGGTCCCCTCCACCCCTGACCCTGGCATCATGCATCGGACCACACGCATCAAAATCACGGAGCTGAACCCTCATCTCATGTGTGCCCTGTGTGGGGGGTACTTTATCGATGCCACCACCATTGTGGAGTGCCTGCATTCCTGTGAGTGGGCCGGGGGTGCCACCGGGGGCTGCCAGGAAGGGGTAATGAGGTTGTGGCCCAGCAGCTCTGAATGTCTGTGGCTTGAATCCCACCCCCTGAAGATGTAGGTACCTTTGCTTGCACTTGGGGACCGGGGCGCTGCCTTGTGGGCTGGCTCTTGTTTGGCAATCTTGCACTCAGGGGGTTTGGAATCTTGGGGTTCATTTTGTACTTTCATGAGATTCCACCAGCTATCTGTATACACAGACACACAAGATCCACCTGCTCCCAGGGATGTGTAAGAGGCAGGTGCCAGATGTGCGAAACAGACATCCCTGTTCTGCTGGGCCTTTAGAGAGCCCTTCGCTATAGGAACAAGGTGAAAAGGGGAAGGGGTGTCTGTCCTGACTAAAACTGACTTTCCTCTCTCTCCATCCTGTAACCCCAAGTCTGCAAAACCTGCATTGTGCGCTACCTGGAGACCAACAAATACTGCCCTATGTGTGACGCGCAGGTACACAAGACTCGGCCGCTGCTGAGCATCAGGTGGGCACAGCCCCCCACTCAGCTCAGCCTCTGGTCTGAGTCTGGTTCTCTATGCCTCTGGGCCCTTTCCAGCCCCTGCAGTTATGGCACAGGGGTGAGCAAGGTGGCCAGCCACTCACGGGGTTTCTGTCTGTCCGTTCTTTTCCAGGTCTGACAAAACCCTCCAAGACATCGTCTACAAACTGGTCCCTGGACTTTTTAAAGGTATTTGTGCCCCTCCTTCCTCCTGCCCAGTGGCCCCGGGTTGGCCCCCGCCGACTGCCTCCTCACATCCTGTTGCTACTTCCAGATGAGATGAAACGCCGGCGGGATTTCTATGCTGCCTACCCACTGACAGAGGGTGAGTGCACATGTGTGTGGTTGTGCACTTGCGGGTGCCACCTGCCACCCTTGCCACTTGCCAGCCACAGGCTCGCCCAGCGGAGCTACCCTTCCTGCACCCTTAGCCAGTCCTCTCTGAGCTGTCTCCTCTTGCAGTCCCCAACGGCTCCAATGAGGACCGCGGCGAAGTCCTAGAGCAGGAGAAGGGTGCACTGAGCGACGATGAGATAGTCAGCCTTTCCATTGAGTTCTACGAAGGTGTTAGGCAAGTCCCGCCCAGGGTCCTGCGCTGGGCTGCGTGCATGAGGGGGGTCCCACCCATCCCATAGTCTTCCTAACTCCATGCTGTCTTCTACCCCAGGGACCAGGAGGAGAAGAAAGGCCCAGTAGAGAACAGGGATGGGGAAAAGGAGAAGGTGAGTGTTGAGGTCTGCCTGGGATGGGCCAGCCACTAGGGGAGAGAGGGGTTCTAGGTGCACCCCACCCCACGGCGCCTCTCCCCCAGCAGACAGGGGTGCGCTTCCTGCGGTGCCCGGCAGCCATGACCGTCATGCACCTTGCTAAGTTTCTCCGCAACAAAATGGATGTGCCAAGCAAGTATAAGGTGAGTGCCTGGGGGTGGGGGTGTGGTAGGGTCCCACCATTGGGCAGCGCTGGCCAGGGGTCTTAGCGGAAACTGGCAGGCATGTGCCCCAAGCCTATAGGGATGAGAGGAGCCACTGAGCCCAACCTCAGGATTAGTCTGTGCTATGGAAGTGTGCTGGGGCCAGGATGGGGTGTATGCCCATGCATGCATGCTTGCACACTCAGAATTGTGGCAGATGTGTGTGACAGAGAGAGAAGGAGACAGGGCCTTCCCAGGTGCAGCTGGCTTAGGAAGCCTGTCTGTGATCCTTGAGGAGCTCCAGGAGTCAGGCCTTGAACTTGAGTGTATGTGCCAGGCCTGGCCCCCACACAGCTCGGCCCTTGCGGCAGATGCTGCCTTCCTCTCCAGCTTCCTGGTATTGCTCATGCCACAGGGCCAGCAATCGTGTTTGGAGTTGCAAGTCTAGGACACAGGGTCCTACATATGGTGTTTAGAATCCCACACCTCATGGGTCAGGGCTGGGCACGGTGGCACAGTGGGTGGTCCCTGCATGCTCTGGGAGACAGCAGGTCCAAGCTCTTGAACCCCTGACACCCATGTCCGAGACCCAGTTGGAGTGTGGGGTTCTTGGCTTCAACCTGGTCCAGCCACAGCTGTTCCAGGCATTCGAGGAGTAAATGAGTAAATGGGAAGATTTTCTTTCTTTCTCTCTCTGTCTCTCTCTCTTTCACACTCTGCCTTTTTTTTTTTATTTATTTATTGGAAAGTCAGATATACAGAGAGGAGGAGAGACATAGAGGAAGATCTCCTGTCTGCTGATTACTCCCCAAGCAGCCGCAGTGACTAGAGCTGGGCCAGTCCGAAGCCAGGAGCCAGGAACTTCCTTCTGGGTCTCCCACACAGGTGCAGGGTCCCAAAGTATTGGGCCGTCCTCGACTGCTTTCCCAGGCCACCAGCAGTTAGCCAATTAGAACCAAATTAGTACCAGCGGCCAGATGGGATCCTGGCACATACAAGGCGAGGACTTTAGACGCTAGGTTACCACGCTGGGTCCCACACTCTGCCTTTTAAAAAGAAAAGCAGTAATAGAATCCTGTGTCTGATGTCACATCTCAGTGGTGAATTCAGAACCTCTGGGAGTCCATATTTCTTTGTAAATTTGAGAGGCAGAGCTCCTTGAATGCCTCAAGTGCCCACAATGCCTAGGGCTGGGCCACAGCCAGGCTGGGAGACCTGAACTCAGTCCAGGTCTCCTTTGAGAGAGCCAGGAACCCAGTGCCTTGAGTCGTCACAGCTGTTTCCAAGGTCTGCATTCTCAAGAAGCTGGAGTCAGGTGTGATGGTGTAGCACTCAAAGCCTCCATTTGTGATGCCCATATCCCTGTGTTGCCGGGCTCAGGTCCCTGCTGCTCCACTTCTGATACCAGCTCCTGCTCCTGCGCCTGGGAAAGCAGCACGGGATGGCCCAGGTGCTCGGGCTCCTGCACCCACATGGGAGACCCAGAAGAAGTTCCAAGCTCCTAGCTTGTCTGGCCTGGTCCCAGCTATTGCTGCCATTTAGGGAGTGAACTGGTGGATGGAAGACTGTCTCTCTCTCTCTGTGTAATACTGCCTCTCAAAAGTTTTGGGGGCTAGCACATGATGGTTCAGTTGGCCAACATCCCCTTGGCACTGGCATCCCATATAGGTGCTGGTTTGTGTCCTGGCTCCCTGCTTGTGGCCTGGGAAAGCAGAAAAGGACCTGTGTGAGACCCAATAGAAGCTCCTGGCTGCTGGCTTTGGATCAGCTCAGCTCCAGTGGTTGCGGCCACTTGGGGAATAAACCAGTGGATGGAAGATATTTCTTTCCATTTCTTCTCTCTGTAAATCTGCCTTTCCAATAAAAATAAATCTTTCAAAGAAAATAATAATAATAAAAAGAAAGCAAATTTGTTTTCCAGTGTGGGACACAGGTGTCTCCATTGGCCAGGGGAATCTGTTTCTGAAGGTGTCCCAGGCAATTGCACCGCAGCCACAGGGACATCCAGTGCCTCGGGACAATCCTTCCAGAGACAGATAGGGCCATGGAGAGCCGCAGGCGTGGCTGGGAATGGGGCGGTCCACCGGGGGGGGGCTCTGCTTGCACGCCCCTTCCCATCCACGGCTAGGTAATGGTGTTAGGACGGTTCTGACGGGGAGATCAAGCCCAGCTTCATGCAGAGCTTGCAGGCCCATCTCCCTTTCCCTGAGCCTCTCGGCCGGGCGATCTGAACCAGATCAGGCTTCCAGCATCTGTCCCTTGTCCCCAGGTGGAGGTGTTATACGAGGACGAGCCCCTGAAGGAATACTACACACTCATGGACATCGCCTACATTTACCCCTGGCGGCGGGTGAGCTGCACAGCACCGTGTGGGGCGGGAGAGGGCAGGGAGGCCACTTCCACAGCCAGTGAACCCCTGGCTGGCCTTGCCACACCAGGTCATCTCTCTGAGAGGGCTCCTGGGACAGATTCCCAGCCTTGGCTTGGGGTGGGCAGTGTGGCTGGGCCCTTGTGGGCCCTGGTGCTGCCTCTAGCCTGGCCAGCTTTGTCTCACCCTGGCTCTCCAGGCTCTAGGCCATGCCTTTTTTTCCTTTGTTCCTCCCTGGGTGCTGTGGGATGTAGCTGGGCAGCATCCCCTGACCTTCCCTTCCCCTGCTTCCCCCCACAGAATGGCCCACTTCCCCTCAAGTACCGTGTCCAGCCAGCTTGCAAGCGACTCACCCTGCCCTCCGTGCCCACGCCCTCGGAGGGTACCAACACCAGTGGGGCATCTGAGTGTGAGTCCATCAGCGACAAGGCTCCCAGTCCTGCCACCCTGCCGGCCACCTCCTCCTCCTTGCCCAGCCCAGCCACTCCCTCCCATGGCTCTCCTAGCGCCCACGGTACCCCGGCCCCCCACCCTATCTCCCCAACTCCCCCTTCAGCAGCCAGTGGGGCCAGTGCGGCCGCCAATGGCGGCACCTCGAACTGCCTGCAAGCCCCATCCTCCACCAGCAGGGGGCGCAAGATGACTGTCAATGGAGCTCCTGTTTCCCCCTTAACTTGAGGAAAGGGACCCTCTGCCTCCCTTCCAGCCATGCCTCTCCACTCCCTCCACTTTTTCTGGGCCCTTTTTTTTTTCCACCTCTCTACTTTCCCCAGCTCCTTCCACCATAGGGGTGGGTGGGGGTGGGTTTTATAAATAAATCTCTATATATATGTACATAGGAAAACCCAAATATACATACTTATTTTCTAAGGACCAGCCAGATTAATTTAAATGCAGCAGGAAACAAATTGTGTGTGTGTGTGTGTGTGTGTGTGTGTGTGTGTGTGTGTGTGTGTGTGTGGTGGAGGGCATGGGGTGTTCATTTTTAGAAGGTCTTGTAATCTGCTCACTTTGGGGGTGCTACAGGTGGAGCCCCAGTAAAGTGATGCTTGCATACCTCTGTTTCCCTTGGGGGGTAGGGTATCCCTAAAAGCTATAGGCACAAGCCCGAACAGTTTGGGGGCAAGGCCTGCCCTGCCCTTGCCCCCTTGTCGAATGTCAGTGCCTTTTCCAGAAGTTCCCCTGGCTCTGAGGAGCAAGTGGACAGTGGAGATGGCCTCTCCCTCACCTCCTCTGGCAGTGGCAAGGTTGTGCAAAGAATACACAGTTCTGCCTCTTCTTTCCTCCCCCTACCCTCATGCACGTGAATATGGAGGTCACAGCTGGGAAACCCACCATGGTGGCTTTAGCGCTGTACCCTGCCTCGTCCCCCCCCTCCCTCACCCAGGACCCTGTGCCAGGATTGGTGGCTGGGTCTCCCCAGAGTGCAGGGTGGGGCTGGGTTGTCCTCCGACAAACACAGACACCAGTTTCACTCAAGGCAAGTGGCTCTCCAGCCCCCTCCCTACCCTCAGCCAAGTCGGGACAATGGGACAGACGCACCCAAAAGCACAAAGCAGCAGAAACTGGAACCATGGAGCCCAGAGCCGAGGGGCAGAGCCCTGAACCAAGGGGCAGGGCCCAGCAGCTCCCTGCCGCCAAACATCCAGATGTGGAGGAGGGAAGAGCCAGGAAGTCGCATCCCTCACAGCAGTGTGTCTGTGCATCCCGGGGACTGTCCCCTCCTCTACCCGGGGACAGGCTGTATCTTGGCTTTGAAATAAATGCTGCATACTCACCAGGGCCCAGAGTTCTTTGTGGGACACAGACAGGGCATGCGCTGGCAGCCTACCTTGGGGGCTCTATGGTTAGACCGCCTGTGGCCAGTCACATTATGATGCAGTGCGTTAAGGCTGTGGACATTGTCCTGGGTTTCTGGTTCAAATTCAAATCCCAGGTACTCTGCTTCTGAGCCAGCTCCCTGCTGATGCACCTGGCAGGCAGCTGATGATGGCTCAAGTGCCTGGTGCCTACCATTCATGTGGAAAAGCCAGATGGAGCTCCTGGCCCCTGGCTTGGGCTTGGCCCAGCCCTGGCTGTTACAGGCATTTGAGGAGTGCAGTGGAGCAGGAGGCATGGGATTCCCACCAGTGACCACAGTAACCGCTCTAGGTGGGCATGTTTCTTTAATTTCCATCTCTATACCAGCAGCCGCTGAACCGTGAGCCCCCAGCTGCCTGAGACTGTGGGGCTCAGGACAGGGAATGCCTCCCCCATAGCCCAGCCGAGGATCCTCTCGGGGTCTGGGAGGCCCGAAGTGGGCCACTGAGACTGCCAACTCAGACCGGGGAGCCCAGCTCTGCCTTCTGTATACTCTCATTCTTGTGTGTTCCATCACAGAATGGTGGCTTCTGGCTGGCCTTGCAGGTGCAGAGAGCCACCATGCGGGTCTCCTGGGCCTTGAACTTAAGTGGGGACAGGCCAGTGCGTTGGAAGAAGTGAGAGCCGTCACAGAAGGGCTGGTGGGGGAAGGAGAGGCAGTCAAAGACCTGACGTGGACTGGCAAGGTGGGGCGGGTCAGAGAGAGCTCAGGAGAGCACCACGCCGTGGCGCGGCTGGCGTAGCACAGGCTGCCTGGGCTCATTCACTGTCACGGAGTGGGGACTGAGAGTAAAACAGCCAGGAGGAAATCAGCACTGGTCATTATGCACTTTGCTCATAGGAACTGGCAGGTGCCAGGCCACATGGCAGTGTTACACGTAACACTGCAGGTTGGAGCAGCATTCGCACTTGAGGTCTGCGTGTGGTGTTACTTTTGTCTGGAACAGTGGCACCTCTCTGGTTCAGGGAATCTGTGTCCTTTGCCTGCATTCCCGGGGAGAGAACTTGGCTGGCTTGAGCGGCCCCTGGGTGCACTATACTTTCAGGCTGTGGGAGTTTTGTCCAACAGGTGGGCCCATGTTGTGGGACAGGGACATCCCACTTCCCACTGGCTGCCTAGGTGGGAGGATACTCCTTATCTCCAGAGCCATTGGGGGACAGACTGGGTCCTGGAAAGGGGTCCAGAGAGGTGCACAGCTGCAGCCACAGCATCTTGACCCTGGGGTCAAGGTGGGATGGGAGGAAAAGTGAGAGAAGCAAATAAAACCTGAGCAACCTGCTCCAAAGGACAGGAGGCAGAGGCTGGCATGCCACACCCAAGGAAGGGTTGCAGGACATGGGCACAACTCCAGCCCCACAGAGACCTGTCCCAAGGCCATTGCCACTCTGGGAAAGTGGGAACGGAAGCCGGGGTTGCTGGCACAATGTATGGCAGCTCGGAAGAAAGGGGCCCAGAGGCCAAGATTATGTCCAGGGCTCCCACTGGGGCAGAAGGGTAGTGAGAAGCCTGGGGCTCTGAAGGATCCCTGGGCCAGCTTTGGGAGCAGATGAGCAGGCCAGGTCTCCCTAGTGTTGGAGTCTGAGGTTTAGAACACTGCCTGGAGGAATGAATGAGAAATACAGGCCTTTGGGGAGGGGAAACATGGTGAAGGCAGTAGTGCAGGCAGAGGAGTCCTGGAGCCTGCCCTCCAGCAGCCTGGCCGCAGTCCCCGGCCTGGCCCCCTGCAAGGGGCAGGTGCAGAGTCAGGAGCCCTGGGTTACAGGTGACCTTGTCTCCGGTCAGTGTGGGTGTGCTGCGACCCCCAACTCCCTGGGGATGTGTGGGAATGGGAGGGGCAGAGTGGGTGGGCAGGGACATCAGGCAGAGGTGTCTTATAATAATGGGTAGGGGGTCTCTCACCTGCTTCTTGCTGCGGCCACACACACACCACCTGTAGGTTTTCCCAGCCACCAATTCCACTTTGATGGGTGTTTTCAGGGCCACCACGGGCTTGGCTGAGACTTTGGGGAACCATCGGGCCTGTGGCCAGGGAAGATGAGGGGCTTGGGGTCAGTAGAAAGCGGTGGAAACTTTTCCTGCCTGTGTCTAGGGTCGGCTCTGTCTCTGGCCCACAGGAGGCTGATCTGACCTGACTCTCCCAGGTCGCTGCCTCCAAGACCCCAGTAAGGATAGCAGGCATTGCAAGGCCACCAGGCACTCGGGGTTGGAGGTCCAGCTGCCTTCCCTCCGATTCTGACGCACACCAGGTTGCCAGGGAGAGGAGACGGGGGTCCCTGCACCTGGGGCTTGCTCCACCATGCACTGTGAGTCTTCCCGCCAAAAGCTTGGCTCCTGGCCCTGCCCCACTCATCACCAGCCATGCAGGCAACAGCGGCGTTGGACGCTGGACGCTGGGAAGCGGCTAGGGTGCTCTAGTCCCTGACCGCTGCCTTAGTGGTTTGGGGACTGGGTGGGAAACTTGTCCGGGATTGGGGGAGGGGAAGGAGTGCTTACCAGCCATGAGGAGACGTTCCGCGCAGGGCCCAGCATCTGTGAGGCACACAGGCATTGAAACAGAAATGGGATTAGTGGTGAGGGGTTGGGCTGAGGGTGCAGGAGAGAAATAAGGGGGTCAGACAACAAGGTCCTAGAGAGAAAGGAGACTTGCTGAGGAGGAGGCCCGCATCCAGCAGGGGCGCTCTCTTATGCCAAGGTTGCTGAGGGCAGCGAGGAGAAAAGCGGAGGGCTGGCAAGGCAGGGGTGGGTGTCTCACCAGGGCACCACGCGCCCGCAGCACCATCCGCTCGCTGCCCATGGCCGAGCTCCGTCCGGCTACGGCCGCCCGGCAGTGCGTGCCGGCTCCGCCCCTGCCGGGTCACCTTCCCGACTCCCTCCGCCCCGCTGCCCTCCCAGAGCAGCCCGGCCCGGAAGCAGCTGCGAGAGCCCCGGGCGTAGTCCCCTTGGCCTGCAGTGATGCACCCCAAGTGGGCGCCTCCATGAGATGGGGCAGGCATTGCCCCGGAGCCAAGCCGGTAAGTTAGAATCCTGCTGTGGGGTGCCGGCTTGTGCGGTTTGAACACGCACCGAAGCGGTGCGTGCGATTGAGTTCGCAGGCTCCTAGGCCGCTACTCCCAGTGGTGTCCCAGGCTGTGCCCCCACTTCAGGCGCCCCTGGTGGACGGGTCAGATAGAGTTAAATCTCGATTTAGAGCTCTCTGGATTTGAGGTGCAGCATCCTGGTAACCGCGCACGCGTGCTGGGAGGAGCAGGTGATGGTCCCTGCCACCCACTGGGAATCCGGAGGAAGTTCCTGGTTCTTGGTTTGGGCCTGGCCCAGTCGCTGGCATTTGGGCAGGAACCTAGCCAAAGGAAGATTATCTGTGCCAGACGCTCAGGTAAAGAGGAAAATGAAAATGTAAAGACAAGGCGAATCTCTCTGGGATTTTTGTAAAACATTCTTTTATTAAAAGAACAAGTGCTGTTTATGAACTGCCCTTCGTACAAATGACATCCGTTATACAAAGATACAAGATCCGGGTTAAACACAATTCCAGGCTTGGAGGTGGCAGGGGCCGTGCCTTTGGGGCTGAGGATAGAAAGGTTCTAGAATGCCAAAGGGCCCCTGGGATTGCAACCTTCGACTACCCCTCCCTGCCCCCTTGGAAGGGTCGGCTACATGGAAACAGGCTGGGCAGAGGGTGGAGGCGGAGGGCTGGGGTTCAGGTCTCCAGTCCCACCACCCAAGTCCCAGGTCTGGCCGGAGAAAGTGACCAGCAGAGGCGGAGCGGCCAGCTCCTCAGTAGATACTGTGGCCGGGAGCTGCGGCGATGGCAGCAGGTGTAATCCCAGGGGTATGGCAGGAGGGAGCCAGGGCTCCTCAGCCCTGCCACCCTCCCATGTGACCCCTACCCCTGCAGGGTACCGTTCTCGGGGAGTCAGTTGGAATTGAGTTGAACTGGGAGCAAGCTCCCAACTCCCGCCCCTTGTACCTACGGGTGCCGCTCCCAGAAGCCAGTCTCTGGTCTAGGGAGGGGGGCATGGAGGTTTCCCTCCTTGTCTAGGTCCTCCCTAAGAGGCTGGGGTGGGCACCCAGAGGTCGCAGCAGACTCAGGAGCCAGAGGGGAAAACCCCACAAACAGGAAAAACTAAAGAGTGAAAAAAAAAAAAAAAAGGCAACCCTTAAAGTGTCGTTTGTCTCAAGAGGATCCAACAGCTCTGCGCTGGACAGTCAGTGCCACAGATGCCCTCCCCCCCCATGGCCCTGCACGCGCGCACACACACACACACACACACACACACACACCCCAAGGCTGTGTGGCCGGCCTGGGAGCCGTGTCCCCATGCCAGACTTGGGACGGTCACCTGTGAAGCACAAAACTGGCCTAAATGACCCCAGAACCAAGTCCTCTCCAGCTGGGACAGTTGTGAGCCAGTTGTGGCCCTTGGCTGGACACAGGATCCTTGGACATAGCACCCACCACCCCCCACTAAGGGGGACACAGCACAAGCGCAGCTCACACAGGTTTGCACACTCCACTTCCGTTCCACAACCCACATCCTTCCCCTCCCCCAGGCAAGAGGACTACAAATCTGTGTGTCTATCCAACCTCACCCAAATACAATTTACAAAAAAGGGGCTGAGGCAGGGAGAGGGCAGGGTGGCGGTACCCGTCCTTCTTCATGGGGTCCTGCCTCCTCCTGGGCAGCACATACCCACACCCAGCTTGGCTCCCTTCTTTGGGTCCACCTGATGCCTCATAATCACCAACACAGCACCGCCACCTAGGAAATGCCAGGGGCTTGGGGGAGTTGTACACCATGCACTCTTGGGCAGATGGGGGCCGGAAGAACCTCAACCCCTGGCCCCAGGGCAGGGGAGGCCCAGCGGACCTCCTGCTTAGACTTGGAGGCCTGGGAGGGGCTACCCTCTACACAGCAGGTAACCTGGGCAGCAGTGGGCATCTCCCAGAGCCACTTCTCTTTCCAGTGGCTTAGGGACAGGGAGTCAAAAAGCCTAATTAATTAAGATGAATATATGCTCAAGTCTATCACTTCTTCCTAACTGATATTGAACGTTAATACAGAGAATTTCTGAGGTCATTACAGCAGCTTCCCCCCCTCCCCCAAGCCCTTGCAAGTGCCCAAGAGATAATCTCAGGACGCCCCCCTCCCCTGTCATCACCTCCCTAATGTCTTACAAAGTCTTATCAACAGGAATATTAATATTATTCTCAGTATCAGAAAAAAACAGTTGAGCAGCACAGGCAAAAATATATCTGCACTACATTTCTGTCATTGCCAAAAATATACACCTCTTCTTTTCTTTATTTAAAAAAAAAAAAAACAACCAAAAAATACCCAACAACAAAACCCAAACGGAAACACACACACACAAAAAACCTCACACATGCAAAGAGATGGACGGGAAGGGAGTGTCAGGGGAGGGCGGAGCCCCCAGTGCACTGACCCAGGGACACAGGCTTCCCAGAGGCCCCAGGCAAGGGGTCGCTAACCACCCTCCCCAAATGGCTGGCAAGTGAGGGGACAGACAGGCATCAGGTCAGCTTAAGGGGCTTCCCTAGGGTATGGAGGTGAGAAGCAGGCTGGCTAACTGCTAAAAGAAGTGGCACTGTACCCCTCCCCCCTCCCCCAATCTCTGGGGCTCCCTTGTGCCAGGGAAGAAAGACCACACACCAGTAGGGGAGGGGGGCCCTGAGACCAAGAGGGCCTAGGGGAGGGAGGGCAGGATGGTACCCTGATTTGAAGCCCCCAGCCCCCAGTTTCTCTCCAATACTGGAGTACTGTTCTGGCTTGTGTTAACCAATCATGCCCCAGACAGGGACAGAAGGTGGTGAGGTGGGGCAGGTGCCCCACCCTCCATGCCCTGCACACCCTCCACATCCTGTGACCTTTGCTCCTTTTGCTCCTGTCCCTGCCCTTGGCTGCCACAGGTCCATGGTAGATACACACACACACACACACACACACACACACACACACATTTGCTCTGTGGGTCAGGTGGCTCCATCTCCCCACCCTCCGCACTCCTCAAGCCAATAGTGCAAAAAATGGGCGGGGCAACAGAGCCAGTCTGGCCCCTTCCGCACCTGCCCCTCCCCAGCACTGGGCCCCTCCCTCAGCCCCCCTCCACCTTTGGGCTTTTACAAGCTTGGCTTGTGACCCCCCCCCGCCGGGCAGGGAGGGATGGCCAATAGCAGTCCCAGGAGCCCATCTGCCACCTGCCCAGACTGGGGAGAAACTGCACATCAAGTCTGGCCAGCCCTTCTCCGTAGGACACCTTCAAGCCAGGGCCAGGCCCTGGGCTTGTCTCTCTGCCCTGTTCAAGTGCAGACCCACATGAGGAGGTGAGGCCAACCAAGTGCCACTTGGACCACGGCCCACTTTGCTCTCTGGAGCCCCAGGGCCAGGTCTGGGGGAGGACAGCTCCTGGGCAGGCTTGGGATCTATTCCCCCACCTCCCGCCTTGCCTTGTGGGGAGGACGATGCAGGGAGGGGCACGGGCCAGGCGAAAGGAGCTCCTCCCTTAGTCTCCAGCACCAGGAGTGTCACCCATGCTCCCCGGCTGGGCCCAGCACAGGCTCTGGGCCGGGGCTCTCTAGTGTCTGGGTGCTGGCGCCTGCTCCAGGCTAGGACCTCTCAGGCCAGGATCTGCCCGCTCCACGTGGCAGGGTCAGGGACGTGTGTATGGAGTTTTAGCCTTTCTCCTGATTGGCTGAGGCTCCTTTGTCAGCGGTCTGGAAAGAGAGCAAGGGAGGCCCAAATTTGGGAGGTGTCTGGCCACAGTGCTCAGCTGAAAAGAGCTTCCTGGACCAAGACAGCTGCTACAGTGCGCAAGAGGCGGGGCCTGGGCTCTGGCAGGTGCACTCCAGGGTCAACAGGTAGGGTGGAAAAGCTACCCTGCCACAGAGCATGCAGGTGCACACCCATGGCATGCCAAGGTCAGCAGGCACTGGAGTCCTCAGAACAGGTAGGGAGGGTGGCCTGCTTTCTAATTGGTCTTCTCTGAAAAGGAAATGGCCTGTTCTCACTGGTCCTCCCAGAGGCCAGCTCTGCTCTGATTGGTTCTTTGTTAGCCCTTGCACCCAGTAGCTCCCAGGGCTCTGCAAGAAGCAACTTGAGGTCTGAGCAGGGCTGGGGTGGAGGAGGAGGAACTGTCTTCCCCAGCTGTTGCATCTGATGTTAATCTGGCGATCCACCTCTGTCCACCCCAGACTCCTTACTCACCCCTCCTTTGGGGCCACTACTGCTGCCATCAGCTCCCGACAGGCCGAGGAAGGGGTTGGTCTGGGCCGTGAGCACGGGAGGCCCGCCAGCTGCAGCTACTGCTGCAGCTGCTGCAGCTGCGGCCAGCAGGCTCGTGTTGTTGCCAAGTGAGGGAGCCACCAGGGCTCCGGCGGGCAGCAGGCCAGGGGTGCCTGCTGAGAGCAGGGGGGTGGAGCTTCCTGCCAGCAGGCTGGCCATGGGCAGCTGGGAGCCCCCAGCCATCTGTAGCCGCTGCAGTTCCCGCTTCTGCTGGATCTGCTGGATCATCTGGTATACCACAGTCTGGTGTTCCTGCAAAGGCAGATTGAGTGTGGGTCCAGGGGCCCTGTGGGGTCTTCCCTGACCCCACTTGCCCTGCTTGGCCCAGCTCCACCCCACTGCAACACTGGGACCAGATGCTGGGAGACAGTGAGGGTTCTTGGTCTAACTGCCATTGCTGAGCCTCAGTTTCCCCATTTGGACCACACAATCTTCGTGAAGACCTGGGGGCTGGCAGGCGCCAGATCCCAGCAAAACTACGTAACCTGAAGTTCCAGCCCCAGATGCCTCCCAACCACACCCAAAAGGGACCCAGCTCCGATCCCAGGGGCTCCATGTCACAGCCAGCCAGGAGCGTCCCCTCTCTCCCCCAGACATGGCTCCTCAGAGCTCAGCCCTTTCGAGCAGAGCTGGGGAAGGGACCCAGGAGCCCCTTCCTTACTGGGGTCAGCTGTGGGGAGGCCAGGAGCTGCTGCAGCTGCTGCAACTGCTGCTCTTGCTGCTGCAGAAGGTGTCTCTGCTGCTCCGTGAGGCTGCGACAGTACAGAGGGAGGTTGGCGAAGACTCAGGGATGCTCTGCCCACACTCCTCCAGCTCCCATCCCCCCGGGATGTGGACATGGAGACAAGGGGCCAGAGGGCGTAGATGCCTGTGCTGCATGGGGCCAGTGGAAAGGTATAGCTGGATGGAGACATTTCTCAGGAGGGGAAGCCAGAGTGGCATAGGGCAGGTGGGTAGGCTCCTGACCCCAAAGGACACCCAGTAGAGGGGGTGGGGGGAAACCAGGGACCAAGAGCTGCTTAAGTTCAGCTCCTGGGTGAGATGAGGGGGTCAGCGATGCTTTAAGGAGAATCCCTCCTGGTGCCCCCCTCCCTACTGCCACTCTTGGGACTCACCTGTTGAGACAGCCTGATAGTTGCAGTGTGGGGGTCGCGCCAGCCTGGCTCAAGCCCACCGGGTTGGGGGCAGCAGCTCCATTCAACCCCCCTAGGAGCCCATTGAGGGGCAGGCCCCCACTGCCTGCCAGCCCCCCGAGCAGCCCCTCAGCCATGGGCATGGCTCCCAGCCCTGCTGTCCCAGGAGCCCGGCCCAGTCCGTTTTGAGGCTGGGGTGGGAGTGGGGCCGGGGCCCCTGGCAGGGCCAGGGGTAGGGTGGCAGGGCTCTGCTGGAGCAGGGGCAGCGGTGGAGGCGTGCTGTGGAAGGACAGTGACGAGCTGCTGCGGCTCGGGCAGCCTGAGTGCGGGTCCTGGGGAGGGAGCGGGGAGGGGTTAGGAGACAGAGGGTCAGTGTGACCATCCTGGTCCCCACCAGTTCTCTCACAGAGCTCCTCCACCTCTGCCTCACCCATAGACACCCTGAAAAAAGCAGGATGGAGGATAGGGCTAAGTCTCCAGTCTCCACCAGCAGTGGTGAGCACCACTGGCTGGTGGGCCAGCATCCCCACTGTGCTATGGGATAGTGATGCAGGGGCTGTTCTTGTTGTTGAGCCTGAAGTGAAGCCAAGCTGCAGGCAAGAGCAGCACAATTTGGGGAAAACCCAGGGCCCCATCCCATCCCATGCCAACCACGCTACAATGGGGGTGACCGGGGTTACCACTGCCTCTTAGCTGACTCACTCATAACCCACAGGGATGGGAGGGGGGATGTTAGCACCTAGTCTACACAGTGACTGTGAAGCCAGAGGGAGGTCACTGGTGGCAGAAAGCAGATAGGAGCTGGGTTCATCCCAAGAAGACTACAACACAGGCAGAGCAGCTGCTATTCCAACCCACGAACTCCACAGCCCCTGCTGGAATCACCCTGTCCTGAGCATTCCTCAACAGCCCTGCCCTGACCAACCCTGGAATATGCAGAGCCCTCCTTCCCTGCCAGGCAGTGCCACCTCTGCACTGCTGCTGCTGCTGTGGGCCTATGGTATTTGCTGCTACCCTGGCAGGCACAGCCCACCTTTGGGGGTAGGGCTGAGCCGGCTCCGTTGCCTACCGACTTGCCAGGCAGGAAGGAATGAGCAGGGAGTCAGGCCCACAGGTAGAGCCGCCCCTCCCCCTGAGCCAGGGCAAGGGCACTGCCCCCTCCTGGCCCCACGTACCTCGGAAGACGTGGACAGCGAGTGATCCAGGCCCAGACTGCTCTTGCCAGGAGGGCTCTTGCTGGTGCTCAAGGAGTCGCTGCTGCCAGCTGCCAGGGCAGTGGAGGGGGTGGGGGGAAGCGGCAGCTGGAGTGGGTGCTTGGAAAAGGCAGGCCCCCTCCCCGCCCCGGCCCTTGCTCCTGCTCACAGGCTGGACAAGGGGCCCCTCACCTTGGGGAGGCAGGCCGTAGGGCCCCGGGAGTGGGCCGTTGGCAGTGGGCAGAGCAGCAGGCAGGGCAGGGAAGGGCACGGAGAGCTGCACATTGAGGATCTGCAGTCGCTCCTTCTTGGCCGTCAGGCTTAGGATCTGCTCCTGCAGCCGCAAGTTCTCCTTCTGCAGCGCGTGTAGCGCCTTCAGCATCTCCACGACTGTGGAAAGGGAGGCACAAAGCTCAGGCCAGCGGGGTCAGCGGCGGGGGAGGCGGGGCCGGGGTGGGGCCAGCAGCCAAAGCAGGGAGCAGAAGCGTGGGTGAGCCCCCACAAGAGGCGGGATCTGGGAAGGGGAGGCGGAGCCTGGGCTGGGGGCGGGGGCTACGAGCAGGGAAAGCAGTTGGGCTATAGTAAGGTCTAAGGCAGGTGCAGGGGGAGCTCCGCCGGATCTGCCCAGCCAGGATTAAAGGGCCGACCCTGGGGACCCTGCAGGAGGGAGGGGGATGAGTCAGGGCTCCCCGCCCCTCGCTCCTCACTGTTGACCCCGGCTTCCCCATCTCCCTGCTTCTCCAGCAGCTGCTCCATGTTGGTGGTTCCCGGGGCTGCAGGGTCGAGCTGCATGCCCCCGCAGGGTGCCGACGCCGTCTGATCAAACAGTGCGGGGAGGCTGCTGATGGGGGACCTGGGGTCAGAAGAGCAACCGAAAGCTCAGGCTCATCTCGCACCTCCCACCTCCAAGGCCCCCACCCCGCGCCCGTCTCTAGGGCTGCCCCTTCCTCACATGGAAGACAGACTCTCCTGGGGAGAGGTTCCCCGACACCGGAAGCTGCAGTCCTCCAGGTCTGGCTCTTAGAACAGACAGCAGAGTCAGCAGGGAGGGGTCATGCCCACCCCAAGAGGTAGCTGCTGTGTCTCCTCCCCCAGGGTCCCCAAATCCCGGCATGGGAGAGTCCAGAAGGGAAACCCTATGGCTCTCGAGGTAATGCCCATGTCTGCTCACCTCCCTCCAGGCAGATTGGTCCCTGCCGCCGAGGAAAGCCACTGTCGTATTTCTCCCTGAGACCTAGACTGAGCTGCTGTGTGACTTCAAGCTACCCAACGACCTCTAAGGTCCCAGACACCAGGGCTAGGAGCGTGGCCCCCAAGCCCTCAGTCACTACAGCTACGGCATCATTAGCGTTATCCATAATTAGACTTTACACACCGCCTGTCAAGCCAGAGTCCTGGGGTGTGGCCCTCTCTCCTGAGACCTGATCTGAATTTCAGAAAATAGTCTCTCTCTTACACACACACACTCACACACATACACACACACACTCTCTTTCTCCACTCCTTTGGGTATTTAACCAGAAGCCAGGGCTTCAGGCTGGGCCCTACTCCACCCCAACAGCCAAGTGGAGTCTCCACACCCATCAGCTCCCAGGCTGGGGAATCTCCAGGGGGAAGGTGGGAACCTGGGGCCGGCCCCCTTAACACCTAAAAACCCAGTTGGTAGCCCAGCTGTTGGGACCTGTGGAAGGGCAGATCCCGGGCACCACAGGACACCCCAGGAGCTGAGGCGGGGACTACCTACAGGGATCAGAGCTCTAGTCAGGAGACTGAAATTTGACCTCTGGCTCTACCACTTCCTTGCCCTCTGTGGTGGACAGTCCCCAAGCCCTCTGTCCTTTCTTCTGGGGCAAGGGACAGTACTTCTGTTCTGCTCAGATCCCCAGCAATGCATGTGGAGAGGAAAGTGAAGCCTTGTAGGCAGGGTGGGTAATGGCCAGAGGGCGGGGGCAGTCAGCAAGCTTGCCCACATCCCTTGTGGGGTCACAGGCAGGTGGTGGCAGTGGCCTTGGGCCTGTGAGAAGAGAGGGGATTTGGGTCTGAGGTTTACATACCTGTGTGGCTGCTCTCGGCCTGGGTGAGGGGGTTAACGGCACCCATAGGAGTTCCAAAGATGTGGGTAGAGGGGAGGCTAAAGGTAGAGCCAGCCAGAGAAAAGACCTGAGGGGAGGGGGAGAATCCAGCCTGGAGCTAGAGTATGACCGTGGCGGGGGAGGGCTGGGGAGTGAGGGATGCTGGGGAGGACACAGGGCCAGCAAAGAGGAGGCACTGTCAGGCAGCCAGCCCCAGCACTCCATCGCTCCTCCTTGACCTGCCCTGGGGTGGGGGGCCGGGAAGAGGAGGAAGGGGAGCCAGGAGCGAGGCCCTACCTGAGTGGTGGAGATAGAAGCAGAAGAGGAGGGCAGGGTGCTGGTGAATGGGGAGCGGCTGAGGCGGGGGAGGGCTGAGGCCCCAGGGGCCCCCAGCAGGCTGGAGGAGAGCGGGGTGCTGCACACAGCCCGTAGCATCCCGCCACCATGGGAGATGGGATCCTTGTTACTGGTGTAGATGCCTGGAAGGATGCAAGGGGAAGCTGGGTCACCTTGCACTCCAGCTGTCACCTGCCTCCTGCCCAGGGGCACGCCCTCTGGGCCCCAGCAGCACACACACCTGTCCAATCCTACTCAGAGACTGCCCCTTCCCAAGATGACAGCCACAGCCACCTGACACCTGCACACTGGCCTGTCCTGCCCTGCCCCAGCTCAGTGCTTTTATAGTTCTCCGCAAATGCAGCATGTCCTACTGACTGTCTACCCAGATTTCTCCAGCTGCCAGGCAGGAGCCTGTCACCTCTATCCTGTAACTCTGTCCTTTCAAGCAGATCCCATCCCATTTGCTGTCTCCATGTTTATGCCTCTGTCCCACTGCCAGACTGGCAAAGCCTAGGAATGCCCACTGACCCAGGGGCTGCTTACCTGCCCCCAACAAGGGAGACTCCAGGCTCAGGCTGGGCAGGCTACCAGAAGGGCCAAAGGTGCGGGAGGCCAGACCACCTAGGCCACAGCTGACCAGGGAACCTCCAGAGAAGGGTGAGGCAGCAGTGGCCGTGAAGCCAGCCAGCTGGGCGCTGGGCAGGGAAGGGGCAGTCAGGCCGCCAGGGCCCTCCTTGTTGCGGCTGCCCCTGGGACGGCCTGGCCCATGGCGGCTCCTCTTGCTGGCTTTGTGCTTCCTTTCCTTCAGGCCCACTTCAGGAGTCTCCTCAGCAGGTGCAGGGGTGGCGCTCAGTGCAGGCATCCGCTTGTGGGTGACTGCTGAAGCTCCGGACGCAGAGATGTGGGGAGACTTATAGTCCCCAGGGGAGGGGGCCCGGACCCGGCCTGAGCTGGAGGTGGTGGTGGAGAAGCGCATGATGGGCCCAAAGCCAGAGAAGACCACCTTCTGTTCAAAGAGGTCAGCCTTGGGGGGATCTGGGGCTGGGGGCGAGGGAGGGGCTGGAGGGGTGGGGACTGAAGGCTTGGAGTACTTGTCCTCCTCCGGCTGCTCCAGTTTGGGGAACGCAGAAAAATCAGGAGAGCTCTGCAGGGACGATACTGCACGGAGGGGAAAGGAGTTACAGCTACACCTCAGGCCCAGGCTACCTCCCACTCCCAGTATGCTGAACCCGGCAGGTTGAAGGCTGGCTTCCTCTCCCAGCTCTGTTTCATTCATGTTCTGGGACAGGTGTTCCCCATCCCCTAACCTTTCCACCTATAATAAAATAGGAGAGAAACTTTCATCCCAGTGGCCTCCCAGCACTACCAGAGGCCAAGTTCTTGCAGGGCTGGAGGGTGGGGCCTCAGAGGGAGGGGCAGGGCGTGCTAGCTCCAGAGGGAGGAGCTGGGGGGAGGGCCACAGGGATCCTGCAAGGTTCTCCAGAACCAACCTGATAACCCTCATGAGCCTCACACTCCCACAGGCAAGGGCCCCTACTGGGGCAGTGTGGAGCCAAAGGTTGTCCCGGCCCCCAGCCTCCTCCCTGGAGGCCCCACTCACCTGCAGGCTGGAAGGGCCCTCCAGAGGAGGAGCAGGAAGAGGAGGATGAGGAAGAAGATGAAGCCGAGGTCAAACCGCTCACACCTTTCCCACTACTCAGTTTCTTGCCTTTATGACCCAGGCTGTGGCTGGAAGACTTTTTCCCCTTCGAGTCTCTGTTGCTGCTCTCCGATGTCTCCTGAGTGCTGGCCTCATGGTGGGAGGATGAGGATGCCGACGAGGAGACCTGGGTCAGGCGGGCAGACATGCCAAGGCTCAGTTCTCCTACCCCGCTGATATGTCCCTGAGCTGGGATGAAGCAGGAGGGCCCAACTAGGAGTCCCTGGCTGGGCAGCCACCCAGGGGCCAGGGACCATGACTCTCCTGGAGTAAGGCCTAGGAGCACTGAACCTGCATAGGGCTGCGCCCTGGCCCCCAGGCAGGGTGGGCAAAGTGGAGCCTGTACTTAAATCCTTATCTGCCTCTTTAAGTAGTTCAGGGCTAGAGACTAGGGTCTCCTGTGCCACCACTCTCTTCCTGTGTACTGGAAGCTGCAGCCACCGGGCTTTTGCCCCTCTCTGACCACAACATGCTCTTCCTGGCCAACTTGCCATGGCTTGAACTCAGAGGTCTTGGCCTTGGTCTCCCTAGGGTACTTCACCTCCAAAAGCCTTGCTAGGTACCCAGGGCATGGAGTGAGTCTTTTGTCCTCTTCTTTCCAAGACACATCAGCAGTCACCATGCTACCTTGCTGCAGACTGTGCCTACCAGAGAGGCTTCATTAACCCACGGGGTGGCTGGTGGTGGTGGGATGTGCAGCGGTGTGGGCATCAGTGGGGCAGGGGCTTGAGCATGTGTCCTGCTGGTTGGCATCTCAGCCTCATTCATGGAGCAGATGACACACTGAGGGGTCACATGGCAGAGTGCCAGCTCCATGGGCTAAAGGCAGTGGGAGAGGTAGCAGCTCCGCGTGGCGGTCAGGCCTGCGCCCACATCACATTTCAGCTGTTTATCTCAGCTGGGCTGCTTACCGGCTGGGAGTTTTCAGCCAACTTACTTAACTAACCTCTGTGTTGTCTCCGCTTTCCTCATTTATGAAATGGGGTTAATCCAATACCAGTCTGCTTGGGTTCTCTCGAGGATAAAGTGAATCCCATGTCCCCTTTCCAGGCCTGGGTTCTGGAAGAGAGCCTGCTGACTGCTCTCCCCGCTCCATTCCTCCGTCAAGGTGGAGAGCAGGTATTGGGAACTGTGCTGAATCAGCAAACACTAGGGGGAGGCTAGGGGACACAGGAGAGTAGGAAAGCCACTCTGCACAGGCTCTCCCTGGTGGAGCCTGGCTCCATCTTCCTCTTTGTTCTTCTCAACAGCTGGAGTTCTGAAGGGAGCCAGATGTGGCTGAGAAAACAGGCAGAGAGGACCGGGGGAGAACGGCTGAAAGGCTGGAGCGGACAGAGCTCGTGGCCCTCCCAGGGACCAGGCCAGTCCCGGAGGATCTCCCAGATCTCCCGACCTGCCAGCCAGTACCTGGCAAGGTCAGGTGAGCCCCCATAAGTGAGAAGGCGAGCAGGCGACTGGGGCAGCTACCACAGCAACATCATCCTTGAAACCCGATACCCGAGCCTCCTGCTAAGATGCCCAGGGCCCTGCCAACCTCCAGAGGAGGAGCGGAAGGAGGCAGGGCTAGGTGAACTGTGATGGTGACAGGAGGAAGTTGCCACTTCAGACCCCCCGCCCCCCGGACTCTCCTTGGGCATTTGAGCAAGGCAGGCCTGAGGCCGAGGCAAGGGGGCTGTTCTGGCTTGGATTAGGGTCAGGCCTGCCTGTTGCTCATCCGGACATGACCTGACGTCTCTACCCGCGTCAGGAAGGGTAGGATGCAGGGGGGAGTTGGGGCTTCCTATGAATACCATCCTGGCCAGCGCTTTCAGCCCTCCAACCTGCATGGGTGGGACCTGGGCTAGGGGCCAGGCTTTGGACATTGTCCTGATAGATGATGGGTCCTCTGCCTGTTGCTGGGGGCCCCAGGAGCTCTCAGCAGGCCTGAGTGCTGGACCTGACTACAGACAGGCACATCTGGCAGCCAGCAGGAGGGTGGTACCCTACTGTCCTGGCTGGCCAGTGACTTGGAGGTCTGCGGCTGCAGACTCATTCTAGGGGCATGAGGAAACTGGAGGTACGGCAAGGGGAAACATGAACCCAAAACCATGGGAAAGGTGCTGGGGTCCCCTATGTACTCTGACTCGCCTCCCTCCAGCCCAACACATATGGCATGCCCTGACTCCTGCCTCTTGGCAGCAGTACCTTGTCAGCAGTGGGGACCACAGGCGGGGTGAGGATGCTGGGAGGTGACTCAGGCCGCTTCTTGTGCTTCTGTTTAAGGCGTTCTTTGTCTTTTCGACTCTGCAGAGGGAGAGGTGATGGGACATAGGTGCAGGAAGTGGAGCGGGGCAGGTGGTGTGGCTGCTCCCATGAGTACACCAGTAACACAGAGCAACATCAATGGCAGGCACGTACCTGCCGGGGGTACCCCTGGAATGGGGAACTGTACAGTAGAGGGAAAAACGTGTGGTATGTGGTGTGAGGGAAGAAGGGCATGACCTGGGTCAGCACATGGCTGGACTGTGGACATGCGTGTGAGCACACATAGCTCTATGTATTTCAGGGGCCTTGGGGACACAGTCATGTCACAGGGAGGATTTGGCAGATCTCTACCCTCTGAAAACCTCTCATTCCACTCCCTCACCCCCTCCTGCTCCTCAGGGGCCTCAGAGAAAAGATGAGGACAAGACCTGGCAGTATGTATGTTGGCGGGGACTGTACTGGAAGTTTCTGGAAAGAGGCACCAGCCCCCTGTGCTAGTGAGGATGCGTGCGGGCTGTGGACAGGGGTGATGCAGGACGGGCCTCACCTTCTTCTGGCTGCGCTCGTGGTGGCTGGCGTGCTTTTCCGGCTGGGTGGACGGCGAGGCTGACCGGCTTCTCCGGCCAGCGATGAAGCTGCTGCTCCCGCCCCCGGTGCCACCTCCACCGCTGCCACCGCTGCTGCTGCCACCTCCACCGCCGCTGCCACCCGCTCCTCCTCCCCCACTGGTGGGCCGGGACGTCTTCTGGAGGAGAGCAGGGAGATAGCTGGCCCCATCCTCTCCTCTCCCTCAGCTCAGAGAGATCCTGAAGGTGAAGTCCCATGGGCCCTGCCCAATGCTGGGTGGACCCTGTCTCAGGACCCTTGTGTATGCTCAGGTCTGCACACCTAGCACAGCCTTGTAGCTTATACTGCGAGGCCAGGAGGAGGCAGAGGGCGTCTCTCTTTCCCCTTTGCACACACTCTTTGCCTGTGTCCTCGAGCCACAGCCTCTTTGTGCCTCTTCCCCTGGGGAAGAGAGCCTGGCACCTCATATCCTGTCCTGTGCCAATACTCCACCCCTTCTGTCCAGACTCTGGTCCTCCCCCCTCACCATGCACAGTGGTCCCCAAAATGTTCTTCCCTTGACCCAGAGAGAGGGTGGGACAGTATCATCCCTGACAAAGCCCTTGGAAGGCCCTCCTGTCGCCTCCTCCAGCCAGGGCTCATCTGTCCCTTCTGTGACCCCCAATATACTCCCAGCCTGCTCAGCCAGCCATCCAATCTTCATCTCTCCACCCAGCACTGGCAGCACACCAACCTGAGTGCCTTATCACATCCTACATCCTCATCATACCAGGAAACCAAGGCGGCCTCGTGACTTCGGGCCCAAACCAGACAATTGGGCGATAACAGAGTGGAACCCACCGCAACAGTGCCAGGCCATGCGGGGCCGCCTGGGTGTGTGTGGGGACATTCATGTTCTGGCTTTCCCCACGTGGTGTCTCACAGTTACCCCCACAACCAGGCCAAGTCTACCTAGAAACGGCACTAGCATCCTGCTTCCTCCCTCCATCCCCTGGCTCGCAGCTGCCCGCCAGCCACTGGCCTGGGTGTTCCCAATCTGCTGCCTGGTGGCTGCCTGGGTAATCCTCCTAGAGAACAAATCTGATCATGCCACCCTCCTGCTTAAGGCCCACGGCTGCAGCCTAGAGGTGAGGTCCAAGCCACAGCCTCCTTCTCAAGACTTCTCCCCAGGAACAATCGGGCCACACTGCCTGTTCCAAATCCCCTGCAGCTGCTGAGAAGTAAGTTAGGGAACCTCCAGGAGCCCAGTGGTTTCCACAGCTGGAAAGGACACAGCGTGCCCAGTTCTCAGGCTGCTCAGAGTACCTCCACTACAGAACATTAAGTGCCCAGGGGGAGGCGTGCACCTGTTACACAAGGGCTACCTCCCACTTCCGCTTCCATGGGGTCTTCCTTGAAACCTTCCAGACTGACTGGTGGGCCACAGCTGAGCTGCGACTTGTGCTGCAGATGGCTTAGCTAAGCTCGATGTCACACCTCTCCAACCAAACTTTATCATGTATCCCTCTGCGAATGGAGAGCTCTCTCCTCCCTTGTCCTCCCAACCCCAGCCCTGACCCTAGCCCAGGCCCCGTGTCCACACCCTTGAGTGTGGGCAGAAGCACTCACCATCTTGCTGAAGTGGTATTTGCAGTAGCCGCAGTACTTGACATTGTCTACCTCCAGCACTTCTTCCTCACACAGCAGACCTGCCATTTGGGCACTGATCCAGAGAAGGGAGCCTGAGGAGGGTGTGGCCACGGACCAGACGGGCCATCTGCCTCCTCCCCTGACCGCCCAGGTGATGCCTCCTCCTCCTGCCCCAGGTGACGTCAAGCCCATCCAAGGCCAGCAAGGGTACTGGCACCAGAGACAGCAGCGAAGGTGTGCCCACTAGGCAGCTGTCAGTGATCAAGCAGAGCTGGGGAAAGGGTGGGGACATGGTGGTCTCACCAGGTGACATGGAAAGCTTGCCGGCATCCATGACGGTTACAGGTCATACAGGCCCCCGAGGCTGCCTTGCTCTCCCGACCCTGCTCCTCGCAGATGTAGCAGGTCTAAGGGATATAGCACGATTGTCCCCCCTCTGGGTAGCCCTCATCTCAAGACCTCTCCCCACAATGCCAACCTCTCGTCACCATTCTGGCGCAGTGCTGTCCAAGAGAATGTTCCCAGTGATGGCAAGGTCTATGACCTGCACTTGCCAACACAGTGGTGTCTAGTTCCACAGGTCACTGGCTAGTGCTTCCAGGGGTGAGGGGACAGGGACCCAATTCTAAACAACACAACTGCATGAAGCTGGTGGCGACCCTATGGATAGCACAGTCCTGGGGTCCTGAGCTCTACAAGGCCAGGAACTGTGCTTACCTTGCTCATGCGGGAGTGGTCTTTGCACAGACTACTGCTTCTGGCTGGAATCAGAGAACCCTCTGACCTCAAGGTTGGCTCTGCCCCTTCCCAACCCTTGCCTTGGATCTTAGCCTAAAAAGGCCTTCTCCTTGGTCACTGCAACCCGAAGTAAGTCCACAGAGGGAGTGCTAGTTCAGTGCCTTGCTGATGGCCTGCACAGCACCTATTCCACTCACCTGCTCAGTGAGATGGACGGTCTCTGCCTAGAAGGCCCTGGGTGTCATGGGAGAGGGAGGCAGCACATCGACCGTGACCACTCCAGAACACTACGCTGGGTCAGGCACACAGTACGCACCCAGCAAAATGTGTCCAGGGACACAACTGAGTGAACTGTTTGCTGAGCTCTGGCCTGGGGGGGTCTATTTTCTCCTGCTCTGTGTGTGTGTGTGTGTGTGTGTGTGTGTACAGAAGTCTGGGTCAGGGGTACATACCTACCCACAGCCCAAGTGCCTGTAAAGTGCTGACTAGACAGAAGAGTGCAGTGGACAGACCCAAAGATGGCAGGTGGGGCCTGGGCTGGGGCCCAGCAGGGGTGCTGACCTTGTTGAAGCGATCGTGAGGCACGTACTGTAGCACGATGGGCTCCATGGTGAGCACGTTGGCGAACTGCACTTCAGGGATGTAGAGGGCACACACCACGTGGGCCCAGCCTGGGGCGATGCAGGGTCAGCCTCAGCTGCAGATGGCGAGCCTGAGACCCCACCGCTGGCAACCACACCCCCGTACCACCCTTTCCTCCTCCACAGCCCAGCCACTACACTCCTGTGCCCTATGCCCTGCTCAGGGTGGGGTCCTGGCGGCCTCCATGGCTGAGCCCTGGAACTTGAGGCACTCTCACCTCCATTGTCGGTCCTCTTCAACGCCCCGTCTTTGTGTGGGCACAGCTCACATCTCTGCCAATGCAAGGGGGGGGACGACACAGGGACTGGGACACTGCTGTTCAAGCCCGAGGACCCTGGCTAAATAATCAGGACCAAGTGACAGTGACAAGGGAGGTGAGGGCAGGAGTCACCAAGGTCTGGGCTACAGGAACACAGGTGTCTCCCCAGCGCTCCCTCCGCTTTCCTAGGTAACCCCAAAATCAAAGACAAACCTCTATGTCCCTGGAGTGGGGACCAGAGGTGGGACAGAGGGAGGGATGAGCCGTGCAAGGGATGGGGCTGGTGACAGGAGTGCAGGAAACAGGAAGTGCTGTGGGAACCCCACCCCAGCCTTAGCTCAGGTGTGTGGGGGAAAGGGGCGGGAGGGGACGTGAGTGGGAGGGGTCGGGGAAGGGGGGTCTGGGTCTGGAACTCACCACCCTGGCTGCTCTCTCCTGAGACTCACATTTCCGGCAGAACCAGGGTCCTGTGGGCACCTGAACGATGCCATAGCAAGCTGGGGGCAGGGGACAAAGCTGTCAACCAGGGGTTTTCTCCCAGAGCCCATGTGGGAAGGGCAGCGGAAGGTGAGGTAGACTGCTCCCCTCCCTGACCGCACCCCCACAAAGGGTACCAAAGAGCTCTCAGGCAGCCTCCAAGCACACAGCCACAGGGCAGGAAGTCAAAGTCTTTGACCTTAAACTTCCAGATCCTCCCCACCCCATGCCCTTTTTGGACCTGCTTCCCAGTGCTTGCCAGACCCCAAGCATCAGCACCACAAGCAAACAGATTTTGTTGTTATGGGATGAGGGGGAGGTGTGGAGGCATCACTCCTTAAAGGGCCAGTAAGGGGCCAGGTGGGCAAATCGGCGGGCCAAAGATTCCTCATCTCCTCCCACTATCCCAGGCACAGGTCGGCAGAGCACAGGTGCAGCACACGTGAGGGAGTGGAGGGGAATGGCGGGAAGAGCCCGCAGCCACAGCTGGATGGTGGGGTGTCCCGGGAAGCGGAGGGGACCCAGCTGGCTGTGTCAGACAGGCAGGAGATGCCAGCCTGCGCCCACGGCGAGACTCCTCAAGGAGTTAACTCCTGGGCCATGTGCTGCTCGCTGTTGCGGGGAACTCCTGAACCTGGTACTCCTTGCATTCCCGGAGGGGGGGGAGAGCCCGCCTCCCTACCCCCCTGCACAACCTCTCCCTCCCCAGGGGCTGCTCCCAGTCCTCGCTCTCCTGGGACCCTTCTCCTCCCTTTACCAACTCTGCTCCTCCCAGCATCCGGAAGCGAAGGGGGGGAAATGACCCCCCTTGACCTCTTCCTCCGGGAGCCAGGACCAAAATAACCCGGCGGGAGGGGACACCTCGCAGGTAAACACAACCCGGGCCGCCCCCCGACAGGGACGGTGTGGGGCGCCGGGAGTTCCCTTGGTCGCTCCCCAGACTCTCCCCAAACTCCCTCAACTTGGGGTGGGGGGGGGGACGCGAGGCCCGGAACAATAGGCGAGAAAACAATGCCCTGACCGGGTCCTTAAGGACCGGGTAGCGGGGAGACCCCCTCCGCCTCCCTCGGCCTTCAGGTGGGGTGGGGGAGGGGCGCGCGAGCCCCAGGAGGTCTCGGGAGGGCGCGGCCCCGGGGCGCCCCAAGCGCACGCCGCCCCCGGGGGTCCCGCCGCCGCCCCCTCGCATCCCCAGCCCCAACTCCCCCCACCCCACCACCAGCTAGGCGTACCTTGGTGGACGGCCACGCTGCAAGCGTGCCCATCGCAGTAGACCAGCGGGTTCTCGGCCCAGCCCCTCTCGTCCGAACATACGCAGCAGCCTCCTACCATCTCCTTCATACTCCCATGAGCTCCCTCCGGGGCTGGGGCGGGGGGCCGGCCGGCGGGGGTCGGGGGTCAGGGGGGGAGGGAGGGAGCGGGGGGCCGCGCGCCTCCTCGCCCCCTCCTCCGCCGCCGCCGCCGCTTCTTTTCTTTGCCTCCTCCTTCCTCCTCCTCGGCGGCCTCCTCCTCCTCGTCCTCCTCCTCCTCCTCCTCCTCGCTCGCTCTGTCTGGCCGCCCCCCCCGCCGTGCTCTCGCCCTCATGCCCCGACGGGCCCCCCCCACCCCGCCCCAACAATGAGACTCGCGCGCCGGGCTCGCCCCCTCCGCGCCGCTCGCGCCGCTACCACGGTCGCCCGGCCGCCGCGCAGCCCGGGCCCGGCGGGGGAGGCGCCGAGTGGCACATCCCGGGCGCCCGCCCGCTCACGCGCCGCCTCCCCGGCCCCCCTGCCCGGCCGCGGCAGCCATGGCCGCGCGCCTCCGCTCGCTCGCTCCCGGCCCGCCCGCCCGCCGCCGGGTAAAGTCTTAGGTTCAGGGAACAAAGCCTGGCTTGGTAGGGAGCTTTTTCCGCTGCTTCGCGGCGCGCTTCTTCCCCCTTGTTTCTTTGGCGTTTTTAGGGCTGCGTCGGTGACTCCCGAGCCACCCCCTCCTTCCCCTCTCTCCCTTGCCCTTCCGCCTCGGGCCCCGAGTCTTTGGATTTCTCCAGCCCCGTGCTCCCAGGTTCTTCGTTGCTGAATCTGTTCTTCAGCCCTCCACCCCGACCCCAGCCCTGGATAACTTAAGGGGTGTTTTGAGACAAGGCGGACGGCCACTCGCCCTTGGGTCGCTGGAGCGGAGGAGGGGGGTGTCTCTCCAGGGTCCGCGCGGGAGGGCAGACACTGGCACACAAACACCATTCAACAAGTATTTATTAACCTCACAGCCTCGTGTCAGCATGAATCAATGCTCCCTGCCCGCGGGGCGCTTCCCGTCGACTGCCCAGGCACTGGCGCAAGCGCGGGGACTCTGGGGCACCAGGGCATCCACAGCCAGACAGCAGAGTTCGACCCCCAACCCCCAGGCCCGACCCTCCCAGAGCTAGCTACACGCTCCAGCACAACCCCACGGATGCGCTGTGATTTCCCCCCCCTAGCTAAAGACACGCACTCGCAGGACCCTGCCGTTACACATGACCCTGGGGCGCACGCGCGGACCCAAGTATTAATTAAAGTCCCTGAAAGGGAGAGGGGTTCTTGGGGAAAAAACGGAGGGCGCCCGCTCGTAGGTTTCTTTCCTAAAACTGACGTGGGCAAGTTTGGGGAGGCAGGGAGATAGGAACCCCACACACTTGCTAGGGGATGAGGCGGCACCCGCGGGCACCAAAAGTCACAAACACACAGGCACGCATCCGCAGGAGGTGGCGCGCCGGAGGGGAGAAGGCAGCCCTGGGGGCTCCGGCCACACTTCAAAGCCCTGGCGGCCAGGAACGCTTCCGGGGGGGAGGGGTAGGAGGCAGGAGTGGGGCAGGGGTGGGGGAGGCCGCCCCTTCCCCCCGGCAGACTCTTCCGCCGGGTCCGCCTCCTTTTCACCAGCACCTGTTCAACCGGAACATCAAGGGGCCGGAGCCCGCCGCCCCCCGCCCGCGTCTCTTCAGTACCTTTCATCCGGGAGAAAGGGGGGTGAGTCCCCGCCCAGGAGGGGGCGGGGGCGAACTTGTCCTTGACCTGGTCCGCGGCGTCAGGGATTTGCTCCTTTAATCCCCGCGAGGCAGCGATTTGGGGAGGTCTGGGGAGCTGAGGTCTTTGCTCTTGCACGCATACCCACTCCCACCGTCACCCCTTCAATCTTGGGAAATCCCAAAGGGCTGCCCGCCCGCACGAAGAGACCTTGTCCACTCTGGCGGAGCGGGAGACACCTGACTGCCAGCGGCTTCCGTGCCCTGAGGAGGGGGCGTCGAGAGCCAGGGCATTGTCTCCCGCCGGACTCCTGGCGAGCACAGCTCGGCTCCGGTTGCTCTCAGATTTGTCAAGCTGGCACACGCGGGAAAACTTATAAAAGACGCACAGGACCCTGATATCGGAGTTTCCAGCGAATTCCCTGTACTGCAAAAATAAAACCACAAGGACGTCGAAAGCGAAGATGTCAGCCCTTGACTGTGCGCTCTCAGTAGATTTGGATATTTGCTTCTGGGACAGACTACCAACAAATTGGTCGCAGTATCTGGTTTCGCTGGACAGGGGTCCCCTAGCCCAACGGGTGCGTGACCTGGGAAGCTGGTTCTGTTCTGGAAGCCTTTGTTTTGGGGTGCCCCCATGCACCCTCCAGGCTCGCAGTACGTGACCAGGTCACTGCGCTTGTGCGCCGAGCGGTTTAGGAATTTTTTCTCCCCACCACGCAGTTTCGGATGGGTGTCAACTGGCCCTGTTTTATGGGTGGGGCAACTGAGAATCCGGCTGATAAAGGGGCACAGCCCCAAAGTCGGGTCGCCGGAATTTGAACCCAGTCCGCCCATTGCCATCGCGGCTCTGCCACTCCCCACCCACCGCCGCGGGGACCCAGGGCGGAGATGTGCAGCCCTTTTCCAGCTGCCGCTGTGCAATGCCCCTGCACCTGCCCAACCTCAACCAGAAGGAGCAGGGGCAGGACCTGGCCAGCAGCAAGCGGCTCAAGTTCACGGCTCCGTCCTCGGCGTAAGCGGAGCCCCGTCTTGGGGCGTCCTGCGGGCGCTGTCCGTCTGTACCACTTGGGCCTCAGTGTTCCTCTCCTGTCAGTGGGACGTTCATACCCTCTGGCAAGGGCTGGGATGGACAGCGAACGGCCATCTGCGCTGAAGCACACAGTAGGCCCTCAGTTCCTGCTCCCTGATCTTCCCCCCTGCACCCCACGCACACACTCCGGACTCCAAGCACGCCTTCCCGCTCCCGCTTCCCGCGTCCCGCCGTGAAGGGACGAGGGCAGAGACGACCAAACAGAAAATTATTTCCGCACGCTCGGCCCGCCCCGCCCAGCCCCGCTCCGCCCCGCCAGTCCCCGGAGCCAGAAGGGGATTGTGGGGCCGGAGCCGAGCGGGGCGGAAGCGCGCGTCGCGCTGCTGCTCGGGCCCGACCGCACCGGCCCCCGCAAGCTCCGGGGCCCGGGGCTGCGGGCTGTGCTGGGGCGGCCCCGGGGGTCGAGGCGCTGCCGCCGGCGCGTTTCCGCGAAGTCTGGCTGGCCGGTTCCGGAAGCGGGCGGGGGCGGCTGCTGGGGAAATGAGGTTTCGCTTCTGCTAGCTGGCCTGGCGCTCGGTGTCGCCCGAGCCCGAGGGGTTGAGGGGTGCAGGTGCGACCGCTGTGGTCTGTCCTTAGGAAGCCCCTGGCAGTGGGCAAAGGTTGTGCCGGTTGTATATGGCTTTCTCCCGCCAAAGCAGGGCTTCTGACCTTGGGCGCTTTCGGTGCGGGGCTGGGGTGGAGGGTAGGGGTAGAGTTTGGTTATGGTCCCGGGTCGCCCTGCTTGTGAGCAGCCTGTGGGGTTACCTGGCAGGTGGGTGGGCCTGGCCTGGCCTGGCTGGGTAGAAACACCAGGGTGCAGGTGGGGGAGCAGCTGAGTGAGCCTCAGCTGGGTTCTGTCCCAACCCTGCCACTGCCACTTGCTGGCTTTGATCAGGAGATAGCACTGCCTGGGCTGGGGTGCAAGGTTTCGGGTCTCAGACACTGCTGCGGGCCCGGTTGTGAAGCCTGTGCCTGTCAATGCTCCACGTGGAGCAGGGTGTTTTCCCAGGCCCGGGCTGTGCCTGGGGGATGGTCCAAGGCTGAGACCCGGCAGGCTTACTGGGGGCGGGGTGAACTGGCTGCTTCCTAAGGCAGAGGGCCCAGTGAGTAGGATGAAGGGCTGTGGGAAAGGAACTGAGGAGGCGGGAGGGGATTCCCCGAGCCCCAGGAGACTGTAGTCACAGTTACTGTTAACGTGACTCTGCACTCGTGGGATTTTTGGGGGGCTTCTACAGGAAGAAAGCAGTTCTGGTAGACACTGCCATTAGTTGGCAGCCTCAGTTGGACAATCTGTGAAGTGGGGACCATCTACCCCCTCCTCCAGTTAGGCAGCCTGCAGCCAGCCACGGATCCTGCAGGTGCGTTAAGTACTGGTTGAAACCCCGGTACCATGGCTCCATAAGCTAATCCTTCTCTTGCAAGGGTCCAGATCCCATGTGGACACTGGTTCATGTCCCAGCTGTTCCACTTCCCATCCAGCTTCCTGTTTGTGGCCTGGGAAAACAGTAGAGGACAGCCCAAAGCCTTGGGGTCCTACACCGGAGTGGGAGACACAAGAAAGGCTCCTGGCTCCTGGCTTCAGATCAGGTTAGCTCTGGTTGTTACAGCCATACCAGCGGATGGAGGATCTTTGTCTCTCCTTCTCTCTATAAATCTGCCTTTCTAGTAAAAATAACACATCTTTGGAAACAAGCAAGCAAGTACTGCTGGAGCCCAAGTGGTCCCCTTGTCCCCATTAGGAAATCAGGGACTTGCTTTAGAAAGTTGGGGTAGGTAGAAAGGCAAGAAGTTGGTGGGCTGAAGCAGAACGTGCCCCAGCTTGGCACAGAGCTCGGAGGAGTCAGCTTGGCCCTGCCCTTGCCTGGCAGCATGACCTTGGGCACAGAAGTCGTCCTCTGTGGCATTTGGCCTTGGAAGTCCCCTAGGTCAGTACTCCGTGGCTGCTGCCTGGGCTCCCGGGGAAGTTCCCAGACTATAGGCTGGCAGGTGACTGGCATATTCATCCTGCCATGTTCTTTGCTGCTGGTCCCTCCTCGGCTCAGTCCTTGGCTCTCCTGAGGTTGTGGCCATCAGAATGACAACTGCTAGCTGCATTGTTAAGTCTTGCAACCAGCAGGACATTGACTTGTGGAGGGTGACGAACAATGACTGGGGCAATGCGGGCCAGGATGCTGCTCAGCGCAGAGGCAGGGAATCACGGTGCCCCTGGGGCCAGGGAAGGCCTGTGTTGCGGCCAAGTGGGAACAAGGGCAAGGTGCAGGGAATAGGGGCCAGTGACCACACGGGTGTGTGCATGGCAGGAGAAGGTGCCCTTGGGTGGCTTGCTAAGGAGCGTTGGGGGCTTCATCCAGAGGCTTGTTAGCAGGAGAACCTGGCCATGCCTGCACCGTGGTTGTCCGGTCTGTCGGGGACTGGCCAAGGTTGGAGGGAGGCCACAGGCTGGGAGATTGGTCTGGACAGCAGTTCTCAGTCTCTCCAGTGCATGGTGTTCTCGTTCGGATACAGATCCTGATTCGAGTCAGGTGCAGCGCATCCTGAAGCTGCAGGGGATACTGTGCTGCTGCTGGATCAAAGAGCATACTCACCTAGCAGGGCATCCAGTGAGTGGTGGGAGCTTGATCCTATGCAGCCACAGAGGGGGTGAAAGTAAAGAGGGGATTGCTGAGGGTAAGACTGAGGGGCGGGCACCTGGCTCAGCAGTCAAGATGCCAACATCACCTATTGGTAGGCACCTGGGTTCTCCACTTGATTCCAGCTTCCAGTAAAGGTGCACCCTCAGAGGCAGGGGTAGTGGCTCAAGAACCTACATCCCTACATCCCAGCCCCTCACATAGGAGACCGGGATGAAGTTCTGGGCTCCTGGCTTTGGCCTGGCCCAGTCCTGGCTATTACAGTTACTAGGGAAATGAGCCAGCAATGGGCGCTGTCTCTTTGCTTTTCAAATAAGTAAAAAGGTCTTAAAGATTGGGGCAGGAGGTGCTTGATAAAGTCAGGCTGAGGGGATGGCTTTTGGGACACCGACAGGGCTTTGCGCATGCACTCAACAGCAGAGCCCTGCCATGGGGTGGAGAGAAGAGAGTGGAGCTCAGAAGCTGGTGCTGGTCAGGGAGGCATTGCTAGGGTCTGGGCTGGAGAGAGCCCGGAGCCCGGAGAGTGTCCAGGGGTACTCTTGTCGTTGGCCATTCTGAAGGAGCTTGGCAGGAACAGGAGGAGACAACGCCAGGGTCACACCCCACAAAGAGGTCAAGGGAGGGAAGACTTCTGCAAGGAGGAGGGCCCTGATGACCTCAGCCTGGAAAATTCCAGGCCCTGGTGGGGGAGGAGGTAGAGACTGAGGGCAGTGAGCAGGGAGTGAAGCATAGCCTGGGAGGTGGGAAGGCCGAGAAAGGCAGGGGACTCTGGGGGCACAGAGGGGCGCTGCTGCTGAAGATAACAGCTGCCATTTGATGAGAACTCGTCATGTACTGGACACGGTGTCAACCATGTAACATGCCCCTGGCAATGACACAGATGGTTTTCTTTTTTTTAAGTACTTTTTTTTTAAAGATTTATTTATTTTTTTATTACAAAGTCAGATATACAGAGAGGAAGATCTTCCATCCGATGATTTACTCTCCAAGTGAGCCGCAATGGCCGATGCTGCACCGATCCGAAGCTGGGAACCAGGAACCTCTTCCGGGTCTCCCACATGGGTGCAGGGTCCCAAAGCCTTGGGCCGTCCTCGACTGCTTTCCCAGGCCACAAGCAGGGAGCTGGATGGGAAGTGGAGCTGCTGGGATTAGAACTGTCGTGCATATGGGATCCCAGCATGTCAAAGGTGAGGACTTTAGCCGCCAGGCCATGGCACTGGGCCCACAGATTTCAATTGCTATCTGGTTTCACAGAGAAGGAAACAAGCTCTAAGAGCCACGAGGCACAGAGGCAGGACTGGTCACCCTGATTTAAATGAGGGTCCCTGCCAGTGCACTGGCTCAACTGGGTAAATTATCATCTTGCAAGTGTTGGCATCTTATATGGGTACCAGTTCGTGTCCCAGCTGCTCCTCTCTCCATGAAGCTCCCTGCTTATGGACTGGGATCGTAGTGGAAGATTGCCCAAAGCCTTGGGACCCTGCACCTACTTGGGATACCAGGAGACTCCTGGCTTCAGATTGGCTCTGCTCTGGCTGTTGCAGCCACCGGGGGAGTGAACCAGCAAATGGAAGATCTTTCTCTCTGTCTCTCCCTTACTTCTGTAAATCTGATCTGCTTTTCTTATAAAAATAAATAAATCTTAAAAAAAATAATAGGATATATCCCTAAGGGGGCTATTCTGGGGCAGATTCAGCACTTGCTCTCTGCATTCAAGCCCCTTCCTACTGCAAACTCACAGCCACATCCTTAAGCAGTCACCATGTGCTGACCCCTACCGTGCACCAGTTAAAGAATGAGCAGGACCTGCTGACACAGAATGAATGTAGACAGATGCAGGGGGTGGAGAATGCAGTGTGACCAAGAGATGGAGGCCCTGGACAAGGAGCTACCCAGGGCCACCTGGGACAGCTCAGGCAAGGCTCCTTGGGGATCACCGGTTCTGAGCTCTGAGTTGAAGGCAGCCAGAGGTTCCTGAATAGCCCTGGCCCAGTTGTTGAGCATGTGCAGAGAGAGCCCCCTGGGGGCCCAGATGTGACCATGGAAGGTTGGTGTCCTGGGTAGGTGTCAAGTATAGGCAAGAGCAAGGAAACTAGGGGATGACACGATGGCTCAGATTCCTTATGGGCATTGGTTCATGTTCCGGCTGCTCCACTTCCAGTTCAACTCCGTACTTCTGGCCTGGGAAAGCAGTAGAAGACAGCCTAAAGCCTTGGGACACTGCACCCGCATGGGAGATCTGGAAGAAGCTCTGGCTTAACTCTAGCCATCAGGGCTATTTGGGTGGGTGAGGCAGTGTGAACCAGCAGATGGAAGATCTTTTTGTATCTCCTTGTCTCTGTGAATCTGCCTTTCCAATAAAAATGAATAAATCCTTAAAATGAGTTTGGAAACAGCATGGTTGTGCAAGGTGCCAGGCAAAGGGACTTAGGGAGATACTGTAGATGCTTGGATTTGCTCAAGAGGATATGTGCATGAATGTTTGCATGTGTCTGCGAAGGAAGGAGAGGATTCCTGGGATGGGGTGGTTAAACTGAGAATGGAATCATTGGCAGGGGTGGGAAGGTAATGCCCAGCTTTCCATTTGACCTGGAGTCCTGGTACAGGGAGGAGGAGTCGCAGGCTCATTAATGGCCTTGGCGTGGGCATTGCTGAGTCGGAGGTTCAGGGGCTGGTCCTGGAAGAGGGTCACATACAGGTGTTTCCTCCAAAATCACAATGTGCTTGCAAAGCATGTGTGGTGCTCACGTCTGCCAAGCCTTCAGGCCCTGGAGAGCACTTTCAGGGATGTCTGTGAGCACTGTCAGCAGTACTGTAGCCCTGGTGCAGGGGACTGGGAGGCTATGCAGGTGCAAGAGTCAAGGCCAAGGCCAGAGGCCAAGGCGATGCAGCACTAAACAGCAGGCAGCAGGCATCCAGAGATGGAGGAACCCCAAGGAGAAGGACAGGGGAGGGAGGCGTTATCCCACAGAGCAGGTGTCTCACAGGAATCCTTGCATTGGTAGAAGCAGGTAGCAGGGATACACACCACTCTTTCTTTCTTTCTTTCTTTCTTTCTTTCTTTCTTTTTTTTAAGATTTATTTGTTTTTACTGGGAATAGATTTATGGGGAGAAGGAGAGACAGATCTTTATCCACTGATTCAATCCCAAGATGGTCATAACTGCTGGAGTTGAGCCAATCCAAAGCCAGGAGCCAGGAGCTTCCTCCAGGTCTCCCACATGGGTGCAGAGTCCCAAGGCTTTGGGCAATCTTCCACTACGATCCCAGTCCATAAGCAGGGAGCTGGACTGGAAGTGAAGCAGCTAGGACAGGAACCAGCACCGATATAGGATCCCTGGTTTGGAAGGTGAGGATTTAGCCAACTGAGCCATTGTGCTGCCACCCCCTTTTAATTTTTTTAAAAACATCATTTACATAGAGGAAGACATGCTCATGTGGATCTTGATCAGGGTCAGGAGGACATAGGTATGGAGGAAGGTGGGTAGGACAAATGTTTTAATTTTCTTTTTCTCTCTTGTCTGCAGGGAAAGCAGCAGAGGGGGCCATTCTGACGTAATTTCTTGCAGTCATGTTACGTCAGCACCTGGGTTTGGGGGACAGTCATTTGATGATACCTTAGAAACCCTGATGTGCGGAAGGATGTTCTGAGGGTATGACTTGAGTGATATTTACCCACGTGGGAGACCTGGCTCCTGGCTCCATCCTGGCCCAGCTCTGGCTATTGAGGCCATTTAGGGAGTGAATTAACGGACAAAGATGTCTCTTTCTGTCAGTCTACCTTTCAACTACTTGAGAATGAGAGAAATGGAATGAAGGCTCCCATCTGCTGATTCATCCCCACCCTTCATCCACAGGACTTCAGTCCAGGTCTCCCTCATGGCTAACAGGAATCCAGCTTCCAGCTCCTTCCCTGCAGGCAGGGTCTGGGGTTAGCAAACAGGTGGAGATGGAGCCTGAAGGCAGGAATCAGCCATGGGCAGCAGATGTGTTACCGCACCAACACCCCCGCGGCTAAATGCCCACCCCTCTTGCTGTTCTCCCTACCCCCTCTTACCTTACTGCCTCAGTCTCCCCAGCCCACACCTGGAATCCACATTGAACTCTACCTTCCCCTACGCTTCTTCCTCTAGGTTCCCAGCGCAGTGGACAGACTCCCCACCAGACACCAGAGATGGGGAGTGGTGTAGAGGGGGAGGGGATGTCCTTCTCAATTCTTCACCTCCGTGCTGTGAACCAGTCACCTAGTTCCAGCGAATCAGCTCTTGGTGCCTCTTCATTCCTGGAGTGTCCCTGTTGTTACCTGATCTCTCTTTCTTTCTCTCTCTCTCTCACACTCACACATTCCTCCAAGATCCCCGCAGCTGCCTCTTGTGTGCCAGTCCACCTGCTGCCCCGCTCTTCCTCACTGCACCCTCTACACTCCTGCTGGGCAGTGAATGTGCAGGGGCCAGGACCGTGCCCTCAGGCAGCCCCGTCCAGGGATGGCCCCACACCCTCAGTCCAACACACCCTGGCCTTGGTCTTCACCCTGACAGGTTCTCGCTGGTCTGTAGCGCCACAGAGGGCAGACCTGCTTGGGGCAAATGGGGTGTGTCCAGGCTTTGGGTGAAGTTCCAAGGAGGGCTAACACACACTAATTATCGGGCCATGCCGGAAGCTAAATTACAGACATCCTCGTGTTACAAACACAGGCCAGGAGGCATCTGGCAGCTGAGCCAGAGCTCATTTTGCTGCCCTTCAGCCACTCCTCTGTGTCCACCCGGGGACTGCAGTCTCAGCCAGGGCTTTCCACGCCCCATGCAGGGGCTGGCGGGGGCTGGCAGGGGCTGCAGGTTCTCCAGGGAACTTGGGTTCCCTCCTGCAGGCAGCTGCTGCTGACTGAACCTGCACACCTTCTCCTTGGCAGGGGACCAAGCAGATCAAATACTCCATTTCCCCAGCTCTAGAGCAGGACTTTTTTTTTTTTTTTTTTTAAGATTTATTTATTTTTATTGGAAAGTCAGAGGAGGAGAGACAGAGAGGAAGATCTTCCATTCACCGATTTATTCCCAAGCAGCTGCAACAGCCGGAGCTGAGCCGATCCGGAGCCAGGAGCCAGGAGCCTCTTCCGGGTCTCCCACGCGGGTGCAGTGTCCCAAGGCTTTGGTCCGTCCTCGACTGCTTTCCCAGACCACAAGCAGGGAGCTGGATGGGAAGTGGGGCTGCCGGGATTGAAACCAGTGCTCATATGGGATCCTGGCACATGCAAGGTGAGGACTTTCACAGCTAGGCTACTGTGCTGGGTCAATGCAGAACTTTTAAACACAGGGAGGGTTCCACTCAGATCAAGCGTGTCAGCCCCTAGAGGAGTAGTGCACATTGGAAATGCTGGTTTCCTGGGTCCTAGCCCCCTCCTGAGACTGGCCAGGTGACTCTCCCTACTTCAAAGTGTCCTAACTTCCCATCCTACAGAAAGAAATCCACATTTCTTTCTTTCTCTTTTCTCTACTTATTTCAAAGAGTTGCAGAGAGAGGAGAGAGAGCTCTTTCATTCACTGGTTCACTCCTCAAGTGGCAACAATGGACAGGGCTGAGCCAAGTCAAGAGCTTCTTCCAGGTCTTCCATGTGGGTGCCGGGGCCCAAGCACTTGGGCTATCTTCTGATGTTTTTTTCCAGGCCGTTAACAGGCAGCCGGATGGGAATTGGAGCAGCCAGGACTCGAACTCATGTGGGATGCTGGCATCATAGATGATAGTTTCACTGGCTCCACCGCAACACTGGCCCCCAAATCCAAATTTCTTATAAAATCATTGGGCCCCCTTGGGGTTCTGGTTGCTGCCTGCAGTCCTTCCTTCTGTTCTGCTTCATTCCTTGAAGCAAAACCCACTCATTCCTGTAGAATCAAAGCTGGGCCTAGATGAGGTGAGCACAAAACTTGGCAGAAGCAGCTGTGGTCAGTCGTCGATGGGAGCCAGCGGTGACCGCCAGCAGTGACCGCCAGCAGTGGCCTGCGTGTGTCTGCACGCTGGGCAGGGCAGGGAGCGCAGTGCTGAGGTGTTCTCCGCGGCTCAGTCAGCCCAAAGCTAATCAAGTCTGCAGATCTAATTTCCAGTTTACAGGAACTATGAGGTAAACAACACCATGAGGAAGCAATCAGAGAAATCTAGAAGGTGGGACGCGATGTCTGTAATTTAAACACTTTAGTAATTCAACGCGTTGGGGGCATGGGGAGGAAAGTTCTTCTAGATTTAAATGAGACTTGGGAGATCCAGCCCAAGGGAATGTGCCTGTCTTACTTAGACTCTCCACTGGGACAGACCAAGTGACAGGAGCACTGTGGGGGGGGACCCTGTAGGCAGATGTGCACCCAGCCTAGGCGTCAGGTGACACGGAGGAGCAACTGAGAATCATCTTTCTGTCTGTCTCTCTGTTTTTTTTTTTTTTTTTTTAAGATTTATTTATTTCATTACAAAGTCAGATATACAGAGAGGAGGAGAGACAGAGAGGAAGATCTTCCGTCCGATGATTCACTCCCCAAGTGAGCCGCAACAGGCCGGTGCGCGCCGATCCGAAGCTGGGAACCAGGAACCTCTTCCGGGTCTCCCATGTGGGTGCAGTGTCCCAATGCATTGGGCCGTCCTCAACTGCTTTCCCAGGCCACAAGCAGGGAGCTGGATGGGAAGTGGAGCTGCTGGGATTAGAACTGTCGCCCATATGGGATCCCAGCGCGTTCAAGGCGAGGACTTTAGCCGCTAGGCCACGCCGCTGGGCCCTCTCCTTCTCTCTGTATATCTGCCTTTCCAATAAAAATAAATCTTAAAAAAAAACTTTAAAAATAAATAAAAACAATGTAGTAATATCTAATAATTAACATCTTAATTTTTTGCTTAACTATTTAAAGTGATTCTGAGTTTATGTGGCAATTTACTCTAAAATATTTCAGGAATTCTTGCTACAATATTATGATCACACCTCATGAAATTCTCAGTTGCTTCAAGGAATGAAGCAGAACAGAAGGAAGGACTGCAGGCAGCAACCAGAACCCCAAGGGGGCCCAATGATTTTATAAGAAATTTGGATTTGGGGGCCAGTGTGGCGGTGGAGCCAGTGAAACTATCATCTCCACTGTTGACTCCTATGCAAGGATGAACAGCATACCACACGCACACGACAGGACAGAGGGAGGGCAGGGCTCTTCTATCCCCTCATCTCTCTCCATCCTAATCAGTGGTCTTTGTGGGTGTGCAATCCCCGTCACCTCTGTAACAAACATTCCCCAGAACACTGAATTAAGAAAATGCGCATGGGATGGGTGTGGGGTCTAACAGTTTTGATTGTGGCTGTACAAAGCCTGGCCCCGGCTCCTGGTTCCAATTTCCTGCTAATGCAGATGCTGAGCCAGCGAAAGGAACAGTTTATGCAGCCAGGTCTCTGAAAAATGGGCTTGAGTTCCTAGCTCCCAGCCCTGGCCGCCTGGTCCTTGGGTATTTGGGCATAAATCAGAGGAAGCGGACTCTATTTTTTCTGTTTGTCTAGTGCTGCTGCTCGATTGAATAAATTTTTTAAAAAGGAAAGAAAGAAAGAAAGAAAGAAAGAAAGAAAGAAAGAAAGAAAGAAAGAAAGAGAAAGAAAGAAAAGAAAGAAAGAAAGAGCGAGCTGCTTATAATAGATTGACACTATGGTCTGAGTGGCTGAAAGGAGCGAGGCCCCTGGGGAGGGGGGAGGGGGGACCAGGGACACCCCCCCCCACCCGGACATCCCTGAGCAGGGCTGTCAATCCCAGGTGTTTGGAAGGCCACAGGACCTATCTCCTTAGACCGCAGACTGGAAGCTGGTAGGGACTCCGCCACCCCCCCACTCACCTGGTTGATGTCGCTTAAGTGTGCAGTTCCTGGTGGCACAGGGATGTGGATGCTGATGGCTTGAGGTAGGCTGACTTTGGGGGACCCTGAAAATGCTTCTGTAGAGGCACAGTGAGGCATGGGGGGCAGAACCGAGCTTGCCGCAGCCCCGGGTGACCCCTGGTGATCACCCCTGGTGATCGCAAAGTGATGGCTGGATATGACAAAGTTCTGGATGAAGACTCGAGGGACGTTTGGAGTGGAAGAAGGGAAAATGAGTTTGCCCTGGAGAGCAAGAAAGACTTAGCAAGCCTCGCAGCAAGCTGGCAAGGCCAGCATCCAACCTTTCTGGAAAGAAGAGGTGGCCAGCACTGCGTGCTGAGAGGTGACAGGGAGAACCAGCCAAGCCACCTGGTTCCAGTGAGATGGAGAACCCTGGGGCCTCTGCTGGAGCTATTTCAGCGGCGGCTGGGGAGGGAGCAGATGGCAGTGGGTTGAGAAGTGAGTGGGAGGTTAGAACAGGAGGACAGAGGGTGTGGACAGTGCTGTGCTGTGCTAGGGAGAGGGGTGGGGCGGGAACCTCGGGTTGAGAGGAGAGGAGAGGCAGGGAGAACTGGGGAGGAACAAACCCAGGAGGGCCGGTGCTGATGGTGGCGACTGGTGGTCCTCGGGACAGGCACTGGATTATGCTGGGTCCACGACTGCCTGCTTCGTGTGCCCCTGTTTATCCCCTGGGACGCGGGTGTAAAGTCGCCTTCCTCCGGGGCAGGCCCAGGGTCATCCCTGCATTTTCTCCAACTAGCCTGTAATGTCCACTTCGGCCGCTAGGGTGCGTCTCGGTCATCTCGGACTCCCCAGGGCTTGCGCCATGGCCAGCGCTCTGGGCCGGCGCAGAGCTGGGTGACCCGACTGGGGACACTCGAGGACCCTAAGGAGGGCAGCCGGAAATCGATCCTCGCGGAATGGGAACGTGAAGCAGCAGAGGAAAAGGGCGCGGGCAGCCCAAGCCACAGCTGGCAGCTCTGAGCGGCCTTTCCCACTCAGTCCTGGCCACCCCCACTCCGCCCAGCCCCGGTGACTGGTCTCCCCGACTTTACCGGAACGGAATCTCCACCAGGCGGCGTCTTTCCCAGCTCTGTGCTTCCAGCGCACACAGGGGTCCCGTAGATTGCCTGGTTCAATTTGAGTTGCAGATAAATAATACAGCATGGAAAATGATTTATTGTCTTCTACTTGAAAAGCAAAGGGACAGAGAGAGATCTTCCATCCGCTGCTGCACTCCCCACATGGTTACAACAGCCGTGGCTGGGCCAGGGCAAAGCCAGGAACCTGGAACTCTCTCTGGGTCTCCCATTTAATTGCAGGGGCCTGACCACCTGAGCCATCCTCTGTTCCCTCCCAGCATGCACGAGCAGGCCGCTGGATGGCCAGCTGGGGCTTGAACTGGCACACTGATAGGGTAATCTGTGAATGCATCGAGACCCAGGCGGAGTTCCTGGCTCCCAGCTTCAGTTTGGTCCAGGTTTGGCCATTGTGACCATTTTGGGGAGTGAACCAGCAGACGAAAGATCTCTTTTTCTGTAACTGCCTTTCAAGTAAATAAATACATCTTTATGAAAATAAACATAACCCAGTATGTAAACATAACCTCAAAAAGAATGGAAGAGAATATTTATCTTTTAGCATCATTAAGTAGCCAGTTGGCATTCCATTTTCTTTTTTTTTTTAAGATTTTATTTATTTATTTATTTATTTATTTGAAAGTCAGATATTCAGAGAGGAGGAGAGAAAGAGAGGAAGATCTTCCGTCCGATGATTCACTCCCCAAGCAGCAATGGCCAGAGCTGAGCTGATCCGAAGCCAGGAGCCAAGAGCTTCTTCTGGGTCTCCACCTGGGCGTAGGGTCCCAAGGCTTTGGGCCATCCTCAAGTGCTTTCCCAGGCCACAAGCAGGGAGCTGGATGGGAAGTGGAGCAGCTGGGATTAGAACTGGTGCCCATATGGGATCCAGGCTCCCAGTGCGCTCAAGGCAAGGACTTTAGCCGGTAGGACACTGCGCTGGGCCCAATAAATCCTTTTTTTACGATTTTTTTTTGAAAGGTAGATTTACTGAGAAAAAGAGACAGAGACAGATTTTCCATCCACTGGTTCATTCTTTAAGTTGCTGCAATGGCTGGAGCTTAGCTTCTTCTATGTCTTTCATGTGGTGCAGGGTGCTTTCGGCCATTCTCCACTGCTTTCCCAGGCCACAAACAGGGAGCTGGACGGGAAATGGAGCGTCCAGGACATGAAGTGGCATCCACATGGGAGACTGGCAGTTGCAGGTAGAAAATTAGCCTATTGAGCCAAAGCACTTGGCCCAGAGGCACCAGTTTGAGTCCTGGCTGTTTTATTTCCACTCCACTTCCCGCTAATGCTCCTGGGAAAGCAGCTAAGGATGGCCTCTATACCCACTTGGGAGATCTGGAACGAGTTCCTGGTTCCTGGCTTCAGACCAGCCCCGCTTGGGCTGAGGTAGCCATTTGGGGAACGAACTAGTGGATAGAAGCTCTGTCTCTCCCTCTCTCCTCTGTAACTGCTTTTCAAATAAATAGATCATTTTAAAATGTGCATTTTACTGTATGCAAACCACACTTTAATACCCGTGACTTTTACTTAAAGATTCATTTGTTTTTATTGGAAAGTCAGATATGCAGAGAGGAGGAGAGACAGAGAGGAAAATCTTCCATCTTCTGATTCACTCTCCAAGTGACGGCAATGGCATCCTGGCACGTTCAAGACGAGGACTTTGGCCGCTAGGCCACTGTGCCAGGCCCAATACATGTGATTTTTAAAATGGAGGCGGAGGCGGAAGTAGGCAGGATGCTGGTCCAGACCTGAGTCTGTGACTGGAGGGAGCTCTATGCCAGGGAGGGCACAGCCCTGCTGGGTGGGGCCAGTGTCACTCTGATCCTGGGAGCAGGAAGGACTTCCCTCTTTGTCCACTGTAATTATGCGTGTGACCTAGGGGAGCTGGCTGCCTGGCCCAGCTTGGTCCTGGCTGTGCCATTTGCCAACCATGTGACTTGGACAACAACTTAAATTTCTTTTTTCTTATTTTTTTCCCAGACGATATACAAGAAAAGTTTCTTCTGTTGCTTATTATTATTATTTTTTTAAGATTTATTTTATTTTTATTACAAAGTCAGGTATACTGAGAGGAGGAGAGACAGAGAGGAAGTGGAGCTGCCGGGATTAGAACCAGCAGCCACATGGGATCAAGGCGAGGACCTTAGCCACTAGGCCACGCCGCCAAGCCCTGCTTATTATTTTTTAAAAATTTATTTATTTTTTATTGGGCCCTGTAATGTTGATATTATTAGGAATACATGATAGGGTCCAGTGAGTTAGCCTAGTGGCTTAAATCTTCATCTTTCATGTGCTGGGATCCCATATGGGCACTGGTTCGTATCCCGCCTGCTCTGCTCCCCATGTCAGCTCCCTGCTTGTGGCCTGGGAAAGCAGTAGAGGACAGTCCAAAGGCAGATATACAGAGAGAAGGAGATACAGAGAGAAAGATCTTACATCCCCTGGTTCATTCCCCAAGTATCAGCAACAGCTGGAGCTGAGCTGATCTGAGCTGCTTCTTTTATTTAAAGAAAAAAAAAGTTTCTGTAGTCATTCAGAAGGCACAGTGGCAGGAAGAAAGGGAGAAACAGCAGAGAGAGGGTGAGGAATGAGAGAGATGGCCTGTCCACAGGTTTACTCTTCAAATGGCCGAAGCCAGGAGCCTGGATTTCCAGCGGGGGGTCTCCTGTGTGCGTGGGAGGGATTCAGGGCCTAGGGCTGTTACCTGTGGCTTTACAGGTATGTTAGCAGGGAGCAGGATGGGAAGCAGAGCAGCCTGTGCTTCAACCAGCAGGATTCTGCGTGGGAAGCTGATACCCCACACTGTGGCTTAAACCACAGTGGCGTGACACCTGCCTTCTCACATCATTTGTAACATTGATATGACATTGATTTTTTAAAAGATTTATTTATTTCTATTGACAAACAGATCTACGGAAAGAAGGAGATACAGAGAGGAAGATCTTCCATCCGCTGGTTTACTTCCCAAGTGGTTGCAGTGGCCGGAACTAAGCTGATTCAAAACCAGGAGCCAGCAGCTTCCTCAGGGTCGCCAATGTGGTTGCAGGGTCCCAAGGTTTTTGGGCCGTCCTCGACTGCTTTCCCAGGCTACAAGCAAGGAGCCGGGTGGGAAGTGGAGCAACTGGGACTTGAACCAGCGCCCACATGGGATCCTGGCGCATGCAAGGTGATGACTTTAGCCACTAGGCTACTGTGTCAGGCCTAGTATCATCTTTAATATATGTATATCTTTAATAAGCTTTTGGGCCTGGCGACCTGGAAGATGACAACTCTTGGCTTCACCCAGCCTAGTCCTAGCTGTTTGCAATCATTTGTGGAGTAAACCAGCAAACCAGTAAAAGGTCTCTCTCCCCTCTCTCTGTAACTTTGCCTTTCAGATAAACAAATAAATCCTAGGGGCAAAGTTCTGCTATAAGCCACTGAGTCAGACACTTTAAATGGACATTATGGGCCAGGTGCAGTAGCCTAGTGATCCTGCTCCGGTATGAGAGACCCAGAGGAAGCTCCTGGCTCCTGGCTTCGGATCGGCTCAGCTCCAGCCATGGTGGCCACTTGGGGAATGAATCAGTGGACAGAAGATCTTCCTGTCTCCCCTCTCTGTAGATATTTTCCGATAAAAATAAGTAAATTAAAAAAAAATAGGTCATGTATGTTGATACATTTCACTTAGTGGTGCTATCACATTGCATCAGAGTGAGGCATAAATGACAGAATTCTGAGACCCCACTCTAGTGCCACCCAAGCTCCTACAGGCTGGAATCCGGGTGCAGCTCCCCACAGTGCCTTCCTACTAGGAAACAGACAGCTGGGCAGGCCCCCTGGCCCACAGAGCCCAAGGGCCTCCTGTGCCCTGAACTGGAGGTGTCCCATGGCACTCAGTGGTTGTCCAGGGGAGGGAGGCTGCTGAGAAGGGTGCGCACCCTCAAGTCCGGGCTGAGGACGGGCTCCAGTGCCCTCTGCTGTAGGTGGCAGGAACTGCAGCAACACTGTCACCCAGCCTGGGGAAGCCACTGTTGCATTGCTTTCTTAGGCAAGGATGTTGCGACTCTCAAGGTCCAAGTCGCTGGCTCAGGGTGGCTCAGCTGGCACTTTGAGTCCACGTCCTCTGAGAAAGGGTGGCTCAAGCTGCAAGCTCACAGGACACCTCACTGTATTCTGGGGTGCTGATTTAGAGGATGGGAAAGTGAGACAGGGAGGATTCCTGGGGGAGGAGAAGGGGAGCTCTCCACAGTAACGGCCCTCGCTGGGTTCCCCGATTGGGGTGGGGCTGGCAGGGGCAGAGGCTGCGCTGTACATCATGGACACTCAACTTGCTGCGACTGGAAAAACGTGCAGGAGTCAGGAACCCAACCAGGAAGGCGCCTTCCCCAGTCTGAGTTCCCGTAGCTGGGACTGAGCCCCCGCCTCAGGCAGGCATGCAGGCGACTACCCTTTGCCCTGCATGAAGACCTCTTGTCCTTCCAGAACCTTCCTCTATGTATGCGTGTGTGTGTGCGCGCACAGACTGAGGTCAGGGCTCTGGGGCGGTCAGGGTCTGGACCCAGGTGGCCAGGCAGGACCACACCACCCTGAGGGTGGCTGCCCTGTACACTTCGTTTGCAGATGACATAGTAGGGCTATTTTGAGCAACAAAACACTCCACACCCTCTTAGCTCCGCCTGGCCTAGCAGAAAGGAGGTGGGGGAGCTACAGCCTCCCATCTCTTTCTTCTCGCATAGCGCTGCGATAACACGGACAATTTGTGGCTGCTGGTAGGGTGGGGGTACAGGCAGCACCCCCACAATCCAGTCCCCATTCTCAGATACCCATCTCTGCATTACCACAGGAGAGAAGCAGCCATATTCCAGTGCTTGGTTTTCACCCAGAGATACAGAAAACGAGCGTCGGGCTCTACTTCCTACAAATTTTTTCCTATTGTGCCTGGACTGTTCCAGACACTGGGTACGACCGCGGCAGGGGAGGCAGACCCTGAAAAAGAACATGACCCCCTTCAGACTCTCTTGTTACTCTACAGGGCAGGAAGGAAGGGCACTGGGGGAAGGGGAGGGGCGAAGCTGCTGGGGGGCGCGTGGGCTGCACCACAGCCGCTCCTGGGGGTCTTCTCCTTGTCCAGATGGGGGGAGGAGCATGTGTCCTCACCTCAGCCCCCCCTCTTTTTTTTTCTTTTTGCATCTCAGGCCTGGGAGAGCAGAGTCCTGGGATGGCTGTAGCTCCTCAGAACGAAAAGATGGGAGGAAGATACTGCGTCCTCAGCATTGCCTAATTGACGCTTTGTGTGTGTGTGTGTGTGTGCGCGCGCGCGCGTGGGGTGAGCACACCTTCCTAATTTCCTAAACATTCAAACTACCAAGTTTTTCCAGCTCACCGAGCACGTGCAGAGGCGGGGAAAACGCCCCACCCGCACGAGCCTTCCACGAGCCTTTGCGGCACGCACGGCCTGACCCCCTTAGCCCATCACCTCCCTTCACGTTGTGACCCCAGCACTGTTTTTGTTTTTCAGTTTGTTGAGGTGGTGGGGGGGAAGGGGTAACTCTTCCTGGCGGGATCCCGGCGGCACAGGGAACCCATTTTACAGATGTGAAAAGCGTTTCTCGTCAAAGGGGAAGGGCGGTCGCTCCGGCGCGCAGGACGCCACGGGGCGCCGGCCCCTCGGTCGCCGGCTGCAGGCTGTAGGCTCCCCGCTTGGCTCCCGGCTCCCCCGCTCCGGGCTGCAGGTTCCCCTGCCCCCGGCCCCGGGCTGCAGGTTCCCCGGCTCCCCCGCTCCGGGCTGCAGGCCCCCCGGCCCCCGGCTGCAGGCTCCCCGGCTCCCCGGCTGCAGTCTCCCCGCTCGGCTCCCCCGCTCCCGGCTGCAGGCTCCCCGCTCGGCTCCCCCGCTCGGCTTCCCCGCTCCCGGCTGCAGGCTCCCCGGCTCCCCGTCCCCGGCTGCAGGCTCCCCGCCTGCAGGCTCCCCGCTCGGCTCCCCGCTCGGCTCCCCCGCTCCCGGCTGCAGGCTCCCCGGCTCCCGGGCTCCCCCGCTCCCCGCTCGGCTCCCTCCCAGCCGCCGCCGCGCCGGGTCCACGTGTTGGTGTCTGTGTGAGGAATGGGGACGGGGGCGGTGCCGCCGGAGGGGTGGGGTCGGCGCGCGCGTCACGGGCCGGGCGGTCCAATCAGCGGCGCGCTCGCGGCCCCGGCGCTGGTATTGGGGCAGCGAGGGGGCAGTTCTCTAGAACGCGGTCTCCGGGAGCCAGCGGGGAAGAAAGAAGCCGAGCGGGCGGAAGGCGCCCTCCCCGCCGCCTGGGCCCGGGCACCGGGTGCCGGGGCCGGGGTCCTTCCCGCCTCCCCGCGGCCGCCGGCCGCTTTGTTTTCGTCCCCGCCTGTGTGCTCCGCGCGAGGCAAGAGAGCCGGGGAGACGGAGGTGCGGGTGGGCTCCCGCCGAAGCTGACCGGAGAACGCGGCGGCAGGAAGGGCGGCCGACCGCGCCGGGACTCGCGGGGGACCCAGGCGTCCGGCCGCCGGGAGGGCCGCGTGACGAGCTGCAAGAGGGAGTCGCGGAGCTGTGCGGCCCGGGGCGTGTGGACCCCGGGAGGGCTTGCCCGTGAGGAGAGAGACCTCCCCGTCCAGGGGGGGTGGCGATGTTCTCCACGCCCGTGGGCTCTTCGGGCAGCCAAGGCATCCGGCCGCTGGGACCCGGGCCCCCTCAGTCGCCACCTCTGCGGGCTGCTCCATGGAAACTCTGTGTCCCCCTGCCCGGCTGGCAGTGCCGGCGTCCCCGCGAGGGTCGCCCTGCTCCCCCACACCCCGGAAGCCGCGTCGGGGGACCCAGGAGTTCTCTCCGCTGTGCCTACGTGCCCTTGCCTTCTGCGCCCTCGCCAAGCCCCGGGCGTCCTCTCTGGGCCCGGGATCGGCGGAGTCGCCGCCACCGCCGCCGCAGCGGACACCGGTGCTGCTGGGCTCTCGTACCCCGCCGCGCCCCGGCGGCTGGGCCTCGGATGGCCTGAAGCACCTCGGGGGACAGGCCGGGCGGGCCAGCGAGCCGAAGCCCCCGGCCGGCCAGGATGCCGACGATGCCGGGTGCCTCGGCGGTGGCGACGGAGAGGAAGAAGAGGGCGGAGGCAGTTTCCCGCACTTGGTCGCTCGCTCCTGCGCACCTCCGGGCCAATGCCCGGAGCCCCGGCGCCCTCGGGAATCTCCGACCAGCTCCGCCTCGACTCCGCCTCGGCCAGCTCCGGCTCTGCAGTCCCAGCCGGGCGCAGCCGGCAGCCCGCCTCCGGAGCGCGACTCCGGGCCTCCGCTGCCACCTGCGGGCCTCTCCTCGGCCGAGTCCGCGGGTCCCGGGCCCGCCCCGGAGCCATCTCCGCTGGACCAGGCCGCCGTTGTCGACGAGGAGGCCCCGCCGAGCGCCCCCGAGGCCGGGGCCGCCGACCCCTCGACGGCCACCGCCGCGCCCGCCGAGCTCCGCCAGGAGCATTTCGACCGTCTCATCCGCCGCTCGAAACTCTGGTGTTACGCGAAGGGCTTCGCCCTGGACACGCCGCCCGTGCGCCGGGGGCCTGAGCGGCCGGCGGCCAAAGGGGCGGCGCGGGGAGCGGCCAAGAAGCGCCGGCGGCCTGCGCCCCCGCAGCGCAGCGCCCAGCCCCGCAGGCCCGCGCCGACGCTGCCCACCGCCAGCACCTTCAGCCTCCTGGACTGCTTCCCCTGCCCGCCGGCCCTGGTGGTGGGCGAGGACGGAGACCTGGGGCCCGCGTCCTCGCTCCGCCTGCAGGGCAACGCCAGGCCGCCGCCGGCCCACCCAGTGTGGCGGTGGCAGATAGGGGGGCCCGCCGTCCCTGAGCCCCCTGGCCTCAAGTTCTGGGGGATCAACTTGGAGGATCCCTGAGCGCGCGAGGCCCAGGGCACCTCCCAAACTGCAGGCTGGTTGGAGTGGGGGAAGAGGAGGCTCGCTGGGCGGATTGGCCAGGATCCTTCTGGTTCGGTGGGCCAGTGACAGTGATCTTCAAGTACCTAAGGGGTCGGCGTGACATTCCCTCCCCTTCGGCGAAGGCTTTACCGAAAAAGGCCCAGTGTCACAGATTGCGTCCCTCCCCCTCGGATCTCCCGGGGCCTTCACCCCAGGGGTAGCGAAGGAGACCACCGCTCAAAGACCAAAAGAGACCGTCCATGGTGATGGACAAACCGGTTGTTTCCGCGTCGGTGGGCGAGCCTGGGGGTGCGGGGCCGGGGTGGGGGTGGGGAGGTGATTGGCAGCTCCCTGGGGGCATCCCCCACCCCCACGGCCCAGGCCTTTAACCCTTCACTCCGCCTCAGGCCTTCCCCCAGCACGCTGAGCGCCGCTGGAGCCTGGGGGAGGGGAGGGGTAGTTGGAGCCGAGGGAAGATTCCGCCCCCTAAGTTCAGGTGACCCCGAGTTGGTCAGATGTCCAGCCCTAGCCACCAGCTTTTTCCTTTTGTCCTGTGTTGGAGCTACCTTTTGAGTTTGCTGTTTGCTTTGGGTTCGCAAGGTCTGGTGGGTGAGAGACCCTCCCTCCGCCTGCCCCAGTTTACCCTCCCTGATAAAAGGGGCAGGGCTGAGTGGATGGGGCCTGTGGCACCCCAGGGAAAGCAGTGGAAGGAGGAATCAAGATCAGACAAACGAGTTACAGCTTAAGCCATCACCAAGGGGTGGAGAGAGGGGCAGAGGGAAGGCGCCCAAGCTCGGCTCTTTGGGAGGGCGGCAGGGCAGCCCCGGGAGCTGCTCCCGGGCTCCCAGGGGGCACAGCGTGGGTTTGAGAGGGCCTGGGGCCAGCGGAGGTCCTTTCAACTGGCCCTTCAGCTGCAGGCGTTTAGGGCGCTGTCAGGGGTCTGATGGATCCGAAGGGGGCAGGGCCGGGGGATTAGGGTTGGGGTCAGAGGTTGTGTTTTCCAGGCCGAATGGAGGGACAGGCCCTTGAGTCAGACGGGGGTGGCCTCGCTGGCCCTCCCCTGCCCAGGTGAGGTTAGTGCATGCTAGCAAAGGGACCCGGTGAGCCCCGCGGCACTAACAAGTGACACCCTCTTCCCCCGAGAGGGGTGAAGGAGGAACAGTCCCCAATGCGATGCTGGGGAAGGACTTGTCTCCTTTTCTGTGAAAATGCCATGTAAAAAGTTGTTATTGTTTGCATAGAGCAGATTCTTGAGAAAAACTGTGTTTGGAGCTCAAAAATATTGTTTGTTGGAAAAGCTGCCTCCTCTCCTTATTCTTGGCCTGGCGGTGGGTGAGGGTGGGCGGTGGGTGAGGGTGGGCGGTGGGTGAGGGTGGGCGCGGGGTGGGCGCTGCTCTCTCCTTAACATCTGGCCTTTATGAACCCTACTGACCTCCCCTCCCCCCTCCAGCTGTGCTGTGGGGAGGGGGAGGGCGGCGGGAGGAGGGATGGGAGAGTGTGCCTTCGTTTCCCCCAGAGTTATTGTGGGGAGCCACTCATCAGCCCCCCCCAAAAAAAAATTTGAGAAGGGGAGGAAGGAGGCCGGCAGGGGTGGGTGAGGCTCACTGGGCGGGGGTGGGTGGGAGGGGTGATGTTGGCCCAGAGGAATCCTCCCCAGCAAGAGGTGGGGGGCTGGGGAACCGAAGCTGGACCTGCGGCTTGCAGTCCCTCCCCTACCCCCTGCCAGGGAAGGGGTTAATTCCCAACCTGGGAGAGTTCAGGCGGCGGTGAGTTAAAAAACACACCTTTTGGCTTTTCTTGGAGCTCTCCGCTGGCTTGGGTTGGCAGCACCCCTAGGACTTCTGGGGAAGTGGAGTCACTGCGTCCACCGCCAGGGGCAGGTGTTGCTGCTGGATGTCCTCCCTCCGAAGGCTGCAGGCCATCCCTTCCTCATCTCTGCCAGCTGCTGGAGATCCCCCCCACATACACACACCGCTGTGGCCCCAGAACTGGGGTCTCTCTTATCTTCCATGCCCTGCCTCTATCCCAGCAACGCTCCGGGGTGGTTTTAGGGCCCAGCCAGCAGCCCCACATGTGCTGCTTCGGGCATTCCTTAATGTCATCCCATTTGCAAAAACCGGTTTTCCTAAACGAGGCCAAACTGGCAGGTGGCAGGGGTTGGGGTTACGACATGGACGTGTATTTTTGGGTTTCACCATTTCACTCACTACTGAAAGTCCTACCAGAGAGGAAACAGCTTGCTAGACTGCCTGGGGGAAGGAAGCTGCAGAGGAGCCCGATGGGGGGTGGAGGGGACAGCGGCCCTGCTGGATTTGGACCCACAACTTGTCCAGCAGCAGCCAGGGGATGGGGGAATTTGACCGGAGCTTTAAGCAAGCTGACCCCCAGGCGGCCACCCTGCTCTTCCCTATGGGTCCCGGGAAGCTGCCTCCCCTCCCGGAGTTCCCAGGTCCAGGCTCTCCACCTGCAGTCCTGGCTTCTCTAGCATAGGTCAGGAATGTGGAATTCCCAGGTTTGTGCCTGGTCTCTTAAGTTTGCCTATTGAGTTCTCCTACTTGGTCAGACTGTGAGGGTCCCTTCTCCCCAAGCCTCTGGGCTTCTGTCCTTCCTCCTCCTCGGGGGTCTGTCTCCCTCTCCACCCCTTTCTCCCCAGCTCCCTACCGTTTCCCCCTCTCTCTTGGGAGCCTTGGCCGCCCCTGCCCTTCTGCCCTCTGCCCCTTTAACCTTGGCAGCCTGACTTCTTGCCTTCTTAAAATTGCCTGTGCCAGGTTTCCTGTGATGGCCCTGGCACAGCTCCAGGGACTACCCTTCGGTCGGGCCTGTGGCCTGCGACACTGTCCATCTCCACGAAGGAGCCTGAGGATGCCCGGGGACTTGGCAGGGTTTTACCTGTCGCCTTTCCTTCCAGTCCCAGGATCCGACTGCATGTGACCTTCCCAGCTGAAAGCCAAGCTCCTTGTCTCCAGCCCCTGCCCACCTCAGTCCTTCCTCCCCTACCCTCAGCCCGGGATCTCATTGCCCATCACCTCCCTAGCACTCAGCCCCCCACCTTCTCAGCCTGACCCATAGCTGCTCTGCTCCCCAAGACCTCACCCACCTGCACTCCCTCATGGTCAGTGCCTACGTGCCTGGCTTGCTTTCCCCTCAGAACAGGCCACCTCCGTATGCAGAGAGCTCCCTGATGTCATTAAATGTAGCCTGCCAGGTCCTCAGGATGTAGCTGAAGCCTTCCTTCATGCCTTCGACCTCTCTGTGGGCTTCCTTCCCCAGAGCCCTACTTCTTTCTCTAGAGCCCATTTGAAAAGCCTCCTCCTCCATGCAGTTCTCCTTGGTCTCCCTGGCTGGAAGTGACCCAAGCCACCTCCAGACCTGCTGTGTCTAGCGGGGAATGTCAGTGGAGTGTGGAGGGAGGGTCTGGGTTTTGGAGTCCCACCCTGCCTACTCCCCTCTCTGTGGAAGAATCTTCTAGACCCAAGCTTTCTTTTCATTGCCTTGGCCTTCACGGGGAGTCCCACGTAGCAGCCACTTCACAGTTTTTGCACTTCCTGAGAAGATGCTGTCCGTAGTGCCCAGTCATCCTGTGTGGTTCATGGTATTTATTTAAGATGAAAATGGGGGTGGCTTGCGCTCTGCTACAGTCATCTTGTATCCTTACTTTTTCCCCCCTTAGGTTCTGGGTCAGTGTTCTGCACACAGAAGGTGCTTAATGCATGCGTGGTGTTTTCAGAGGTTTACTTCAGATACTACACTTGATCTCAGCCAAAAGGCCGAGAAGCCATCAGAGGTTTACTTCAAAAAGACCAGAGTGCAGGGACTTGGTGGCTGGCACTAGCCACCATGCAGTTTCAGCTTGTTTCCACTAGATGGTGCTGTCTGCCAGCATCAGGAAGGGGTGGTCCGATTAAATGTCTTGCAGGGTTGGGCTGTGTGTGCTGCAGAATTGTGCAATTGGAATTCCTGTTCTTTACGACCACCCTGCTGTCTGAGAGGATGGGATTAGCCCCTGGTCAGTATGTGGAGGCCAGAGACACATAGCCTGCCCCTCGAGGAGGGCAAAACAGGACAGGCATTCTCCTTAGGGTGTGGAATCTTCACACCTTCCCCCCAATCCCAATGGGTGCTGGGTGGTTCCAGCTGAGTGCCCCACCCTCTCTGAGCCTCAAACCAGGGGGTTGGTGGCTGTGAGTGACTCTGTCCAGCCACAATGATTTATTACAAAATGATGGCACTTAAATAATAGCATTTGGGATGGGCTATTGGCATAGCAGTTAAGGCCCTCAGCCCATACCGGAGTGCCAGAACTCTGACTCCAGCTTGTCCTCATGTGGCCCCTAGGAGACAGTGGTGATGGCTTACGTACTTGGGGTGCTGCTATCCATGAAGGAGATGCGGTGTGGTCCCCCAGCTGTGGTCATTGCAGTCATTTGAGGAGTAAACCCGTGGATGGGAGGTGTGCTTGCTCTCTCTCTTTCACTCAAATGAGTAAGTGTGGGGCTGACCGTGTGCCTGGGTCTCCCACCTGCTGGTGAGTGAAGCCATGCTCTGTTTTCTGTTGTGAAGCTCCTCTGTGTGTTATCTTCTGTGGATGGGGCTTAGATTGTTGGTGGGGTTTTAGTTTTATGTATAAAGCTACATGATCCAGTTTTTATTTATTTATTGTTAAGATTTATTTGTTTGCCATGAAAGAGTTATAAGAAACAGATAGGGATCTGTTCAATGTGCTGATCCACTCCCCAAGTGGCTGCAATGGCCAGAGCTAAACCGATCCGAAGCCAGGAGCCAGGAGCCTCTTCTGGGCCTCCCTTGCAGGTACAGGGTCCCAAGGCTCTGGGTCGCCCTCTACTGCTTTCTCAGGCCACACACAGGGAGCTGGATGGGAAGTGGAGCAGCTGGGACCAGAACTGGTGCCTACATGGGATCCTGGCACATGCAAGGTGAAGATTTAGCCACTAGGCTATGGCGCCAGGCCTAAAATATCTTGAGTGTCAGGGTAAGGAGTGTATTCCAGAAAGCAATAGAGAGCCCCCTGGGGAGCTTAGGCGGGCTATGACAGTCCTGCGCACTCCTTTGCTTGCTGTTTGTCCAGTGACTATTTAGTGAGCACCTGCTATGTGCTGGGCATTGGTGCCAAGCTTAGGAGCTAATGAACCTGGAAGGATGACAGGTTGGGGGAGGAGGGAGGTCCCAGGCCACGTGGAGAGCAGGTAAAGCATCCTAGCCAGAGGTTCCAGGTTCCCGGCTTCGGATCGGCGTGCACCGGCCCGTTGCGGCTCACTTGGGGAGTGAATCATCGGACGGAAGATCTTCCTCTCTGTCTCTCCTCCTCTGTGTATATCTGGCTGTAATAAAATGAATAAATCTTTAATAATAATAAAAAAAAGCATCCTAGCCGTGAGGACTGAAAGTGAGAGAGATCAGTGTGGCCAGAGGCTGGACTAGGTGCTTGGGTAGGGGCAGGTTTGCGGTGGAGCAGGCCTGTGACAACCAGATTTGCATTTGGAGCATTCACTGTGGCCCGTGTGGTTGTGTGGACAGAGGCGGGGTCAGGGGGAGGAGAGTGAAGTGATTGCAAGTGCGATGACAAAGGGAGACCTGGATTGGGGGTCAGTAGATCTCAGGAGGCTTGGCGCTGTGGCCCAGTGAGTTAAGCAGCCCTCTGAGACACTGGCATCCCATATACATGCCAGTTTCTATCCCAGTTTCTTTACTTCCGATCTAGCTCTTGTCAGTGAGCCTGGGACGACAGTGGAAGATGGCTGTTAGGGACCCTGCACCCATGTGGGAGATCTGGATGGAGTTTCCTAGCTCCTGGGGTCAGCCCAGTCCAGACCAGGCTGTTGGGACATTTAGAGGGTGAAATAAAGGATCTTGCTCTGTGGCTTTCTCTCTCTGCAACTCTGTCTTTCAAAGAAATAAATGTCTTTTTAAAAAAAATGAATAAATAGATGCTAGGATATGGCTTTTTAAAATAAAGTTGTTTGAAAGTCAGAGTTAACACAGACAGGGCAGGAGGAAGAGAAAGGAGAGTGAGGTCCTAGATCTGCTGATCAACGCCCCACACCAACTAACTACAATGACTGGATGGGCCAGTCCAAAGGCAGGAGCCTGGAGCTTCTTGCAGGTCTTTTACACATGAACAGGGAGCTTGATCAGACGTGAAGCAGCACAGACTCAAGCTGGCACCCACATGGGATGCTGGCGCTGCAGGCAGAGGTTTAATTTGCTACATCACAAGGCTGTCCTAGGAGCTGACCATGTCAGAGGCCAGATTGGGAGCATGCTGGGGTCTGTTTGCAGGGGTGTGTGGTCTAGGATGCCTGAGTGACAATGTCCAGGCAGCATTTGGGTCTAGCACTTAGAGAACAGGTGAGGCTCAGCAGAGCCCTTGTGTGTGGCCTGCCTGCCTGTGTGGGTGGAGCTGGGGGCAGGATGTAATGGCCTAGGGAGGAAGCGAGACATGGCTGGGACTGGCATGGTGGTACAGCACACTAAGCTGCTTTTTGAGACTCTGACAATTCATATTAGAGTGGCTGGCTGCCACTTCCTGTGCTTGGGAAAGCAGTGGAGAATGGCCCAAATGCTTGGGTACCTGCCACTTGTGTGGGAGACCCGTATGCAGGTCCAGGCTCCTGCCTGCATCCTGGCCCCAACCCTGCTAATGTGCCTGGGAAATCAGCAGAGGATGGCCCAAGTGCTTGGAACCCTGTACCTCCTGGGGAGACCCAGAGGAACCTCCTGGCTCCCAGCTTCAGGCCGGCCCAGCTGCCGTTTGGGTTGAGCTGGGCCACAGCACCCACTGGATTACATAAGAGATGGGGCAGGAGACAGAACTGATCTAGCAATTGCAACTACCGGTATTTGCATAGGCTTATGTGGCTGATGGACTGAGCAAGACTCTGTACTGATAAGCAGACACAAGAGAGGCCTGGGATCATTTCAGATAAGGTTTCCTTGGGGATCTCCCCCAAGTGAAACACTGGATTCAGAGCTCCAACCATTGGGAGAATCGCAGGATCTGTGGTCTGACCATGGAGTACGTGTGTCAGAACTGGGCCTCCCTCAGTGGCTTAGATGGAGCGGTGGACAGCATACCCAGATGCACATGGAGGCCTGCTGAGTACATCTGATACCATAGCAGAGGAAGGAAGACAAAACAAATTAATCGACTACCCCAGCCAAGCATTGACAGCAAGTATCTGGGTGAATGGAGACTTTAAGGTAGACTGTCAGCTAATGGACCGTGGAAGGACTTCCTTATTCTGGGAATGCTGAGACCGTTTATTGAAAACCACTTGAGCGGGCCCGGCAGCGTGGCCTAGCGGCTAAAGTCCTCGCCTTGAAAACCCCGGGATCCCATATGGGCGCCGGTTCTAATCCCGGCAGCTCCACTTCCCATCCAGCTCCCTGCTTGTGGCCTGGGAAAGCAGTCGAGGACGGCCCAATGCATTGGGACCCTGCACCCGCGCACTGGCCCGTTGCGGGCCGGTGCGGCTCACTTGGGGAGTGAATCATCGGACGGAAGATCTTCCCTCTGTCTCTCCTCCTCTTTGTATATCTGGCTGTAATAAAATGAATAAATCTTAAAAAAAAAAAAGAAAGAAAGAAAGAAAACCACTTGAGCGAACCCTCAGAGCATGTTCCACTGGGATGTTCCCTGGGATGGCATCAAGTGGCTGGTCTCCCTCCCCCGGGAACGAGGAAGTTGGGAGGCTGGGTGTGGCTCCCACCATTTCCCCTTTCCCCAGACTCAAGAAAAAGAAAAAGAAAATGTGGAAACAATGGTCTCACTCCCTTTCCCCTAATCCTCAACCCTTCCCACCCTGATCAAGTATGTAAACATCATCAAAAGTAAAATATATATATATGTGTGTGTGCGTATATATATATATAAAAATACATGTATAAAAAAAGAAAGAAAAAGAAAGAAATGGAGAATAGGGGAGCTCAGTGCAATGGCTCAATGGTTAAATCCTCACTTTCTAAGCGCAGGAATCCCATATGGGTGCCAGTGGCTCCACTTCCCATCCAGCTTGTGGCCTGGAAAGCAGTAGAGGAAGGCCCAAAGCCTTGGGACCCTGCACCTGCATGGGAGAGCCAAAAGAAGCCCCTGGCTCCTGGGTTTGAATCAGAACTCAGCTCCGGCTGTTGCGGCTACTTGGGGAGTGAGCCAGTGGACAGAAGATCTTTCTCTCTGTATCTCTTTCTCTCTGTATATCTGCCTTTCCAACAAAAATAAACAGAAATCGGACCCGGGTCCGGCGCAGAGGCCTAGCGGCTAAAAGTCCTCACCTTGAATGCGCCGGGATCCCCAAAGGGCGCTGGTTCTAATCTTGGCAGCTCCACTTCCCATACAGCTCCCTGCTTTGGCCTGGGAAAGCACTTGAGGACAGCCAAAAGCCTTGGGACCCTGCACCCACATGGGAGACACAGAGGAGGTTCCTGGCTCTTGACTTTGGATTGGCGCAGCATTGGCCGTTGCAGTCACTTGGGGAGTGAATCATTGGACGGAAGATCTTCCTCTCTGTCTCTCCTCCTCTCTGTATATCTGACTTTGCAATAAAACTAAAGTAACTCTTAAAAAAAAAAAAAGTGAAACCCACAGAGGAGGAAGGGACTGGCCTTGGCCAGAGGTCATGGTGGCACCTGGTGAGCCCTGCCAGGAGCATGGAGATTAAATGGGAAGTGGCAAGAAGTAGACCTAGCTAATGCAGGCATCTCTTTTGAGGAACTTCTATGGGGAAGGATCTAGAAGACGATTCAGGATATGGCATGAGGACTGTGAGAGAACAGGACAACAGCTGAGGAGGGTACTTTGCAGAGGGGCCTTGGCTGGGACCCAGAGCTCAAGCAGACAGAGAAGAAAAAATGTGTTCCGAAAGACAGAGGAGTGGGGGAGCCTGAGACAGGTGCATGGAGGCAACTTCCAGTCTTGGGAAGAGGGAGTCTGGGTTGAGGGCTGTGATAGGGGAGGGGAAGGTGGGGTAGGAGAAGCTACTAGAAACCAGGACTGATGGGGTAGCAGACCCTGGGACCTGGAGGTGAGGAACAACTTTTGGGGGGCAGAGAAAGGGAAGGACCAGGAGGGTGAGGGGCTGGAGTTGGGGATGGTGTGGCCAAGGGGGAGGTTCCTGGGGAGTGGGGCACCACCTGCCCTTTGGATTATACAAGGACCAGGTCAGGCCAGGAGGCAGCAGGATGTGAAGTGGGATCAGCGGGGTTGGGCTGGGCTGGTGAGCTCCCAGGAAAAGCGGGTAGTGCTGGGCGATGTTTTTGCCCTTTTCTGGGAGTCCAGTTGCCCTGCATGTTCCCTAGAGGATGTAGCATCTTAAGGAAAACAAGCTGTGAGGAGGTGGGTGAGGTGGGGGTGGGGATGAGACCTCCAGGCATCACCATTCATGTCATAACCCTGTGACTGCTGTGTCCCTCATTTGTGACACAAGGTCACCTACATGTCGTCCATGTAGGTGACCTGGATGGAGGTCCGGGTTCCTGGCTATGGCCAAGACTCGCTCTCACTGTATGGCCACTTGGGCAGTGAAACAGCATTTGGAAAATCTCTTTCTCTACCTCCCATCTCTCTGACTTTTAAATAAATAGAATATATAAATAAATCTTAAAAAACAAAAACAAAAAAACACAACTGGCATGGTGGCTCAACAGACTAATCCTGCACCTGCTAGTGCTGGTTGGTGTCCTGGCTGCTCCACTTCTTCTTTTTTTTTTAAAGATTTATTTATTTTTATTGGAAAGTCAGATATACAGAGAGGAGGAGAGACAGAGAGGAAGATCTTCCATACACTGATTCACTCCCCAACTGGCTGCAAAGGCTGGAGCTGAGCTGACCCGAAGCCAAGAGCTCAGAGCCTCTTCTGAGTCTCTCACACAGGTGCAGGGTTCCAAGGCTTTGGTCCAGGGAGCTAGATGGGAAGCGGGGCCTCCAGGATTAGAACCGGTGCCCATAAGGGATCCCGGCACGTGCAAGGCGAGGATTTTAGTTACTAGGCTGCCGTCCTGGGTCCATGGCTGCTCCACTTTTTTTTTTTTTTAAGATTTATTTATTTTCTTTTTTTTTTTATTTTTTTAAAAGATTTATTCATTTTATTACAGCCAGATATACACAGAGGAGGAGAGATAGAGGAAGATCTTCCGTCCGATGATTCACTCCCCAAGTGAGCTGCAATGGGCCGATGCGCGCCAATCCAAAGCCGGGAACCTGGAACCTCTTCCAGGTCTCCCACGCGGGTGCAGTGTCCCAATGCATTGGGCCGTCCTCGACTGCTTTCCCAGGCCACAAGCAGGCAGCTGGATGGGAAGTGGAACTGCTGGGATTTGAACCGGCGCCCATATGGGCTCCCGGGGCTTTCAAGGCGAGGACTTTAGCCGCTAGGCCATGCTGCCGGGCCCAGATTTATTTATTTTCATTGGAAAGGCAGATTTACACAGAGAAGGAGAGAGAAAGGTCTTCAATCCCGATTCGCTCCCCAAATGGTTACAATGGCTGGAGTTGAGCCCATCCAAAGCCAGGAGCCTTTATGGGGCGCAGCCAGTGATAGCCAGCAACTCTTGACAGTGGAGAAATGGAATGTGGCTGTGCCCCCACCTGCTGTTCACGGCTTGGGCAAGGCAGCTGCACTTCTAATCCAGCTCCCTGCTTGTGGCCCTGGAAGGAAGCAGAGAATGGCCCACGGCCTTGGGCTTCTGTGGCCTTGTGGGAGATCCTGACAAGTTCCCCATTTGGAGGATCTTTCTCTTTGTCTCTTCTCTGTAAATCTGCCTTTCCAATAATAATAATAATATACATATTATCCAATAATATATAAAATATGTAATACAAAATATATTTATATATTATACTGTATAAACACATAAATACATAAAATATATATTTATAATGTATAATATATAATATAATATATAATATAATAAAGTATTATATTATATTATATTATATCATATTATATATATTAATGTATGGACACTAAGCTCCAGATATGCTGCTATATTTATCATGGTCCTGTGCAGGGGTAACCTGCTTTATAATTTTTTTCCTTTATTTTTGTCAATCTTTACATAGTTGATAGGGCACAAAGCATCGAGGGCTCCTGCTTTACTTTTCTCTGTTCACATGGAGAGGCCTCATTAGAGCTGGGGCCCTGCCCTGGGCCAGGGCAACGTTGCAAGTGCCTCCTATACCAGAGAGTGAGACTCCTGGCTGCTTTGGCGTTTGAGTTTCCCAGCCAGGAGGCGTTGGTTTGTGTCCTCCCTCAGTACTGGATGCACCTCCCAGTACCTGGGGTTCATCAGCCCTGCCCTCTGCCCCCTATGTCTGCCATGCCTACTAGGAGCAGAGAGGCTGAATACTGGGTTTTGCACAGGGCAGTGTGTCTGCCCCACACCAGGCTTTCTTGCGGGTGGGAAGGAGAGCCTTCCCCGTGCTGGGCCCCGTGCCTGCCCTGCCTCCAGCTTCCCACTTCCTCCTCCATCTGCACTGCTGGCAGCATCAGCACCTTTCCTCTCAGCACCTCCAAGCCAGGGCCCAGCCAAGTAGCACTCAGCCCACGGCAGCAGCTCCCAGCAGCCCGGGAGCTGGGGGAGCCCGCACCCACCTCCCCACCTCCCCCCCACCCCCCCACCCCCACCAGCCCCCTCACGCCTCAACCCTAGCCCTGCCCTTCCTGGTTTCCCAAGCCCTGGAGCATCAGTGAACAGCCCCTCCCCTCCCTGCCACCCCTGCAACCCCTTCTTTAGATCAGTCCCAACCCTGGTGACAGCTCTGTCTCACTCTTGGCCAACGTGGACATCACCTTGGTCAGTGCATTCTGATCGGTCAAGGCCCCTGTAGCAACAGCAGATTGCGTCTCACTCTGGGCCAGAGTGGGTTTGACAAACATGGAATCCCTCCAGGGACTCCTTGTCTCTTTGGCCCCAGGAATTCAAGGTCTGCTTGGGCTCTTTCTCATGAGACTGGGTCCCTTTGGCCTTGCAGATACTCTGGACGCCTGAGCCCCATGTTGTTCCAACTCCTCACAGACAGTGGCCATTCCGTCGGGGTCTGTGGCCAGCAGCGCTGGCGTCACAGAGTCGCACTGCACAGAGTGCAGACTGAGCAAGATCCTTGCGCACACTAAAGTTTCACAAGCACCATTGTCAATTTCACCTTACCCTGGCTGAAGTCTGTACTCTCCCAGTCCCAGGCCAGAGGACAGGTTATTGAAGACACCCCTCCCAGCCCCGACCATGTGGGTTCAGCACCCTCCCTGCTTCCATCCTTGCCTCCTCCGTCCCTTCTGCTTCTTTTCTTCATCCTTTGGCCTTTGCTTCATCCAGCTGCTTTCTCCAGAATCAAATGCTTACTCCCCTGCCTTGAGCCTCTGGCCCCTCTGAACAGAACCCCCGAGCACAAAGGCCTTTTGTCGCTCCCCACTTCGAGCTCGGCTTTGGGGCTCCTCCTGACCTCCCTTCCCCAACAGCCTGCTGACCGCCGACCTCAGACCACCCCAGCTGGAGGCTGCTGCAGTAGTTTTCCATCTCTGCCACTCGCTGCTTTCCACTCGCCTCGCGCAGACAGCTCCTGAGCCTGTGTCTATATATACCTCGCCCCCACCCCCGGCCGGCATGTGGCTCGCTTGCCAGGCTGTGGTCGTGCAGTCTGTCGCTCGTTAAGGCACTGTCTCGGATTTGCATGTTGAATATTTCATCCAGGAAGCACTGTAGCTGGGGCTCTGGGCGGTGGTGTGAAGCCGTCAGAATGTCAGGTTGCTCATGGGTGGTGATGGTGGTGGCAGAACGAGCTTCTGATGTCACTGACGCCAGCTCCCGGCTGGCAGCTTGTTTGGGTTTCAGCACTGAGCTAGGGGGTGGGGTAGGGCAGGTGAACCTGAAGGAGATGCCCTCCTGGCTGTGCAGACAGCACCCACTTCTTGCATCATGCAGCCATCGGAAGGGGAAGCCTAGACTCAAACTTTTTTTTTTCCTCAAAGATTTATTTATTTTTATTGGAAAGATGGATATACAGAGAGGAGGAGAGACAGAGAGGAAGATCTTTGTCCAATGATTCATTCCTCAAACGGCCGCAATGGCTGAGCCAATCCAAAGTCAAGAGCCAGAAACTCTTCCAGGTCTCCCATGTGGGTGCAGGGTCCCAAATCTTTGGGCCGTGCTCGACTGCTTTCCCAGGCCACAGGCAGGGAGCTGGATGGGAAGCGGAGCTGCTGGGATTAGAACCGGAGCCCATATGGGATCCCAGGCGCGTGTAAGGCAAGGACTTTAACCACTTAGTTATCGCGCCGGGGCCCTTGAACTTGGTTTTTTAAGCTTCGTGGCTCTGCCATGTCTTGGTCACTTCAGTGCCCTGGGAGGCAGGGGAGGTTCCAGCAGGTGGTGGAGGAGGAGCCCCTAGATTCTGTGGGAAGGTGAAGCAGGCCCAACAGGCAGGATTGCAGAGTGGGAAGGAGGAGACGGGCAGGCGGACGCGACACCTGGGCTGGGCAGTACCTGTAATCTTGGCCCACCAGGAGTGCAGATGGGTGGGCGGGGGTTGGGGAGAGGTACAGAGGGGACATGAGCCCGCCAGAGGCTGAGACAGTGGAAGCCACACTGAGCGCTGAAGGCAGCGACCCTTGAAAAACACTGAACAGGCAGGATGGGGCAGATGGATGACTGGAGGGGGTGGGTGGGGAGCAGACAGACACAGTCCTTTCATCCAGGCGCTTACAAGGCATGAAGCGCCCGATTGTGCCTCTGTCCGCAGGGTTCCCTGCTCAGAGGGAGAAGGCTGCTCCACCCCCAGGCCCCCAGGGGACAAGATCCCCATACTTCCTGTTGCTGCCCTGCAAGGCCCTCAGAGAAAGGGCGTCTTTGAGACTGAGGGATGGGGTACGGCCTCGTCCAGTGTTGGGGCCAGGAGGACAGTGACTGTCCCTCAGTCCACCATAGGGAGTGCCCTCCCATCCCATACTGCGTCCCATCTACTCCCTTGCTTCTCCTGCAGGTGGCCAGGCAGGGCAGTTCTTGCTGGTGTCTAACTTCAGTTACTTCTGCCACCTCTGGGTTGTGACTGCATTCATCTGCATTTGCTGCCTCGGGGTCTGGGCCAGAAGCCTGGCAGCTTGGGCTGTGTCTTCTTGGGTATACCCTGCCCACATCCATGGAGTCCTGGCTGGCCAGTGTGGTTACTGTGTAAAGTAAGGCCCCACCAGCCCTGGGGGGATGGGAGGAAGGGAACAGGTCCTTAGAGGGCCACTCAGGCAGACACGCAGCAGGTGGGAACCCATCCGGCTTAGGGTCTGCAAATGTCCTTTGGAACTTCTTGTCCAAAGGATATGAAGCAAACCTGGGGCGAGCAGAGCTGGCCAGGCAGCTTTGGAGTGAGGGGCTGGGGATAGCTATCCAAAAGCTCTTCCTCCCTCACCTTCTCTGTAGACTTCCAGAGGCCCCCTCAGGATTCAGGACTTGAAGAGCACGGTTTGAAACACACCTTGTCACAGATTCCAGTTTCTTAGTTTCTATCTGAGAGACAGAGAAAGATGATAAGGGGTGGAGGGGGTGGGGAAGAGAAAACTACCTGTTATCTGCTGATTCAGTCCCCAGATGGCTGCAGTATCCTGGGCTGGACCATTTTAGACCCGGGAGCTCCAGCCTGGTCTCCCATGTTGGGCCATCTTTGTTGCTTTCCCAGGCACATTAGCAAGGAGCAGGACTGGAAGTACAGCAGCCAGGACACAAGCTGGCACCCCTATCGGATGCTGTGGCTTTACCGAATTATACCATACCTCTGGCTTCAGACTCTAGTTTCTGAACTCCTGGGAGCTAATGATGAAAAGGAAGAGGGGGTGGAACTGTCAGTGTCACAGTGTCCACCAGACGGCAGGGAAGGAGGGGATGTGGAAGGATACAGTCAAAGAAGGAGCCGGGGGAGGGGGGCTGGAGCCACATCGCATGGGGGAGGCTGGATGCCTTGTCAGGAGCCTGGAGTTGGGGCACATGTTCGGCAATCCCTAGAGGCTGTGGGTGATGGCAGGTCGAGTGCATGGGTTGCAGTCACCCTTCGTGTGGACCTGGATTGAGTTCTGGGCTTGGGGCTCCAGCCTGGGCCAGCCCCAGCTGCTGTAAGCATTTGAGGGGTAAACCAGTGATTCAGAGATCTCTTTCTGCCTTCAAATAAAAAGTGAAAATGGAGCCGGATGTGATGGTTCAATGAGCTAATTTTCCCTTTGCAAGCCCCGGGATCTAGATGGGCACCGGTTTGTGTCCTGGCTGTTCTGCTTCCCATCCAGCTCCCTGCTTATGGCCTGGGAAAACAGTCGAGGACGGCTCAAAGATTTGGGACCCTGCACCTTCCTGGGAGACCTGGAAGAAGCTCCTGGCTCGTGGCTTCAGATCAGCACAGCACTGGCCATTGTGGTCACTTGGGGAGTGAATCATTGGACAGAAGATCTTCCTCTCTGTCTCTTCCTCTCTGTTTATCTGACTTTGCAATAAAAATTAATAAATCTTTTTAAAAATTCTTTTAAAGAAAGATTTATTTATTTTTGTTGGAAAGTCAGATTTACAGAGAGTAGGGCACAGAAATATCTTCAATACGCTGGTTCGCTCCCCAAATGGCTGCAACAGCCAGAGCTGAGCTGATCTGAAGCCAGGAGCCACGAGCTTCCTCCAGGTCTCTCACGCAGGTGCAGGATCCCAAGGCTTTTGGCTGTCCTCAACTGCTTTCCCAGGTCACAAGCGGGGAGCTGTATGGGAAGTGGAGCTGCCGGGATTAGAACCGGAGTCCATATGGGATCCCGGCGCGTTCAAGGAGAGGACTTTAGCCACTAGTCCACTGTGTCAGGCCCAAATAAATAAATCTTTTTTTAAAAGATTTATTTATTTTTATTACACAGTCATATATACAGAGAGGAGAGACAGAGAGGAAGATCTTCCATCCGATGATTCACTCCCCAAGTGAGCGCAACAGCTGGTGCTGTGCCGACCCAAAGCCAGGAACCAGGAACCTCTTCCAGGTCTCCCACACGGGTGCAGGGTCCCAAAGCTTTGGGCCATCCTCTACTGCTTTCCCAGGCCACAAGCAGGGAGCTGGATGGGAAGTGGAACTGCTGGGATTAGAACCGGCGCCCATATGGGATCATGGTGCATTCAAGGTGAGTACTTTAGCTGCTAAGCCATTGCCGCCGGGCCAACAAATCTTTAAAAAGAAAAAAAATCTGTGAGGCTGGATTTCAGCATATATTCCCAGTGCCAGTGTTAGTATTAGGGTAATCTTGTTTGTTTATTTATTTATTCATTCATTCATTCATTCATTTATTTATTTATCTGAAAGTCAGAATTAGAGAGAAAGAGAGAGAGACATCTTCCATCTGCTGTTTCACTTCCCAGACGGCCTGGGCCAGAACACCAGAAGTCTCATTTGGGTCTTCCACGTGGTGGCAGGTTCCCAGGCTATCAGCAGGACGTCAGATAATTAGTGGACCAGGCAGCACATGAACTAGTGCCCACAGAGGATGCTGGCATCACAGGCAGTGGCTTTAACTGCTGTGCTACAACTCTGCCCTCTCTTGCTTTAAGGTTTTATTTTTCAAAATTAAAAAAAAAAAAATTTATTCCTTTTTATCTGAAAGGCAGAGTTACACAGAGAGAAGGAGAGATGGAGAGAATGATCTCCATTTGCTGGTTTTCACCAAAGGTCCCAACAACCGATGCTGAGCCAATCCCAAGCCAGGAGCCAGGAAGGAGCCAGGAGCTTCTTCTAGGTTTCTCATGCAGATGAAGGACCCAAGGACCTGGGCTTTCCCAGGCAATTAGCAGGAAGCTGGATGATAAGTGGAACAGCCAGAAATACAACCCAAGTCCAGATGGGATGCCAGCATTACAGACAGGATTAGCTTACTATGCCACCATGCTAGCTCCATATATATTTGTTTGGCTCTCTCTCTCTCTATATATATATATCGATATCAATATCGATATCGATATCTAGATATATATATATATATATTTTTTGGCCCCATTGAGAGGTAGAGTCCCAGAGAGAGGAGGACACACACACGCGCACACACACTTTCCATACACTGGCTCAGTCCCCAATGCCTGCAACGTCCAGGATCAGGTCAGGCCAAAGCCAGGAGCTTCCTCTACATTTCCATGTGGGTGCAGGGACCCAAGGATTTAGGCGATGCGCCACTGCTTTTTTAGGTGCATTATCAGGGAGCTGGATCTACAGTGGAGTAGCCGCAACTTGAATCAACACTCATATGGGATGTAGGCACTGCAGGAGGTGGCTTAACTTGCTATGCTAAAACATAGCCCCTCCTTTTTTTTAGATGAGTATTTGAGAAAACTAGGCCTCCATGTGGTTAAAACCCCACAGCATGGGACAGCATGGGTCTCTGAAGGTCGATGCTTAGTCTGCTGAGTCAAGTGGCTCTTTCCAGGGCTCACAGCTGGAGGGTCTTGAACAGTGGTCTTCAGCTGGGGTGATCTTGGCCTCCCCCATTTGGCAATGTCAGGAAACATATTTTGATTGTCCCAGCTCAGATCTGGCGTCTAATGGGTGGAGCCCAGGGGTGCTGCTGAACACCCTGCAAGGCATGGAATTCCCCATGGGGCTGAAAAAGCCTGATCTCCATTCTAGAAGATATTAATAAATAGATCTGTTGATTTCCCCCACTAGAGGGTGTGTTCCATTAAGTTGGAAACAATGAGTGTGTTTGTCCACCCTGTCTGCCTCAGCCCCTCACCCCGAGGAGGGACTTGATGAATGCATGAAGTGACTCATGCCCACATGGAGGCAGCCCTCCCCTTGCCAGCCAGAGCTAGTTCGCCTTGTGGGGGGAGGCACAGGCTGTCCCTCAGGTTTCCAGACCCTGCAAGCCCTGGAAGTAAGCTGGGAAGGGCTCACCCAATAGCGCTGGAGCTGTTGACTTAAAAGCAACAGATGCTCATTCCCGGTGCGATTTGCATCTCATTTGCTTGCTGTTTTAAATATGATTTGCATGATGCTCCTTTAAAGTTAAAGGCGCAGTTCTGCTGGCCCCCATCCTGCCTTTCTCGCCTATACAGGGACCTCTGTCTGTCCCGCCCACCTAAACCCTGTTTCTTTTTTCTTTTGTTAAATAATAAATTTATTTTATTTTTTTATGATGTTTACACAGTTGAAAAGGATGCATGCTCATGTGGACCATTGATTAGGTTGGAGAGGGTAGAGGAATAGGGGAAAGTGGATGAGACAACGGCCTCCAATCTCCTTTTTTATTTTTTAAGTTTATTATTATTATTTTGTGGTAAGATTTATTTTTATTGGAAAGGCAGATCTACAAAGAGAAGGAGAAACAGAAAGATCTTCCATCTGCTGGTTCATTCCCCAAGCACCTGCAATGGCCAGAGCTGAGCTGATCTGAAGCCAGGAACCAGGAGCCTCTTCCAGGTCTCCCAGGAAGGTGCAGGGTCCCAAATCTTTGGGCAGTCCTCAACTGCTTTCCCAGGCTACAAGCAGGGAGCTGGATAGGAAGAGGAGCACCCGGGATTAGAAAGGGTGCCCATATGGGATCCCGGCATGTGCAAGTCGAGGATTTTAGCCACTAGACTACCACTCCAGGCCCAATCTCCTTCTCTCTTCCAGTGTCTGGAGAAAGTTGGGGAGAGAAGGCTTAAGGACTGCTCCCAGCAGCCCAACCACATCAGTACCCAGAAATGCAGATGGCCACCTAATGTCATCCCAGGGTCGCTGATGTGGAGCATGTTCTGAGGATTCTGTTTGAATAGTTTGGTAGTTCTGAGATGCTGTTGATTTCATTGCTCCAAGGTTGAAAAAAACCCTTCCAAAGTCTATTTGCCAATATAGTCCACCTTAGAGTCTCCATTCACCCAGATACTCGCTGTCAAAACTTGACCGGAAGAACTGTTCAATTTATTCTGCTCTCTGTGGTACTAGACGTCCTCTGCAGGCCTCATGGTTGTCATGTCTTCCATGAGCATCTGGGCACTTCACAGGCCTCAGCAAACATTGAGACCCAGTTCTGACACAGGCACTTCATGATCCTATGATTTTCCCCATGGTTGGAGTTCTGAGTCCAGTGATCCAGTTGGGGGGAGTCTCCAAAGAAACCTCTCCAGAGGTAACCCCAACTTCATCAGCAAACCACTGAATGCTGCAGCCCAGACTAACCCTACTTACCACACACTCAGCCCTCACAAATACCAGTGGGAACTGCAATCTAGTCGGAGTGACTCCCAATATCCTTCACCAGGCCCACACCCAGCCCTGGTTCCTATGCCTGCTGGTACATGCAGCAGAGTGGTCCATTCTGTCCTGCATCCCATTTGGCTCTTGTACACATCAATGGACATTGGCGCCTAGCTTGATCCAACTGACCCACTATCCAGCCCATACTCTTACTGGCGGATGCTACCACCTGTCCAGCCAGGCCCACCCCCAGCCCTGGTTCTCATAGTCACTGATGGGAGCTGCAGCCCATCAAAGAGGTGCCCACAGTTTCCCTACTACGCCCACTCCCAGCCCCAGATCTTCCACTTTCCAGGTGGTTCTACGGTCTAGCCTGACAGGACCTGCTCCTAGTTTCCGTACCTGCTAGCTGATGCCCAACCAGCCTGTACTTTGGCTCATGCATGCACCAATGGATATGGTCGCTTATCCCAGGCTGGCTCTCCCTGTAACCCAGCTCACATGCAGGCCAATGAGTTTTGTAGTCCTGCCCAGCCTGGGCTACCTCTAATCCTAGCTCTCACACTCACCAGTGAGAGCAATGTTCCAGTAGGGGAGCCCCTGCGGCTCCCTTACCTGGCTTGCCTCCCATATTGGGTCTTATGTGTGTTGGTGGGAGCCATGGCCCAGACTGGCATGGCACACCTCACCTTGGCATCCCTGAGATGTTGCAGCCTGGCCCAGCCTGACCTACCCTTAGTTATAGCTCATACTGGCAGGTGTTACAGCCTAGACCAGCCCAGCCAGCCCCCACTCTTCGCCCTAATGTGAACTGATTGGTGTTGTGGCCCTACCTGGCCTGTCCTACACCTCGTCCTGGTTTCCACATCTGCCAGTGTGTGCTGAAATGGCCCAGCCTGGCTTGCCCCCAGACCTGATTCACATGTATGCTGAAGGGTACTGCAACCTGGCTTGGTTTGGGCTTCTCTCAGCTTTGATTTTTGTGCTGACAAAGGAGTTCCCCAAGCTCCTCTATCAGGTCACTTTCCAGTGGCAGAGTGCATACACCAGTGGGTTCTTGGCCCAGCCTGACTTGGCCCACCTCTTGTCCTAGAAGGGACAGCCTGACCAGCCCACACCCATTCTAACTCTTACTATTGGGTGTTACAACCTAGGCCTGGGATCCCATATAAACACAGTACTTTGGCTCATGCATGCACCAATGGTGCATGGTCAACCCCCAGACTCAGTCTTACATGGTTCAGGAGGTTCCAAGACCTAGCCTAGCCCATCCTACATCTACCCTGGCTCTTGTGAGCACCAATGGCTGCCAGAGCCCAGCCCAGTCTGGCACACCCCAGACCTAGTCCACAAACATGCCAGGGGACACAGCAGCTGTGACACTGTGCTGGCTCTTGTGGTTACCAGTGGGAACTGCAGCCCAGCAGGAGTGTCTTCTTAGTTCCCTGACCAGGCTCACTCCCAGCCACAGATCTTGCATGTGTCAGTGGCTGCTCTGACCCAGTGTGTCCAGCAGCGATGGACTTGGTGCACAGAGCCAGTAATCACACGCGTGAACTACTGACTGATGGTCAACAGCCGAAGTTTATTAGTGGCATCAGGCTTTTATAGACTGAGAGTCACATAGGATAAAGGAGGAGTTTACATATTAACAGCAGGGAGTTGACTTGAGATTATGGGAGTTCCCATAAGCCTGTCTGTGGAACCCATCAATTGTCTCCACAACCTTGCCTGGTAGTAGCTCTCTTGTATATGCAAGAGAGTGTCCTCATACAGATATCCAATCAATTGTTCTCCTTTTTTTTCCTTTTTTTTTTTTAAGATTTACTTATATATAAAAAAATTTATTTATTTCTATTGGGAAGTCAGATATAGAGAAGAGGAGAGATGGAGTGGAAGATCTTCCATGTGCTGATTCACTCCCAAAGTAGCTGCAATGGCTGGAGCTGAGCTGATCCGAAGCCAGGAATCTCCTCTGTGTCTCCCATGAGGCTGCAGGGTCCCAAGGCTTTGGGCTGTCCTTGACTGCTTTCCCAGGCCACAAGCAGGGAGCTGGATGGGAAGTAGAGCAGCCAGGACATGAACCTGCGCCCATATGGCATCCCGGGGCGCGCAAGGCAAGGATTTAGCCACTAGGGGTAGGGCCTGCCTAGTAACTAAATCCTCACCTTGCACGTGCTGGGATCCCATATGGACAGAGGTTCTAATCCTGGCAACCCTGCTTCCCATCCAGCTCCCTGCTTGTGGCCTGAGAAAGCAGTCAAGGACGGCCCATAGCCTTGGGACCCTGCAGCCTCATGGGAGACACAGAGGAGATTCCTGGCTTCGGATTGGCTCAGCTCTAGCTGTTGCGACCACTTGAGAATGAATCAGCAGATTGGAAGATCTTTTTGTCTCTCCTTCTTTTCATAAATACGACCTGCCCTTCCAATAAAAATAAATAAAAATCTTTTTTAAAAGGGATTTTTTTAAATTAGAAAGACAGATTTACAGAGGAGAGACAAGATCTTCTATCTGTTGGTTCATTCCTTAAACGGCCTAACGGCTGGAGCTGAGCTGATCTGAAACCAGAAGCCAGGAGCTTCTGCTGAGTCTTGCTCACATGGAGGGTCCCAAGGACTTGGGCCATCCTCTGCTGCGTCCCCAGACCATAAGCAGAGTTCTGGATTGGAAGTAGAGCATCTGGGACACGAATTGGTGCCCGTATGGGATGCTAGTGCTTACCGGTGGAGGATTAGTGTGTTGAGACACTACTCCAGCCCCAAGTCTCAATTCTTTGAGGTCACTGTCAGGTGAGAGGAATTGGGAATTACTCCCCTGAACTTTTGTTTTTCTCAGCGATTTTTAAAAATTTACTTACTTAAAATGTGACAGAGACTGAAAGAGAGAGACAAAAAGAATCTTTCATCCTCTAATTTACTTGCCAAATGGCCACAATAAAAAGGTGTGGGTCAGGCTGAAACCAGGAGCCTGGCACTTCATCTGGGTCTAGAGCTCCATCTGCTGCTGCTCTCCCAGGCTCATTAGCAGGAAGCTGGATGGGAAATGCAGCAGCCAGGACCTGAGCTGGCTCTCCCACCGACAGCCTGCATGGCCTGACCCTCTGCATCCTGACACTGTCGGTACCCTTGGGCTCCTCTGCTGCCAGCGCCCTAGCGGATCATGCTTCCTTTCCAAATTCTCCAGTCCATGGGCTTCGGGTGCTGCCGACTTCCTGATTCCTGCCACCACTGGCCACGCCTCCTTAGATGACCTCCTGATCCTCTTCCTCTGTCTGACCTCTAACTTGGAAGGGCCTGCTGAGGTTTCAGTATTATAGTCGAGGTCAGTGCCAGAGGCACGTCCATTAAAGGCACAGTCTCCAAAGTCGTAGGTTGAAGACATGAAGAGAGAACACACACACACAGAGCACACACACACACACACACAGAGCACACACAGACACATAGACACACAGGGACACACACAGCACTCACAGACACCATACATATACCACATACAGATGCACACGCAGACACACACACACAGAGCACACACACACAGAGCACACACAGACACAGAGACACACAGATACCATACATATACCACATACAGACACACACACAGACACATAGACACACAGAGCACATACACCACACACAGACACACAGCACACAGAGACACACAGACACCATTCATATGCCACACACATGCACACTCACAGAGACACACAGACACACACATAGACACACATACATACATACCACACACACAGCACACATAGATACACACAAATATACACACACCACACACACACACTGATCTTCTCTCTGCTGTTGGTTCAGTTTCCAGGTGGCTACCATAGATGCCAGCTCTTCACCCAGTTCTCCCACTGGGGAGGACCAAGTTCTTGGAGCATCCTCTGCTGCCTCCCCAGCACGTGAGTGGAAAACAGGATCAGTCCAGGCTTGAACCTGGCGCATGGGCATGGGATGCAGGTATCCCAAGTGTTGGTCTAACTCTACCCGAAGTGGCAGCTCCTCAATCTACTCGCAGTGTCTGATTCTCAGACCTGGTGCCTGAGGCCACACAGGCCTAGACACATCCCTCCCTCTTGCTGTGTGAGACTCGGGGTTCTGCCAGTCAGGGCATGATCACCAGAGACCTCACCAGTGGGGGCCGACCTGATGTGAGAGTGTGAAGCAGCTGAGGGAATCTTGGTTGTCACCAAGGGCTGACTCATCCAGGGCTCTAGGCCTTTGGTCCGAGGATCCCTCATCTTCTCTCTGGTGTCCACGGTTTTCAACACCAGCTTCAGGCTGGGGTCTCGGAGCCCCCTGAGGCCTCTGCAGCAGGTCTATAAGGCCTCCTTCAACTCCCATGGGCACAAAGAGTGCTGTGATATAGCTCTAATAACCTGTTTCTCTCCCAGGCTTCCTAACCTCAGCCAGTGGCCATCTGGGCAGTGAGCCAGCAATGGAAGGTCTCCTCACCCAATCCTACAATGTCACTGCCTTTCAAATAAGTAAGTCTTTATATTATTGTTTATTTTTATTGGAAATTCAGACTTACAGAGAGAAAGATAGACAGAGAGAAAGATCTTATATCTGCTGGTTCACTTACCAATTGGCCACAATGGCGGGTGTCCAGCCTATCCCAAGCCAGGAGCTTCTTCCATATCTCCCACATGAGTGCAGGGTCCCAAGGCTTTGGGCCATCTTCCACTGTCTTCCTAGGCCACAAGCAGGGAGCTGGAAGTGAAGTGGAGCAGCCGGGATATGAACTGGTGCCCATATGGCATCCTAGTGTGTACAAGGCAAAGACTTTAGCCACTAGGTTACTGTGCTGGGCACCAAATAAGTATATCTTTTAAAAAAAAAATCCGTCTCCCATTCTATCACTCTGTTTTCAAAAACATAAATCAATTTATAAAACACAGACACGTATTACCTCCAAAATACAGCATGTGGCATAATAAACATTTGTCATCATCCCACAAAATAAATGTTTCTTAGGCTCTGGCCTCGGATGTCCACTGGGGCTAGTCTGGCTGGGCTGGGGCAGGTGCGGCTAAGGATACCATGTCCCAACCTTGTGTCTGTTAAGGGAGTGCCAAGGGCTGGCTGGAAGCTTCCTTTCGCGCTGCCCAGAGGGATATCATGGTGCTGAGTTTGTCGTGTGGTCATGTGCGGCTCCGTCTCCAGGGTCTGGTTAGCTTCTCTTCTGCAGAAGCTCAGTTGCTTTGTTCCATTTCCTGAAGGGAAACACAGTAAAGAATGCGAGAACAAGTTTTATTATTGTTGTTTTCATTTTTATTTGAAAGGCAGAGAGAGAACGGTCTTCCATCTGTTGATTTAATTTCCAGATGCCCTTAGCAGCCAGGAGTGGGCCACACAAAGCCAGGAGCTGGGAACTCCATCTGGGTCTCCCGTGTGAGTGGAAGGACCCCAATAGCTGAGCCATCCCTTGCAGCTTTCTCAGTGTACCAGCAGGGAGCTGGAACTGGGCACTTTAACCCAGGTCCTCTGACAGTTGTCTGAGGTGCCGCACCAAATGCTGCCCTCCATGGACATCCATTTAGCTACCCCTGTCTATCTAGCAAGTTCTGCAGGTTCTACCTCCTGGAGGTGTCTTCAGTCATCCACTACTCTCCATCCCCACTGCTGCTGTCCCTCCTCTGGGCCTCTCACCTCTCAGTGCTGCTAGGCAGAGGTCTCCTGGCTGGCTGTTGTCATTTCTGCTCATGCCTGTTTCCACAAAGCAGCCGGAAGAGCTTTTAGACAGTATGAATCAGATGTGGCATCTTCTGGGTGATGATGAATTGCACCTGCCTCTATTCCTGTCCCTTTCAAGGTCCCACTGGCAGGGTAGTCAGGAATAAAGGAACTAGGTTCAGGGCTGTGGCATAGCAGGTTGAATTCCTGTCCCAATTGCTCTGCTTCCTCTCTGACTCCCTGCTGATGCGCCTGGGAGTACATCAGAAAATGGCCCACGTGATTGTGTCCCTGACACCCCTGTGGGAGACCTGGGTGGAATTCTAGGCTTCCAACTTTGTTCTTGTCCAGCCTTGGCTCTTAAGCCACTTGGAGAGTGAATTAGTAGATGGAAGATCTCTCCCTCTTTCTTTGTCACTCTGTCTTTCAAATAAACAAATTGTTAAAAAAGCAAGCAAAATAGGTAGGCAAAAATCCACAAAGGCAAAGGCAAGGCAGCCCCAGCAGGTGAATTCCTTAAGTGCTGCTTTCCAAGACTGGCAGTGGATCAAGAAAGAGTTGGAGACAGGAGGAAGACAAAGACACTTGGGGCAGGGTGGGGCGGGGGCCAGTGGCATTCACAGGCAGCGGATGGCACGGGAGCAGAGGGGAGGCCAAGGCCAGAGGAACACTGACCTGCCCCATCACTGCCTCGGCCGAAAGGAGAAACAAATTCCTTGCCTCCAGCCAGAAGACCCGAGGTTTGTCTAGAGAAACTGAGTTTCCTAACTGCCACACTCCTTGAGTGAGAGCGGAGACAAAATAAAAAGGAAAAAGAAAAGCTAAAGAAATGGTGGAGAACCCTCTTATTACCGTATACCAGCTTAAAAGGAAACAAAACAAAAAGCAGGATGCAGTGAAAAAGGAATCATCAAGATTGAGAGAATTTGGGGGAATTACAGAGTCGGAAGGTGGGGGATGAGGTCACGCAGCTCAGGGAGATGGAGAGGCAGGTGCTCAGCCTGGCGGAGGAGACGCCAGGGAGGCCTGGGCTCCTCGGCAACTCCGTTCCTGACTCCAGCTTCCCGCTGGAGCAGCTGAGAAGGCAGCAGGTGACCCCCCAGGGCCTGGATCGCTGCTGCCTGGGTGGAAGACAGGGATGGGGTTTCCGGCTCCTGGCTTGGGCCTGGCTGGAGGAGAGAATCAGCAGAATGGAATTCTTTCTTGCTCTTGCTGTCACTTGTCACTCTGCCTTCCAAAAAAAACTAATGAACTAAAATAGAAGATATTGACTGTTCCTCTAAAAATGGTAGACAACAGGGAGAGGAAACTCCCTTAGGCATCTAAGTGCTTGTTGAGCACCAGCCGCGTGCAAAGTTTTGTTCTTTCCTCTGTGGTGAGCAAGAAGCAAAAGCAATAAATCTGCTAAGAATCTCAAGAAGAGGAAAGTGTGTGTGTGTGATTATGTATGTGACTGTGGGTGTGTACGTGTGTGTGAGGGGGTGGGTGGAAGGCTTAGTTTTTAGTTCCATCATCTGACTCCCAGGGGTACCCCCCGCCCGAGAGAAGACAGAGATACAGAGACAAAGAACCTGACAGCACAAGACATTTTCAACAAAATGAAAGGCATGCGTCTCCCAAAGGAATGGGCAAACCCGCTTCTGCCCGAGTCACGTGACAGGGGTTGGCTTGAACCGCCCTCCTGAAAGGGAGTCCTTTTGGCACAAACATGACCACAAGGGTGACTTTCATGGTGGGTCTTCTCACCACGATTAAAAAATTGCAAATCTATATTAGATCAGGGAACAGGAATAGGGCATTAAGGATGGAAACTGGAGAAATTAGTAAAAGTTCTTTAATTTTGTTCACAGGATCATGTCAACATTGTCTGCTCTCATTGTTGTAGGATAATTATGTGAATTGTCAACATTAGGGAACCCTGGCTGAAGGGCATGCATGAACTCCCTGTACTATTTTGGTAACTTCTTTGTAAACCTAAAATTATTTCAGAATTAACAAATTGAAGAAAATACTTGATGAATTAAAGAAGACGGGGGGGGTGGAACTAAAGGCAAATGGGGCAAATGAAAAACAGATAGCAAACTGCAGACTTTTACAAAACAGCCCAATATTAGTCAACAGATGTATACAGTTGTGGAACCAAGAGGGTAGAGTCAAACTCATCCACATCGATAGTTATAGTCAGCCGTTGCAGGCAATGCACGTTGCAGTCTAGATGATGTGATCAACCAGCAGGTGCACAGGCAAGGCCCATCTACCTGGTGCCCACAAGGAGCCCACTTTGGAAATACAGATGCAGCAGGGAGAAAGTCAAAGCATAGAGATGGGCATTTGGCGCAGTGGTTAAGTCACCACTGGGCATACTGGCATCCAGGATGCCTGGTTCAAGTCCCGGTTCCTCCGCTTCTGATCTAGTTTCCTACTGAGGCACAAGCCAGGAGGCAATGGGTGATGGCTCAAATACCTGGGACCTTACCTGCCATGAGGGAGCCCCGGATGCAGTTCAAGGCTGATAACTTGACCTTAAATATTTGGAAGAATTGGCCAGTAAAGCACCTCAGCCGGGGCTTTTCCTTGTGACTAGGCTTTTAGCTCCTGATTGGGTTTCTCTCAGGGATATGGGAGTAATCCAAATTTCTGTTTATTTTTGTGTCGCTTTTGATAAATAGTGCTTTTCAGAGAATTTGCCAATTTTTACCTGAATTTACAAATTTATTAGTATAATGTGCTTCATATCAGTCTTTTATTATCTCTAAAACAAGTTCTCTGTGTACCATTTAATATGCTCTCCCATGGAATGTGGTGAAAGCATTCCTGACCACAATTCTGAACATTCCAGTTCCCCCAGTGCTCCCTGCAGGATCCATGATTCTGACTTCTGTCCACATAGCTTCATTTTGTCTGTTCTTTCAGCCAGCTAATGAACTTGACAGAATGGAATTATACAGCCTATACACTTACAAAATTTTTTTAGATAATTATTTATTTTTATTGGAAAGTCACAGGCCCGGCCACGTGGCCTAGTGGCCAAAGTCCTTGCCCTGAACGTACCGGGATTCCATATGGGCATCATTCATGTCCCGCCAGCCCCACTTCCCATCCAGTTCCCTGCTTGTGGCCTGGGAAAGCAGTCGAGGATGGTCCAAGGCTTTGGGATCCTGTACCTGCGTGGGAGACCTGGAAGAGGTTCCTGGTTCCTGGCTTTGGGTCGGCACAGCACCAGCCGTTGCGGTCACTTGGGGAGTGAATCATCGGACGGAGGACCTTCCTCTCTGTCTCTCCTCTCTATATATCTGACTTTCCTTTTTTTTTTTTTTTTAAGATTTATTTATTTTTATTGGAAAGGTGGATATACAGAGAGGAGGAGAGACAGCTAGGATCTTGTTGGTGTTTGGAAAGGGACGACTAACCTATTTAGCCATCATACTAGACCCATGAATCATCTTAAAAAGCATGTAAATGGGGCCTGGCGAGATAGTGTAATGGTTAAGGTCCCCACCTTCAACGCCCCGGGATGCCATATGGGCGCCAGTTCTAATCCCGGCAGCTCCACTTCCCATCCAGCTCCCTGCTTGTGGCTTGGGAAAGCATTCGAGGACGGCCCAAAGCCTTGGGACCCTGCACCCATGTGGAAGACCCGGAAAGAAGTTCCTGGCTCCTGGCTTTGGATCGGCACAGCACCAGCCGTTGCGGCCGCTTGGGGAGTGAATCATCGGATGGAAGATCCTCTCTGTCTCTACTCCTCTCTCTACATCTGCCTTTCCAATAAAATAAATAAATCTGTAGAAAAAAGCGTGTAAATAAAAAAGCATTTAAATGGATTTGATTTGGGGTTTTGTGTGTGTGTGTTGGAGTTTGTATCTGGGTTCATGAGAGATGTTGGCCTGTAACTTCCATTTCTTGCAATATTCTTGTCAGCTTTTGATATCACAGTACGACACATCTCATAAAGTAAACTGGGAAATGTCTCCTTTTCCTCTTTCCTCTGAGTTTGTGGAAAGTGGCATTATTTCTTCCTTCAATATTTGGAAGAATTTCCCCCAGTGAAGCCATCTGGACCAGGAGTATTCTCTGCAGAAAAATCTTGTTGGGGATCTGAATTCTTCAACCCATAGGCCTGTTGTGTTCTCAAAAACCAGAATATTCTTGTGACATTTTTCGGTGTTCTTATGACATGTTTTCTAAGTTTTTTGAAGAGGAATTTGCCTGGTAGCTAAGTGTTCAAACATTGACATAGTTGCAATAGACTCTTGTTTTTAAAAGCATTAAATATATTTGAAAGACAGAAATAAAGGTAGGGGAAGAGAAAGTGCACACACCAGAGAGAGAGAGAGAGAGAGAATCTCATCCATTGATTTACTCCTTCGAAGTCCTGAGCCGTCAGGGAGTTTGGAACTCCATGCTGGGGTCCTCCCTGTTGGGGTCAGGGACTGGGCTTCCCAGCGTGTGTTTAGCAGGCAGCAAGATCCCAAGCGCAGCGGAGCTGAGCATCCCAGCGCTCCGACACGGGCTGTGAGCATTCAAGGCGGTGTGCGGCCGCACTGAAGGCCCACCCCACACCAGTAAGATTCCTGGTCATGCTTTTTGTTTGATTCCTAACATCTTTGACCTGTGGTCTCTTTCTTTCGCCTTTCTCCCTCATCTTTCTGCTAGGTTTTTTATCAAGTTTACTTATCTTTCCAAAGAACTAATTTTTTTGTCTTTGTTAGCTTCCTCTAGTATGTGTTTGTTTTTTTCCATTTTATTGATTTCTGCCTTTATCTTTAATAGTTCCTTCATCTCTTTTTTGGGGAGGAGTTAATTGCTATTTTTTAAACTTTTTAAAATGGATGCTTAAGTATTGATTTTTATCCTTTCTTACATAGAGTTGAAGTCTATAAATTTCTTTCTTTTAATTTATTCAGGAGACCGTCTGAGATGATCCAAGACAGACAGAGAGAGTGCCCATCCCTGCTTCACAGAGCAGAGCTAACCAGCAGCCAGGAGCTCCGCCAGTCATCCTACGAGGGTGGCAGGAAGTTAACTGCTTGAACTTACTCCCTCCCATGGGTGCCAAAAGCCAGAGTTAGAAATCAAATCTAGGCATGCTGATACGGAACATGTCATTTAAAAAGTTTATTTTATTTTCTGAAAGGCAGAGGGACAGAGGAATTTTTCGGGTTCACTGGAATTTTTCGTTCACTGGTTCAACCCAGACTCTGCCAGACCCAAAAAGGAGCCTCTAACTGTACCCTGTCTCCCCTGTGGGCGGCATGGAGCTCAAGCACTTGAACCATCTTCTCAGGCACTCAGCAGGGAGCTGAATTAGCAGCCAAGAAACTGGAACTCACACAGGATGTTGGTCTTGCAGATGGTGGCTTAACCTGCTCAGTGCCAACCCTATTGGACATGTCATTTTAGTTGGCTTTTTTTTTTTTGGTAAGATTTATTTTATTTTTACTTGAAAGGCAGAGTAACAGAGAGGAGAGACAGATCCTCCATCCACTGGTTTATTCCTCAAATGGCCATGATGTTGGAGCTGAGCTGATCTGAACCAGGAGCTTCTCATCTCCCATGTAGTGCAGGGTCCCAAGGCTTTGGGTCATCGTCTGTTGCTTTCTCAGGCCACAGGCAGGGAGCTGGATGGGAAGTGAAGCAGGCAGGACATGACTCAGTATCCTTATGGGATGCCAATGCCACAGACAGAAGCTTAGTCTATTGGACTGTGGTAATAACTCTACCCCTCCTCTTTGTTTTTTTGGTGCCAGTTTCTTTATTGTCTTCTTCTTTTTTAGATTTATTTATTTTATTGGAAAATCAGATAGACAGAGAGGAGGAGAGACAGAGAAGAAGATCTTCCATCCAATGATTTACTCTCCTTGTGACTGCAACAGCCGGAGCGACGCTGATCCAAAGCCAGGAGCTAGGAGCCAGGAGCTTCTTCCGGGTCTCCCATGTGGGTGCAGGGTCCCAGGGCTTTGGGCCGTCCTCAGCTGCTCTCCTGGGCCACAAACAGGGAGCTGGATGGGAAGTGGAGCTGCTGGGATTAGAACTGGTGCCCATATGGGATCCTGGTGTGTTCAAGGCAGGGACCTTAACCATTACGCTATTGTGCTGGGCCCTCTAATTACCTTTTAATTGTGATTCCTAGTTCAAATTCACTGAGTGCAAAAAATGCATCACGCCAGATTCCAGGAAGTGAAAACTCGTGAAGACTTGCTTTATGGCCCAGCATATGGTGAGCTTAGCGAGGTGTCTAAATTGGCGCCCCTGAGGGATGCACCTGCCATGGCTGTTGGTGTCCTCCTCCTCCTCTTCTTCCTCCTCCTCCTCTTCTTCCTCCTCCTCCTCTTCTTCCTCCTCCTCCTCTTCTTCCTCCTGCTTCTTTGTTTTTTTTTTTTGGTAGTATTCTATAAATGTCAGAGAAATTTGCTAATTATGCTATTTAAATCTTCTCTATCTCCTGATGATTTTCTACAATTTTATGTTTAATCTTGTTTACGCAGTTGAGAGGGATACACGTCGATGTGGGTCTCTGATTAGGGCGGGGAGGGTCATTTACGGAGGAAAGTGGGTACCGGGTACCCCTACTGCTTTTTAAAATCTATTTGTTCTGACAGTTACTGAGAGAAGTATGCTGAAAATCTCCAATTGCGATTGGCGATTTGTCTATGTCGTCTTCAATCTGTCAGTTTCTGCCTTATGCATTTTGATGTTGTATTATCCAGTGAACATAACTTTATAACTGTTGTGTCTGCTTGACTTTCTATCATCATGGAATGTCCTTCCTTACTAACATGTCTTTTAAAAAAAAATTTTATTTATTTTTATTGGAAAGGTGTATATACGGAGAGGAGGAGAGACAGAGAAGAAGATCTTCCGTCTGATGATTCACTCCCCAAGCGGCCACAATGGCTGAAGCTGAGCCAATCCGAAGCCAGGAGCTCTTCTGGGTCTCCCATGCAGGTGCAGGGTCCCAAGGCTTTGGGCCGTCCTGGAATGCTTTGCCAGGCCACAAGCAGGGAGCTGGATGGGAAGTGGAGCTGCTGGGATTAGAACTGGCTCCCATATGGGATCCTGGCGCATGCAGGGTGAGGACTTCAACCACTACTATTGCACCAGGCCCCTAACGTATCTTTTTAAAAAATATATATTTATTTGAAAGGCAGGGTGATAAAGTGAGGGATGGGGAGACACAAAGAGAGAGAGAAAGAGAGAGAGAGAGAGGTCTTCCATCTGCTGGTTTAATCCTTAAATGCCTACAATATCAAGGGCACGCCAGGCCCAAGCCAGGAGCATGGATCTCCATCTAGGTCTTGCCTGCAGGTGCCAGGGGCCACACACTTGGGCCATTCTCCACTGTTTTTCCAGGCTACAAACAGGCAGCTGGATCAGAAGTGGAGCAGCCATGTCTCTAACCAGTTCTGAGATGGGATGCTGCTGCTTCAGATAGAGGATTAGCTTGCTAAGCCACTGCCCAGGCCAGCACTTTTATACATTTCTCCAGTGACACTCACCTGCTTTGATATGCCACAGTGAAAGCCAGGAGCAGTAGTCATTCTCTTCCTAGATATTATTTTTTAAAACATTGATGTCTCGGGCTCAGAGTGGTAGCCTAATGGCTAGATCCTCACCATGCATCTGCTGGGTTCCTATATAGGCACCAAGTCATGTCCCAACTGCTCCACTTCCTTTCCAGCTCCCTGCTTGTGGCCTGGGAAAGCAGTCGAGGACGGCCCAAGGCTTTGGGACTCTGTACTCGAGTGGGAGACCCGGAGGAAACGCCTGCTTGGAACAGGTGTTGTGTGACTGTGTCCAAAGGCTGATCTCACACTCGGGAAGGAGTCAGCCCGGGCTGAAGCTGTGTGCAGCGCTGTAAGGATGCTCTCCTGACCCGCCTCACCACTCCTTCAGTTGGATTTTCTGCTCAGAGTGCACCTGTCCTTCCGGATTTCCTTTTATGCCGAGGCATACACTTGCAAACTTAAAATAGAATCACACTTCTACGGTTTTATGAATTGTTTTCTACCCTTGACAACAGCTGTGTCCATTTTTACAAAATAACTCTAGAGGCGCACACACAGAGACAGCACTGCCATCCGTCAGTTCAGATCTCCCACACAGTGAAACCCAGTGACTTGAACCATCCTCCGGGCCTGCCAGAGTCTGCGATAGCAGGAACGTGGGTCAGGAGCTGAAGCTGGGCACTGAATCTGAGTACTCGATGTGGGATGTGGGCACGTCCCGGTGTCTTAAGTGCTGGGCTGAACACCCGGCACCGGGGGGAATAGTTTCAAGGACAGCCTGACTATTTGGATTCCATTTGCAAGAGGCAAAAATACAATTCAGTTTGGCTTCAGAGGAAAAAATGAAGGGAGGGCTTTAAGGACACAGGTCAGTAAATTCTTAGGAAATTTGACTTCCGCCACAGCTGGGACTGGGTGCCCCAACTTTCCCCTCGACATCTCTCACCAGCACTCGGCTTGTGCGTTTCAGCTCCACTGGCACAGGAACTCTCCCGCGTAGAGTCAACATGGTCGCCCCCACTTGCTTTTCTTTCCCACAAGAATGGAAGGAGCTCCGGGACGGTCTCTGCTTTGACAGTTCTTCCTGTAAGGAGTTATTCCAATATCCTTCCCTGGACGGTGCCATTCCTTCTTCCTCACAGCTCATGAAGTTCGCGCCGGCCTAGCTATCCACCAATCGGATGTAACCTGGCATTCTACCTGAATCCCACCTCCCAATCTTCCAGCCCCCTCCCCAACTCCGCCCACTCGCCAATCATCCCTAGGCATTCACCTGCAGGCGCCAATCCCCTGGGGGCCTGGCCTCAATCCCTCCCAATCCCCACCCCCTACACCTGGCAGACAAAAAGGCCCCCCCAGGTGCGGCTCGCTCTCTAATCCCGCTCTTATCCTACTCCTACCCTGCTCTTATCCCTCTCTTATCCCTCCTTCTCTCTCTCTCTCTCTCCTCTCTCTCTTGCTTTTCTTTGCTCTCCCGTTTTCCTCCGGCCTCCCTTCCCCCTTCCCCTTCCCCTCCACCCTGTTCCTGCCCCGTTGGAATAAACCTCCTAAGATACCTCGTTGCGTCTGGTGTGTTTCAGCTCACGGTAAAGAACCAGGTTGTGGGAATTAACTGCGCGTAATAATATCATAATAATATCATATGAACTAGAACTCTACAATCTTTTTAAATAACTAACACTTCCTGTCACCCGACTTGCCCTAAACCAGTCAAACCGCCCAAAATGTGGATGTGTGACACTGACTGGAGAAGTGTAACTCACATAGTGAGCGGCCTGGGGCAGGGGCGCAGTCCCCTCCGGGACCACCTGCCAGAGAGTTGGTGGGTGGTACTCCTGGGGCACGGAGTGGGCAGCTGGGAGGTCAGTGAAAGGAGGGAGGGCTGGGGCTGAGAAAACTGAAGCAAAATTCCGTGTTGCCTCCAAGATAATAGCCGTGCCATTTTCTCTACTCGGAATCTACAAGAAATATTAGGTGGTCTTTTGTTTTGCTAATGTAATGGATGAAACGATATATTGTTATGATTTTAATCTGTATTTCTCTGACACCAGTGCGTGTGAGCAGTTTTTCCATCTGTGCATTACCTTTTTGCATTTATTCTGTATATGTTTTCTTTTTCATTACTGCCATTTTCTCATTTGCTTGGATTTACCTCACTTTTTCCTACTGTTTCCATGAGCTCTCTGTATATGAGGGCTGCTAATTCGCCCTGTCCGTGCCCTGAATACTGTAACGTTCCCAGTTAGGCATTCAAATTTTAACTTGGTGGTGCCTTTCACTGTAGCCAGCCTTTTGAGGTTTGTGTAATGGTTTATGAATTGCAGGTTTTAGAAAGGTTTCCTCTATCCCCAAATTATATATGTGTATATTTTAAATCCTGCTATATTTCCTTCAGGAGTTTTTATGGTTTTATTCTTTATACTTGGATATTTAGTCCATCTGGGATTCGTTTGTTATGTATGGATAGAATATATATATTTTTCATAGATGGTTGGAACATGTTTCAGCCCTGTTCCCTTTTCTTTGCTGTTTTTATCATGTGCTAAATTCCTATGAGGTGGGAGGTGGCGATTGAGAGAGATCTTAGAAGGGAAAACTGAATGAGAAAATGTGTGGGAGGAAGTCATGCAAGGTGTCCATTTTTCTGGCTGCGTGAGCCTGAAGCAGGAAGAGCAGGCAAAGCCCGTGCACTGAGAGGGGGAAGCTAGGGTGGCGAGTGGGGCAGAGGAAAGCGCTTCCATCCGTGTAGGGTATGCTAAGTGTGTGATATTCACACATGTTTAACAAATACATTTCAGGAGCTGGTGTCATGATGCCATGTGGTAACACTTCATGTGGGAGTCCTGACTTCTCTACTTTGGGTCCAACTCCTTGCTAATGGTCCTGGGAAAGCAGCGGAGGATGATCCTGCACCCACATGAGAGATCTGGAAAAAGCTCCTGGCTCCTGGCTTTGGATTGGGTCAGCTCTGGCATTGTGGCCATTTGGGGAATGAACCACCAGATGGAAGATCTCTCTCCCTGTCTCTGGAAATCTGCCTTTCAACATCCCATGGGCCAAGACAGATGTCAAAACTAAGGAAACTGCGTCCTTAGTTACAGCATCCTATTGCAGGAATCACAGTCTGAGAACGCAGAGAGAGCAAAGGAAAAAATTCGGTTCTTGGGGACTCCTCAAAGAAGAAGAAACCACCAGCTGAATGCATGTCATGCCACCCACTTGGGAGAACTTTTTTTCAAAGTCCTCCCCCGCCCCCATCCATCACTCAGTACGCTGGTTTCCCAATAAATAAAACACATCTATTTAAAAGTTTTTTAAAAATTGTCTTTCAAATAAAAATAAATCTTCAAAAAAAATATTCAGGCAAGAATAGTCACTTGAAGAGTCACTTGATCATCGCCCAGAAGATCAACAAGGCTCATGCCATCTCAGACCCGGCACCATTTTATTTTATTTTATTTTTGACAGTCTTTACATAGTCAATTAGGGTAAAAAGGTTCAAGGGCTACAGGAAAGTGGGTAAGATTATTATTTCCACATTGTTCCCTTCATGTTCTGAGGTAAAGGAGGATATTAAGAGAGAAGCCCCACCCAGTCTCCCTGATGTGGGGCATGCTCCGAGGGTCTTGCTCAAGTGGTTTTGACAGTTCAACAGTTATGAATTTCTGCCAATCTTGCCACTCCAAGCACGATGAGGTTGTTGAAGAATCCACTGATTGACATAGTCCATCTTAGAGTCTCCGTTCCGGCACCATTTTAGATACCTGAACATTGTAGCCCTGTTCTCCACCAATCCGCTGGAACCTTGTGGCCCCATACCCGCCTATGGCCCTATCCTCCAATCCCTCATGGCCCCTTACTGTAAAAGCATGTTCCCTGTGGTCATTTTTCTCACTGGAATAAAGACCTGTTGTGTGACTCGCTGCGTCTGGTCTATGGGTTTGTGGCAACAATTCCTAATGTTTAGTTTACCAGTTAAGACACCAGTCATGATGCTTGCACCAGATCAAGTCCATCGGCTTCATACCCAGTCGTGACTCATGACTTTTGCTTCTTGCTGATATAGACCTGGGAGGCAGCAGTTCCACTCCTGCCACCCTCATGGGATACCTGGAGTGTTTCCTGCTTCTGATTTTGGCCCACCCTAGGTCTGGCTGTTGTAGGCATTTGGGGAGTGAACCAGTCAGAACTGAACTGGTTTGAAGCCAGGGGCCAGGAGTCTCTCTTGGGTGTCCCACATGGGTGCAGGGTCCAAGCGCTTGAGCCAGCTTTTGCTGCCTTCCCGGGGCATTGCACTGGTTCCGCAGGAAAATAATACCGACTATGGCATCGTACAGGTCAAAATAGGTCCTTGTGGCCCTCAGACCTAACGGCCAACAGGTTCCTGCAAGATTACCACCATCAACAACCTGGATGTATAGGATTCTTGGTGTCTCCCTAGTCCTGGGACCTGCTCTAATCGGAATGGGAGAAAGGTTGTACAGACAACGGTGCAGCCTCAGCACAGTATCACAGGAGGTGGAGCGTGGTGAGCCAGGAGCTGGGCTACAAAGACCATGGTGGAAATCTAACATAAGAACCCAGACCTAGAACTCACTGGAGGGAGTGGCACACTGACTACAAACAAAGAGCCTTGTATCAATTACAACAAGTAAAATTCAACTGTAGACCTGTGGGTGGCACAGCTTAGAAACCTGCTCCAAGGAGAAGACTCTGCTAACCAGAAGTACAATGACCAAGAGCAAAAGAAGAGACAAGGGCACAATGACTATTACTGAAGACTCCCTTGCAAAGGAGAAAAAGCCTTTGCCAACCTCAGAGTTAACTGAGGAAGACATCTAGAAAATGGGGGATACAGAATTCAAAACACTTGTTGTAAAATTTCTTATGAACAACGAGAAGCATGTAAAGCAGGCGCTCAAGGAGTTTAAGGAATATGTCACACAGGAAATGAATCAAATGAAAGCTGATATAGCAGAAATTAAGAACACAGTGGAGCAAATTAAAAGTTCAGAGGAGAGTCTCCAAAATAAAAAGGAGGTAGAAGAAACAATCTCAGAATTGGGAGATACTTCCTGTCACCAGGAGGAAACAAATAAAAAGCTGGAAGCAGAGCTGGGTCAAGCTAAAAAAACCTTTCAAGAATTGAAAGACACTATTAAATAGGCCAAATATAAGCATTATGGGACTCCCAGAAGGTCCAGAGAGAGAAACTGGAATTAAAGGTGTATTCAATGAAATAATAAGGGAAACTTTCCCTAACTTGGAGAAAGAATTGGGAAACAACATCCAGGAGGGGCACAGAACTCCCAAAAAGGTTGATCAAAAGTGATCTTCACCATGACACATGATAATCAAGCTCTCTTCAATCGAACATAAGCAAAAGATCCTTAAATGTGCATGTGAAAAAAATCAATTGACATATAAAGGAATGCCAATTAAACACCCAGGAGAACTCTCACAGGAAACTCTACAGGCAAGAAGAGAATGGAGTGACATATTCCAGATTCTAAAAGCAAAAATTGTCGGCCTAGCATAACATGTTCAGCAAAGCTTTCCTTTGTCTTTGAAAGGGAAATAAAATTCTTCCACAGTAAAGAAAAGTTACAAGAATTTACCTTTTCCAAACCTGCCCTACAGATGATACTTACAGATATTCTCTTGACAGAGAAGAGAAATAGTACCCACCAAGACCAAAAGCAGATGTGAAGAACATCCCAGTAAAATAACAACAGAAGATTAAATCAATGAACAACCCATTGTTAAAATGACAGGACCAAATTACCATCCATTCATATTAACCCTGAATGTAAATGACTTAAACTCAGTTACAGTCATAGCTTAGTAGACTGGATTAAATAACAAAACCCATTTATTTGTTTCCTGCAGGAGACACATTTCACCAAAAAGATCAGTGGAAACTATAGCTCATGGATTTTGATCTTTTGCTGTTGTTGTTAGTTTCATCTCTTCAAAACACTTTCTTCTGATTAAATTCTTCAATGACTCATAGATCATACAGTAGCATCATTTTCTTTCAGAAGGTTCTTGATTTTCCTTCACATTTCTTCAGTGATGTATTAGTCATTCAGTAGCATGTTATTTAACTTCATGGTGTCGTTAATTTCTTTTTTCTTCCTGCTGTTGATTTTGTTTTGTGGCTTTTCATTTAAGGGGATGTATGGTAACTGTGTAATGGAGACTCTCACATCTAGTAACATGTTATTTAACTTCATGGTGTTGTAAATTTCTATACCTGATGTTGTTAAGGAAGAGGTACAGCATTGGCATCCCACATGGGTACTGGTTCAAGTCCCAGTTGTTCCACTTCCAGTCCAGCTCCCTGCTAATGACCAGGCAAAGCAGCAGAGTATGGCCTAGGTTCTTGGGCCCCCTGCACTCACATGGGAGGCCCAGAGGAAGCTCCAGCCTCCTGCTAGATTGAGTTCAAGACCTTGTTCTGTCCCAGTTGTTGCAGTCAGTTCCACCTGAACCAGCAGGTGGAAATGCATGCTCTTTCTTTTCGCTCTGTTTCTGTCTGCCTATTACAAAAAAACAAAAACAAAACAAAACAAAAACCACATCAGATTCAGGGCTGGATCTGGGCCTGGGTGGTGTGGGCGATTGACCACATAGCTGTTAGTATACAATGGGACAAGGAACAGAAGCTGTGGGCGCCACAGAAAGTGAGAACCAGAAGAGCAGTGCACACCTGCCATCACTCAATCCAAGCTGCTGTGCTGCCGGGTCAGGCCTGGCCAGAGCTCAACCAGGAGCCTGGAAGCGCTTTGCTGGTGTTGCACAATTGGAGCCCATGGCAGCGGCCACGCTGTGCAAGGGAGGCACCTCCCCTTTGTGCACCTGTTTTCTGCCACAGTGACTTGTTCAAGTGTCCCTGCCTGGGGTGGGGTGAGGAGAGTGGGAACCTGCGGGAGCAGTCACTGGGGTCTCTCCTCTCAGTCCTCATCCTCAGGTCCACTACAGAAGAGCAGGGGCTGGGTTTTCTTTCTGGTTACAACATGGCACTGGGAAGACGGTCTGCCTCCTAGCAGGGACCCAAGAACAACCGACTGAGAGTTGGAAAGCCAGACACTTTCACCAAGTGACTCATTCTTATCTGTGCTTTCACTAATCCTCCCAGATCTGTTTACAGGTGAAGAAACTGGGGAACAAAAGGGCTAAGTGCTTAGGGAGGAAGGCAAAGTGTTCAGGCGCAAGAAGGGCTCTGGGCCTGACTCCTACCTCCTCCAGGCTGGGGTTTGAGTATGATTTGGGTCCTGAATCATGCAAATGACTGTTTTGTTTTAAAGATTTATTTACTTTTCTTGGAAAGACAGATCTAACAGAGAGGAGAGACAGAAAGATCTTCCATCCGCTGGTCCACTCCCCAAATGGCAACAGCTAGAGCTGAGCTGATCTGATCTGAAGTCAGGAGTCTTCATCTGGGTCTCTCATGTTGGGTACAGGGGCCGAAGGACTTGGGACATCCTCAGTTCTCTTCCCAGTCCATAATGAGAGAGCTGGATGGGAAGTGGAGCACCTGGGACATGAGTTGATGACCATATGGGATGTTGGTTTTACAGGGCTGATCAGCCTGCTGTGCCGCTATACCAGCCCCATGCAGATGTCAGCCTCGTGCAAAAAAAAAAAAAAAAAAAAAAAAAAGAGAAAAAGAAAAAAAAAGAGATTTATTTGAAAAACAAGATTATACAGAGATTCCTCATCCACTGGTTCAAATGATCGCAATGGCCAGGCCAAAGCCAGGAGCCAGTGGCGTCGTCTGCATCTCCCACGTGGGTACAGGGACCCACATACTTGACTTGCTTGCTGCTGGTTTCCTTGGCACATAAATAGAGAGCTGGATCAGAAGTGGAGCATGCAGGCCCAGCTCGGTAGCCTAGTGGCTAAAGTCCTTGCCTTGCATGTACTGGGATCCCATATGGGTGCTGGTTCTAATCCAGGCAGCCCCACTTCCCATCCAGCTCCCTGCTTGTGGCCTGGGAAAGCAGGTGAGGGCAGCCCAAAGCCTTGCGATCCTGCACCTGTGTGGGAGACCTGGAAGGAGCTGCTGGTTCTGAATCAGTGGAGCTCCAACCATTGAGGCCACTTGGGGAGTGAAGCAGCAGATGGAAGATCTTTCTCTCTGGCTCTTCTCTCCACAAATCTGATCTGCCTTTCCAATAATAATAAGTAAATCTTAAAACAAAAGGGGGCCTGGCATGGTAGCCTAGTGACTAAAATCCTCACCTTGCATGTTCTGGTATCTCATACGAGTACCAGTTCGTGTCCTAAACTCCTGGCTCCTGGCTTCAAATCTCTGCTCCGGTGAGTGAGCCAACTTATGGAAGATCTTCCTCTCTGTCTCTCCTTCTCTCTGCAAATCTGACTTTCCAATAAAAAGAAGTTATTTGTTTGTTTTTAAAGAGCCAACTCGTGCACGTGTCCTCACAAGTCTGAGTCTAGATTTCTTCGTCTGGATGCAGGTGTTCACAGGGTTGTTAGCGGGGTCTCTGGAGGCCGCGTTCAGGGCACAGAGGGAGAGAGAGGTGAGCGGTGTGGTCTACTCCACCTGCAAGCTGGGGGACCCAGGTGAATTTGACTTCTTCCTCAGTTTGAGGGGGAAGTTCATGTACCTCTTGGACTTGTAAGGTCTAAATGAGGCCATGGTGCCACGTGCCCACAACAGGTGCTTAATAACTGGAGAGTCTTCCTCTCTTTCTTTAAAGATATATTCATTTATTCAGGGCTCGGCAGCGTGGCCTAGTGGCTGAGGTCCTTGCCTTGATCCCATGTGGCCGCTGGTTCTAATCCCGGCAGCTCCACTTCCTCTCTGTCTCTCCTCCTCTCAGTATATCTGACTTTGTAATAAAAATAAAATAAAATCTTTAAAAAAAAAAAAAAGATATATTCATTTATTCAGAAGGCAGAGCATTGAGAGAGAGCAAGTGAGAGCTATCTTCTGTCTCCTGGTTCATTCCCCAGATGGGCACAATGGCCGGGGCTTGGCCAGCCTGAAGCCAGGAACCAGGAGTTCCACTCCTATAGTCCACGGGAATGGCAGAGGCTTGAGTCCTTGGCACATCTTCCACTTTTTTTTTTCAGGCCACATTAGCAGAGGGAAGGATTGAAATTAAAGAACCCAGGACTTAAACTGGAACTCTGCTACAGAAAACTGGTGTCATAAGCGGTGGCTTAACTCACAACTGGGGCCACAACTCTGGCTTCCAGAATAATCTTCTTCTAAAAAAAATATTTTTATTGGAAAGTCAGATATACAGAGAGGAGGAGAGACAGAGAAGAAGATCTTCCATCCAATGATTCACTCCCCAAGTGGCCACAATGTCCGGAGCTGCACCGATCTGAAGCCAGGAGGTTCTTCCGGATCTCCCATGGGGACACAGGGTCCCAAGGCTTTGGGCCATCCTTGACTGTCCTCCCAGGCCACAAGCAGGGAGCTGTATGGGAAGTAGGGTTGCTGGGAATAGAACCAGTGCCCATATGTGATCCTGGAGTATGCAAGGCGAGGACTTTAGCCATTACGTTACTGCACCAGGCCCCAGACTAATCTCTTGAAATGCAATGCCCTCGTTCGCCTTGGGTCTTGCAAGCTGCCTGGCCACTGGTGGACCCCACTTTCTGCCAGCCAAGAACGGCCACAGCCATGTGTTGCAGCTCAGGTCACCCTTGTGGGTACCTACAGGGTCAGCCTAGCTTCTGAACTGTTCCAGCACTGACCCACCCTGCCCAGCACCTCCTGCCACCCCTCCCTGTCTCCTGTAGGCCTTGCCCACTCCTACAGGGTCCCAGCCTGTCCAACCTTTTTTCCCTAGGCTGGAAATAACTTCCTTCTCTTCCCCACCTAGCAAAACTCCTCTTACCTCCAATCACAGCAGGCCAACTACCTCTCAGGCTCCCAGCCCCTTCCCTGGGGAAGGACAGACAGTACCTTCTGTCCTTCCCCAGTGTTGTCCAAGCCTTGGCTAGACAGGTACACTATCCTAGGGCAGTGGCTACTGGGCACAACCCCCAACTGTCCACCACCCACTCCAGCTCCTCTAGGAAAATAGCCCTGCCCTGTCTGAGCTGCTGGGTGCTTGCTCAGTGCCCTCCGGGGTCCTTGGGCCCAGCCCCAGCCTCCATGTGGACTCCACAGGTAGCAGGTGTATCCTTACACAGCCGGCAGGCTGGGATTCCACCCTGCTTGGCTGTGCACGAAGCTGTAGTACAGATGGGGATGTTGAAAATATCCGTGACATATTCCAAACTGGCCTACTTTCCTATCACGAGAGTCTGAGGCAGAGATGGCTGAGGACAAGCGAGAGGGGTTTGGAACCTGATCCCGCTGCCTCCCTCCCCAGCTCACTGGCTAGACTGTAGGGGGGCTGGCATGGGTCCCCCAGCAGGCCCCACCCCATTCTGCGGCAAGTGTGTTTGGGGTGGGGATGCCTGAGGGGGCTGGGGAAGCTGATGGAGGAACTAAGGAAGGTGGCCTGAGCTCAAGCCCCAGGTCAAATTCCCTGTCTCCTTGTTTTCTTAAGATTTATTTATTTGAAAGCTAGAGCAACAAAGAGAAAGAGACAGAAAGTCACAAGGAGAGAGAACCTGGAACTCCATCCAGGTCTCCCGCATGGCTGCAGGGGTCCAAATACTTAGCTCATCCTTTGCTACTTTCTAAGCTCACTTTCAGAGAGCAAGATCAGAGGTGGAGGAACTGAGACTTGCACCGGGAATCTATGGAATGCTAGCATTGCAGGTGATGGCTTGAACCGCTATGCCCACCCCAACTAATTTCTTAATTTGTTTGGGTTCAGTTTCCTCATCAGCAATATCTCAATCCTTTCTTGCCCGCCTCTGAGGGGTGATTGTGCCATGCTGGAGTCTGCCTTGTTCACCCAGTTCTCAGCCTGCCCCACCTCTGAGGCCACACTCTCCCTGGGCAGCTCACATGGTTCCTGTACCCGGCCTCTGCCTCTCAGCTGGCCCGGCTGGGCCTCCACCCTCAGTTCTGGCTGGGACTCCACTTCCCCGTCCTCACTGTGGAGCTGCGTCCCAGGCAGATCCTGATTCTCACACAACAGGGGGCTGCTGTGTTAACATCTCCCTTTCCATGCTGAACTCCTTTCCCCTGTGCCCACTGCTTTCTCTCAGAGCCCTCACCTACCTTTAGATGCTATGGAGCCTGCTCTCTGCCTCTGTGTCTCCAACTGGCAAAGCACAAGAAAGACATGGAGATGCAGTGGGGGGGGGGAAGTGAGGAAGCCAGGCAGAAGCAGCAGCAATGACGCATACACCGAGCACATCTTTGGCCTGTCCTCTGGTGACAGCTACTTGGCTCCTGAGATCTGCCAGGGGTGGAAACTCATAGTTACACGGACAGCCCCTGCACTGGGGACAGCCAGACTGGCCATCGACTGCCCCATCCCCTGTTCTGCTGGTGGAACAACCTCGAGCCTTCCCTGCCACGTATGGGTGGGTGAAGCCCAGCAAGTGAGACAACGCACAGGAAATGCCTGGAGCTGGCAGGAGTCAGGGAGCAGTAGATTAAGCCAGGCCATCTGCATCCAAGCCTGGAGCACATATATTCCCTTTTGCACTTACATAAATAAATAGATAAATAGATAACTAACTAAATAACTTTTTGTTGGCTCAACTGGCTAATCCTCCATCTCCAAGCGCTGGCATCCTCTGTGGATGCTGGTTCATTCCTTGGCTGCTTCACTTCCCATCCAGCTCCCTGCTTATGGCCTGTGAAAGCAGCGGAGAATGGCCCAAAGCTTCAGGTCTCTGCATCCACATAGGAGACCCAGAAGGGGCTCCAGACTCCTGGCTTTGGATCAGTTCAGCTCCAGTTATTACAGTCATCTGGAGAGTGAACCAGCGGATGAAAGATCTTTCTCTCTGTCTCTCCTTCTTTCTGTAAATCTGCCTTTCTGATAAAAATAAATAAATCTTTAAAAAAAGATTTTGTATAATATAAATATAAATAATAAAATAATAAAAAGATACTTATTATTTATTTATTTATTTTCATTTGAACAGCAGAGTTGTAGAGAGACAGAGGGAGACCTTCCATCTGCTGGTTCACTCCCCAAATGGCTGCAAAGGTCAGAAGTGAGCCAGTCTAAGGCCAGGAGCCAAGAGTTTCTTCCAGGTCTCCAATGTGGATGCAGGGCCCACAGCACTTGAGCCGTCCCCCACTGCCAGTAGTGTGGAGCTAGACAGGAAGCGGAGTAGCCAGGACTCAAACCTGCCATTAGATGCTGCAGTGAAGGCTTGGCATGTTACACCATAGCACCAGCCCTTTTTGAGCTTTTTGAGTTTTATATCACTCATCATATGCAAATAGAATTTTCTACTGAAAAAAAAAAGCAAGGACAATCTGATTATTTTTTGATGGTTCTTAATATACTGATTGTTGTTCACTTTGGCCCAATCACGTGCCAGCAATGTCTACTAAAAAAGTCACACCCCCAGAAGGCAGAGATGGTCAGCAGGCCTCGCTGAGGGAAGCACAGGCAACAGGTGACTGTGGAGGGGTCCCAGCGGGACAGCAGATGGCCCAGAGCCCACGCAGCACTGTGCTGGGTGCTCATGAGGGTGGAGAGGCCACGGAGACTGAGAGAAGCAAAGCTCTATCCCCTAACAGCAGAGAGAGGGAGGGAGTCTCTGCAGAACGGGTTGGGGCAGAGGAGGGGAGGGTGGAGTCTGGAAGGGCCTTACAGAGGAAAGGAACTTGAGCTGGGCCTTGAGGCTGGCGTCGGATGACAGCAGGCGCCAAGGGAGCAATCCCACGGTGGGGAGTTCGCAGCATGACAGGAACTCGCAGGTGCCTGCATGTGGATGCTGCAGGAGGCTATGGGAGCCGAGGCCCTGGAGGGCCTGGAAGGCCAGGTGGTACCTACTGAGAGCTCAGGTCTCTCCCTTGCTATGGATGGCTCCCAGGGGCACTGCATTACTGCTGGTGCTGTGGTCAGGGACTCCACTACTCACACCATTACCTGCTGCCTCCCAGGGTCCGCAGTGGCAAGAAGCTGAGACTTGGAGCTGGAACCAGGATTCAAACGTGGGAACCCCAGTCTGGGACATGGACAGATCAGCCAGCATCCTAACTAGTAAGCCAAATGCCACTCCAACTATGTAAAATAATTTTCCAACTGACAATGCCCCCCCCCCCAAAAAAAAACACAGGAAAAAAGGGCCCAGCGCGGTAGCCTAGCAATTAAAGTCCTTGCCTTGAACGCACTGGAATCCCATATGGACGCCGGTTCTAATCCCGGCAGCCTCACTTCCCTTCCCTTCCCTGCTTGTGGCCTGGGAAAGCAGTTGAGGATAGCCCAAAGCCTTAGGATCCTGCACCCACGTGGGAGACCTGGAAGAGGCTCCTGCCTTTGGATTGGTGCAGTTCTGGTCATTCTGGTCACTTGGGGAGTGAATCATCGGACGGAAGATCTTCCTCTCTGTCTCTCCTCCTCTCTGTATATGTGACTTTGCAATAAAAATAAATAAATCTTTTTTAAAAATATAGGAAAAATGACCCTGTACCCCAATGTGATGTCAAATCACTATAATAGTTTCTTGTACTTACTTTCTGTTCATTTTATTCTCTTTCTTTTTTTTTTTTTTAAAGATTATTTATTTTGGGCCCGGCAGCGTGGCCTAGCAGCTAAAGTCCTCGCCTTGAAAGCCCCGGGATCCTATATGGGCTCCGGTTCTAACCCCGGCAGCTCCACTTCCCATCCAGCTCCCTGCTTGTGGCCTGGGAAAGCAGTTGAGGACGGCCCAATGCATTGGGACACTGCACCCACGTGGGAGACCCGGAAGAGGTTCCAGGTTCCCGGCTTCGGATCAGCGCGCACCGGCCCGTTGCGGCTCACTTGGGGAGTGAATCATCGGACGGAAGATCTTCCTCTCTGTCTCTCCTCCTCTGTGTATATCTGGCTGTAATAAAATGAATAAATCTTTAAAAAAAAAGATTATTTATTTTAATTGGAAAGTCAAATGTACAGAGGAAGAGAGACATAGAGGAAGATTTTCCATTGGAGACTGAAGCCAGAAGCTGAGCTCCTGGGCTGATCACACGTCTGCCACCTGCTCGGGAAGGGGGAACCTAGGAGACAGGCTCCCAGGACTGGGCGCCAGGAACAGCATCCTGGGTTCCGTATGAGCACCTGCCCAGTCCTCATAGCAGATGCACTGTGCCCCCGGGGGTATTGGGCAAGGATGTGACCCCCGTAGACACCAGTTTCTGTTTTGAGAGTCTCAGATGGGCCAATTCCTGGAATCCCCTGGCAAACTCACCTTCATCACTACATTCCTCTTCATTTGTTTTTAACTGACATATAAAAACTACATCTTTGCATAATGTTCCAATCAGAGCAATCACATCAATCCTCTCCAATACTTAACATTTTTAAGGATTTATTATTATTGTTATTATTGGAAAGGCAGATTTATAGAGAAAGAAGGAGTCATGGAGAAAGAAAGTGTTCCATCAGCTGGTTCACTCCCTGAAGGGCCGCAATGGCCAGAGCTGTGCTGGTCCAAAGCCAGGAGCCTTTTCCTGATCTGCCATGTGGGTGCAGTTTCCCAAGGACCTGAGCCATCCTCCCCTATAAGCAGGGAGCCCGATGGGAAGTATAGTAGCCAGGACACAAGCCAATGCCAATATGGGATGCTGGTGTCACAGGGCAGGGGATTAGTTTACCTTCGGAATTTTCTTTGAAAACAAGAGAGAAAAAGTGTCCATTGCAGCTGGTTCAATCTCCCAAATGTGCACAGTGACCCTGGTCTCCACCCCTGGTGGTTGGCAGAGACTCAGCTGGGTGCTCATCAGCAGGAAGCTGTGATGAGTGCTGGGGGTGGGGCAGGATTTACATCATCCAGGTACTGCAGTTGGGTTGGGGACCTTCTGAGAGGCACAGGAACAGCTGTATCCAACTCCTGCCCCTCTGCTGGCTGTTTAAAAAAGAGGCAGAGTGGCATCACTACCTGGTGTCCCCCTGCTGTTTTGATTGAGGAGAAATTCATGGGCCATGAAAGTGACCCTTAGTATGCCAACAACTCCAGCATATTCAGCACGCTCATGACCCTGGTCAGCTACTGCCTCCACCCAGCACCGAATCATTCTCCTCACCCTCCAAGGAAGCCCCGAGCTCAGGAATCCGTGCCCATTCCTTCTCAGGGCTCAGTAGTCCCCCACAGGCAGCTACCACAGGACACCGGGCTGTGGGATCAGACGGGCATTTTTTTTTATGTTTACATAATTGATCAGGGTGTGAAGGATCAAGGGTTAGGGAAAAGTGGGTGTGATCATTGTTTCCAAATTTTCTATTTCTTCTTCCTGTTTCTAGGGGAAGGGAGGAGATAATGAGAGAAGCCACACCCAGCTTTCCAACCACCCCAGTACCCGGGAATGGGGAACGGCTACCCAATATCAACCCAGGGTCCTGAGGTGGAACCTGCTCCAAGGGTTCTGCCCAGGTGGCTTCAATAATTCTGAAATGTTCTCTAACTCGCTGATGCAAGGATGAGGAAATCCGATGGCCATTGGCTGACATAGTCAACCTACAGTCTCCATTCAACCAGATTTTTCACTGTCATTCTTTGGCTGGAGTAGTTGTTCTCCTTCCTTTGCCATGATACCAGACGTCCTCTGCAGGCTCCAATGGGCTGCCCCTATCCTTCATATGCATCAGGGCCCACCATCCACTGTTGTGACTTTTCCACCAAGGAGGACCAGTTCTCACAGGTGGACCCAAGAACCTGGGCCAGGTGACCAGAGCTTTGCTGGACCCTCAACCCCCAGGGCTCACAGACCCGGCACACACCACGCAGGAGGGCCCAAGGACCCCCCAGATAGGTATTTTATGTCACAGAACCTGCCAGGGTGTTTCCCACAGGGGCTGTACTAACTCACATTCACACTAGCACTGGATGCTTATGGTCTTCCATCACGCAACAGTTGCTGCCATGACCTTGGGAAGAGGCAGGCAGCTACCTAGCTACCTAGCAACCCAAATCAGCGGTGCCTGCTCCATCCACCCACCCGTGGTCCACCCTCCACAGGTTTAACAGGCAGTATGGCAGGCCTGGGCAGACAGCTAGCTGGGGTGGGAGAAGAGGGCCTCTCCCTGTGGAAGAACAGGATGAAATCTGAAACCTCCAAGCCAGGCTGGGTGTGATCCTGGGAGCTGGGCCTGTGTTCCCACCATGTCCTCCTAGGCAGATGGACACAGGCTGCCTTCTGCCGCTCCCTTCCCCCCTTTTCTCTTTCTTGGGTCTATCCTCTCCCTATGTTTCTAGCCTTCCCTTTTTCTGCTTCCTGCTATTCTGCTGGCTGCCAGGTTGCCCTTGGCTTGAGCTCCCCTTCCCACCTAGGTCCCCAAAGAGGGGGGCTCTCCACCGCACGTTCCCTTGACCTGACACCAGCAGGGGCACAGGCATCCAGTAGGGGTGAGGGGCCATCCTGTGGCTCAGTATCAAGGCCCTGGGTTGCCTGAGCTGCCCGGTGATGCTTGATACTTTTGGTGGCAGGAACCAGCCTAGCAGTGGGATGAGATGTATTCACCCATGCCCAAAAGCCCTCCCGGACACTCCACGTGCCAGACCCCGTTGTACCAGCCAAGGAAGTCTCAAGCTGGAAAAGCAGGCAGCGTCCTTCACCCGGCTGTGGCATCACTTGGAAACTTACTAGAAATGCAGATTCTCAGGCCCTGCCTCGATGTAGTGAATCAGGAGCTTGGGGATAGAGCAGCAGCTCCCTTGGGAATTCTGCTCTTCCAGCCAGTTTCAGAGTCACAGCCCTGCCAGCAGGGGGCGCCCTGCATCAATGAGGAAGTTGCGTCTGGTCCAACCCCGCCCACCTAACAAGGAAGGCTGGCGGCTTTGGCTCAGAAAGTGCCCCTGAGCTGGGGAGACCCGGGCACTGTCCCCGAGCACTCCTCCCCTAGGGAACCGCCAAGATGCTGTTCTGGGAGGGGGCTGGTTTTGGTTCAAGAGCCTGGAGAAACCCCTTCCATTCTGCCCATTCTTCAGAGCCAGGGTTTGATGTGCTAATGAGAACATCAATTATTGAGCTCCATTAGCATTCATTACAATAACAAGCAGGGGAGGGGCCATAGGGGTCTTTTGAAATGGCCTGCCACTCACTTGTCCCCTGTGGAGTGGGTAGGAGGAATGGGAGAGCGTTGAATGTGAGCGGAGAGGTTTAGGGGCCCTAGGAGAGGACGCTGTGGTCGGATACAGGCCTGGGGCCCAGGGTAAGCACCCTCTGCTTCTCTCTCCTCCCGGTCCTCACCCATCCAACCTGCTTCTGCCCAATCACTGCCCCTGGCGTTGGCCTCCTCCCCAGAGCAAGAAGAAATCCAAAACAGGGGGTCCACCGTTTCCGCTCCATCCTTGGTGGAGTGTGGCTTGTCTGCAGGGAGCTCTGGACCTGAGTGCCCGGCAGAGAAAGGCCCTGGGGGCGGGCGAAGGTGAGGAGAGCTCCAGGGCAGCAGGAGTGCCCATGTCGGGGTATCCCAGCCAGGATGCTCACCTTATCCTTTCCCCAGCACCTCCTGCCTCCCCCCACACACCAGGGGTTCACACACCCCTCTGCCAGCCCTGAGCCTTATCCCCCAAGTGGTTGCTCAAGTGTGGACCCCCCCACCCCCCGTTCCCAGGGCATTTCCTCCTCCGAGGAAGGGACAAGACTGAAGAGCCCCACCTCTCCACCGCTCCCCAACAGCTCCCCTCCTATAGGCCCCAAGGAGTGGGTACGCAACTGGGCACGAAGTTGAGAACAGCCAGGATGAGGGTTAGGCTTTTGCTGTTCAATTCCCAAACAGGCCTGCTGCTGCCACCTCACAGGGGAGGAGGGCCAGAGGGAAGGTGCCTGTGGAGGAATGAGGGTGGTGGCAGGCTGGCACCTGAGGCATCTCAGGTGGAGGCAGCTGGCGCACCAGTTGTGCCCGGGCACCATGCCAGCTTACAGCAGCAATTCTCGTCTCTCAGCTGGAGAAGTCACACCTGTATTGCTCTGATGGGGAGATGTATCCTCTGATGACTTGACGGGAAGGCAGGTGGCAGGCACCCACCTTCCCTGGGCAGTGGCACCCAGCAGGATTAAATAGCGCCAGGAAAGTGTGATGGTGCCAAGCCAGCCACCCTCTAGCTCAGCATGGGGCTTAGAGTCTTTGCTTCTGTCCAGGAGCCTTGTCAACCCCTGCCCACAGACCCACGGGGGTCAGTCATCATGGGTGGGGGGGTGGGGAGGGGAGGGGAGGGGCAGTGTATATATAGCACATCTTTGTAGAGTTGAAGATGAGAGCGAGTCCAACAAGCTCACAGCTGTGGAAGTGACCAGAATGTTCAGGATTCACATGAGCAGCACAAATGAAAAACACCCTGTGCCTGAATCTGACCCTGACCGTTGGCACCTCACTGGTGCAGGGGCTCCCGTAAGGGTGCCAACACTGGATGCTTTGTCCCGCTGACACCTTTGGAACTGTTCTCAGTCCTTGGGGGCTTCCCCCTGCCCCAGCCCATTCCAGTGCCTGCTCGGGTCAGGACAGAGAGCTGGTGATGGCACAAGCAAGGCTCCAAGCGTGCCCTGGGGGAGAATGACCTACATCACTGCCAGTCTTGACTCTTGGCCACATTCCTGGTCCCAGCTTCCTTTGGAGCACATGGTTAGGAGACTGCATGTGTCCCTGTTTTGGGCAGCCCATGGGGTCTAAGAGATGATGGATGGGTGATGGCAGAGAAGACACTGCCCTCAGCAGCTCTGGGCTTGAATTCCACTTTTGCTGCTCTTAGAGTGGGCAGTTGTCTATACCTGTCAGAGTGTCAGCTACTTTATCCCCCAAAAAGGCTGAAAACGCTCACCTGTGTTTGCTGGCTGGCTTCAGAGAAAGATTATGAGTAAAGCACTTGCTGACTTTCTTCCCCTTAGGTGGGCACAAAATGAAGGAGGCAGAAGGCAGCTGAGTTGGAAGGAGTTTAAGGGCAGAAGGTCCTATGTAGTTGAATTGGGGGGGGGGGATTACCCAGGGAGGAGCAGGTGCACCCAGACTCCAGCTCCAAGAAGCTCAAGGCCTGGTGCTGTGTAGCTGGGGTGAAACTGTCCCTACGGGCCCGGACCCCTCCCCCTACACAGGCCTGCTGCCTTCCATGCTCGTCCTGGGCAGACAGCCAGGCAGGGAGCTGGACAGCTGCCCACTGTGTGCTCAGAGGCCAAAAGATGGGCGCCATCCAGTTGGCAGAGGGAGAGGCAGCTGGCCCAGGAGGGGAGAAGTCGGGGTGCTGACTGCTGGGGTCGTGTGCCCAGACAGTGTGTCCCAGTAAAAGCTCTTGGCTGGCCTCCTGAACTGGCCACAGGCGCAGGGTAGGGCCTCCTCCTCCAGCCCTGGCCCCGCCACCTTAGTTACTGCAACTGGACATTGATCTCCAAGGGGCATCTGGGACCTTGCCCTTAAGCTGAATTTGTAGCTGGCTCAGGGGCAGGCCTGGTACAGGCAGGAAAGTGGGAGAGCCCAGATTAAGGCTCCAACCAGGTAGTACAGGAAGTGGGGAAACTGGTTTGCCTGTTGCGTTACTTGGGGTGGGGTCTCCTCTGTTGGACTCTTTTTGCCTGCCAGTCTACAGGGAGATGTTCCATACCCTGCTTGTTTAGATCAGCTTGTGGAATGCCAGGGGGTAAATAAAAGGGACAAGGAGCTCAGCCCACATTTGGGCCTGGGAAAGAAGGGACCATTCTGCCAACAGGGCGGGCGGGAAGCAGGCGGGCCGAAGCCAGAAGCAAGTCAGCGTGGGTTTCGGCTGGAGCTGGAGAAGGCTGAACGAACAGGTAGGTAGGTCCACCAAAGTGGGGAGAGGAGGTGCAGGCCAGTGCGGCAGTAGCGCCGCCCAGCGAGATGTGAGACGCCGCGCTGGCCGCTGCGTCCTACTTCGGGGTCCCTCCTGAGAGAGGGAGCGTTGAGTCCCCTCACTCCCAGCACGCGCCCCTGCAGTGCTCGCAGACACCTGCAGGAGGGCCCGGGAGGCCGCCCAGCAGGGGGCGCCGGAGAATCGGGTGCGGGCTGAGCCTGGAAGAGGGGTGAGGAGGGAAGAGGAAGGCGAGCGGGCCGGGGGGGCGCACGGGCCGACGCCGAGGAAGGCCTGGACTCTCCCTGTACTGGGCGGCGGAGCTCTCCGAGGTCACCTTGGCTGGAGCGTGCCCCCCCACCACCCTATGCCTCCCCGGCCCGGCCCGAGTGCTTTTCCATCCCGCCCGGGCTAGGGGGATCTAGGAGGCCCCCAGCCGCGTCCCCGCCTCCAGCTGCCCCTCTTCCCTCAGAGCCTCCTCCGAGGCAGGCCCCCGGTCGATGGATTTGTCTCGAGCACGGCCCGAACACCGACGGCTTGGGGTCGGAGCGGCAGGTGGAGTAGGGAGGAGGTCGTGAGCGCGCCCCGCAGCCCCGCCCGGCCGCGCGCCGCGGGCTCCCGCGCCTCTGCCGGAGGGCACGAGCAGGCGCGGCGCCCCTCCCCTCCCCCGCTCCCCGCCACCCCAGGCGGCCCTTTGTACCACCCGGCCACACGCGCGTGCCCGCGCCGCGCGCCCCCGCCCGCAGTGACACACCCGCGCCGGGCCGCGCGCTCACTCTCTCGCTCTTCTCTCTCTCACACACACACACACACTCATTCGCTCTCGCACACTCGGTGACACGCCCGCGCGCGCGCACCCACACGCCCGGTCGCCGGCGCCCTCCCAGCTGGTCCACCCCGGCGGGGCCCGCGCCCCCGGCCCGCCCGCCTGGCACCGCGCCCCGGGGCTGGTGCCGAGAGAGGAGCCCGCGAGGCGGCGGCGAGAGGGCGAGCGCCAGGCAGGCCGGCCCGGGGCCCCCGCCCCCCGTGCCCCCGCCCGATGGGGAACGCTCCGTCCCAAGGCATGTCCCTGTCTCTCTCCTCCCTAATGTGCCTCCATGCTTAAGTGGAAGGTATTTCTGTTTTCTTTGTGTGTTTTCCCCTCGGCCGGGGGCGGGGGCGGCGGCCGGCGGGGCGAGGGATGCTAGGGGCGCAGGTGTGTGGGGGCAGGGGTGCGCCGAGCGCCCGGCTCGGGAGCAGGACCTCCGACGGGAGCTGGCACCGGGAAGGGGACAGGGACGGACGAGGCTAGGGCACTGGGTGGGGAGGGCCTCATGGTGCCCGGGGAAAGGGGCCAGCGGGGTGAAAACGGGAAGGGCTTGGTGTGGAGGGGGAGGGGTGGGAGAAGAAGAAGCAGGGGTGGATGGTGGGGAGTGGTCGCTGCGAGGTGGAGGCTGAGGGCGACGCAGGGGCGGGGGATGGATTAGTGAGAGGAGCCCAGAGGCCTTCCTCTCTCTCTGTCTCTCTGTCCAGCCCCTACAATGGGGTGCCGGGGAGGCACTGGGGTGGCTGCTCAGGCCTCTGCTCTGCCCCCCGGCCCCCCTGAGGGACGCAGGGGAGGCGTGCGCTCTGGGCTTGGCGGTGTTGCCAGGAGACCAGCCTGCGCTCCACACCCCCTTGCACCGGAGACTCCGGCCCTGGGGACCTGCGAACCTCAGCGGCAGTTGCCGAAACTGGGGACCAGCGTCCCGCTCGCGGGGTGGCGGGGAGGGCCCCGAGGGGGAGGGGCTCGAGAGGGACCACGTGATACGGAGCCCTCCCCCTGAGGAGACCAGAGGGCACGGGAGGGCGCCCCCCTCCGGGGAGGGAGATTGGGGTGAGTGAGGCGGTCGGGGCTGCAGGAGGCTGAGGGGCAGTGGGCGGGGCTGGGGAGGGGACGCGCGTGCCCCCCCCGCTCCCACGCTCCCCCCCCTTGCTACGTCAGAAGCTCCCGGGGCCAGCTCCGAGTCCTGTCGGTGGGGGCAGCAGGATGCTGGTGGAAGCCGAGGGGGCCGGCCGGGTGCCTCCGCAGCTCGGCTGGCAGGGCCCGGCGGGGCGAGAGCTGCAAGTGCGCGCCCCCCCGCCCCCCGCCGCCCCATGCAGCCCTGGCAGTGCCTCCGGCGCTTTGCCCTGGCCTGGTGGGAGAGGACCGCGGAGGGCAGAGCCCGCTCTCCCCGGGAGGAGGCTGGCGCGAGGGACTCTGGGGGCCGCGGGGAGCCAGGTGAGCAGGAACGCGAGTGTGTTTCTCAGCTTCTTCCCTCAAATCTTGTGTGTGTGTGGGGGGGGGTTGGCCCGACTTTAGGGGTGGGGGCTGCCCTGGGCTGGGGGTGTCTGGCCGCAGTCTTTCCGAAGGAGATGTGGAAGCGCCTGTCTGCGAGGAGCGAGAAGCGCGTGGGTGGGGAGTCCGTGTCTGGGGGTCTCCGTGGTCCTTTGGGTGGGTGGGTCTGAGCACTTTCTGTGGGAGCCCTGGGTAGCTTGCTCTGGACTCTATCTGGGTCTGCATGACCTTGAATCCGATGCTTGGCTGTCCAACTCCATGCCTCAGTCTCTCTCCAGGTCCGAGTCCCAGTGTTGATGCATGTGGAGGAAGCTGTCCCTGTGAGAAAGCCCAGCGAGGCTGGGGGGAGGGCAGTCTCTGGCCGGCTGTGCGTGTGGGGGGGGGGCAGGGAAATGCACTCAGGGTGCAGGCTGCTGGGGCTGCTCCGAGCCAGGGATTCACCCAGGGAGGCATCTTCAGGAGAGCTCAGAGTTCTTGGGGCAGGCAGCTACCCTTTTGGTGCAGAAGTAAGGGATGGGAATAGGGCTCTGGCATCCCTGGAGGGAGCTTCACGAGCAAGACAGCCCTCCCTCAGCTGCTCCCCACCCAGCCTGCCTTGGCTCCCAGGCACCACTGGCAGCAAGTGCAAAGGCATTGCCCTGGCTCCCTGCCACACTGCCCTGGGGACAAGAGGGTCTTTGTCCGGTGCCCCTCCTCACTTCTAGCGCCCTTTCTGTGACGGCTGGTTCTCTGCGATGACCCTCAGGGCTGGGATGGAGACTGGGCTGGCAAGTCCCTTCTGGCTCCCTGTATCTCTGTGTTGGACATCTCAGGAAGAGGCATGCACAGGGGTCTGCAGGCAGTGCTGGGGGCAGGGGATGGCCATTCCATGGTGGTAGGAGGACCTAGACTGTGCCCCTTGGAAGCCGGCCCCATCTCAAGCTTTTGCCCTTCCCTGCTGTTTGCCTCCTTGTCCAATGCAAGGGACCTGGGGTCTCCATGGCTCACTTCTCGCCGGATTCCAGGTTTCTCGAAGATGTGCAGGGTACCAGGTTGGCGATAGGCTTGGGCCTGCTGATGCTCACTCACTCTGTCTCTCACCCCACCTCCTCTGGCCAGGGACTCGCTCTGTAAAAAGGGTTTAATTAGAACCATTGATTCCTTCTTTGGCTGTGGGCATTGATCCCAACAGTGTGGCTGGAGCTGGAGGGGGGGAAGTAGGGGTGGCCCGCCTGCTGTCTGCCCAGTGCCAGCCTGGATGCTGTCTGCTTCGGCGGGAGGGACTGGGCTTTTGAAAGTACCTGGTCTGCTCGCATTCCCCTCCCCCACTGCAGGTCAGGTCTTGCAGAAAGAAGGGAGACAGAGCTGAGGATTTGAACCGAGGGAGCTGGACTTGGGGTTTGTAGGGTCTCTCCATCCTGAGCAGGGGTCTGCGACATAGGAGGAGGCAACTGTGGCCAGGCAGGACCTGCAGAAGGCCGCTGGAAAGCAGCTGAACAGACCCCCGGGTACTGTGGAGGTGGGCAACTGGGAGGAGGATCCAAGGCTTGCCAGTGGAGCTGATCTTTCGAGGAATCTCAGGCACTTCTCTCTCCCAGCCCTGGCAAGGAGCTCTGTTTCCTTGCTTGCTGTGCCCTCAAGACCCAGAGAGGGCCACACATTGCCTTTGAGGTACAGCAAGCTGTTGGGCCTTGGTCCCCTGACCTGGTGACCCCTACCTGGGTATGCGGTGTGGCTGAGGGGTCCCAGGGTCTGGCTGGGTAGGGTGGGTGGGGAGTGGGGGATGGGTTGTGCCCTGCCCCCCAGCCTGGGTGCCTGCTGAGGGAGGGCCTGTGCAGGTGCAGACATCAGTGAAGCACTCAACTGCTCTTTGAAGAATCCCTTGTTGGCTTCCTGGGGCCCATTCGAGCAAAGATAATAAAAATCTGGCCGTCAGCGGGTTTGAGGGCTGCACTCGCTTCCCCTTCTTTCATTCCCGGCTCTGAAAAGCAAAGATGAAGGCTTTGGATTTGGCTGGGAAGCAGCGCCTGCCTGCCCCCAGGGAGGGAGGAATAGGGGGAGGGAAGGAGGGAGAGAGAGGCAGAGAAAAAGGGAGGAATGATTTCCTGGCAGCCAGGGGAGTTGCTGGGGAGGTGGGCGACCACCCAGCAGGGGCCTGGACTCAATCTTGGCCAGACAACCTAGAGCCTGGGCTCAGGACTCTTGTGCCCAGCACGGTGGGGGGGGCAGCATGTAGCCCCGCTCTGCCACTACCTCCTCTCCCCACACCCCCCCGCCCCTTTGCCTTGCCATTCCATCTCTCCCACCCTGCTTCCTTCACCCTGGTCTTCTCTTTTCCTACCTTCCAGTTGCTCTGCTCTGCCCTTCTTGCCCCCCACCCCACAGTCTCCCTCTGCCTGCCCCCTCCCCATTGGGTCTGCTTGCTAGGACTGCTAGAAGGTGGGAGAAAGGGGGCTCATGTTGAGTGACAGCCGCTGCCTTGGAAGGGCTGGGCCTGGACTGACTATTATGGTCTGGCTGTCAGGTGCCACGGTGATCAGAGGCAGACGGGGGCTGGCTGAGTGCTTAGGGTGTGTGCGGAGCCTCCCTCTCCCCACGCCACAGCGGGCACCTTGCCCTGACATTGGGCTCTCTCTGCTCCCACCCCAGACACTCCAGTTCCCCTTCTGCCTTCTGGGTTTCCACCTCCACCTCCAGAGTGGGTGGGCTTCTTGTTGGCTACTGCCTGAGACCTCTGGCTACCTCACCCCTGCTGCCCCTAGCAGGAAGAGAGGGCTCCAAGCTTCTACTCTCTACCTCCTCTTGGGTCTCTGGGGCCTGCCCCTGGTCCACTGGCCATGATGTCCCTCCCTGCCTCAGAAGGACCAGCTGGCAGCAGAGCAAGTGCGTCCCTCGGATCCCCCCATGCCTCACAACCTGTGTGACCTTGAGCAAGTCCCTTCCCAGCTTGCCTCTTTCCTCACCTGTGAAATGAGGAGGGTGGGGGCTGGATGGTCTCCAAGATCTCCTCTGACATTCCAGCGACAATGTCGTTGTCCTGTCTCTCTTCTGGACTATTTGCATATGCTTTGCATATATTAATGGTGCCTGCTTCTAGAGCAGAGGGTGACGCCCACACCCGGCCGGGAGTCCCACCCACCATCCTGCCTCCCCTTGCCCATTGGCCCAGGCTGGCAGTGCTGGGATTCCCCAGAGGGTGAGAGCTGAGGCCAGAGCTGTGCCTGCAGGGGTGGGGGGAGCCTATCCTGCTCAGGGCACAGCGGGGCGGGGGAGGAAGGGAGCATGGCCCAGGTAGCTTTCCTCTCCTTTCTGCTCTCAAGGGCCAGATAGGGAAGCCAAGAGGTATGGTATGGTGTGTGTGTGTGTGTGTGTGTGTGTGTGTGTGTGCAGCTGGGACGGGGTGTGAAGCAGGCAGAGGCTTGTGGGGTCTCCTTCACCCCTTCCCAGGGCCTGTGCACCTGCTACATGCAGGAGCTTAACTGCTGCCAGAGTTCCTCCCTTGCCTTCAGCCCTTTCTCAGAACCTGTGACAGGTCCCGCTGCCTGTGCTCCTCCCCAGAGGCCACGGTGCTCCGGTGCTGGGCTGTGTGTCTGAGGGCTGGGAGGTGGTCGCTAACAGACTAGGTCATTCGCTGCCTTGCTCAGTCTTCAGGGTAAATGCCCACGCCTCTACAAAGATCAGGGACCTCATCACAGAGGGAGGGGTGCTGCCCACCCTCAGTCTGTTCTCACCTCCATCAGCCCAACCTGATCTTCCAGGGAGGGTTCCCCCCCACTCCCCACACAGGACCTCATCTCTTGCTCTGTGTCCTGGACCCCTGCCTTACCCACTTCCCTTCTCTTCTATCTGTGCTATCATAGGAGGTCAGCAGGTTGTGGCTAGGGTTGATCGGCTGGAGAAAATGCTGCAGGGCCACCGAGGGATGCTGAAAATCTCTAATGACAGGAACAAAGATGCCCTCCCCCAACGAGGAGGGCTGGGCCAGGTGAAAGGCAGCAAGTGAGATCAAGGTTAGACTCTGGGCCAGGGAAGGACTGTCCCAGGGGGCAGATTAGTTTCTGATCACGACACTGTTGCAGAGATGAAATGAAATCGCAGATGGAAACACACACATAGCCCGATGCCTGACGCATAATGTCCCTTAGCGACCTGACCTGGCAGGGTTGTAGGGAAGGGACAGACATCTCTGAACTCAGAGAGGAGCTTCCCCTGAGCACCAGCAGGGACCCAAGAGCCAAAGGGAGGATTCCTGGAAGGACCCTCTCTCCCTTGCCCAGTCTACTGTGCACCACCCTACCCTTCATGCGCCAACACAGCCACCCTGGGACACCCTACGCTCCTCCTCTCTGCTGGGGGTGGGCCAACAGAAGGGTCTGGAGGCTGGAAACCTGCTCCTCAGCCCTCCCCTCCTCCAGTGTCTGCACAGGACAGCTGGAGAGGAAGCCTGCCCACGCGTGGTAGCAGGACGGTGAAGGTTAGAGAGGAGGCAAAGTCCCTAGCAGGCGTGAGCCTGAGCGTGAGCAGGGCAGTCACCGTGGGAGGGCAGACCTGGTGGCAGGCTTTGGATCTTTGACCTTAAAATAGGCCAGAGCGGAGCCTAAGGGCAGGAGGCCGGTCAGTAGGATCTTTCTGATGACTTTTGGGTGTTCTGGGGCATCTGGCTGTTGTGGTTGGTGAAATGCAGGGAGCTGTGATAGAGGGGAACCACAGCAGGTGAAGAGAAGGCAGGGATGTACCCAGTACTCCCCAGGCTACAGGTTTGGGGTGGTGCCTGTCCCCCCTCCTCCCCACTGCTTTGTAAACTGGGCCTTTTAGATGTCCTCTCTGGTCTTCAGCGTCCTTGGTTGAAGGGGAGCGGGTGGTACTGGATCATCTCTGGGCTTCTTTCCAGCTGTCACAGGTTCTACCCACCTCCTCCTAAAGAGACTGTATGCCTTGCTATGTGGGGGGCGGGAGGAGGAAGAATATTTTCCAGCTTCAGCTAAACCAAGGAAAACGGAGATTTGGCTCAAGAGAGTGCGTACATAGGTCTGTACACACACACTCCTCTTGCACACAGCCCCTCCTGTTCCAAAGGCACCCCTTGTCTGGCTCTGATGGATGGGGCAGTGGCTGGAGGATTCCACTTTCTCTTCTGTCCGGGCTGAACTCCCTGTGTTCCTCCTGACCGAACCCAAATGGCTTTGCCGCGTTCCGTTCCACCTAGGAACTGAAATCCAGTCCGTATTTTCCTCATGAGGCACGTCCAGCTGGTGGCTCTGCACTTTCACAACCTTACCCTGCTTCCCAGTAGCCAGGGCCGCCTGGCTGGGCTGCCTGCATGTCCTGGCCTGGAGGACCCTGGGACTGGAGAGGAACTGGTGCCTGCCACTCCCACCCACACCGTGGAGGTCAGAGCTTCTCATCCCAGCACCCTGACTTCTGGTCTAGCCCTGCCACAGAGCATGTTGCCCACCCAAAACCCAGGGGCCTCACAAGGGAGCCCTTAGACTCAATCTCCAGCAAGGCCCTAGACCCAGAGCTTCCACAGAAAGGCAGAGTGCTGGAGGGGGCGGGGCGAGCATGTCCTGCTGTCTTCCCCCACCCCCGGGGCGCTTGATAATTGCAGACACAGCAGGCATCCCTGGCATCACCCCAGGCACCAGCATCTGCCTCATTGGGGGAGAATTAACAATCCCAGCTCCCTGGGAAGCTATGCAGGGTTCCTGGAAGCCCTGCAGACTTGTCCTCCACATACCCACTTCTTCTGAGGCTAGAAGAGGCCTTTGAGGGGGCTCCCTGAAGCCCCTCTACCACAGCGGTGGGAAAGGTGGTCAAGCGGCTCAGAAGCCAGTCGATGGCAAAACTGGAATCCTGAGGAATCCTGCTCGGGCCCTGGTCCACCTGGCACCCCAGGGTCCTTCTGCCACCCCCTAGAATAAAGCTGAAAGAGACATATGCACTCTTCTCTCTCACATCATGTTATCGCCCACAGGATAGTTTATGTGGGAGCATATGCGATGGAAAGCCATTAGACCTTAGCCAGAACTTCCCAGAAGGAGACAGCCAAAGACCAAGAAGCAAGGTTGCGGGGTGGTGTGGGGAGGCGGGTCAGCTGGTGAGTCAAGAGCTCAGGAGATCTGGGCAGGCATCGCTCCCCACCCTGGCATGTCTTTACTGTGTGACACTGGGCAGGCTGTCCCACCTCTCTGTTTCCCTATCTGTAAACAAAGATGTTGGTACTGGCTTCCTCCCAGGTGGTCACCAGGATTGAATGAGGTGACTTAGGCGGAGTAGATGCATTGCAAGCACACAATAAACCTGGTGAGGGAGAAGAGGCTCTTTAGACTTTGCCTCAGGCCTCCTGGGCCTGGGTTCCTGGAGCTGTTGCTAAGGGCAGAGGTTAGCGGGAAGGAAGCAGGGCTTTTCTGTCTTCACCCTCCCAACCCCCCAGCACCTCCTCCTGAAAACCCTCTGAGGCTGGACCTGCCAGGGAGCACTCTCAATTTCTTCCTGCAATCGATGGCCCAACATCTGGGAATGACAGCTGTCTCTCCCTGGGATGCCCGCGTCTCCAGTAATCGGTGGGAAAATTGGAACCATGAGATTGGCAGGGGGTTCTGCGAAGACTCGCAGCCAGACGTGACGTGGGTGCCAATGAGTCTGAGCCAGCCAGGTAGGGGCTGTCTCCCAGGGGTGCTCAGCAAAGTGGGCCTTCATGCTGCACTGCCCTGGGGTAGGGGGGTGGGGACAAGCAGCAGAAGGAAGATAGAGGGCAGAGTTAAGGACTTCCCTGCCTGAGGAACAGCTGCAGGGGACCCTGCTGTGGCAGTTTGAAGCAGAAGCTAGGTGGAGGGTTTTGTGCAAGTCAGGGCAGGGGTGCCAGCAGGGTACGTCCCTGTGCTCAGCTCAGCGCCATGGTGAGTGAATGCCGGTAGCTGTGAAAAGCCTGATGCCCCATGTAGTGGGCAGGGGCTGGGTCAGCAGGGGGAGCAGATGGGGTTCTCCTAGGTTGAGGACGGGGAGGTCAGCAGGTGTCTGACTTTGAACCCACCCACCTTCTGGAATGGGGCTGCCTAGGCTGGGTGGCAGAGGGGCCCCTTCCAGTGGAGTCGGCCCTGGCTTCAAGGAGGATAATTAGCTTGAGCTTGGCTGTCTGTCCTGGGTACCCAGTTTGGGGGACCCCCGTATTCTGTGTTGTCTTGCTGTCTGTCCTCTTGTCTGTCTCTCACTGGTGTCTATGCCACCCCACCTCCACCCCAGCCCCTGCTCCTCCCACAACACCCAGCTTCTATCCTGCCTGTGCAGGCGTCCCTCGAGGGACAGCTGCGGGGGAAGCTCTGCCTGGCCATTGCAGCTCCCTCTGCCTCGTGGCCCCTGCCCCAGTCCACTCTGGGAACACCCCCTCCCCATCTGGCCACCCCCCTTCCCTCCCCAGCCTCCTCCTCTTGGCCCGGGCCTGCCATTCCTGACTTTCCTCCTTTCCTGTCCCTCACCCAGGGCTCCAGCGCGCAGCGGGAGGGAAGGCTCCTGGACTCTGTTCCCTCTGTTTAAAGTCTCCAGGTTAGTAAGTGGGAGGGAGGTCCCCTAGTCAGACGCCCCACCCCAGAATACAGGGCCAGCAGCGGGGAGGGGCTCCCCTGCGGGCCCAGGCCTTTTCCAGGGGAGGGCACAGCGGAAGACTCAACACCGGGGAGGGCACTTTGCCTGGCAGAGAACGGTGCCTGAGTGTGCATGTGAGTGTGTGTGCAAACACGTGTGCATGTCCCCTTGTATGCCAGCTGTAAAACCTGTGAGCAGTCTGGGCCAGGGGAGGGGCGGGAGTTCCATACTGAGGGGTCTGGGGACCCTCTTTCTGAAGGGCAGTCTCCTGCAGCAGGGTGAGCCCGCAGCCTGGAGCCAGAGACCCCAGGACAGCCCAGCTCAGTTTACAGGTGCTTGCAAAAGGATCCCATTCCCTTCATTCTGCAGCATTCTTGCAGTTCATCTGTTTATTCCCTAAAGATTCATGGGCTCCAGTGTGCACCTTCTCAGAGCCGGCACTAGCCTAGGCCAGGAGTCTGGGCCGATGAGGCTCCTGTACTCTCTGGTTGAGTGGTGAGCACATAGACATCTCAGGGTGGACTGAGTTTGCCAGCTGCAGGGCTTCAGGCTAGTCCTGTCTCCTACTGCCTGGAGACGTCTATGGGGGTCCTGCCCCCTCTTGGCCCAAGGGTGACTGTATATCCACTCTTGCCCATAGCTCCTTCCCACTTTATGTCCCTGAGGGAGTAGTTACTCTTCGAGGGGTGCCATCTCATGTGTGACCCCACCCAGCAAGCCTTGGTTTGGATTCAAAGTCTCTGGTGACCCTCAAGGCTCTGAGCAACAATGCTAAGCTACTGCTGAGGCCACTGCAAGGAGTCCCCAGGGAATCCAGGCTGGGGAAGGGCGAGTAGGTAGCAGAGCTAGGACAGCCCTGTACACAGGACCAGCAGCCTGACCTGGCTTCAAATCCCCATTTCCAACATTTTTTTCTTAGCTGTGTGGCGGTGGAGGAAGCACTTGTTCTCTCGCTGCCTCAGTGTTCTTGCCAGTCCACAAGAATGCGCCCCAGGCGAGGTTGCTGAGCAGAGTGAAGGCATGGCAGAGGTTGGTCCAGAACCTGGGTGCTGTCAGGTGCAGCCCCATGGATGGCTGGTCCTGTCTGCCCATACCCCTGCGGGGGGCTCAAGCCAGGCCTGGACCGCCTGCTCCTTGGGACCCTGGGCTGTGGAATGCTAGTCTGTGCTGTTTGAGGCCCTGGGGTCCTCCAGCCCTTCTCCAGCTCTCTGAGATGACTTGCATCCACAATCCTGGAGGGCAGCCGGGGGAGGCAGCTCTCCCTGCCACCGTAGTGCTGCCGCCTTGATGGCTTTTTAATAACTTTGCTCGGAGACAATCTGTAGAGCGCTCTTGTCTGCCTCTTAATTAAAATTACCGTTTTCCTAAAAGAGCAGCCGCTACTCCTTCCCTCCCCAACCCTCGGCTGCTGGCTGCTGGCTGCTGGGGCTCATGGCCTCCCTGCCTGCACCCCCAACACACACACACACACACACACACACACACACACACAAGGGCTGGGACTCAGCTTGTGGGCTGAACTGTGGGCAGGGCACCCGGCGAAGGGCCCTAAGCCGAGGCCCGTAGCAGAACAGAATGTTCTTTTCTCCCACCCCTCCATGGTGGGGAGTCAATACTGGTCAAGTCCTGGTACCTCTATTCCTAGGAAGGTAGGGCAGCCTCCCTGGTTTGCAGAGCCGATGTGGCTATGAAGGACTGTCTCAGAGTAGGCTGGGACTGGGGGACCCTGGCTGAGGCCAGAGGCTGGCTGTAGGCTTTGGCAGAGCCATGCAGTCTTGGAGGGGCTGGCCAAAGTATAGGAAGCTCATCTAGTTGTTGCTTTTTTTTTTTTTAAAGATGCATTGGTTCATTCAAAAGAGGAACAGAGAGAAAAAGAGAAAAAGATTGTCCATTAGGTGGTCCACTCCCCAAATGGCCACAATGGCCAGGCTCAGCTGAAGCCAGGAGCCAGCACCTCCATCCGGGTCTCCCGTGAGGGTGGCAGGGGCCCACACACATGGGCCATCACCTCTGCTGTCTTCCCAGGCACATTAGCGGGGAGCTGGATGGAAAGTGGAGTGGCGGGGACTCAAACTGGCACTCTACCGGGGGATGCACCTGGCTGTTTTAGAGACAGATGCCCTCCCTGTTAGGAAAATCCTGATGAGCAACATAGGGCGGTGTCACAGGAGCTAAGGTTTGGGGTGAGCTCTGGTTCCCTTCACCCTTACAACTCTCCTGGAAGCTCCATGCTGTCTATGTTACGCAGGAGGAGATGAGGAGAGGGTTTGAGTAGCATGCCCAAGGTCCCACACAGGACCCCAGTGCCCTCCTCCTCCACCGTTTTGCCCCTTGGATCCCAGGCCCTTCCGGGGTGTCTTGCAGGTCCAGGTGCTAGGGGGGAACACCCCTCACTGTTTATGTTCCTATGAGAAGGGTATTGTGTGGCTCAGGGCACTGAGGGTGCTCTAGAATGATCTCCCCTTGCCTCCCTCCCCTCTCCTCCCTTCCCTCCTAGGATGCAGGATCAAGTGAGAGTTTCCCCCAAACACCCCTGAACTTGACCTTCCCCAACCATGAGTCTTTGCTTCTGGTCTTCCCCGCCATCCCTCCCTGGCCACCCAGTCCCGTTCTTCCCCTGGCTTTTAAAACATTTTTATTTATTCCTTTTCATTTTTACTTGAAATGTAAAGAGACAGATCCATGTCTTGTTCATTCTCTAAAATGCCCATACCACAGCTGGGGCTGGTCCAGGTAAAAGCCCAGAATTCAATCTGGGCCTCCCAGGCATGTGGCAGGGATCCAAGTACTTGAGCCATCACCTGCTGGCCTCTCCCTACCCCACCCCCAACGGGGTGTGCATCACCAGGAAGTAGAATGGAAGCAGAGTTGGGAGTGCTTGGAACCCCGGCACGCTGTTAGAGATGGGAACATCCCAGGCTATGTCTGACTCTCCATATCAGATATCTGCTGCCGGGCCTCCCTTAGCTGGGGCCTCCCCTGGCCACCTCTGGGCCCTGCCCATTGGCCTTACAGAACACCAAGTCGGCTCTCCTAGCCCTTGGCCAGTCTTAGGTTGCATAGGGATGTGAGTCTACTCTGGTCCTTTTGTTCTTGAAGACAGCACACTCTCTGCTTGAGGGGCAGGGATGGAGGGAAGCTGTGGATGAAGACAAAAGGGAATGCTGGGGATTGAGAGTAGGGGCCCATGAGCTCTTTAGAGACACTGGAATTCATAGAAACAGAGCAGAACACCCCCAGCCCTCAAGAAGCAGGTGTACCCCGTGGCCACCATGGTGCACTTCCTTTACCTGGGCCTCCACCTACCTGCTGCCTTGCGCTTCAGAGAGGTGCATTAATTGTCAAATGAAGACGAGGCCACACAGGTCAGGAATGGTGCCAGATATCTTACATACCTGCCGTGTTCCCTAGGCAGACACTGGTTGTCCCCTCGTGCCAGGGGCACACTGGGATCTCCAGAAGTGAAATGATTTACTCAGGGTTACACACGTGACAAGTGGCTGAGGCAGGATTCCTGCAATGTGTGGCCAGGTACGTCCTTGCGCAGCACACAGGCTTAGTGCCTGCCCCCAGAGGGTGGGTCACCTGGGTGCTGGTGGCCTTCCACTGGCCAGGATCACTCACCATAAGGAGGCAAGCCGCAGAGCTGGTAGGGGAGCAGATGCCCTTCATCCTGCCCAGCTCCCGGTCCCAGCCCAGTAGCCTGGGGACAGTGACAGCGGCAGCGGCGGCGTGGTGACAGGTGCTGAGCTGCAGAGATGACAGCACTGCTGATTCCCCCATAATTACTGTCTGATGAGACGCCAGAATTAGCCACTGCGCAAGCATGGGATGCAGACGTGGGGCACTGCAGGGAAGCAGCTGGGGGTGGCGGAGCCTTCCCTCCCAGGCCTGAAGTCCTCTGACGGTGGGGCAGGGTCACCACTGGCAGGCAAGGTTAGCAAGGAGGAAGCACCTTAGGGTTAATGCACATTGGAGCTTGCTAGATGGGCTTATGGTATTACAGTGCTCAGGCTGAGCAGGCCATCTGAGTGGACTGCCCAGACTCCTGGGCTTACTTGCTGGGTAAGGAATTGGGACTAGCAGGGGCATGGCTGCTGGGAGGAGCCAGGAGTCAGAGCAGACACCCCCTCCCCCACCACCCAGACCATAGCAGCGAGGCCAGGAACACCAAAGGCATATGGAAGCTGACTTACTGTGAGTCACCTGTAGCAGGTGGAGGAGCTAATGGGCTCTCACGGTCCAAGGTTGGGTGAGGCAGGAGGTGAGGAGGGAAGCCCAGGCATCTGGCTTCCCTGGGAGGGGAGCAAGGCGGACGGAGTAGAGCTCCAGAGGGCTCATGGGGTTGGCCCAGACCCCTTCAGGACCAGGATAACAGCTCTGAAAGTGTCAGCTGAAAGGGACGGTGACCCCCAGGGAGTTATCCAGCTTTTGCAGGTAGCCCCAGGCACTGGAAGCTGGGTCACACCAGAGGGATCTGAGATGGTGGGGTTGAGAGTCTTATCTTGGGGGAAGTGGCTTGAAGCCTGGCAATCCGAGGAGTTCCAAGGATGGCAGGCAGATGGGAGTGCAGAATCCTGTGGGCAACGGGGTGGGGGGAGTAAAAAGGTCTAAGCCAAGAATCCCCGCCTCTGGGAGCAGGTGCCTTGAGTTGCCCCTTTCTGACCTACAGCTCCCTAGCCTTTGCAGCCATGACTGTGTGGGAATTATACAGGCTGGGATCCTGGCACCCGACAGGCCTGGCTGGGTTCCCCCTGCCTTCCAGCCTGTGCTGTTCCTTAGGCCTAGGTAAGGCAGAGGCAGGACCACCTGCGCATGCTCTGTGCTAGCGCTCAGCCTTCTTGGCCTCTCAGGCAGACATGCTGGGTTTCCCCACTGCCCCAGACTCTCAAGACCCTTGGCCTCCCCAGGGAAAGATAATAATGGGAGCAGGGAAGCAGACTGCTTGCTGTGCCTCAGTGGCAGGGCAGCCGGAAGCTGGGGGGCCGCCCTGACCCCGGGACCAATAGAACTAGGACTGGGGCTGGGCCAGAGCTGAGAGGGGAATTTCTTTTCCTTTCTTTTATAAGCATTTTTTAAAAAGATTTCTTATTTTTTAATTGGAAAGTCAGATTTACAGAGAGGAGAGAGAGAGGTGTTTTGTCCAGTGATTCACTCCCCAAGTGGCCTCAATGGCTGGAGCTGAGCCAATCTGAAAACTGGAGCTTCTTCTGGGTCTCCCACACAGGTGCAGGGTCCCAAGGCTTTGGGCCGTCCTCGACTGCTTTCCCAGGCCACAAGCAGGGAGCTGGATGGGAAGTGGGGTTGTGAACCGAAGCTCGTATATGAGATCCCAGTACATGCAAGACGAGGACTTTAGCCACTAGGCTACCACGCTGGGTCACACCCCTCTCTCCTTCTTTTCCTTCCTTCCTTCTTTCCTTCCTTCCTTCCTTCCTTCCTTCCTTCCTTCCTTCCTTCTTTCCTTCCTTCCTTCCTTCCAACATTTATTTGTTTTTATTAGAAAGGCAGATTTACAGACAGAAGGAGACAGAGAAAGGTCTTCAATCTGCTGGCTCACTCCCTGAGTGTCCGAAACAGCCACAGCTGATCTGATCTGATGCCAGGAGCCAGGAGCCTCTTCCAGGTTCCCATATGGGTATAGGGTCCCAAGGCCTTGGGCTGCCCTCCACTGATTTCCCAGGTCACAAGCAGGGAGCTGGATGGGGAGTAGAGTAGTCAGGATCCTGGCACTTACAGGGGGATGATTAGCCAATGAGTCTTTGCACCGGGCCCAAGAGAGAATTTCTGTCACTGATTTCGCCTTGTTGGGGTGATTGTGAAGTAATTCGGTACTTGTGTCTATTTTGAGACAGAATGGAGACACCTAAGCAAGGAAACCCTGAACTTGGTAACATGGGAGAGGGCACGTCGCCTGGACAGGGGTGGGCAAATGTGGGCCCTCACCATCTAACTCCAGCTGGAGACACCCAGACCACACCACAATCCTGCGGGGTTTCTCAGTGGACATGGTGTGTGGATACGCCTGCACGGATGTGGTGGTGTGTGCATGTGCACCTGTGTGCAGGCTGCTTCTGTGCGGGCTCTCTGTCCTCGCTGGGCCCTGCCTGCTGGTTGGTGCCTATGGTGGAGCAGCTGAGGCTGACTCTGCCTGGGTCTTTGTTAGTGAGCCCATGCCAGGCCCGGGCACTGCATGATGGCAAGAGCAGCAGCCTATGGGGTGTGTGCATGGCAGAACCCTGTGACTGAACATGCCACAGGATGCAGGGTCACAGGCCCTGACCTCCCAAAAGAACAGTGTGTGTCTGTGGAATAGCCGAGGGGGCTGCACGAGATGGGTCTTCTGAGAGTGTCTGAGACCCCAGGGAGAATGTTCAGTGCCTTCCAGGGATCAGAGGGTGATGATGGGGCTTCTCCCACTTGGCTCTGACAGACTGGGGTGCTCCCCTGGGAGCCAGGAGCTCCCATACCTGCACTCAGGCTGTAGTAGCCCCAGCAGGAGAGAGCTGGGAGGATGGGCATTTGCTGCCTTGCCTTGCCATCCTTGAGTGTCTTCGCCACTCCCCTCCCTCCCTCCCTCCCTCCCTCCCTCCCTCCCTCCCTCCCTCCCTCTTTCCTTCCTTCCTTCCTTCCTTCCTTCCTTCCTTCCTTCCTTCCTTCCTTCCTTCCTTCCCTTCCTCCCTCCCAGCCTATGTCATCTCTGTTGCCTCCCCAAGGAGACAAGAACCTGACAGGATGCCTTTCCTGGGTGTGTGAGAGGCAGAGATGCTCCCAGGAGTGAGTCTGTTAGCAATAGGCCCTGTAGGTTTGGGCCGGGGTCCTTCCAGCTTCTCCAGCCTGGAAATGACATCGCCTCTGCACATTGCCACCCCCTCCCTTCCCAGGGAAGCCACTTAGCCTGGGGGCCCTGGCACTACCCTGGAGTGGCACGAGGTCAGGGTGTGGGGTGGATCAAGAAGGACCTGGACCCTGTGGCCCCTTACCCTGATGCCCTTGTGCAGTGCACGTGCCTGTCTGTGTGCTGTTCAAGGTCACACAATTACGCAGTGGCACACCTGGGCTTGCAAGCTACCTCACCCCCAGATTGGGAGTTTGCCTGCTGTGGGTAGGTGGGGTGGGGTGAGGGTGTCTGTGATTCTGGCTTCATTGTTGACCCTTCGGGAGTGTAGGGGTCTTGTCTGAATGTGTGCGATCAGGACAGGTGCATTCAGGAAGCCTGACTTGTGGGGCTGGGCACTTGTGACCCCAGTTCCTCGTGGGGATTTCTATCTCGTTACTGTTCCCACCCTCAGGAGGTGGCTGTTTGGCATCCCCAGGGGGCCTGGAGCCTGGAGAGGGACCCCCCCCCCCCCCCCCGTAGATGTTTTCTGAGAAATGGCAAAGCAGAATGGAAAAATGTGGTTTTTCCTCCTTCCATCCCTGAGGACCATGGACGTTCTGGCTCTGCCTCCTGCTCCTGTGTGACCTGGTCAGGCATTCTCCCTGGGTCTCAGTGCCCTCCCTGCACATGGTGCTGGTGGCCCTGGGCATGGTTGAGCAGTTTGATGGTGTCACTTTCCCACCCCTTACCTCAACAGGCTGACCTGGCCAGGTATGGCCTGGGGCACTGGGGCATGGGAGAGCGTGGCTGGCAGAAAGAAGCAAACTCCCCTATTGCTTAAGCTCCAGTGTAGGAGCAAGGTCCCCACCAGCGCGCAACTGGGACTGCCCCATCCCACTCCTGACAGGGTCTGAGGGGGCTCCGCCTCCCGACTGACTGGGGTAGCTCTTGGGTAGTAGGGAGGAAAGTCCCAGTTTGAGGGAGGCGGCAAAACTCTGTCCCGGAGATCTGAAGGTCTAAGGCGGAGCTGCCCCCTCCCTGCACAGGGGAGAGTCCTCCACTGGGTGATGGATGCAGAGCAGCTGCTGGGCAACGCTGCACCCCAGGGAGCCAGCCACCCTGCCCTCCACCTGCTCTCCCTGTAGAACACCCCTCCCCCTTTAGCTCTCCTGGGAGCCACCCTGGCCCCTCCTGCCCGCTACCCCCAGCTCCTCCCAGGCAGGTGTGCTCTCCTGCCTCGTCCTGATGAGGTCCTTTAATTAGATTCCGACTCGTTTACCAACTAAGTGGCCTTTGGTGGGTTTTAAATCTGCACAAATTGGTTTGTGTTTTTCTGGCTGTGTGAAGCTGTGACTGGCAGCACCCTGCACCCCACCCCCTTAGGTCTCCTCCTCTCTGGCTCCTTCCAGGGCACTGCACCCTCTCCCCTGGTCTGATCTGGTCTGGACTCCCGCTTTCCCTGGGCTTGGGGTTGCAGCTGCAGGGCACTCTAGCTTAAGCACAAGTGTGGAAGAGGCCAGCATGGGAGTATGGGCCACTGTCCCAGGGCCAGCTCTGGAGACAAGAGAAGCCCTGGCTTGGCTGTTTCCTTGGCTATCTTCTGAGGGTCCACCTGCTCCAGTCGTCCCCTGTCAGGGCTCTGTGCTGGAGGAAGGGACCCTGCCACCTTCCTGCTCTCCCACTTCCCCTGTCCAGCCCAGGTGGTTTGTAGGGATCCTCTTGGCAGGGCCAAGTGTTGGGGTCCAACTGACCTTTTCCCCCTTCTCTGTCCTTCCTTCATTACCTGTTGCAGGGGGGCGGGGCATGGAAGGGAGCCAGCCTTTCTTGGGGACCCAGCCACCACAGCTTGCCCAGCTTTGCCCGTCTCCTCCGTACCTCTCTTCTGGACCAGAGGCGAACACATTGATTATGTGGCCGTGTGCCCCTGCCTTCAGGTCAGCTCCCTCTCGGCCCAGACAGGCTTTTCCAAGGGGACCTAGGGGTTGCAGGTGTGTGGGACGATGACCAGGAAGGACACATAAGTCTTTGCCCCTGCTTCTTAGCACAACTGCCCCCTCTCTCCTCCCCCCCTCCCTCAGAGGCTCTTGTGGGAGTGACAGGAAAACTCAACAGGGCGCTGGGCATTAGCAATTTGGGGGGATATTACCCAGCAATGTTTACAGAAAGGCAATTGCCTGGAAAATGACTTTGGTTGCTGTGGGATGGGGCGGAAAGATGGCTTTGGAAAACAGACACGGAGGGGCTTCCTCTGCAAGGTCCACAGACAGGCGGTGGGAGCCAGGACAAAGCTGGGGCACCAAGAACCACTTCCTTCCCTGACCTCTGCCGGTCTGGCCACAGCCTTAGCCCCTTGTGGACCTCTGCCCTGTGGCCTCTGACCTTCAAGGACAGTGCACGTGATAACCGCAGCAGGTACCCAGTAGGATGGAGTTGTCAAGCGCAATTAATGGTGGCAGCGCCTCAGGGATGCTGCCGGGGCACTTGGGCTCTGTTCGCTTTGGCTGCAGAGTGGAGCCAGGGGGGCTGGTGCTAAGTGCTTGCCTGTGTGTGTGTGTGTGTGTGTGTGTGTGTGTGTGTGTGTGTGCAAGAGAGAGAGAGAGTATGTGTGTGTATGACAGAGAGACAGAGAGAGAGAGCCTGTGAGTGCACAAGGCATTCTGGGGTCCTGAGCAGGCCCTCTGTCCTTCCAGCATCCCCACACACTCTCCCCTGCCTGCTAGTCCCAGGGTCCGTGGGCTGCTTATTGGTGGTGTGATCCTCAGCACTTGCAGCCCAAGTCAAGCCTGCCTCTTGGTCCCCAAGGAAGGGGCTTTGTCTGGCTTCCTTCTGACCTCCATCAGGAGGGAGATTAGAGGCGGTGGGTGGAGGGGTGACAAGCTTGGAGAATGGTAAGCGCAGCCAGCAGGAACACCGCTTTTCCCTGGCTACCTCCTCTTTGTCTCTTCTGCCTCTCCCCTTCCTATCTTCCTTTTCCCACCCCCCCTCACCCTGCAAATGATGTCATGTGTGAATATTGTCCGGCAGGCAGGCAGGCAGACAGGCAGGCTGAGGACAGAGTAGATGGTGACATCTGGGGTAAAGGCGCCAGGTGGGACCAGGCTTGATGCTTCACACGATGGTATCATCAAGACGCTGGGTCTTAATTCTCATAACGAGTCACAGTGATCTCATGTGAAAGAATGCAGCGGCGGACAAAAATAAATCAGGCTCATAAACAAACGTGGAATTTGAGTGTCGCTTGAACAAATCACGTCCCTCCCCAAGCACCTGTGTCTTTATTCCAGGCCGGCCATTGGGGAGTGCCCGCCTCTTCTGTCACCCAAGCCCGGAGCACTGTTCTTTCCCCTTCCGTTTTTCCCAGGCCAGCCAGGCTAAGCCCCCTTCTCCTCGCTGCATTTTGCCAGCCCCCAGTGCCTTCCCTGTAGCTTTGAGTCCCTGACCAGGGGCCTTGCTGGTTTGGGATCCCTGCAGAGAAGCCCTCACAGTCCCTCATCTTGCTCCTCTGCTCCCCCAACTCCCCCTCTCCTAAGTGCACCCCAGCTCTGCTACTCCATCCCCGGGTGCCCTGCCCTGTCACCCCCTCTCCCTTTGTGTTTCTCGCCCGTCATTGAAGCATCCATGCTGGTTCCTGGCTCTTGCTGCCTTGCAATGGATCTCCCCAGCTCTTCCCCCAGGCTGCTCAGTCTGGGCAGGGTCCAGGCCTTGCAGGACTTGCTGGGGGCCCTGCCTGCCCCGGATCAGGAAGCTCCTTCTGAAAAACAATATCCCTTCTCCTTGACAGTCTTGCCGGCTTGTGCCTCTGTGCCCTGGGAAGGGAATGCAGTAAAAGAGCTCCATTTTACAGATTCTCTCCCAAAGGGAAGACACAGTTACCTGCGTGGACATGGGAGGGGACAACCAATCTGGGGTCCCATGGGGTGGAGTTGACTACATTGAGGTGTCTCTGGCCCAGGGTCTTTTTCCAGACCTTGGTCTTGAGCCAGCAGGACACAGCAGGAAGGAGTTAAATACAGACAGCCAGAGTGGGCAGCAGCTGTCTCCCACATCCTCAGCTCCTCTCCCGGCCCAGCTTTCCCCTTTCTCAGTTTCCCCCAAAACCGCCACTTTCCCACTTTCTCCTCTCTCTCTCTCTCTCTCTCTGCCAACCCCCAGCTTTCACCTCCTGTGCTACCCTCACTGCATTCCTGGGCACCTGCAGGGTGAACTCCAAAGTCCACCAGGCAGTGGGGGATTTAGTTCCTGGTCTGCTCTCTCCTGCCAGCCTCCTAAAGCACACCCTCATGGCTTCCGCCCAGAGGCCCCCTTCCTGCTGTGGCCTGCCTGAGTGAGCATCTGAACCTGGTGCTGAGGCACCTGATGGCATGGGGGGTGGAGGGCAGGAAGAGGCGGTTCAGAGGTCCCCTGGGTCCAAAAGGCCAGGAGGGAAGCAGTGGAAGATGATATTGGAGCCTGCCCCGGTGACATCCACGTGACCCAGTGTCCTTGGGGGTGGGGAGCCAGGCTAGCTGGCTGGCCTGGAGAGAGGAGTGGGGGACCATAGGGCCACCCCTGACTTTGGAACTTCTTTCCAGAACCCCATGCTCCCAGCCTTCTCGTGGGTGCATTATTCAGGTCACTCCTTTCCAGCCACAATCACTGGCTACCTTTAGTGACCACGAACCCCTGGAGAACGGTGGTGGGGCCCTCCCTAAGGTGGCCCTGAAGTTTCTGGCCCCAGCAAGAACCACGGTATGGAATGGCTGAAGCATGTTCACTCAGCATTTTCCCCCAGTAGCTTGAACTTGAGTATACTTGAAAGCCTGCTGTCATTGGCACCCAGAGTAGTAGTTATAAAATCAGTGGTTTGACCTTCTGGTTAGGGGTTCTAATCCTTATGAAAATAAAAGCATAATTATTAAAACATAACACAATGTTCTCCCAGAAGTGACTGCTGTGTGGCTGAGCCTGGCCTTGGAGATAGCAACAGAGGACGGTGACAGATGGGGGATGGGGAACCCCAGACAGTCAGCTCCCACTGAGAGGATCCAGTGGATACTGGGGTCCCACACTGGTGCCGCAGCATGTCACCACCCTCTTTCAGCCTTGGGGGCCGTGTTTGAGATGACCGTGACAGTACTGTGGGCTTGGGAGCCTGATGCAACCAGATGGACGCACCAGGAAGGGGTATGTGTGTGCAAAGCCGGTGGTGCCTTCCCCTGAAATGTGGCTCACCCTCCTCTTTGCCGCTGCGGTTGGGCAGGGCTGCCTGTGGCCTGGCAGTCGGCCTGATGGACAGTGGGTGTATGTGCAGGGAGGAGGGGCACTGGTTGTCCCAACCAAGTTCCAGAATGCCCAGCCTGGTCCCCTTTGGCCCCCGGCTGCCCTTGAAGGTGCCACTGTGAGTCAGGGGTGTGGGGCCTGCTTGCTACAGCCCAGGCCTAGGCTGTGTTTGCTTGGGGAGATAGGGAGCAGGTGAATGGGGGCAGGTGTGCAAGGGAGATGGTGCTCACCTCCCAGCAGGGGTTACTGCTGTGGAATCTGCTGGCAGATCTGTTTTAGCCTCAGGAATATGGCTGGGAGGTCCCCAGCAGCTCCTCCCACCCTCTGGTGGCATGAGTGGACACTGCCAGGCTGGAGGGCAAGGGACAGTGTGAGAAGACTCAGGATCAGGAGGCATTCGGGGGACGCGAACCAGAATTCTGTGTGGGTACTACACCCCCGGCCTTCCCCATTTTCTGCTTCTGTATTGTCCTCGTCCCCTGTGCGTCTCTTAGGCATGTGTGCGCGCGCGCTGGGGGCAGAAGCTGTGGAAGGGGAGGGGCAGTAGTGACCTGTTCTGTCTGCTTTCTCTCTCCTGTCAGTTTGTCCCAGATCCATCCTTCACTGTCCTCTCCTGTCTGTTCATCTGTCTGTCTTGGGGCGTGGGGAGGAGGGTGGTGAAGGGGTGGGGGCTAAGTGGACCCTCTACCCCAGTCCCTGGGCTGCCCCCGAAGAGTTCTGCCCTCAATGCCCGCCCAACCCCGGCCCCTGTCCCAGGAAGCCCCTAGCCTTGAGGAGGCTAGTTTGAGGGTGGAGGCTGACCAGCGCCCCTCCTTGGAAGCTGTCCAGAAAGAGGAAGGCAGTGGTCCCTCCTTTTTCATCCTTCAAGGGACATCACTGCTGTACCAGCTTCAGAAAGGGGACTGGGGGTGCAGTGGGAGGGAGCCCAGGATACCTTCCACCTTCTAACCCTGGCTATGGTCTCAAAGGACAGTGCTGCTCTCCATCCCACCTAGTCAGGCTCTCTTCCAACTCAGGAGGCGGGGAGTTGTAGCCTGCCTTGTACCCCTCTTCTCCTTTGGGGTCCCCTTCCCACCGCATCTATGCGCCTTCCTCCCTCTGCCCTGCCTCATCCTGCAGGCCCCTCCCCGGCAGGGACTTGGGCCACGTCCTGACCCCTCCTCGGCCCTTTTTCCTCCCACAGATCCCGAGCGGAGCAGCCCCCCCATGCTGTCTGCCGACGATGCCGAGTACCCGCGGGAGTACCGGACCCTGGGGGGTGGGGGTGGCGGGGGCGGCGGGGGCCGACGCTTCTCCAACGTGGGGCTGGTGCACACGTCGGAACGCCGGCACACGGTGATCGCTGCCCAGAGCCTGGAGGCGCTCAGCGGGCTCCAGAAGGCGGACGCCGACCGCAAGCGCGATGCCTTCATGGACCACCTGAAGAGCAAGTACCCCCAGCACGCCCTGGCCCTGCGAGGCCAGCAGGAGAGGATGCGGGAGCAGGTGAGTGGGGTCGGGCTGCGGAGGGACTGCGGGGCTGACCCCAAGCTCCCACAGCAGCCGTCTGAGGCTGAGGGGAGAACAGGAGGAGGCCCTCCTGCTGGCCAGTGGCCCAAGCTGGTATTTTTCTGGAGCCTGGAGTGGAAGCAAGCAGGTTGGGCTGGACCTCCAGACCTGTTGGGAGCAGGAGGCGGGACAGAAGAAAATCCAGGAGACAGGGAGGGAAGGGCAGCCTCCAGGACTGGCTCCCCCACCCGCGAGTTCAGGGTCCTTCTGGCGTGGGACTGGGACACGTGACATCGCCTGGCTGTGACATGGACCCTAAGAGAAAGCCAGGGTTTGGGGGTTGCAGTAGATTGGGTCCAATGTGTCCTGGGTCCCTATAGGTACAGAGCTGAGGTGGAGGCTTTTCCCTCCTCACCATGTTCCACCCACCAAGACTTGCTGTGTGATTTGAAGCTGATTTTTTTTCCCCCGAAGTGGATGTGGCCCTGGCCCAGATTTGTCTCCGAACTGGGGTGGGATGCTTTACTTTTACACCATGTCTGCATCTGGGAGATGCCAGGAGGGTTGGCATGGAGGGCCTGAGGGACAGTCTGTGAGCAGGTTTTATCGTCTTGGAACCGCCAAGGCTGCTTGCTGTACTCTGGCTTGTGCCCCCTGGCAGGTGGATGCAATGCCCTGGCAGCATCCTTTCAGTGAATCCTGGGGAGCCTCCCCCGTCGCCCACACCAATTGAACTCTCTCTTTTCCTGCACTGCTGATTTGGTTGGGGTCGGGCAGTGGGGACAGTATCCCCCGTCTACCCTCACTGGACACATCGCATGTTTCCAGTCCCTTCTCTGGCCACAAGGCTACCTCCAGTTCTGCTTGTCTCTTGCCTTCTCCCCTGCTCCCAGCTGTCCTCTTGGGAGCAGGCAGGGTCCAGATCTGGATCTGGGAGAGGTGTGATTGGGTTGCGGATGTCACCCTCAGGACATTCCTCACTGTGGATTCTCCTGTCTGCTGTAGCTTGGGGAGAAAGGCAGGGACACTTGGGGAGGAGGCAGGCTTCTCATTGAGAGGGAGTGTTGAGGAAGTAAGATCAGCTGGACAGGCCTGGAGAAGGAGATACCTATGCTAGGCTCAGAAGGATGTGTCCAGGTGTCCAGGAAGCGGGTGTTGTTTTGGAGTGGGGTATGTGCGCATGGGGGTGGTTTAAGCTGGTCTGGGACAGTGGCATGGGGCCCATGAAGAAGGTGCTTGAAGTGGGAGTCAGGGGAATACAGAAGGCCAGGGGACTGTGTCTGCATAGGACAGAGAGGGAGGCAGGAGGCAGGGGGAGGAAGAGAAGAGGAAGGGACAATCATGGCAGGGGGTGGGTGGAGGGAAGACTGAGCCAGAGTCACTACTGATGGGCATTAGATGCAGGAGGCCAGGGCAGAAAGACCTAGCGACTGGGAGATGCCAGGAGGGTTGGCATCGGGTGGGTGCAAGGTGCATGAGGAGCTGTGTGGGCATACAGCTAATGGCTGGGCATGTCAGGAGGGACCTTGAGAGTGACCATGGGCAAGATAGGGTCTGAGAAGGGGACAACAGCCCCCGGCACCCGAGGCAGCATGAGGGCGACCTGCACGGGGCTGGAGCTGGAGTCGTTAGGGACTGTTTCACATGGTGGAGGAGGTGAGGGAGGCTAGGGGTGGTGAGGAGCCCCTGAGCATAGCCCATCTTTCTGGGGAGATTTGGCCAGGAAAAGTTGAAGGTCACGTTGGGGCAGCAGCTCTTCCTGGGACAGAAAGCATGAGAGAGATCCCACAGCACACTGGACTGAGTGGGCCCAAGAGGCCAGGCAGTGCTTGGTACAACTGCTCCCCCGCAAGCACCCTCCGGTCTTCTGTCCCACAGCTGTCCCTTCCCCTAGTGTGTAAGCAGATGGGAGGTACTGCCAGTCCTCTGGCCCTGGAGCATACCATTCTGAGGCCTGGTGGTGTTGCCTGGCCTGTTGCCAGGAAAGGACAGGGTCATCTGAGGAGGAAGGGGGGAGCATGGGAAAGGGGCAGTTCTCCGGACCTCAGGTCTTGGGGTCAGGCAAGGGAGTCGTTGGCACTGAGGTGGCCAGGAAGCCAGAGGAGCTGTGGCAATAGAGGCAACCAGCCCTACCCATCCCTGGAAAGCCCAGGGATGCCAGCCTCAGGACTAGCAGCTGCTCCATGCCCTGGGTAGCAGGGAGGCGGGACAAGAAAAAACTGCAGGAGCATCTCACAGAATGGAGGGACCCCCAGAGACAGAGGTACAGTGAGAGACTCAGGTGAGGGCCCGGCTGGCCTAGAGCCCTAGGAACGCCCCTCCCTGCCCCAGCCCTGTGCCCCAGCGGCTGCTGCCCGCTCCCCCTAATGGGGTGTCCCCCGCTTCACACACACAGGTTGGCAGCTGGACCGTGGACCCCGTCTGCCTCCTCAGCTCCCTCTGCTCCCACCTGCATGGCGACTCCGCCCCCTCCGGGGCTGGCCAGCCGGCCCAGGTGAGTCACCCATTTCTGCCCCGCCCCTCCAAAACGCGCAGCTGAATGTGGCTGTGGGGAGGAATTTTTTTTTTTGGCAGGGGGATATTCAGGATTTTTTAAATTTGCATCCTTTTGTCTTTTAGAGAGGAACTCAGCATTCCCAAGAGATCTCCGTGCCCTAGACTAGACTTCTTTCTCCCTAACTGCCCAGTTCCTAAGACTGCCTCCTCAAACCTGGTTGGCTTTGAGGAAGGAACTACTTGAAAAGGATATTCAGGATTTTTTTTTTAAACTTGATTCTATTTCCCCTTTAAGCAGGAGAGCCTCTGTCATGCTCTGTGGGGTTTTGGGTTCTCCTACGCTCCACCCCTATCACAGACCATCTTATTTCCCTGTCCACACCCCATTCTGTTTCTGGATAGGCTGCAGCTCTCAAGAGATCTTCTGTCCTCACAAGTTCTGCATGGTGTCCTCTCCCTAGCCCTCTTCCTGTGTTCCAGGGCAACTTCTAGTGCTCAAGGAGGGACTTGCTGGACTTGTTCCTCCTCTCTTACAAAGCTCCAATCTCCCCAGTAGAAGATGCAGCTCAGCCGAGGCAGGTGCACACGTGCACAGAGGGCTGAGGGCCGGGCTCACAGCTCGGCCCTGGACGTGGCTGTGGGACAAACAGGAGGCACTGGGACGAGGGAAGAGAGCTGTGAGTCAGAGGTGCCATGGGCAGGCCCCCCCCCCAGCTGGAAGCCTTGCTGTTTCACTGTAAGAGGCTGAAGAAGGGAAGTGGCCGGGCAGCAAGAATGCCAAGCTCCTCAGGGACCTCCAGAGGAGGACAACAGCGCTTGACTTTTTCAAGGGGAATCAAGAGAGAGGAGATTATGATTGGGAAATGACAGGCCTGCAGAGCACGGGGTTCAGCCGAGGGTAACACAAGTCTAGCAAAAGACTAGCATGCCTGGCGCCACTCAGAGGGCACTCAACTCCTTCTCCCTGCTGCCTCTCAGCCTCCGGGCGGGCACCTGGCTGCCCTTGAGGCTGGATGGTCGAGTGGCACAGTTGTCAACCCCAGTAGATCAGCAAGTATATAGCAGAAGCCAAGACCGGGCTGCCTCGCACCCCAGGGGGCATGGCACTGGGGTCCAGGTCAGGGACACAGGCAGGTGCAGGGTGCCCACCTGGAGAATCTCGCTGGGGCTGTGGCAGTGTTGGAGGTGTGGCAGTGTTGGGGGTGAGGCTGTGCTGCGGGGGAGGTGGCAGTGTTGCAGGCCTGCCCACATGTGGGAGTTGCTCCCCGGGAGGCAGGGCAGTTGCAGGTGGCCCAGGTTCTGGGCTCTGAGCTGATCAGTCATCTCTGGGTCCCATAGTCAATCCCACTCCCTGCCCCTCCCATTCCCCTCCCCCCACCCTCTCCCCAGAGCTGAGTGTGAGGGTCCTCCTTGTAAAGTGAAGGACCAGAGGCTTCCAGTGAAGGCCAGAGTCACACAGCTGGGCGGGTGACCATCAGGGAAACTGAGGCATCCTAGGCCGCTGCCGGGCTTGGCTGAGGATCGAGGTACCAGGGAGTTAAAGGAGCAGACACTGGAGGGGAGATGCTGGGGATCCGGAGGGGCAGTGTTGAGGATCCTGGGAGATGGCCAGAGGTTCGACTGGAGCCACGTTGTAGTCCCTCCCCTCCGGCCCCCCTCCCATTAGGCGAGCTAACCACCCTCCCTCCCGCTGCAACCCGAGTCCCTGGCGGCGGGCCGGCGTATCGGGTGACCGCGGCGACGCAGCCACCAGCCTCCGCTGCCGCCGCCGCTCCTCGCTCCTCGGCGGGGCTGCGCCGGCGGGGCCGCGCCGGGGGAGGGGGCCGGGAGAGGGGATGTGCGCGGCGGCGCGCAGCGCAGCGCCAGGTGGAGTCGCCGTTACCGGGGCGACCGAGGCCCGGGCCAGCTCGGCGGCGGCGGCGGCTCTAGCATTGCAGTAAAAGGGCACCCGCGGCTGCGGAGGCGGCCGGGAGAGGGGAGTGCCCGGGAGGGTGGGAGTAGGGGGCCACCCTCCCTCCCCCTCCCGACGCGAACCTGGGACCCGGTCCTCCTCGCGTGCACCTGTGGCCGCAGGTAAAGGGGGGGGGACGGCTGTGAGGGCCAGTGGGGGGCCGTCCACGTCTTGGGTTCAGCTGGGGGTGGGGAGACGGATATGGGGGGTCCCTCCACGGCACCGAAGGGCGGTCCATGACTGGGGGGTGGGCACGCGCAGGCTGTGGCGGGTTCTCGATCCTCGAGAAACGCCCCCCTTCCTTCCCCCACTGCATGAGTTGCCCTCCACGGGGGCCAGGTTCCCATCCCAAATGCGGCAGGCGCCTTCTCCCCCAATCGCGGAAAGTCATGACCTTCGCGGGGTGCGCCCTCGACCCAGGCGCAGCAGCGCAGGGCCCGCAGCAGCCCCTCCCCCGGCCCGCGCCGCAGTAAGAAGAGCTCGGAGGTGAGAGTGCGGATCCGCACACCTGGGGGAGGGTCGTGCGTGAGCGTCGCGGCAGGAGGCTGGCGCCCGCAGGGACGCGTGGTGAAGCCCCAACTGGGGGCGGGTGTTTACGCGGACTCGTGTGCGCCGGAGTCCGGAGGTGGGTGTGTGCGCGCGCTGGTGCCAGGGGCTCCAGCAGCAGGAATGCGGGCGCTCAGCTTGTTCTCTCCTCCCGGAAGAGGGCGGCTGCGTTGTTGGGGGCTCCAGGTCAAGGAGGGGTCAAGCACTCGCTTAGCCTGCCCACAGAGTTGACCTCAGCTGACCGGAACTGAGGCTTAGGACGCGGGTTTGGGGGAGCGGACCCCGAGGAAGGAGAGACCGGCTCTGCGGCTGGTGCGGACTGGCAGGAGGGAAGGAGCTAGCCCCTTAGGCCCCCCGGGGAAGAGGCTGTTTCGTCTTTGCCCTGGAGAGTTTGAGGACTCCCAGCTGCTTTCTGGGTCCCGGGAGAAGCTCCGCCTTCCCCGTTTCAGACCGCCCAATCCCTCGGGAGGCCGCCTTCCATCTTAGCCTCCTCCCGCACCTCCGGCCACCCCCTCCAAGGAGCCGCTAGCCCGCTGGTGGTTGCCCCCTCCCGCAGGCTGTCTGCTGTTGGACCCCAGCTTGTGTGGCAGACCCCCTGCCGAGTGCAGGAGTGTGCCGGAGGGAGCCAGCGTGACCCTGTATTGGAGAGTTTTGCTTGGGGGGTGGGGTGGGAGGTGAAGTAAGAGACTAAATCTCTCTTGGTCAGGAGGACACTAGAGCTGCAAAATTGCTATGACTAGGACCCCCAGAAGGCTGAGGGCCAGACCCTGTAGTAAGAGACACACTCCCCTCCACACACACTTTGGGACTGGATTGTCTTATATTCACGTGCTGTGTACCAGCCCTGCATCCTGCACTGCATGGGAAAGGGTTACCAGGCAAGGGCCCTGGGGCTGGGTGCGTGGTGACTGGGAGGGTCCCACCTTAGAGGCAGGGGAGGAGCTTTGATGGTGACCCCAGGGTTAACAGACTGGCAGGAGACAGGGATGGGGAAGGACCCTACTCCCCAGGACCTCCTACCACTCCGGGGTCCCCCCCATCTCATTCCTGATGGTCAGCACAGCAGAAACATGCTTCCTGCTTTCTGTAGAGTGGCAGGAAGAACAGCAGGGCAGCCATCCCGCAGGTGCGGTCTGCTCATCTGAGCCCCAAGGCCCACGGGACTGAGGCCAGCCTTGCTCACACACCCCAGTGCACCAGTGCCTTGGTCACCTGGGACACTGGTGCTTACCTAGTTCACACCAGGGACTTGTCTTCCCAAGACTGCCCATGGAAGTGTTCACCTGTGGGACCCCCGGGGGCAGGCCCTCATTAAGGGGATACAGCACACGTGGCTGCAGTCAGGCCTCTACCTCCACCTCCCTCCCTGTCCGTGCTACCTGAGTCCACCTGTTGAGGTAACACCGGTGGCAGGGTCAGGTGGGGGGAAGGGTAGGTTCCAGGATATGTGGGATATGTGGGAAACATCAACATCACAGGTGTAGAATGGTAGCTTTGGTAGCTAAGGCCCCCTGACTGGGCTGGGCTGGGGGAAGGAAGCCAGGAGTGTGTATCTGTGTGTTCCTGTGACTGAGTGTGGAGTGGGCTCAGCATAGGTGTGAACGGCCTGACTGCAGTGTGTCAGTGCCTGGGATCATGGGGTGGACATCAGAGTGGGCTCTCAGTGTCAGACATGTTTTGGTTGCCCTGGGTGTATGGGATGTGTCTGCTGAGGGCATGTCTGGGAGCTTGCGTTGTGTGGTTCTGTGTGTGGACTGTGAGCCCTTGCGTATGCCACCTGTGCCCAGCATGGGGTGATGATGGGTGAGTACCACGAGGCCATCTCCGCAGGGCTGCCCACCATCATGGGTCTGCAGATGTGACACTCGTCATAAACCTTGCCAGGCCATCTGTCTACCCCTGATGTCCACTCCTTCCTAAGGCCACAGGAAGCCATGGCTAGCACCTAGCAGCCCGGATGCTGCCTGCCCCTCAGCATCTGTGGGTGGCCAATGTTCTAGATGATTCCAGGTGCTGCCTTGCTGTTCCCTGGTCCTGTCTGTCTTGGGACTATTTTGTTGTGTTTTAGAGCCAGGGCTGGGGAGAGCTGGGGACTGAAGCTCACCCGGAGTTGCCTGTGGCCTCTGTCCTTCCCGTGGAGGCTGGCACCGGCCAGCAGGAGCAGGTGCCTAGACCAACCCGGTCTAAGGCCAGTGGCTCCCTGCACCCGCACCCCAAGGCCACCCCAGGTGATGTCTCCATCTGGTCGTGTCCCTCACCTCAGCCTTGAGCTAACTCCTTCCTGCCATGAACCCACTTGGGTGACCTAGGAGCTCCTGGCGTGGTGTCCTTACCCTGCTGGGCACCCAGGGTGTCCCTCGCCTCCTGCCAGAGGTCTGGAGAATCTTGTCTGCTTGTGCCAGGCACCCCATGGCCAGGCCATCTGCTGCCTCTGGCTTCCTGCGGAGGCTGGCACCGGTCAGCAGGGTGTCCTTAGCTTTGCCAAGAGCCAACGCTGCTGCTTCCTCGTGCCCAGCCATCTGGAAGGGCCTTCTGGTCTCTTGGGAAGGCCGGACAGCCCTAGGTTATTGTGAATGATGAGGGGCCTCCTGCCGCCCACCCAATCTCTATCACCTATCCAGATACCGAGCTGTGTCCAGATCCCCCACCATTGCCCAGGGCCATATGGTCACTGGTGTCTGTCCGTTCCTGTCTGTACTCTAGGTTCATCGGCTGCTAGGGCCACTTTGCCCCAGCCTTGGGCTCCAGCCTCCTGCATCCCTCATCCACTCGCTGCCCATGCAGCTTGCTGGGGTCCCATTCTGATCCCACACTGCTGCTCCACACACGATGTCTTCCGTCTGCCCAACTCAGGTCAAATATTTCGTGCCTTCAGAGCACCCATGACCTGGCCTTGGCCCCCTTTATGCCCCAGATGCCACTTTCCAGGTCATAGCTTGGCCACCCAGGGCTAATGGCTGTCTGCCCCGGCACGCGTCTTGCTGTATCTGCCTAGCCCACCTTTCCTTGTAGGCTTTAGCCGCACATTTCCCCAAGACCTGATCCAGATGCCACCTTTTCCCAGAGTTCTTCCCTGGCCGGCCACAGCCAGGTGCTGTTTCACTAACCCCTCCAGTTCTGGCTCATTTTTCCTGCGTCTCAAGAGTCCCCCGTCACGGTCATCTTTGTCTTTTCCTACTTGAAACTCTCTGGAAGCAATTGCTATAGCTAGAAAGTGTGGCGTGCAAGCATCTGGAATGTTCTCTCTGGTCCCCACCAGCAAACCTGGTTGGTCCATTCTGGGTGCAGCAGGTGTTCCAGGTCTCAGCAGCAGACGGGAGGTTCTAGGTGTTCCTAAAAGAGTAACGGGCCAGTGACCTAGGACTTATCCCTGAGCACTAAGGGTCTCTACCCTACCCCTGCCCCTCTTTTCCCTTCCCAGCCCCCTCATAACCATCTCTTCTCTTATTTCCATCAGCAGCCCAACTACTGGAGTTTCAAGGTCAGTGTGTGATGCTTCTGCTGCCGTGACACTGCATGTGTTCTGCCGCCTCTGCCCCGCCCTGCCCTTGCACATGCTTTGTGACCCCACCCTCGTCCCCTGCTGCGGCCGTGTGTTGGGTTCACCTGCTAGGGGCTTGTGGCTCCAGAGTGGGGGTCTGGGTCACACCTACTGGAGATCTGGGCTGCAGATGGCCTATCCCTGTCCCCAGGCTTTTGTGGCCCAGTAGGGGCACTCTGGAATGCAAAGGGCTGCCTGACATTTACCACCTCCCCCCTCCCCGCCACCTCACTCCATCTGCTTCCAGCCTTGGGACATGCCGGCTCTGAGGCAGGGACCAGAACCCATGACCTCGTTGAGGGCCCTGTTCTCAGAATGTGGATTTTGCCTGCTAGAGGGACCCTGTGATTGAATCCCTTTTTTATTTATAGTTGAAAAGACTTATTTATTGGAAAGGTAAAACAACAGAAAGAGGCAGAGAACAAGAGAGAGAGACATACTCACACACACCTTCCATCAACTGGTTCATTCTCCAAATGGTCCTTACAGACAGGCCTGGGCCAGGCCACAGCCAAGAACCAGGAATTCCATGCAGGTCTCCCACATGGGTTACAGGGGCCCAAATATTTGAGCTGTCACACGCTGCCTCCCAGACACATGACCAGGAACTCTGGTTGGAAGTGACATTCTGATACGGGATGCCAGTGTGCCAGGCAGTAGCTTAACGCTGGTCCCTGTGACTCCTTGTTTAAACTCCGCAGCATGGTGTGAGGGCAGCTGGTCAGTGCCAGGCAAGAAGTTTATAATCCTGCTAACCCCAAACCTGGTGTCCAGAGGAAGACCAAGCTCATAAGAAGGGTGTCCTTACTTCTGGGGAGAAACTAGGGCCATCCAGGGCTGGAGAGCTAGGTGCCCGCCACCCTGACCCTGCTGGTCCCAGGAGCTCGCTGCGCCATCTCCCCTGTCATGCCTGGCACATGGCCTCGGGCCCCAGCCATCCATGTGCGCCTGATGCCTGCGTGCCAGTGTCTCCAGCCCCTTAAGTCCTGGCCCTCAAGACCCGAGGATGGGAGGAAAGTCCCTGAGCATCTGGCTGGCTCACGTTCTTCCAGGGCACCCCAAGTCAGCAAACACCATGTCAGGCATAGCCTGCTCAGAGCAGGCAGGAGCGACCCAAACCCAGGCCACCTAGCGCTGTGTTCTGGTTGGCTGCTCACCAGTGTAGGGACCCAGGACAGCTCCCATCATCCTCTAGGCCACAGCCTTAGGGCCTGCTCGGTGACAGAGAGCTGGGTCTGCCTACAGGGGTGGCTGTGAAGATAGAAAAATGGGAACTTGTGCTCTGCCTAGGCACCACTGGGTCTGGCCCAGGAGCTAATGCCACAGGTGCCCTAAAGCCTGGAGGTTCTGGGTGGGCAAAAACAAGGTTCTCACAGAGAGCACTCTAAAAGGCTCCAAGAGGTTCTTCAGCTCTGAGTCCCAGCCCCCGACCCAAGGTTCCCCCTGCCTTGACTCTGGGTGGCAGGTGCTTCTGTCTCCTGGGGCATCCATGGTTTCTTCTCCCTCACCATTGGGAAGTCCTTCCAGGTTTCTCACTTTGCTCCACCCTCTCTCCTGAGCTGGGGCAGGGGTGAGGGAAAGAGTGCTATAGGGCTTTCCCTCTTCTCAGTGAGGAGGGCTGTTCTGTAAAAGCTATGAGGATGGGACAGTATCATGGGGCCAGGCTGGAGTGGGGTGAGGGGTGCCTCTCTTTCCAGGTGCTGCCTGCTCAGCAGTCATAGCCTCACATCATTCCTGACCACTCCCCTGCATTCAGCCCCTCTTCCATCTTCTTACTGGCACCTCATTTGTGCCCCATCCTGGCTGCCGCTCATCCTGGCAACATCTACAGCACTTTGTGCATGCCAGCCTAGAAACACTGACCTTTCAGTTGCCTGGCAACCCCCTGACCACCAGACCAGACCTTTTTTTCTCCCACACTGCCCAGGAGCTACCTGCTCTTCGGCTGGGGCTGAGGGCCAGAGAGGCTAGTGCCACAGACTGGCACTGGTGGTCTAACCAGAGTCAAGCCAAGGGTCTGAAGTCCGGCCACAAGCATGCCCCCGGCAGGCCCAGTTCCATGTTGCCTCCCTCTTTCCAGGCACCATGTCCACCCACCGGCTGGGGCATGTGGAGGAAGGCCTTGGAAGCCCCCAAATCTGACCTTCCACCTCCCCACACTCTTGTGGTCCCCATGAGGACTGCTGGCCACGCCGCCCGTTGAAGGAAGATGCTCTTTTCCCCAGAGTGCTAATCCAATTGGAACACTAAATTGAGTTCATATGAAAATGGAGATTAATTAGGGGGTTAATGAGGATCTGGGGGGAAGAGGGAGTGGAGGAGAATCCGGGATTCCTTTCAAGAGGTACTTTAAATTACTGTCTCTTTCAAATTATCAAAGTAACAGTCTATGCAGAATTCATGTTTGGTAGAGAAATGTATAAAGGAAGAAAACTCTCTCCCGACCCAGATAAAACCAAGGCTAATGATTTGGAGTGGTTTGTTTTTGTTAAAAATAGGCTTTTACAGAAAAACAAATATAATTGGGCAACATGATTTTTCCTTGATAATGTACGTAATATGGATAATCTGTGAACGCAGTGTGGATAACACAGAATGCCACAGGTGTGATGTATGGCCCTGTGCCACTGACTCAGGAGTTGGCGCAGCCAGGAGACTGGGGCTGAAGGGCGGGGCCGGGGTCTTGAGTGACAGCCCCAGACCTCAGCCGCCAGAGTCCCTGCCCATCCCAGCTGCACAGCATCCCCCACCTCGGCACTTGCTTCGGGGAAGGTAGCACCCTGCTGCATGCGCATTGTGTGTGCCACGCAGGTAGTCTGCTCACACTGGGGTCCAGCTGGCTTGGAGGGGCTTGGGATCGACTTCCCAGCGGGCCTGAGTCAGACTTTCTTTGTGCCCACACACCCCAAAACTGGGAGCCCAAGGTATCCCTGTGTGCTCTTGCTCCCTGGGCCCTTTCCTGCTCCCCACAGAAGCCTCTGAACCCCATGAAGAATAAACTGCCACTCTCAAATGCGCCGCTTAATTAATGTCTGGAACTAATGCTCCAATTTGTGCAATGATTCTGCTGCTCACCTCGGTGACAAATCTGTGGTGTTGTTCTTTGGAAGCTTAAAATAGCAAGCATGCCCATGGATGCGGCTCAGATGGTTCTGGTCTGGCCTCCCCAGGGATGCTTCCCCGGGTCCCTCACCCACTCCTTACCTGCTGGGTATCTGCAGGAGACCCCAGCACCAGCGGTGGGCAACTGTCGTTCTACCACATAGCGAGTCTGGAACCAGGAGCCCCTGCTAAGAATGTGTGTGTGTGTGTGTGTGTGCGCGCTCAGGTCCGTCCCTGGGCTGGCAGAAGCCTCCTGGGTCTGGACGAGACAGCAGCTCAGCAGAGGACGACTTAGGCTTGTCTCCTCTCCGCTGCCCCTACAGACCCGGAGCTCGCGTCACACTCAGGGAGCCCAGCCGGGGCTGGCGGACCAGGCGGCCAAACTGTCCTACGCCTCGGCTGAGTCACTGGAGACCATGTCGGAGGCCGAGCTGCCCCTGGGCTTTAGCAGGATGAACCGCTTCCGACAGAGCCTGCCCCTCTCGCGTTCCGCCAGCCAGACCAAGCTACGTTCTCCAGGTACCGCCCTAGCGAATGCGGCTCCTCCCCTGGCCCGCCCCGGACCTGGCTCCCAGCCCTCGCAGCTCGCTCGGCTAGACCCTCCTCACCCCCTGGGTGTCCCCTGCCCACTCCTAGGCTCCTCTTTCCCTCTTCGGCGTTGTGTTTTTCTCTCCTCAGCAGTCTCTCTTCTCCACCTTCTCCCATCTCCCCTCCAGCCCTTCTCCTTCTCTGTAGCCCCTTTCTCCGCATCGCAGCTTTTGCTTTCAGCTCTGGTTTTCCTTGTCCAGTTCCCTAGCCGCCAGGGCGCACGGAGAAGGCCCCAGGCAGCGACATGAGGAGCGCTTGGGTGCACCTGCACTCGGGGCAGGCCTCCAGCCTCAGACCCTGCCGCTGCCAGGATGGCATCGCTCCAGAAGGCCACGCGCGCTCTCCTGGCGGGCGGCGTGGAGGTGGCGGCAGTGACCGCGAGAGCGACGTCTTCTTCGCAGGGGTGCTGTTCTTGCAGTTCGGGGAGGAGACGAGGCGCGTGCATATCACGCACGAGGTCAGCAGCCTGGATACGCTGCACGCCCTCATCGCCCACATGTTCCCGCAGAAGCTCACCATGGGCATGCTGAAGTCGCCCAACACTGCCATCCTCATCAAAGACGAGGCCCGCAACGTCTTCTACGAGCTGGAGGATGTCCGGTGGGCGTGGGCCTGGGGGGTGCTGGGAGGGCTCCCCTCCTTAGCCCACCCCCGCCTGTGCGGGACTCGCAGGGTCCTGTCCCTGCCCGGCAGAGTTAGCTCCCTGCCGCCCCGCCCTCTCCTTCTCCCAGTCCCGCCTCTTCCCAACCAGTCCCTCTCCCCTGCTGGGTTGCCAGTGGCCAGGGCAGCAGCTGCTGTGTGTCAGAGACACCAAGGGAAGGACTTGGGAGGAGGAGTAGGGGCTCCGGGTCGCTCCTGCCACATCTTTTCTCTCTATGCTTTGGGCAGCCACCTCTCCCCCTGCCCCTGGTGCCCCAAAGGGCATGAATGGTGACCCTGGCAACCACCTCTCCTGCCAGGGACATTCAGGACCGCAGTATTATCAAGATCTACAGGAAAGAGCCGCTCTACGCCGCCTTCCCCGGCTCCCACCTCACCAACGGTGACCTCCGGGTAAGACTACGGATGAAGGAAAAGGGGTGTGGGGGGGAGGCTGGGCATATGGGGTCCCTGTAGTTGGCCCTGGGTCCCAGACCTCCTCTGGAGGACACAGGGGCCGAGGCTTTCTACTCACTATGGGGTTCCGCAAGTGTCCCTCCCCTCCCCCACCGGGTGCCACGCCAAGCCCTGGGGATTCCCCTGGCAGGTCCCTGTGATATCCATGGCTCAGGTGGCATGCGGACCCCGCACCACCGTGGCATGGCTGGGGTGGCTCCTCTGCTGCTCCATCCGATCCCTTTCCCCCTTGGTGCCGGGAGCCCTGATAGGAAAGGAGCCCCAGAGGTAGCTGGGGAGGGAAGGTGGAGAACAGAAGGGATTTACTGCCCTCTCCCCTGTGGGGGTGGGGAGATGCTGGTTCCTCAAGCCAGGGGGTTTCGGGCTGTCTTGTGCACAGAGAGAGATGGTGTACGCGTCACGGGAGTCTTCCCCCACTCGGCGTCTCAACAACCTGTCGCCGGCCCCGCACCTGGCATCCGGCTCGCCACCACCGGGGCTGCCGTCGGGGCTGCCGTCGGGGCTGCCGTCGGGGCTGCCGTCCGGCTCGCCATCGCGCTCTCGCCTCTCGTACGCCGGAGGCCGCCCGCCTTCGTACGCTGGCAGCCCGGTGCACCACGCGGCCGAGCGTCTGGGGAGCACCTCGGCCGCCCCCGGCGTGAGCCCCAGCCCCAGCGCCATCCTGGAGCGGCGCGACGTGAAGCCTGACGAGGACCTGGCGGGCAAGGCGGGCGGCATGGTGCTGGTGAAGGGCGAGGGCCTCTACGCCGACCCCTACGGGCTGCTGCACGAGGGCCGCCTGAGCCTGGCCGCTGCCGCCGGCGACCCGTTCGCCTACCCCGGCGCCAGCGGCCTGTACAAGCGCGGCTCGGTGCGCTCGCTCAGCACCTACTCGGCCGCCGCGCTGCAGTCCGACCTGGAGGACTCGCTGTACAAGGCGGCGGGCGGCGGCCCGGGCGGCGGGCCCCTCTACGGCGACGGCTACGGCTTCCGCCTGCCGCCCTCGTCGCCGCAGAAGCTGGCCGACGTGACGGCGCCTCCCGGGGGACCCCCGCCGCCGCACAGCCCCTATTCGGGGCCGCCCAGCCGCGGCTCGCCCGTGCGCCAGTCCTTCCGCAAGGACTCGGGCTCCTCGTCCGTCTTCGCCGAGAGCCCGGGAGGCAAGACCCGCAGCGCCGGGAGCGCCTCGTCAGCCGGAGCGCCCCCTTCAGATCTCTTCCCCGGGCCCGGGGAGCGCTCCCTCGTGGGGTTCGGGCCTCCAGTGCCGGCCAAGGACACGGAGACCAGGTGAGGGACACGCGGAGGCCTCGGGAGGTTGGGGCGGGGTGGAGGAAGAGGGAAGGCAGCGTAGGTACAGGTGTGTGCCCCAGCCCCGGAAGGTCCTGGGGTGGGGGAGTGGGGCAGTGAACGAGGCTCCAGGGGAGGCCCGAGTTTGCATGTATTAGTGAAGCCTCAGTTTCCCCAAGATTCAGGGGCTTCTCCTGGCCCTTTGGGCTGCCTTTGCTGCTCAGGTTTTGCAGGGTGAGAGCTGTCCAGCACAGGGCCAGCTGAAGTCTGGGGGATGGGGGAGCTAGAAGAAAATAGGAACTATGCTCTGGGCTGGCCACAGGGCATCTGTGCCCCCAGACAGCACTGCAGAGAGGGAGGAGATGCCACCGGCCTCCCCGCAGCTCTCTTGTGGCCCATGAGCCCGGCACTGCGTTGTGCCAAGTCGGGCAGACCCAGTTCCTGACCTGGTCGTGTGTGTGTGTGTGTGTGTGTGTGTGTGTGTGTGTGTACACAAAACCCTAGCTCTCCCTCTAGGGGGTGCAGGACAACAACAACGTCCTTCAGGCTACTGGGGCCTGGGGGATGGCTGCCCAGAGGAGGGAGAGGGAGACAGGGCAGGTGGGAGGTGTCCAAAGTCAGGGGTTCAGGGTGGGGGGCTTGATTCTGAAGCACCAGGGGGCGAGCTGGAGGGAGAACTGGGCAGGAGACAGCCCAAGATGCTCAAGTCTCCCTTCCTCCCCAGAGAGCGCATGGAGGCCATGGAGAAGCAGATTGCCAGCCTCACAGGGCTGGTGCAGAGTGCCCTGCTTCGGGGCTCCGAGCCCGAGACCCCAAGGTGAAGCCTCTCTCCCAAGGCTGCTGCCAGGGCCCGGGGGTGGGCACAGGGTGAAGGGGGTGTGGGCATTGGGAGCCCTGGGCCCAGCTCTGCCAATGTCCGTCTTGGAGTCCCTGGTGACCCTTCTCTTTGTTGAGACCCCCATCCTGGGCTGGAAGGAATGACATCTGAAGTCCCCCCACCAGCCTTGAGGGGCTGGGGCTGGGTAGACACCCCATGACGTCTGTATCTCCCCCTCACATGCCACAGTGAGAAGATCGAAGGCTCCAACGGAGCAGCCACCCCCTCAGCACGTGAGTGCACCCCTCCTCCCCCTCAGGCTGGCCCTTCTCTGGCCTCAGCTTCCTAATATGTCAGATGGGGACAATACAACAGCCACATGACTGTCACCTTAGCCGTGGTGTTCCCGCACTTGGGCTGACCCGCGCATAGGGCAGAGGCCCCCCTGGCTACTCTGTTCAGGAGCCAGTAGCAACAGCCCCCGCCCCCCCCCACCCCCCGCCCCTGCCTCTTCTGCCCCTGCCAGGCTCACATTCTCTTCCCTCCCCTCCCTCCTGTTTCTCCGCAGCCTGTGGGTCAGGCAGCCGGAGCAGTGGGGCCACGCCTGTGTCCGGCCCGCCGCCGCCCTCGGCTGGTGGCACCCCTGCAGGACAGCCTGCGACCCTCAACCGCCTGCAGATGCAGCTGCACCTGCGGGGCCTGCAAAGCAGCACCAGCGACCTGCGGGGCCAGTTACAGCAGCTGCGCAAGCTCCAGGTACCGCCGCTTCCCTCCCAGGCCCCATCCACTTTCCCAGACCCTTCTGGAACCCCACCCCCTCCTCTATCCGCCCCAACCCCCAGCTCCCACGCTGCTCACGGGTCCCCCTCCAAAACCCTTCTCTTTCTTGGCGGCCACACGCTCTCGCCAAGCCCCCTCCTTCCCAGCCTCACCGCCATTCTGGAGACCTGGGTCACACCACGATCCCCCTCCCCTTGCCGGGATCCCTCGAGGCCCCGCGAACCTGGCGTGTGTGGGGGACTAGAGCCCTTCCCCCAGGTCCCCTCTGCTTCCTGTCCCCGAGCCGGGACAGTCTGCCATGCCCTACGTGGCAGATGGCCTCACCTGTCGGGAGCCTGGCATCGCTGTGCCTGCTCCTCGACAGGGCTCCAGTGCGCGTCAGGTGAGGCTAATGAGCAGCGACAGCCTGGGGAGAGGGGAGAGTGTTGCCATCTGGGCAACCGGGGTGTTGTCCACCCCTGCCCTTCCAGCTGGGAACTGGGTTGAGCGAGTCACGGGTTCTTACAGACCCAGCTTCAGAGCTGGAACCCGTTACCTAGCCCCACTCCATCCCGGTGCAGAGTTCTGGTGACCACACACCCAGGCAACCACACTACCAGCAGGGCACCCCAGCAGGGCACCCGCACACAGCCAGGGCCCTCTCCTGGTCCCCACTCCCTATATTCGTATCCCACTCTCGGCCCCCCACCACCGCGTCACTAAAGCCGAGCACCCGCATCTCCGGTATCCCATGCGTCCGACCTGGGACCACCATCCCCATGCCTCCAACCACCCCGTACTGCACTCTTCCGTCCCTCTCCCACCCGGGCCCATTCGCGTGTCCACCCGTGCACTCCGCAGCTGCAGAACCAGGAGTCGGTGCGGGCGCTGCTGAAGCGCACGGAGGCGGAGCTGAGCATGCGCGTGTCGGAGGCGGCGCGGCGGCAGGAGGACCCGCTGCAGCGTCAGCGCACCCTGGTGGAGGAGGAGCGGCTGCGCTACCTCAACGACGAGGAGCTCATCACCCAGCAGCTCAAGTGAGGCTGCGCCCCGAGGGGCAGGGGCGGCGGGAGGGCCCCCCCCCCGAAGGCGCAGCTGCCTTCCTCCCGAATCCTGGGTGAAGGTCGCGGCTGTTATGCTGTCTGTGTTCCCCACGGTGGGCAGCCTGAGGCCCGTGTGCCCAGCTGTCCCCTGACTGCCTTCTGCCCCCGCGCTGCTTTTCCTGCGGCCTGTGACTTAGATGCGGGGATGATGGTGGCTCCAGCTTGGTGCTGAAGGCCACCAGGTGCAGCCAGGAAAACCGTTGCCCGTGGGTGCAGCTGAGAGCTGGTGCTGGTGTGTTGGGCAGCATGGAGGGAGAAAGAGCACAGGGCTCCCCACTGCCTGGAAGGGGAAGGGTTAACAGACACCAGGTTTCAGCCTGTGGTTGTCTGGCCACGACCATGCTGTGTGGCACCTTTGAGGGGAAAAGCAGGCACTGGGGAGCAGGCAGTCCTGCAGACTCCCCCTCTCTGGCCTTGGTGGTTCAGGGCACTGGGGCGCTCCAGCATCAGCAGCGGGGACTGTAAGATTAGGGTGGCGCCTACACTCCCTGACTCAGCAGATCTGGAGTCATCTGCCCACAGGATCCCTGCGTTTTTAGCGGTCACTCCTGCACCCCTGGGGTTCCTGTCCCTCAGATGGGTGGGACATGGGAGCATCAACAAAGCACAGGGCCAAGATCCCTGTGACCCTGTATGACTGAGATGGAGGAAGGAGCTGGCTGTGTGGGAATAGCCAACAGGTGCCACCGTGTGGCCCTGGACATGATGCCTTAGGATCTGCAAGCGGACTGTGTAGCCACCCCCCCCATCACCACCTCCACCCTCACCATCACCATCACCATCACCATCACCACCCCGGAGGCTCGTGATCTTGGGAATTGCCTGTCCTTTCTTGTTCAGCACAGGGGGCTGGGCCGGGGTGTTCAAAGGGAACTTTACTGACATTAAAGTCAAGGCACAGCACAGCGGCGGGAGAGATGAAGGGGCTGATTGAGGCTCTTGTCAGGGCTGTCTGGTCCTCGGACTCCTGGGCTGTTTGGATCCCCACCCCTAGCCCTGCCATCAGCTTCATTGTTGACTGCTTGTTAGAAACGCTGGGGACCACAAAAATTGCTTCTGACGGATTCTCCATCCTTTTGGAATGGGCCTTCTGCTGGGAGATGGTGAGACCAGGGCCTGGCATTAGCACCTGATGCCCCAGCTGACACCTGCTCTGGCTGCAGTACTCTTGTGCCTGCCACACTCTGCAGGCCCCTTCCTCTTTCACCAGTATCTGGCTAGAGGTTACAGCTGGCTCGGTGCTTCCTGCAGTAACATCCCCTCCCCAATGGGCCTTGGCCTTGGCCTGGCTGAGCTTGAGTGAACTCTATCTGGATGTCACCCTTGGGGGCAGGCCTTGTGGATGGAGACTGGTTGACTCTGGGAGTCTGCCTTTGCCTCACCCAGGGGCAGCGCCGTGGGCGTGGGACACCCCGCATCTCCAAAAGGTACTGTGCTTTGCCTAATGCTGTGCTGCTGTTGCCTTGACATTCTTCATGGTCCTTGGACTAGAGGCCAAATGTTCACTTTGCCGTGAGCCCCATGGGGATGTGGCTGCTTCTGTCCTGGTCCCTCTTGACCCAGCTCCTCCAGGGGCTGCTCCTGTGCCTGCAGCAACTAGTCTGTAACACAGTTGCATAGCCTGCCCAAAGCAAGAGCCCTGAACATTGGCAGGTTGGAAAATCAAAGGAGGAAAAAAAACCTGGTGCCGATTGGGTGCCTTAGGGTCGCTGCCTTTCGGCCCAACCAGAAAGAGGAGAGAGGTCAGAGGAGCCCACACAGGAAGTTTTCTGGGTCAGATCTGGGAGCAAGACCCAGTCCAGGTGAACTCCACCTGGTAGGCCTGACTCAGATGGCTGCTTATAATTGCAGGGGCAGCTGGGAAATGTAGTCTTGTGTGGGAACCCCTTTGTGTCCCCATGTAAGCTGGAGGTGACAATGGTCCCCCTTCCCTGGGTTTGTCTTGGGACTTAGGTGAGGGCCCAAGAACACAGGGCTGAGCACATTAGGGGCCCATGCAGGGTCGTATTGAGATTGCAAGTGCTGTCACAGGATTCTGCTCTGATTGGATGAAGATGTTGAAGGCATCTTCAACAAGCTCTGCAGAGGACACAGGCCCCCAGAGGGAGCAAATCACTGGAGAGCTGAGAGTTAACAGTGTGCCTCGATCGCTGAGCTGAGATCCTGCAGATGGAACTTGACAGGAACACGTGGCAAGTCTCACATGTGGGTCAGCAACGCCACATGCAGAAGCCAAATGACTGGCCCAGCCATGACTCCTTCCTTCGTCTATTTGCTCATTCTGTGCCCGGTGCCGGGACTTGCAGTTACATCTGGAAGAAACTAGTGATCCAGAACAACAGGCATCTCAGCAAGTGAGACTTGGAGGGGGGCAGGAAGTAGACCCCCACCCCCCAATTCCCAGCCCCTAGCGGAGAGTCTCAGGGGAGAGCTTCCTGTTGAGGGGTGAGGATGAGTGGAGATGAGCTTGCGCATGTGTGTGCACGTGCTCTGGGGAATGTGCCCAGCTGAGTGGAATAGATCAGACCCAGAAAGAACCTGTAAAGGCCAGAGCAGGCTGGCTGCTCAGGCGAGTTCTCGGCAGCTCTGCCCAGAAGCAAGCCGGATGGAGGGAGGGGCTGCGCCTAGAGAGAGAGAGAGAGAGCAAGCTTACCCTCCAAGGCTGGTGCCTGCTGCCTGCTTTCCCGTGCGTGTCGCTCACAGAGTCGCCTTCTTGGTGCCAGGAGCCAGGGACTCCTGCACTCCCATTTTTCTGGAGGAGGAGGTTGGGACCCAGATGGTGCTTGGTAATTCACCCCAGATCTCAATGCTGGGAAGGGCGGAGCTGTTTGGAGCACAGATCCTGCTGGCTCTAGAGCCAGATTTTTCCATGCCCCTCTCTCACCTGGGGCGGCTGCCCAGAGTTTGGGTTTTTAGCATCCAGCTCATGGGATCCACTGAGGGCTGGGCTCACGGGGCGGGGATCTGGTCTGCTGGGTGTTTATGCTGCAAAGCTCAGCATAAACCTGCATCATGGAGGGAAAAGTAGATGGGCAGGGCAGTGCCCCACCTGACTGGAAACGCCTCGGGGGCACATGCAGATGCCCCCAAAAGGCTGCCAGGGTCTCTCCTGCTTCCTTGTAGAATGAAAACCAAAATCAGTCAATCGCAGGATTGGGGATGATGCTGGGCGTCTCAAGCGTCATCTCCAGACTGGGGGTCTCAAGAGGGCTGCCTGGGACACCGCTTTCAGAGGGCTCCTTGTTTCTGAGATGAAGCAGTTTGAATTCCACTTGGGCATGTGGTTTAGTAGGTGTTTTTTAATTTTGATCTGACTGGTGGCCTCAATTTCTTTCCAACCACTCAAATTTCAGGGGGCTGGGCTGGGGCCGGAGGGGCTGAGAGGGTGTCTCTGTGGCTGCAGTGACCTGGAGAAGTCAGTGGAGAAGATCCAGAGGGACATGTCCCACAGCCACCGGCTAGTACCCGGCCCCGAGCTGGAGGAGAAGGCGCTGGTGCTGAAGCAGCTTGGAGAAACACTGACGGAGCTCAAGGGTGAGCAGGGGCAGGCATCCCTGCCAGCCTCTACCCTGCCCTGCTCGGCCCGGCCTCGCTCCCTATCCCACCCCTTCACAACCCTGCTGTCCCCGCAGCTCACTTCCCAGGGCTGCAGAGCAAGATGCGGGTGGTGCTGCGCGTGGAGGTGGAGGCAGTCAAGTTCCTGAAGGAGGAGCCACAGCGCCTGGATGGGCTCCTGAAGCGCTGCCGTGGGGTCACGGACACGCTGGCACAGATCCGAAGGTCATTGTCACCCCCCAGCCTCTGGCTGCCCATGGGGTCTCATGCAATCTGAGCTCTGACAGTGCCTGAAAGCCACTGCTGACCTGCAACCCCTCAACCCCTCGCATGCTGCAAGGTCCTAGAGCCTCCCCTCCCATCACCCTCATCTTTCTCTCACACATATGCACACACGTACCCGTGGCTTTTTCCAAAGGCACCATCTACTGACCTCAACACTGTCCCTGACTCTCCTACCTCAGGCAAGTGGATGAAGGTGTGTGGCCACCCCCCAACAACCTGCTGAATCAGTCTCCCAAGAAGGTGACGGCCGAGACTGACTTCAACAAGGCCTTGGACTTCGAAATGCCACCCCCTAGTCCCCCACTGAATCTGCACGAGCTGAGTGGGCCAGCAGAAGGAGCCCCTCTCACCCCCAAGGCAGGCAACCCCACCAAAGGCCTGGAGACCTTGGGCAAGAGGAGCGTGGACAAGGGCGTGTCTGTTGAGGTGCTGGGGCCTGGAGACTGGGCTGGGCACAGGACTGGGTTCCCATGTCTCTGGGAGGTTTTACATGTGTGGATCCCTTTCCTTGCCAAGGGGCAGCGGAGGGAGGCCCCAGCCCCTCATGGGTGCCTGGAGGGATGTGATCCCTGTGATGCTGTGAGCTCTGCCATACACGGAAGCATAGTACAAAGCTATCCTCAGGAAAGCAGTATGGTGTTAGCTGAGAGTAGGCTGAGTGCTCCGTGGAACAGGGCATCCAGGCACAGGCCAGGGCAGTTCAGGAAGCTGGCATGGGATGCAGGCGGCCTTCTGACCCTGGGTGTAAGCTGGAGGATGCTGGATCAGTGCAGCAAGGGCAATGGGCAAAAAACTGGGAGGAGGTGCCCCTCAACCCCACCCTGTAGCTCCCGCCTACGTCCTGACACTCAGCCCCTCTTCTCAAGGCTGCCGAGCGAGACTGGGAGGAGAAGCGAGCAGCCCTGACCCAGTACAGTGCCAAGGACATCAACCGGCTGCTGGAGGAGACACAGGCTGAGCTGTTGAAGGCCATCCCAGATCTAGACTGTGCCAGCAAGGCCCACTCCAGCCCAGCTCCGACCCCAGACCACAAACCTCCCAAAGCCCCCCACAGCCAAAAGGCGGCTCCCCGGACGGAACCCAGCGGGAGAAGAGGTTCAGGTACGTGGAGTGGCTGGGGCTGATGGTGAGCCCAGTGTTGGAGAGCCTGTTCCCTGGGAAGCTATCATGTTGAGGCAGCAGGGGCAGCGTGGGGCGAGTAGCCAGGATGCCAGAGAAGGGAGACACCAGGCCCTCTGCAGCCCAGCCCTCAACCTCGCCAATGGGGGACCAGTCCAGAAGCACAGGATCCATGGAACTCCACCCTGTGCTTCCTTGCTATGCTGAGAGCTGCTGTTGGGTGTGCAGAGCCAGGGCCAGGCCATACGGTGCCCGTGGATCCCCACACCACCCTGTGTCAAAGGCCACAGCAGCAGGCTCCTGCTTGTGTGTGGGTGCCCGCACTGCATGTTTGCCAGGCACCTAGAGTGTGCCAAGAGTTAGGGAAAGGGAGCCAAGGCAGTGCTTGCTTCCAAGGGGCTCCACAGTTGGTGGGCAAATAGTTTCGCCTTGCGTGATGATCACGCACTTAGTGCAGATGAAAACTGCCCTGCATGATCTCTGTGTGATAATCCCAGCATCTCATGACAAACCCGGGGGGGCAGATACAGTAATTTTCCCCATCTCACATTCAGGACACCAGGGCTCACAATGACCCAGGCCACACCGGGGCACCAACCAAAAGGACTAGGCAGGTCCTAGGGGCCAGAGTGTGCCCACATGCTGGGCAGACCTGAAGGAGCGCTCTCCAGAGGAGGGGACCCTCCCGTTGAGTCTCAAAAACCAGGAAGCACTTTGAGACCAGGGCAAGGACAGCACGTGCAGTGGTCAGGGAGGTGTGCATGGCGCCTGAAAGATTGGCAGCTGTAGAGGTTTGAGGTGAGGGGATGCTCCAGGAGGATCAGAGGCAGGGGAGTATCACAGGGAGCCCTGGCAACAGTTGCAGGAGAAATGAGGGTGGCGAGGGAGAGCCTAGCACGGCAGGAGTTGGTCTCAAGCTGCTAGGACAGGAAGCTGTGAAACAGGCCTGCACCCCAAGTAGAACCTCCAACTGCAACTCCCACCAGGAGCTGATGAATTGCAGAATCAGGGGTAGTGGCTCAGGAGCCTGGCTGCAGCCCTCCTCCTCATGCTGGCCACCTGCCAACACACACACACACACACACCTCCACCCCACTCCACCCTACCCCACCCCCAGAGGACAGGGAGCTGGAGGAGGGGCGGGGCATGGGACCAGCCTCAAATCTGGGCGGTGCCCTGAGCCCCTGACTCCGCCCCATTCCCTGGCCTGCTGCAGACGAGCTGACGGTACCCCGATACCGCACGGAGAAGCCCTCCAAGTCGCCCCCACCGCCCCCGCCCCGCCGCAGTTTCCCCTCCTCCCATGGCCTGACCACGACCCGCACCGGAGAGGTGGTGGTCACCAGCAAGAAGGACCCGGCTTTCATCAAGGTATACTCAGTGTGGGGGGCGGGATCGCTGAGATGGCCCCCCCAGATATAGCTGAGCGGGGAGAGAGGCAGAGACAAGAGTGAACAGCCAGCAGGTGCTCTGGCTCCCAGCCTGGCGACATCCAGGGTAGGGGAAGCAGATGTGGCCAAGGAGAGGTGGGCATAAGAGTGAATTTAGTTTCCATGGGGCTTGGTGAAGTGTGTGGTGCAGGAGGGGCCTCTAGATTGGTCTTGACATGGGGGGTCCCGTGAGCCAGCAGAAGGCGGAGTCCGAGGAGCTGGAGGTGCAGAAGCCGCAAGTGAAGCTGCGCCGGGCCGTGTCCGAGGTGGCCCGCCCTGCCTCCACACCACCCATCATGGCATCCGCCATCAAGGATGAGGATGAGGAGGACCGCATCATCGCGGAGCTGGAGGTGGGTTGGAGCGAGCTGGCCCCGCAATGGCGGTGGCAACGCCAAGATGGCCCCTGGATGAGGTGGCAGGCCCGAGGCATACGTGCGGAGCGGCACTACTGCTGAGGGCTGGCCCCGGGAACCCCCACCCTCGTCCCTCAGTCTCTCCTCGGGTATACAGTCACTCCTTGCAAGTTGGCTCTGAGGCCACCTGTACCCTAAAAGCCCTGAACCCAGAAGTCCCCAGGTCCCTGAGGCCCAAGAAGCCCTCCCCAGCCAAGTGATCCAACAATGACGGCCAGTGCTGAAGACCACCCCCTGCACCTGTGCCTTCTGAGGATGGAAGATTGCAAGACCCTCCTAGAGGGCCCTGCCCTGCCAGTCCTCACAGCACTCACCCCACACCTTGTGCCTGGAGCCACCCCTCGGCCAGCACCCACATCCTCCTGGCGCCCTTCCTCCAAGCCCACCCCACCTCTGCTCCCCAGGTGTTTGAGAGAAACGCAGTGGCGTCCCTCCCCCCCACGCCCCGTCGCCAGCCGATCCCCATCCTGCTGTCCCCCCAGGATCTGGGGCCCCGGGGGAGCTTAGCCCCGGGCCCCCCATGGAAGGTAACAGGGGCTGCCCACCTCTCACGGCTCTCTTTCTGCCTGTGCCGCCTCACCTCTCACGCTAACCTGCCACAGCACCAGTCCCACCCCAAGCCTGCACTGCCCTGCGTGACACTTGCAGACCCCACCCCTGCTTCCGGGACCTACAGACGGTATCACCTTCCTTTCCCGTCACCCCGCCCCCCCCTCACTGCCCTGCTGTGGGATTTCCCAGACACTCCAGCAGCCTGACGGGGCTTCCTTTCCCAACAGCCCTGAGACCCCATCGGGCTCAGCCTGGGTTTTATATCTGCAGCCCAGAGTCTGGACCTAAGCCCAAACTGGAGTGTCGGTCAAGGCTGGCCTTTGGGTCCGGCTTTGCGCTGGCTTGTGATCCAACTCAGGGTCTTTGCGCTGAGTGCTTGCTGATGACAGGCTAAGATTTTCCCACCAGCATCTCCACTGTGCACCTGGGGGTCAAGACCCCCTGGGGCAAACTGATTTTTAGCCCCACCACCAGCTAGTGGCCTGTCCTGCCCCACCTGGTCTGGGGGCCAGTTACTGGTGAAGCCTATGCCCCTCCTTTGCTGCTGGTTCTGTCTTTGAGCACTGGGAAGTTCTTCCGTATCTCTAACTGCAGTCCTTGCTGCTGTCTCGCTACACTTACTTCCTCTTTGTTCTTCCTTGGGAGTTTGGGGGTGGACTGCTCTCTTCACTCCCTGTGGACTGTGCTTGGAGGGTCGGGAGAGGATGGGAGAGGCTAGGTTGGGACAAGAAAACTTCTGCTCTGGGTAGGGCATCTGCTGCACATGTGCCCTTGCCTGCCGTATCTGGTTCCCCAGGGCTGCATGCTGGCAGCCGCCTGATCCCCAGCCCTGCTTCAGGCCTGGTGGCCTGGTTACCTGGAAGGGTTGAGGGGCAGGTGATGTGGACAGTGCAGTCCACTAGGCAGCAGGCAGCACAAGCATCCAGGGAACCTTCAGGGGAGGAGCCCTGTGGAAGGGACACACTCCTCCCTTGTTGCAAGCTGCTGGCATCCTTGGCACACAATCCCTGCCCCTTTCTGGCTTCGGGAACCCATCCTGGGGGCACCCAGGGGGCAAGACCCCTCCCTCTCTGGACTTGTGGGCCTCACTGACCCTCTGCACCCGAGGCGCCATCGGGCTACGGAGCCAGGCGAGCAGGGGGTGTCCTCCCGGCCGCCCAGCCTGCACCCCCCACTGCCAGGTAAGCAGGTGGCAAGGATGGGGTAGGAAGGAGGGGGTGGGGGAGTCCTGCTATCCCCCATGCATCTGCCCCTGAATCCTTTTGGTGGAAAGAGTACTAGACTTGGGCTCAGACTCTCTGGGTTCCAGTCCTGGCTCAGCTACCATGAGTGGGTGACCATGTGCAAGCTGCCCAACCCCCAGCAGCTGTAATGGTGAAGATCTGATGGTCCCAGGATGGAGCAACACTCTGCACTCCAGCAGGCTTGCCGGAGCTGGGGCAGGGACTGAGAATGGGGCTCCCGCAAGCTCTCTGGTACCCTGCCTAGGTGTGGTGTGGCAGCGAAGCCCTTGGAAAAAGCTCACAAGAATGGAGCACAGGAGCCAAGGCTTGATATGGGGGTTCCCACCCCACCCTGAGGGGCTGATGTGGGACCTCTGCCCACCCAGGGCATGAGGCCTCACCGTTCCAGTCAGTTCCAAAAGGGCTCGCATTGGCTGGACCCCCACACTGGGCAGGTGCGCACGTGGGCTCATTTACTTCTGCACCAACCCACGCTGTCATCACCCCATTGCACAGATGAGCAGTAGGCCTGAGGCCTGCCCCGTGAAGGCCCAGATGTGCTTCCATAGGAAGGAGGCCTGAGGGATAAAATGGAAAGAGACCTGAAGTATATTTATTTATTTATCTGAAAGAGAGACAGCGTCCATTCACTGATTCACTCCCCAGATGCCCCAAACAGCCAGAAGTTGGGCCAAGCCAAAGGCAGGAGACCAGAACTCTCTCCAGTTGTCTGGCTTAGGTAGCAGGGACCCAAGTACTTGGGCCATCACCCACTGCCTTCCCAGGTGCATTAGCAGAAAACTGGGTCAGAAACTGAACAGACAGGATTAGAACCGGCACTCCCATATGGGATGCTGGAGTCCCCAGCAGCAACTTCATCTGCTGTGCCACAGCGCCCACCCCAAGGTCTTGAGTTCAAGACCTGGCTTTGCTGTGAACTTCCTGGGCATCCTGAGTGTGGAGGGGCTGGACTCATCTGTCTCCAAGCCCCCTCCCCCCATACTTCCTCCTCTTCCCTCCTTCCCCACCTAGGCTGCCGCAGGACCCAGTGCCTTCAGTGTTCCTCGGATCACCTTGACCGAGTGTGTCCCAAACACCGGCTCCCTGCCAGGAGCCAGCACAGCTCTGATCCCCCAACCCCGGACCTTGGCTTCCAGGGGGAAGGGCTGGAGTGGCTCACAGGCCTGGCCGGGGCTGGCAGCAGTGGCTTCCCAGATGGAGGAAGAAGAAGGTGCAGCTCTGGAGAGATGGGCGAGAGGGGGTGGAGGAGCTGGGGTCCCGTGTCCGTGGGGATCCACCCTGGAAGGAGTACAGGAGCCTTCTGCCGCTGGGGCTCGCTCGGAGGAAAACCCCAAGGACTCTGGGCCTGATGCTGGAATCTGTGGTGAGGAACAACCTGCTGCCAGCCCCCGCCACGCAGATCAGGGCGCCGCCTTGCAGCGCATGGACAGCCTGGAGGAGACCCTGCGGGAGCTGGAAGCTACCCTGAGCGACATGAGCAGAGCCCCTACGGCAGGACCCCCTGGTCGCTCCCTGCCCATGCCCCCCAGTCCCCAGGTGGCTGCCTCCACAGTGGCCTTCTTGCTGCCTTCCTGCTCCAGGGCTATCTGTCCTCAGAGTTGGAGGGTGGGGGGTGGCCCGGGCCAGCCTCCTCCTCCCTCTGACCTGCTCTCTGTTCCTGCTGCCCTCCAGGGAGCCAGGCACCTGGCCAGGGTATGTGGGCTGAGCCCCAGGGAAGCTGGGAAGCCAGCTGCCCGGTGCTTTGCCCTCCTGGCTTTGGCAGGACCAGGGCCTCTCCCCTCCGTTCTGTTTCTGTGAACCAGTAAATAAAGTTTTCTACCCCTGCCCGGCCTGCACTCCCTCCCCGTCTCTGGCTCTGTCGTTTCTCTGCTCACACCTCTGAACCCCCTGAGATACCCTCTAGGGGGCTAGGAGGGCCAGACTTGCCAATCTCTGGGAAGACTTCACCTCCACCTCCTGCTCCGGGGATGGTGCCCTCTGCTGGGTGGGCATTGGCCTGGGGCTAGGGACCTGCCCCGTGGCTAATCCATGAAGCCACGCCACTGGAGGGGAGCCCCAAAAGCTGCATTTGGTTTTTGGAGCCAGGGAAAGTTCTCCAGGTTTTAAAAGACCCCACCTTAGAGACTAGAGCCCCTCTAGGAACTTAGGGTTCTGCAAGACCCGTCTAACCTTGTGATGTCTTCCTGCAGAGTGGTGGTGGCAGCGTGCCGCCCATGAAGGTGGTAACCCCAGGAACCTCTCGGCTGAAGGCAGCGCAGGCGCAGGCGGGCAGCCCAGACAAGAGCAAGCACGGCAAACAGCGGGCGGAGTACCTGAGGACCCAGGCCCCGCAGCAGGTGAGGGTGGGGCTGAGGGGCTGTGCATCCCCTGCCACTACCCCTGTGCCCACCGGAACCTCCAGTACTGTCCTTGGAGCCACCCTCTTTCCTCAGTTCCAGGGCTTTGCACCTGCATTCCAAGCCAGCTCTCCCAGGGCCGGTGGGGTCGGGAAAACAGGTGGATGCCTTTGGTTGCCCCTCCTACAGCCCGCCTCCCTGGGGGTGCAGAAGTGGGCCCTGTGTCCCCTCCTGCCCTTTGGAGTCCCCAGCTGCCATCCTAGCCTAGCTCCCAGCTCCCCAGCTGAGGAAATCCGGTTCAGCCTTAGATCCACAGCTTCACTACGGATGGTTGCCGGGGGTAGGGGGAGGTGACAGGAGGCATTCTGTGGCTCCCAGGTCTGGGGAGTGGTGTAGCAAGCCTCTCTGGTGGACTTGGGGGCCCCTGGCTGTTGACAGCCTAGGTGAGACCCAGCCAGGGGGTACAGCATGCCCTGAGGGAGTTTCTGCAGGCTCCCACAAGGGGGCGCTCCTTGGGCTGTGGGATGCCCTGGGCTCTGGCTGCAGGCAGAGTTTAAGCTCAGAAGCCTGTGGGTAGAGGTGGGTGAGTCCAGCCACCTTTTCCAGGTGATGACAGCTCAGAGTGAGACAAGGGTTTCCCCAGAGGTGGACCATGATGTGGCATCAGGGCTGGGACCCTCATATCCGGAAGGCCTTCCTTACCATCTGGCAGGGACAGCCCTGGGTGCACAGGGCCCTGCCTGCCTGCAGCTCCTGGGAGGGTGTGTCCTAGTCCTCCCCTCCCCGCCCCCGACCTCTTGTTACTTCTACCTTCTTTGTGGTTCCCAGACACCCTCAGTCCCCAGGCCTCAACATACTTCTGTGTCCCTTGCTCTGCCCCCACTGGTCCCTCCTATGTGCCCAGAATATTGTGGGGTGGGGAGGTACTTACCTGTGCCAAGCGCATGTGTGCCTCATTTCCCACTTCCTACCTTGCAGCAGGTGAGAACACTGAGGTTCCCCAGGGCCATGCAGCCAGCAGAGAGGAGAGCAGGATGCAGATGGTGACCCCTCCCCAGGCCCCTTCCTCACTGTCCCTGCAGAGCCCATGTCCTGCCCTCCATTCGCTCCTCTGCCCACCCTGGACTGCGTACCACTTCCCCTAGGTCCTGATGAGGAGCCGGGGGCCTCCTCCCTGTACCCACTGCAGCCTGAGTTCCGTGTCCTCCTGGCAACCTCACTGACCCCTTTGGCCCTTCCCTGCCTACCGCTCGCCACAGGCCCCCCTCCCACCAGCCTGGCTTCTGTGCACACCACACACGCACCTGCCTCCACGCGTGTAGACAATGTTGTGTGCCCATCTTGTTGCAGGGTTCCCCTGGCCTCACAGCCTGTGGCCGCCCCATTTGACTGTGTCTGCAGGCAGTGTCCCCCTACTTTAGCCAAGCTCCCTTCCCTGGCTCTGGCTGGCCATAGCCGTCACTCCCACAGCCTGCCATTCAAAGGCTTCTTCCTTGTTTCTAGCAGACAGATCTGAATGTGAGGTCATTTCTATGGAATCAAGGGAGTGGACAGTGAGGCTCCCTGCCCAGACGCAAGGCCTTCTGGGAGTCCCGTGACTCTATCACCTCCAAGCTGTTTTCCAGATCCTGTGAGGTGGGAAGGGGACTCAGGAACATTCGGGGTTTTTTGTCTTGCATGCACACGTGCATAATTCCTGTGCTCAGCAGCCCCTTTTGGGTGACAACTTTGATTCCCTTCACGGGTCAGCTGGGACCCTTCCTGGCAAGCCTTGGTCAGTCGGTCATGTGATCTGGTGTCCCTTACCTCCCTGCCCACCCTGGTGCTGGGCTGGCACATCTTGGCTCAGCAGCTCTGCCTGTGGCTTGGTAGAAGTCGTCTGTTATATCAGGTTCTTGGTTACTCCGTATAGTAGGGGCAGAAATAGGGTTCTGGGAAGAGCTTCCTGAAGATGAGGCGCCCCACTCAGGCTGTTTCCTCCTGATGCCTTTGACACTGGTGAGAAGAGGGGAGGAGGGGGCAGGGAGCAAAGGTCAAGGGCTTGATGTTCATGGAAAGCCAAGAACACTGCTTTCTGTCACTGCTGGGAAATCTCTAGAGCAGCTGCTGCACCACCTTGGAGATTTAATGAAAAGACCACTCCAGAAGGCTGAGGGAACAAACCAGGGATGTTGCCCTCTCGGGGCGGTGGGGAGAATGAGGGCTGTAGTCACAGCTCCTTGCACCTGCTCGTCCCTGGGGACACTGAAGGAGGCAGCCAACAACCTTGAAAAGACACAGCAGCTTACTGTGATTAACCTCTGCCCCCAAAGCAAGAGGCAGGTGTGTGGGTTCGCCCCTTGGGGGATGCTGTGGCCGGAGGCTCCTGGGAGGGAGGGGGACCCAGAGCACTGTGCAAAACAGATGTGTGCCCTGCAGATGGGGCGGGCACCTGGCGTCTCCTCCCGTGTGGGGGAAGAAAAAGGTAAATTCAGGACTCGGGGGACATTGTGAGCCGGGTAGGGCAGATGCTCCAGAGACCAAAGCTTGAAATAGACAGGCTCTCGAGAAGCAGCAAAAGGAAGGAACAGAGAAAGCTTTTAACTAGAAAGATCGGTGGGGAACAAAGGAGAGCCAGGAGGGACTGGATACCTTGTGTGGGGTTGTGGCAAGTTGCCAGGAGCATGAGGGCTTTGGAAAAGGCTAGAGCCGGGGAGGGGCAGGCCTGAGCCCAGGTAAGTGACAAAATGAGGGCTCTCAGCTGCCTTGAAGTGACTGGCCCGGGGCCTGAAGCCCCAGGAGGGTACAACCAGTGCCCCGATACATGGAAGTCAGCAGAACACCAATGAGCCTGTGGCTGGGAACCCCTGTGAGGGACGACTGGGCAGCTCACAGTAAAGAAAACAGGGCTTCTGCCTGGATCATCACCGGGCACACTGCAGCATGGCCACTGACCAGGCCCCCTGGTGCACCTGTGTACGAAGGGGCATCCTCTGCCCACTGGCTGCTGGAGGTAGGGCTGCTCTGTACCCTCCCATCCCCACCCAGCACCCACTGCAGCCCTGCCAGGTACCCAGCTGGGGAACAACACAGGCGCACAGGAGGTGGAGCAGCGCTGCCCTTGGCAGGGCCAGGCACATGCCCTCCACAGTGCCAGGCAAGAGGCGGCCAGTGGCCGATGGGGCACAGCCCGAGTGTCCCTGCGCTGCCATCCCTTCCCCCTGTAGGACAGGAAGCTCTGCTGGGACCCTGCCCTCCCCAGCAAGGGTTCCACCAGTTCTGAGTGTCCCATGTTGACAACAATGGGTTCTTGCTAGGAAGACCCTCCTTACCTGCAGCAGTTCCTCTGGGTCTGTATCACCACCCGCCGTCCCCCCGCCCCCCAACGCTTGACTTTGACTTTTGGAACTTTGGTCTCCAGAGGAGTCTGCCTCAGTGGGGTTGACAAATAGCAGGTGTTAGAGATGCACACAGGTTCCTGCAGTCCCAGCTCCTGTGCGGCCCTGGGGGGTGTGCACTTCAAGCACAAACTGGGGTGACTGCTGTACACCTCACCCTGTGATCGATGGGCCTCGGGCACACAGAGAGGCTGCCCCCCGAAACGATCCTCTCCTTCCTGTGGCTTTGCTCAGTTTGGAGTGTGACCACCTGCCTGGCTCTGTGGAGGGCATGTGCCTGGCCCGGTCACTGCTGGTGTCTATTCTCCCTCTCCGCCCTCCCCACTCTGGTCTCCCATCCTTGTCTGCTCTCTCTTTGGTCCTCTGTCCTTCCTGTCAGTAATGGGGGATCGGCCTTCCCTTCTGGCCTTCCAGGCCATTGAGGCCAGCCCTGCACCCTTGCCGCCCCCACTCCCCACCAGGACGCTGTCTCCACACATCCACACAGCCCTTGGTTCTTGCCTTGGTGGACTATTCCTCTTTATTTTGTTAAGTTTCAGCGGAGGTGCGGGGGGGACAGGGAGCCCACAGGGCTGTCTCTTCCTCTCTCTGACCACTGACCCTGTTTTTGTTCCAGGCCGCTAAACCATCCAAAGAGACGAGCGGGTCAAATGAGCCCTTGAGCCCAGTCTCAGAAAAGCCCTCTGCCTCCAGAACCTCCATCCCCGTATTGACTTCCTTTGGGACCAGAAATTCTTCCATCTCCTTCTAGAAGCCTCTGTGCGCCCACCTCACCTCCCTCTCCTCTTCCCGTCATCAACAGCCCTTTCCTCATTCTAGGCTCCCCATCCCCCAAGGCCCTTTATCCCGTCCCCTCTTGGTGTTTTTGGTTTTTTAAATGATTCACTTTTAATTATCTTATTTTTTTTTTTAAAGAAACAAAGTAATACAAGTAAAAACCAAATACACCTTGCCCCTCACCTCTCCACCTCCTGCACCTGGTGCCCCCATTTCGGGGTCCCTCCTCTCTGTCAGCCGCAGTCAATCCCTCCCCAGTCCACACTGAGGCTCTGCCCCACTGTCCTTCCTCTCGCCACCACCGGGAGCCTCCGCTGTGACCCCTAAGCTGCACCTTCCTGGAGGACCACGCCTCATGGGAGCAGCCCGCCGGACACAGCCCAGGGAGAGGACACAGACTGGACACGCCCTTGGGACAAGACTGGCTGTGGCTGCCGCTTTTCGCACACATAGGGGGCACAGGCTGGGCGTGGGTAGCCCCTGGAGCAGGGGGCTTCGGTATTTCTGGTTTCCTTATTGGAGCACTTTTGATGCCGTTAATTTATTTACAAGGGTGGGGTGGGCGTGACTGAGGGGGCCTAGCGGGTGGGGAGGGCTGAGGGAAATGGGGGGGGAAGCGCGGCAGGGAGGGTAGCCTCTGCCTGGGTGTTCGGGGAAACCACAGGATGGGGCTTGTGAATGGGAGTCTGGGGACCAGGAACCCCGAGGCGCCACCAGCTAGCCCACTCAGTGCCCCCTGGGATCACCCTGCCTGGCCCAGGTCTGTCCCTAGCAGGTCCTGGAGAGAGGGAGGGAGGAAGGGACTTCCAGTCCCTGACACCCTCCACCAAGAAAGCACAGCGAGGGTGCGGCAGGGAGATTTTGGGGGATGGAGTGGGGACGGTGCAGGGTTCTGATTGGAGCACAAAGCCTAGAGAGCACAGGGGTGGGGGCAGCACCCCGGGAAGCCCCGGGCCTGGCCAGGGAGCGCCAGGAGCACTTGGGGGGGGCGGGGTGTGGAAGCTGGGTTGTGTTCATTTCATTCTTTCTCTCTCTTTTTCTTTTTTTTTCTGTTGGTTTGTCCTTATTTTCTAGCTTTGGATCATTTTTGTACCAAGGCAAGCAAGCCTTTTTGAAAAATAACAAAAGAAGAGGAAAAAAAAATCCCCTCCTGAAAAAAAAAATACCCCGGAATATAGGGAAAAAAAAAGAACCTCATAAATGATGCAATTACTTCTAATTGCAGGCAACTCTTTACATTTAAGTGAAGTGTCTTAACATTTTATATTGTTTTAAAAATATATTTACATATTATATATATATAATATACGTAATATAAATATATATAAATATTTAAAAAAGAAAAAAGACCCACAGCTCACTCTCCCTGCTGCTGTGTCGGCGGGGGAGGGGTGGGGATGGGCTCATCAGCCTGGTTCTTGTGGTCCAGTGAAATGGTTCAGTTTGATTTGGCTGTACAAAGACCCTGATGTGGCGGGGAGGGGAGTGGTGCCCCCTCTTCCTTCCACTCCTTTTGCTTGCCTCTCTTCACTTGCCTACCCTCCGGTCCCCTGACCTCCAGCCCTGGCCCTGTGACCTGAACGTGTGCCCTGCCTGTCATCGTCCGGAGTCCACGTCTCTGTGTGAGGGGAGGGGCCCCATGGGGGACGTGTCCAACTCCGAAGGGGCAGAAGGAGGCAGACACGCTCCACGCCACCCACTCCGGGGGAGCCTGGGAGGCTTCCAGGAGTCTCACACTTTGCTTCCTGCACATGGATGGACTGGGAGGCACCTGCGTGTGCAGCCTGTGTGATTGTGTGTGTGTGTGTAAGTGTGCTGCGTATGCATGCACAGATGTGACCCCACACGTGTATGGAGGAGGCGTGTGCATGTAGGTGTGTGCGCCCTGTCTGGCTCCAGGCATGTACCTACCTGTGTGTTCCTGTGAGAGGAGCTATGTGTGTGATAGCACACCTATGCAGTTGTGTGGACATGGAGGTGCATACAATGTGTCTATCGGTGTAAGTGTACTGGTGCAGACCCTGGCGTGTGGGAGTGTCTCTGTGTGTGCATGCATATGTGTGTGTGTGTGTGCAATCGTCCCGCACCACTCACTCTGGCTCCCTTCCTCCACCCTGCCCCCAGCAGCACGTCAATGCCTCTCTCCCCCAACTCCAGCTGCATGCGCCTCACTGCTCTGTCCATCAATGAATGTGTGCTTGACCAAGAGAAAAGACCTCCGGGGGACCCTTGTATGTGGTCCCCTCGGCCCCCGCCCACTGTGCTGTGTTACTCGCATGGGGGGGGCTCCTCTCCCACTCCTTCCACAATATGCTGTTTCCCAGGGGCCTCAGGCTCTGAGTGGGGTACCGGTGAGGTCCCCCTGGGTGAGCCCTGGCTCCACACCCGCCCCATCCACCCCATAGGGCCCGTTTGATGTCAGTGATGGCTTCTGTGGATATTCTGTGACCTCTGTCGGTGTAACTTGACAATTTCTAAATGGAAAGGGTTGCTGTGTTTTCTGTCTCTTTTTTAATGTCTTTTCTTCTCCCCACTCCCTGCTCTCTTTCCTTTTTGGTTTTTCTAGCCGAGTGTTTGGGGCTTTAATAAAACTCGTTTCTTTTTCTTCTCCTGGACCTCCTGCCTCTTGGCTGCTGCCTCATTATTTCTCTTCCCTGGAGGTCTGGGACTATGCTGGGGTGAAGAGAGTAGAGAACAGGGGATCCCCTACTTTAGCCAGGGCCCTTGCAGGAGCACAAATATGAGCTGGTGGGGGACGGCTAGTGCTGTCCCCTCAGGTCCCCAAGAGCCAACACCATCCAGGCTACTGCAGGGGACCCCCTGCCTCTTCCGGGGCCAGTTGTTTGCTTGGCAGTCAAAGGGGGTGTCCCAACCAACCCCAGCAGCATAGCTCTGGGCATCCCCCACCTGCCTGGGAGACAGAGTGGGGGGATCAGGCGCCTCACCTGGAGTCTCCCCAGTTATAAAATGGTCTACTCTGCCTGACCCCCCAAATCAGGCAGTGCTTCTCCCCCGAAATCAGGCAGGAACTGCTTACCTGTAGCAGCCTCTGGGTGGGACTTGGCTTCCTGGACTCTGGGTGGAGTGACCCTTTGTTGTAGCCACCTGTTCGTCCCAGAACAGCAGCCTTCAGTCCCTCCAGCGGATTAACACTGGCAGACGGCCCTGGTGGCATACATGCCAGCATCCCAATGCTGCGTGCCTGAGTCTAATCCTTGTCTCTGACTGCTAGCTGCAGCTTTCTGCCAGTGCAGACCCTGGGAGGCAGCTGAGCTCAGGCACTGGATCCTTGCTACCCAGGTGGGAGGCCTGGATTCAGCTCTTGGCTTAGGGGCTTAGGGGTTGGTCTAGCCCTGTCCATTATAAACATGTGTGGATGAACCAGCCAGTGGGAGTCCTCTCTGTCTCTGTTTCTTATCTGTTTTCTATCCCATGGTTTGGATGCACACACACACACACCCCTGTAATGGAACAAAATGGCCTTTGTTTACCCCCTCCTCCACCCTGGAAAGTGAGCCAGGGGTCCTGCTAGGGTTTTTCAGTTCTAACCTGTTCTAAGGGTCCTGGGGGTGCTCTTGAGGATGTTTTGCTTGGCTGAGGACCCGACCAAATCTCTTCTGTTCACCACCGCACCTCATCCTCCCACCCTAACCCACATACCAGCACTTTTTTTAAGGTTTATTTATTTATTTATTTTTGTTTTTATTTTGATTTAAGATTTATTTATTTTTATAACAAAGTCAGATATACAGAGAGGAGGAGAGACAGAGAGGAAGATTTCCCATCCAATGATTCACTCCCCAAGTGGCCGCAAAGACTAGAGCTGAGCTGATCTGAAGCCAGGAGCCAGGAACTGCCTCCAGGTCTCCCACACAGGTGCAGGGTCCCAAGGCTTTGGGCCATCATTGACTGCTTTCCCAGGCCACAAGCAGGAAGCTGGAAGTGAAGTGGAGCATTTGGATACAAACTGGCATCAACATGGGATACCAGCAGTTGCAAGGCAAGGACTTTAGCATTTTAAAGCATTTTAGAAATTTTAAAGGGGAGTTACATAAAGAAAAGGAGACAGAGAGAGCTTTTATCCACTGGTTCACTCCCTAAATGGCTGCAATGGCCAGTCCCAAGTAAGGAGCTAGGAGCTTCTTCCAGGTCTCCCATACAGATGTTGGGCCCTTTTCTGCTGCTTCCCAGGTTATAAGCAGGGAGCTGGATAGGAAGTGGAGCAGCCAGGACGTGAACTGGTACCCATATAGGATGTCAGCACTGCAAGCAGAGACTTCTCCTGCCGCCAATCTTTAAACTTAAAAATAGCAATAGGGCCTGGTGCGATAGCGTAGCGGTTAAAGTCCTTGCCTTGAACACGCCCCGGGATCCCATATGGGTGCCGGTTCTAATCCCAGAACCTCCACTTTCCATCTAGCTCCCTGCTTGTGGCCTGGTTAAGCAGGTGAGGATGGCCCAAAGCCTTGGGACCCTGCACCCCCATGGGAGACCCGGAAGAAGCTCCTGGCTCCTGGCTTTGGATTGGCTCAGCTCCAGCTGTTCCGGCCACTTGTGGATTGAATCATTGGACGGAAGATCTTCCTCTCTGTCTCTCCTCCTCTCTGTATATCTGCCTTTCCAATAGAAACAAATAAACTCTTTTAAAAACAACAATGTATTTATTTGAAAGGCAGAGTGGCTGTATCTGGTGGACAAGCCACAGTCCCACCCCAGGGACCTGCAACAGCCAGGGCTCCACCATTCCACCGTGCACCTGCACCACGGCTCTCATCAGCCTCCTGGGATACTCAAGAAAGCCGCAGGGACCCAGCAGTGTGCCGCCTCCCCCGGCCCCCACTGCCCTCTGGCCCGGGACCTGGCCCCCCACCCCTGCCCTCTCCTCCCCCCCAAATAAGCGACACAGTGATTTGTACCTTCAGGAGGACTGTTTATTTCCAAGATATAGACCGTACTTTTAGACAGGACTTTTCAGAAGCAGATCTTAGTGGTGGCCTAGAGCGATGTTGGGACACTGTGAGGGGAGCCATGCGAACGTGGGGCGGACAGGTTACCACACCGTTTGTAAATGAGCAGAACAGTTTTAAAAATCCTTATAAATTCTTTATCATATGTTACACGTTTAAAGACAATATTTACAATAGGACAGGGCAGCGGAGTGGAGAGACAGAGAAAACAGACTTTACAGCAAATCTTTGCATAAAACCAGGACTGACAGATGTGCCGTGTATGTGTGAGGGGGCTGGTGAGCCCACAGGGGCGTCCCCGGAGTGAGGGAGTGGGGGTGTAGGTGGTATATTTACAACGTGTGGGGAGAAAAGGAACAGCCCAGCTCAAATCCTATCTACCAATGAGCGAGGGAGGTGCTTGTGGCTATCCGCCCTCCCCAGGGTTGGAGGGCGGGGGTCCATGTGCCTAGGGGTGGCAGAAACTGGCACATCTGGAACAAGAGGGGTGAGGGGGGCCCAGCAGGAGGGACCCTGCCCTCATGGGAACAGCCAGCTGCCCAGGTGAGAGTGCTCAGGAGGGCAACGTGTGAGGATGAGGAGGACCCTGCGGAGGGTCCCCACTTGCTTTTCTGGCTCTGACACACAACAAGGAGGCGCAGGCTCCCCGGGGAGCAGAAGCTGCTACAGGAAAACACCTTTGGACAGTGATGACACATTCGGTAAGCACAACCCCTACCCTGTGGACACCACGTGTTCCTCCTCCAGGAGCCAGTCCACGGTCAGAAGCTTAGTGGGGGCAGGGCCAGGGACGGGTACCCAATAACCACCAGGGTCCAAAATAAGGGGGTGGCCAAGCACACCCTACGGTCAGTGGGGAGCCTCAACAAGTAGACACAGAAAGGCCCTGAGGGTCACACATGCCAGCAGCCAACCCCCTTGTATTGGCTCCGTCCAGCTTGGGCCTTCTATGCTTGCCTCAGCGAATTCCAGCACCCAGGTGGGGGCAGACGCTGGTTCCGCAGGGGACAGGGTGGGGTCCTTGGCGCGTCACAGACACTGGTGCAGGCGGGAGGCAACCGAGTGGCGTGGCGACTGGGTCTGGAGGGTTCCCGGGTCCCCAGGCCCGGGGGGCAGCGAGGGGGTGGACGACGACGGGGCCCGCGCCTTGGTGGACTCCAGGCTGCTGAGACCGGAATCCTTGTTGTCGTTGTGGGCCCGGGGGCTCATGGGTTCGGGGGCGCCCCCGCCCCCCAGTGCCTTCCACTCGTTGAAGTTGAGGTCGGTGAGCGGGCTCTGCACCACCACCGTGTGACGCCGCCAGCTGCTCCGCCGCCGCCGCGTCTCGGGGGACAGCGGCCGCCGCAGGCGCACCGCCATGTCGTCGGCCGTGCCGCGGAGGCGCAGCCGCAGCGCCTCGATGCGCGAGGGCCGCGAGCCCAAGGCCACGGCCGCCGGAGGGCGCAGCGACTCCTGGCTGCTGGACGAGGCAGAGCCGGGCGGTTCCAGCACACGGGGCCCGGCCCGGCCCGCGCCCCCGCATGGGCCTGCACCCTCGGCGTCCGGGCGGCTGCGGGCCAGGCGGCGGCGCGCCAGGGTGTCGCAGGGAATGAGGTGATGCGAGCTGAAAGACGGCCGGCGTGCCAGGCGTCCCGCCGGCCCCGTGCCCGCCTCGGTGTCCGTCTCCACGTGGCTCAGCTCGCTTCGCTCGTCGTCCGCCTCGTCCCCCGCACCCGCCCGCCGGCTGCCGGTGCCCGAGCACACGCTGCGGTCCATGGTGGACAGGGTGGAGTAGCCCGAGACGATGGAGCGCGCGTCCGCGGCCGGTCGCTCCTCCGGCGCCGCGGGGGGACTGAGGCGGCCAGGCGCCTCGGGGGCTGCGGCGGTGGGCAGTGACCCCTCCGAGGCCTCGGGCTTGTGCGCCTCCTGCTCCGAGTCATCGTCCGTGCTGCTGCCCAGCCCCCGCGCCTCCCGCCGCTTTTTCCGCTTGCGGTTGACGGCTGAAATGAAGGAGATCGCCAACATCTCCCGGGTGTACGGCTCCTTCTTGGCCGCCCACGAGCCCTGTGCGGAGAGAGGCAATGGGATCTGCAGCACCCCTGCCCCGGAGCTCCAATCGCCCCGAGAGCCCAGCCCTACCCCTTCTGGCACCTGCTCAGCTCCCTCTCGCCGCCCCCCGCCCCCCGGCCCCGCCTTGCTGCCGGAGCTGAGACTGGCCTCTGCCATTCCCGTGGGCATGTTCTAGGTAGATCCACCCTTTCAAAGACACTGGCGTGGGGTCACCAGACAATAGTGTCTCCTTTCAATGTAGGGGACGTGGTCTCCAAAGCCCTTCTCCACTCAGCCCAGCCCTGCTCCTCCTCCACTCAGGCCTGCTGGGAAACCAGCTTTTCACCTGCTCAGGGTGCACCTGCTTCTCCAGACACATCCTTTCTTTCCCCGTGGCTCAAGAATTGCACAATGGATGTTCTGGGTCAGGACCACTTCCAGCTGGGCTGCCTGTTCCCACCAGGACCTGCTGAGCCCTGGGACCTTGGGGTCTGGCCTTCCTACTCTCCCAGCCCACGGTGGTATTTGGGAACTTCATCAATTTCCCTTTCTGGGCTCTTCTGCCATGGCTCTCGAAGCTAGCCTGTCCACCTCATCTACTGGCTGCCCTCATTGTCCTTGCTGCCCCTCCACCCAGGGCTCCCAGTTCCACCCTGCCCCAACCCCTCTTCCTCCAGACAAAATTCTCAAGCAGGACGCTGGTCCACGCCCCTCTCCGCCCCGCAGCCAGGCTGGGACACATATGATGCCTGCTCACACACACACACACACACACTGGCAGTGTCCACAGAGCCCTGCCCCATGGGCCTCCCCTCAGATAGGGCCTGCCCTCAGATAGGGCCTGCATGTTTAGGTTTCTGGAGATCCTCCGTGCCTGATGTGCTGTAAGAGCCACAGGGCCCAGCGAGTGCCAGTCCTCCCCTGCTGCGCTGAGCTCCGTCCTCTGCTCCCACTGTTCTTTGCAAATACATGTACACCTGCCCTTCTCCATCATCCACTTCCAGCTCTGAGCTCCAAGAGGGCAAGGCCTGGGCCTTCCTGGGCTTCTCCTGGGCCTGGCACACAATGAATGCTCCCGGAATGAACACGGGGTGGATGGAGCCTGGGAGGCCTGCAGCAAGTCACACAAGTTTCCTCAAATGCCATAGGACAGTGAGGGAGCCGGTTAAGCCTGGGGCACTAGCATCCCGTATGGGCGCTGGTTCGAGACCCGGCTGCTCTGTTTCTGACCCAGCTTCCTGCTCATGTACCTGGGACAGCAGCAAAGGACAGCCTGGGGACTTGAGCCCTGCTACCACCCACTTGTTAGGATGCAGTTTCCAGATCCTGGTTTCACCTGGCCCAGCCCTGTCACTGCAGCCACTAGGGGAGTGAGCCAGCAGATGGAAGACCTCTCTGTCTCCTTCTCGCTGAAACCTTGCTGTTCAAATAAATAAATACTTTTATGAAGACTGGTCATTCTGACACAGAAACAGCTGGTACCGCGCTCCACGGGAAGCAGGAGCCGTTAGCAGGGCTGGCGATGTTCACCGCAGGAGCTGTAACGCCCCAGGCATGACTGAGGACCCAGATGCCATCCTCTGCCAAGCTCACCCAGTACCAGTGTGACTGTCTCCACCACAGCATGCTCTTTATTGGAGGCCTGGGGTGGGTTCTGTGTGTGTGTGTGTGTGTGTTTGTGTGTCTGTGTTTGATTGTGTGTGAGTGGGGTTCATGGCTTCCCTCTGAACCTCAGTGTGGGCTCAGGCCCAAGGCTGGTGGGAAACCCCAGCTTTCCAGTGTCAGTGGTCCTGGGCCCTCAGGGTCAGGGTGGGTGGGTGCGTGGGGGTTACTAAAGTAGGGTAAAGGGGTCCCCTTCCCCCAAGGACTTGCGGTTAAAATAAAGGGGGCCTCCCAAGCTCTGTGATGTGTTCTTGGGGGCTGGTGGATGCCCTGATGAGGAAGAGCCAAAGTACCACTCACAAGGTGGCAGGATCCAGACCAGACTGTCCCCTATGGCACTGCCACCACCTTGGTGTCCTGGCCACAGCCTGTGGCAACAATGGGCCTTGTTACCCTGGAGCCAACAAGTGCCTCCCTGGGTCCCAGCTTCAAAGACAGGACACTGCACCAAGCGAGTGTGGCTTGGAGCCATGAGCCTGTGCGGGCTCCCATGCCCCTGCTGCTGCAGGCTCCAAGGACTGCAGTTTGACAACCACTGACCTGGAGTTTAAAAGTCAGGCAAAGGGGGCGGGAGTGCATCGTAGCCTAGAGCTTAAAGTCCTCGCCTTACACATGCTGGGATCCCACATGGGCGCCGGTTCTAATCCTAGCTGCCCCACTTCCCATCCAGCTCCCTGCTTATGGCCTGGGAAAGCACTCGAAGATGGCCCAAAGCCTTGGGACCCTGCACCTGCATGGGAGACCTGGAAGAACCTCCTGGCTTCAGATCAGCTCAGCTCCAGCCATTGAGGCCACTTGGGGAGTGAATCATCGGACGGAAGATCTTCCTCTCTGTCTCTCCTCCTCTCTGTATATCTGACTTTTCAAGAAAAATAAATCTTTTTTTAAAAATACAATATGCAATAGAGTCATGCATGTGTAACAACAGGGAACCATTCTGGGAAACGCATCATTAGGCAATTTCATCGTTGTAAAAGTAGAGTGGGGCTGGTGTCCTGGCATAGTGGGATTATGCCACTGCCTGACTCCAGCATCCTGTACAGTGCAGGATTAAACCCCACCTGCTCCATTTTTGGTCCAGCTCCCTGCTAAAGCACCCAGAAAAGCAGCAGCAGGTGGCCCAAATGCTTGGGCCCCTGCATCCATGTACAAAACCTAGAAGCTGGTTCTGGCTCCTGCCTTCAGCCTGGCCTAGTAACTGACCATTGTGACCACTTGGGGAGTGAACCAGTGGAGGGAAACTCGCTCTCTCTACATATAACTCTGCCTTTCAAACAAATAAAACTAAATTCTTAAAAAGAAATCTAGGGCCCAGTGCAGTAGCCTAGCAGCTAAAGTCCTTGCCTTGAATGGCCTGGGATCCCATGTGGACACCAGTACTAATCCTTGCAGCCTCATTTCCCATCCAGCTTCCTGCTTGTGGCCTGGGAAAGCAGTCAAGGACGGCCCAAAGCCTTGGGACCCTGCACCTGCATGGGAGACCTGGAGGAGGTTCCTGGCTCCTGGATTTGGATCAGCTCAGCTCCCGGCCGTTGCGGCCACTTGGGGAGTGAATCATCGGACGGAAGATCTCCCTCTCTATCTCTCCTCCTCTCTGTATGTGTAACTTTCCAATAAAAATAAATAAATCTAAAGTCAATTGCATATAATAAATTGCTTAAAGTTTAAAACCCCTGCAACATTTGGCAGAATTTGCAGGTGAGCCCATCTGGACCTGGGGTGTTCTTGGTGGAGGGTTTTTCTTTAGCACGAACTGGACGCCTCACATGACCCATCCCTCTGCGGGCTCTGGCACGGCGCAGCTCTCGGGTCCCGCTGGCTCGCCTCAGTGGGGTGACTTAGCGGTCTCCTCTATGCCTGCGCGGCCTGTGGCGACGCCCCTCTCTTTCCTACGTGGACCTCGTTTCTACTGTGCTCAGCTCCACTCCCTGTCTTTATTTATTTAATTTGTAATTTTTATTGTTTTTTTGATACAATTTAGTTGGCGGTGGGCACTCCCTGTCTTTAGTATTTTCTCCTTTCTGCTGTCCTTAGGCTGGCCAAAGACCTCCAGGAACTATCAGGCCCAGCTGCTGTGGTCCTGCTATCTACCAGGTGAGGGCGCTACGGAGCAGGGAGCAGTTGAACCACTCGCAACAATGTCGCCAAACCACTAAGGACCAAGGCAGGACTCCAGTGCAGGGTCTTGTCTGCCTTCTAACTGCTGAGCCATAAGGCCGCTCCAGCCAGGTCCCACTGCCACTCCAGGTGCCTCCCCAAGTACTACCCAGGTGACACTTGGTGTTTCCGCCTTCCTTCCCATGCGCCACCAACTTCCCTGGCGGCTCACCTGCCCATCTACCAACTCCAGTGCCCTAGAGACAAGGTGGGCTGGCTGGTATGCGGACAAAGCCTTCAGACATGCCTGGGCACTTACCTTGGACTTGGCTGAACTACAGGTGGTGGAATCTGTGGGTGGGAGAGAGAAAAATGACAGTCAGGTAGGGGCCCAGGGCGACATGTCTTGTGAACACAATTCCCTCTCCCTGGAGGCCGTAGGGAGCTCAGACATCTGAGTTGTCCCCAGGCTCTGGGAGCAGGACGGACGCTTCCTGCTGGGGTACGGCTAGGCTGAAGATGATCAGTCCCCACTTGCTTTAGAGACAGGAAGTGAGGGCAGGATGACTGCCACGGGACCGCCCTGCCTGAGCCCACGGGAGACCTTGCTTCCGGCTTGGCCTCCACACCTTCCCACTCCCAGCTCTGTCACTCTAAAGTACTGCAGGGAAAATGCCGGAGACCAGATGCAGTCCACAGAAGCCACGATGGAACACCACACTCACAGATGCTCGGAGCAATGGAGGCCCACAGTGCACACAGGGGGTGCCCTGCACCCGCCCTCGCTCACCCCAAGCCCCGCTCCGAGGAGGAAGGGGGAGGCATGAGTGATCGGTGGAAGCAGAAATGCTGCAGCAGGGACGCAGGGGCCAGGTCCCCGTCCATGGTCGGAGTGACCGATAAAGAAAGATCAGCCACTCTGCAGGACTTGGGGAGCCACCCCTGAGCTTCTTTCCCGGGGGGATGGAGACAGACCAGGAAACAGCCCCCCAGTGTCCTCTCCAGGCCAGACAGGGTCGTGGGCAGGTGCGGTTAATCCACACTCTCCAGAGGCAGGCGGGTTAGAGCTCCTCCCCAGGGCCTTCCCCCACGTGCGGTGAGATGGGCTGAGCACACAACACACAGGGCCGGCAGCAGGTGGCTACAAGACGCCGGGGCTCCTCTGTCTTCCCACCCCTTCCTCCCCCCAGACCCTCGCCCTGCCTGCCTGTTGGGTGGCCTCTATCCAGGACAGGGCTAGGGTGACATTGGGGGGTGGAGCAACCACAGGGAGGGCTGAGCTAGGGGATGGGGCCAAGCAGCCATTAGCTGGTGGCTATGCCTCTCCTGTGCCGAGGGAGGGCGAGTGGCCAGAGCTGAGGCAGTGGGGCAGGTGGGCACTAGATACCAGGAGAGGCTGGGTGTCCAGCCAGGCCTGCCCCAGCCTGGAACAGAAGCAGCTAGGCTCACAGTGGAGCGAGGAGGCCAATAATCAGTCCCCACTTCCTTTAGAGATAGGAAGTGACATCAGGATGACTGCCGCTGGACCCACCCTGCCTGAGCCCACGGGGAGCAGCGCCTTCTTCCTCCTGAGGAGGGGCTCTGGGATGGGGGTCCTCAGAGCCAGGGACCCTCCACCCTGCCCCGGCGTCTTCTAATCACCCGCCACTGTTAGTGACCGAGGCCGCGACACCACACTGTACCCTTTAGAGCTCCAACAGGTCCGCTGGAGGAGGAGGAAGGCGGGAGGAGGGGAGGAAGGGCCGGAGGGCACAGGTGAGGAGAAGGCAAGGGCAGGTGCGAGGAGAGAAGGAAGACAAGTTAACAAGAGGAGCAGCCCGAAGCACATGACCAGCCCGCCACAGACCAGAGGCTCCCAGCGGGGAACACGGTGACCGAGGGCCGAGCTGCTGGCAGCTGCTGGGAGGCCAGGCTGGGCCGTCGGCCAGGGACAGGCCCAATCTCAGGGGCCCGCTGGGGCGGCAGTGGGGAGCACGGGTACCTGGGACCCTCAGGAACGCAGAGCACACCCCGAGCCCCTCCCCAGGCCCTCACACTCACCTGACCCTGGGTCGCCAGGAGGCACTGTCCTGCCGATGTTGGGCAGCAGGTACTCGATGTTGGGCACCGCCTGGGGCTCCTTGTCATCCACAGGGGTCTGTAAATGGAGCAGGGCTCAGCCAGTGCGGCCGAGGCAGCCTGACCGCAGACCCTCACAGTGGGGTCAGGAGGTGGGGGAGAGGGCAGGTGATGATGGACGGGGTCTCCTTCTTCACACTGGGACTTGCCAAGGCAGTCAGGGACTTGGGGCAGATCCTGCGTGTCCCTCAGCAGATTGCTTTGTGCCTTTCAACATGATGGGGGCTTGGAGGTCTCCTCCATCATGCTGGGGCTCCCTTAAGAGTTCCCTCCCTCCCTCCCATGGGAGGGGGGCTTTGCCATGGATAGGTGTCCTCCATCAGACTGGGGGGGTGCCCCAGGAACGGGGAGCTTCCCCCACTTACCCGCTCACCCTTGTCTTCATCCTCGCTGAAGAACCAGTCTGACTGTGGAGAAGACAGAAGGAAGTCAGAGGCCACGTTGGGGAGGGGAGCTGCCCACCTACTGGAGAGGGCTCCTTGGGCAGCTGATGGCAGCCCAGGTCCAGGGAAGCCTTTCGGGGAGAAACACCAGGACGCCAGCCAACGGAGATCACGGAGGGCGGCCCTTTCTGCCCTCATGCAGGTCAGCACAACCCTGGGCAAGCATGAGCGTGGGGGGCCAGCAGCGCCCTCTAGTGCCGGCCAGGCCTCCTAGCAGGAGGTGCCACCACAGGCACAGCAGGTCCTACACAGCAGGCAGAGATGCGACGCCTGCCTGGACCAAGGGGAAGACAGGTGTGAGCCAAGAACTTTCTCGCAAACGTCAAACAGGATGGAAACTATAGAATCCACCCCACACGCTCGGTGGAATCTGGGATCCTCCACAGACACCAGCACCCAAAGGTCGTCGGCTTCTCCCTGTGAGTAGCATGGTGCTGCCAGGGCATCAAGGACACCCCTTTCACACTGTAACTCCTGGCTAGATCACTCCAAGACCCCCTGCAACGTGCAGGCAGGCATCTGGTGCTCCCTGGCACACACATCCCCTGCTGCCCAGTGCCTGGGTTCCTGCCCCAGCCCCACTCCTGGCGCTGACTGCTCGCTGACGCACATCCTGGGGGGAGAGGAGGAGAGGCTCGGGGCTGGCAGATGTGCATGGAGCTCCGGGCTCCTGCCCTCGACCTGGGCCAGCCCTGGTTGCTGTAGGTATTTGGAGAGTGAACCAGGGGATGGGAGCTCTCTGTCTTTCTCTCACTTTCTCTTTTCTCTGTGTAACCTTTTCAAATAAATGAATGAATCTCAAAAAAACAAAACAGACGCAGGTGACACATCTGTGTCCCGACTCCAGCTTCCAGCTTCCACGGGCCCTGGGAGCAGCAGGGATGCTCGAGTGATTCGATTCCTGATCCATGTAGCCAACCTAGACTGAATGCCCAGCCTGTGGCCCTGCAGGCGTCTGAGGAATAAACCAGCCGATGGAGGTTGCTCTCAGCATAGAATGCCATCCCGAAAAACCACTGAGAAAGAGCTGGAATCAACAGGACCCCAAATCCTCAATGTCTGAAAACACCAATAAGGCTACTGAGTGGGCCTGGATGACAGGAAACCAGAGAAAAACGCCTGCGCGACAGGTTAAGCACTACATGACCTTGCACGTGAGGTTTTAGATTTTTTAAAAAACATATTTGGCGTTCTGGCACAATGGTTTGATTGGCTAATCTTCCCCCTTCAAGTGTCAGAATCCCATATGAGCATCTAGTTCGTGTCTTGGTGCTGGCCACCCAGCTGTGGGCCTCGACTGCAGAACGGGGATGGTCTCAGGGAGCCAGCCGCCCCGCCCTGTGAAGCAGTGACAGCTGCCAGTCGGGCCACACAGGAAAACACACAAGAAAATGGAAAAGGGGAAGAGGAGGGCGGGGCTGCCCACGGAGTGGGCTGCAGCATCCTCTGCTGGCCGCCCAGGACAACGACAGGAAGTACAGGCACATGTCCCACCTGCTGCCCCTTACCCTCAGTGGATCTGGCAGGGCCAGTGTCACCAGATGCCCTGTCCCACACTGCCTACCCCCTCTCTTATGGGCACCTTCTGAATGCCCTACTGCTGCACCCCTTCTGTCCTCCTCCCTCTGACCCTCATCACATCTTGGGAACTTAGGGCTCTCCTGGTGGGCACTGGCTGCCCAGGACCACAGGGACCTGGGAGGCATCACAGTTGGGCCGAGCTGCCAAGGCTGGGCCACGGCCGGGGCGTGGCTTACGTGCTGGATCAGCGTCTCCACGATCTTGTAGCGGTCAGGCATGTGCGTCACCATGTCCGTCATGTTGTCCTCGGACGTTCTCACCAGCGTGGGCCCGAAGACCAGGGCTAGGTTTCGGGGTTCCATCTGTGCAGCGGACAGGGTGGGTCTGGGTCAGCTCTGAACCCTGACCCCTGCCCCTCCAATCATCCCTCACTCCAAGCCCTACTCCCACCCTGAGGCCTCTGTCCCTGACCACATCCCAAGCGGGGCCCAGCTTAGGGCCCAGATGCCGGCCTGCAAGGGTATGGAGGCACCGGGCAGGCGTGGGGCATCCTCAGCTCTAACAGCCATAAGTCCAGCCTGTATACATGGGCAGCAGCCCTGGGTAGTCCAGATTGCGCCTCCTTCCTCCCCGGGGAGCTCAGCAGGGGCTTTCCTGGAGGGAGCAGCAGCCAGCACGCAGAGGCTGGGCCTGGGGAGACCCCAGTACATTCTGGCCCTGCCAGAACCACACGCACCTTGTTCTTCTCTGAGTGGTCAGCAATGGTCTTGAGATGGCCCACGAGGAACTTAAGCGTTTCATAGTAGTGTCCCGGCAGGTCCCGGATCTGGGTGGGGAGAGAGCAGGGCACAGACCAGGCTGTGGCGGCCTCCCCTGGCCCTGCCCTGCCCCCCACCAAACTCAGGGGACCCTGGGACACCCCCTTGGACCCCCTGTGTGGCTGGCTCCCCAGGCAATCTGCCCATGGCAGCCGCCTCCCTCACCAGCTTCCGCAACGTCTTCATCCGTTCCCTCGCATCTTCGATGCGGTTGGCCTCAATGAAATCGTTGTATCTGTCTGCAAGGCAAGGGAGACACTTCAGAGAAGGGGCAGGCGGCCCCTCTGGTGCTGGGAGTGGGCGGTGGCTTCCAGAGCCACAGGCCAGGGCATGGTGGCCCCTGCTGCTCCAGGCTGTAGACTCCATAAAGACACACAGCAGGACAGCTGGGGACAGATGTGTACCTGCCCAGGATGTGTGTGTCAGGGGGGAAGGAGGCAGTGCTGAGCTGCCAGCAGATCCTGAAACAGGGGTGCCCTGCCCCAGGCTCCAGGGGCTAAGCAGGAGCTGTGGGGAAGGGGCCATGGGATCCCCACCTCCTAAAATGTGACGAGTCCCAAAGAGCTACTCAAAGAGGAACCAGGAGAGGTCTCTAGGATAAGGAAGCCTGGGGTGCTTTTCACAGGGACACGCTGGACTGCAGTGGCACACTCGGCAGGTGCACAGGGAAAGCAGAGCCCCTTCAGGGACAACTGGGAGGGCAGTGGCTGCTCAGACACGGCTAAGGGCAGCATATTCACGGGCACAAAAGTGTGAGTGGCCCTGGGACAGGCACCTGTCATTCGCCTCAGGTGGAGCTGGGAACGGCAGAAGAACCCACTCAGTGCGAGTCCAAGACTTGACATAAGAACCAGCAAGAAGTAAAAACCATTGGTAAAATTCTAAGATCCAAGTGTGGAACGCAGGACCTACAATGTGGAGATGGACCACTCAGATGCCACTGGGAAAACCACCTCTTGGTCTCTGTACTGAGAAGAGACGTGGAGCCTGACCGCCTAGAGGGACTGCCTGGGACCGTCCAGGGTCAGGGCGCACGCTGGGCACAGAGACCATGACCCCATCCCTCTCCAGCCGCTGCATCCCACATCTGGTGCCTGGGCTTCACTCCAGGCCTGCCTCTGGTTTCAGCTCCTGGCCAGTGTGCACGCTCAGGGTGGAGGGCCCACGGCTCAGGAACAGGGGAGACCCAGGCAGAGTTTCTGACTCCTTTTTTTCAAATAAGAAAATTTAAAAATAATTAAAATGGGCACATTACAGTCTGAACAAGCAACAACAACAAAAAAAAACAGAAAAAGCTAATATACTCAGGAAAAGAAATTCAATCTCCTTCGGAGTGAGAGAAAAGCAGAGGGAAAAAGCAGAGAGATGCCATCTCCCCTGGGTGATGCTAACAAGGCCCAGGGCTGCCCAGGCTGAGCGGACCCAAGCCCTAGCCACGCTGGGGGTGGCACTGCCAACTCAGATCTTGGCTATAGCTTCCACCACCGATGGGGGCCTGGGGGTGTGGTGCAGTGGGTTAAGCTACTTCGTCTAGGGGCATCCCCCAGTGCAGCAGCGGTCCCAGCTGCTCCACTTCCCATCCAGCTCCCTGCTGATGCGCATGGAGGGAGGGGTCAGTAGAGGACCACCAAGTACTGTCCCAGCAGGTCCTGGATCTGGGTGGGGAGAGCAAGGCACAGACCAGGCTGTAGTTGGGGCCCTTGCACCCCCGTTGGGAGACCCGGGTGGAGCCCCAGTCGGTGCCAGCTGTTGGGGAGTAAGCCAGCAGATAAAGATCTCTGTCATTCAAATAAATTTAAAAAATCAATGTAGCACCCCCACATCCCCCAACCCCAGCCGCAGAAAGACGACCGGGCTCAGCTGTACGTCAGAACATACTATACAGAGCACAGTACAGTTGGAGGGGGAGGCCACGCCTGGGACCCGGTGTGTGACGACAAACACACATGCGCAGCCACTAAAGAAATCAGAGTGCCAGCTCCGGGCTTTCTGCGTCGTGACACAGGGAACCTTGCGTAAGTCGCTGCTGTGCTGACACCAGGACTGTGGGTCAGGGCTGTGGGCGCCCTGGAGGACACAGAGTCACCCACGGCATACCGCCCTCCTCACCCACGCCACACCTTGTAGGTGAGCCTGTGGGCATCTGCACCCAAGGGCCAGGAAACCAGCAGCAGCCATCAGCTCACGCTGGATGGCCAGATGCCTGGATGCCTAGGGCGGAATCCTGGCTGGAGCATCAGGTGACACCCCCTGGCCTTGGTTTTCCTCACTTGGAGCCCACAGCAGAAGGCAGAGGGAGGATAAACAAGGGTTGGTGCTGTTTCCTTTACTCTCAGTGAAACCAGTTAAGGTTTACACAAGCACATGTTTTATCTGTATGTGAAAAAATTTTTTAATCTTGTTTATGGGCCCAGCACCATAGCCTAGTGGCTACAATCCTCGCCTTGTATACTCCAGGATCTCATATGGTTGCTGGTTTATATCCTCACTGCTCCTCTTCCCATCCAGCTCCCTGCCTGTGGCCTGGGAAAGCAGTTGAGGATGGCCCAAAGCCTTGGGACCCTGCACCCATGTGGGAGACCTGGAAGAAGCTCCTAGCTCCTGGCTTCAGATCGGCACAACTCCGGCTATTAACGGCCACCTGGAGAGTCAACCAGCCAGATGGAAGATCTTCCTGTCTCCTTTTTCTATAAAGCTGACTTTCCAATAAATATATAAAAAATAAATCTTTACCAAAACATCTTGTTTGTTTTTTGTTTTGCTTTTGTGGGAGGCAGAGAGAGAGAGATCCTCCACCTACTGGTTTAGTTCCCCTGTACTTGCAACAGCCAGGGCGACTGGACCAGGGCCACAGCCAGGGACTGGGGACTCCATCCAGGCCCCCACATGGCTGCTAGGGACCTAAGGACGGAGTCATCACTGCCACCTCCCAGGGTCTACGGGAGCTAGGAACCCAGCCAGGCACTAGGACATGAACCACGGGTGCCCTAACTACCAGGTTGAACACCCCATACCTATGGGTTTATATATATATATATATAAATATAAATGTAAAGCCAAACACCCACAGGCCACATCCGAGACAGGAGAGTGGGCAGCCCCCTGCTGGCCCCCAGTCCCCCAACCCCTACTCACCATCGGTGAAGAGCGGCTCTGGCAGCTTCCGGAAGAAGGACTTGAGCAAGCTGCTGATCACATTGAGGTCTTGCCAGCGCTGGGGATGGGGCAAAGATGTCACGCCCGGTGTCCGGCCCGGTATAGCCCTCTGGGTATGTGCTAATACCAAGCTCCCCCCAGTCCAGGTGGTAGCAGTGGAACACAGTCCCCAGGCAGACCCCATCCCCCGCTGCCTGCTGCCTACTGCCCGCCCCACGGCCCCAGCCGGCCCCGGGGGGCTCCAACTACTGCTGGTGCAGACAGTCCTGGTGCCTCCTCCAGGTCAGGCTCTATGGGCACAGACCAGAGCAAGAGCCAGCCTGCTGGAGCTGCCTGCACTCCCCTCCATGCAATGCCAGCCTTTGCTCCTGCCCCCCAGGGCACCCGGTTCAGTCTAGGGTCCCTACCACCATCCTATTCCCCACAAACTCTAAGGACCATGTCATGGGAGGGGGACCACATGGGTTCCTTGCTGTCTCAGCTGGCCCTTGGACTAGAAGCCTCCTTCATGCCCTGAGTTACAGAGATGGGGAGAGACAGAGACCGTCCATGCCCTGGCTCACTGCCCCCAAGGGTCACAAGAAGGCTGGAACTCCACCTAGAACTCCCATGTGAGCGGCAGGGGTCCACGCCATCTTCTACTGCTTTTCCAGATGCGTTAGTAGAGAGCTGGACTGGAAGTGGAACAGCCGGGACTTGAATCACTGGGTTAAGCTGCTTGGGATAGCTGTAGCCCGCCAGGGAGTGCCTGGTTCGAAGCCCGGCTGCTCAGTTTCTGATTCCTCATGCTTGTTAGTGTGCACCCAGGGGGCAGCAGGTGATGGGACCCGCAGGGGGCTCCTGGCTCTGTTGTAGTGCAGCCCTGGCTGTAGGGGGCATTTCGGGAGTAAGCCGACAAATGGAAAATCTCAATAGATAGATGGCCAGATATTTTCATTGCCTATTGTTTGCCTCTCTCGAGTAAGAAGATAAACAAAAAACCCAGTACATTGGCTCAACTGGCTAATCCTCAGACTACAAGCATCAGCATTCCATATGGGTGCCAGTTCATGTTTCGGCTGCAACTACCCGTCTAGCCCCCTGCTTGTAGTCTGGGAAAGCAGCTGAGGATGGCCCAAAGTCTTGGGGACCCTGCAGCCACAAGAGGGACCTAGAAGAGGCTCCTGGCTTCAGATCAGCTTAGCTCCAGCCATTGTGGCCACTTGAAGAGTGAACCAGCAGATAGAAGATCTTTCTCAGTCTCTCCTCTCTGTAAATTTGCCTATCCAATAAAAATTGGTATATTAAAAAATTGTGCGCCTGGCACGGTCGCCTAAGTGGCTAAAGTCCTCGCCTTGCATGTGCCAGGATCACATATGGGCTCCACTTCCATCCAGCTCCCTGCTTGTGGCCTGGGAAAGTAGTTGACGGGCCAAAGTCTTGGGACCCTGCACCCACATGGGAGACCTGGAAGAGGATCCTGGCTCCTGGCTTTGAACTGACTCTTCTCTGGCTGTTACGGCCACTTAGGGAGTGAATCATCGGACAGAAGATCTTCCTCTCTGTCTCTCCTCCTCTCTGTATATGTGCCTTTCCAATAAAAAATTAAATTTAAAACAACTGCATGATAAAAAAGAATGTAGCACAGCCAGTCATTGTTTCCTATGTCCACTAGGGGGCACCATCACCCTGCATGGCTGTAAAGTCGCTCACTGCCACCTGGCTGGGAACCGCCCTGTAACCAAGAGTACATCCTCCAGAGATACAACTCAACACACCTTGGTGCCAGACAGGCGACACAGAAATGATGCCCTCCCTTGGTCACTGCACACAGCAACCCCACAGTATGCCACAGGGTAGCTGTTAGACACAGGCCCATGCTGTGCACCTCCTCGGGGCCTGACCTAACCACAGTCCCCAGTCTCCGGACCCTCTCTTCCCTTCAAAGCAGCTAACACCTGGTGACACCACGCCTTCCTGGCTCCCACAGGCTCTCTCATTCCCCAGTCAGCCCCCTTGGGGACCTGCTGCATTCTCTCCCCCAATGCCCCGCCTCGAGCCCAGCTATGCTCCCCTCCCTGCAGCTCTGGGGCTCCTGCAGCTCACCTTCTGCCCAGGCTGTCCCACCTCCAAGCTAGCACAACCCCAGGCTGGTCTCCAGACTGAGTTCACCCATGCAGGCCACTGCTCAACAATCCCCTTTCACACTCTATGCAGCCACTCTTGCCCCAGTCTGTGTAGGAGGCAGAACCCATGAGCACCCACCCAGCTCAACACCTGCCTTCAGGGCTCTCCCTCCCTCCTCCTCACACAGCCAAGCCCTGCAGGTGCAAATGGGCAGCTTCTGGGGCAACACAGTCTCTTCCCAAGACCCTGCCTGCGGCTCCCCCTGCCTCTCTCTGTGGGGTGGAAATCAAAGCTGCTCTTGCTCAACCTGGCGAAAGAACCATCACAGACTCCCTACTGCCCACTGGATCCAGGCCAGCAGCTTCAGGAAGGCCTCTGAATCTGGGGAGTGAACCCTCGCTGTGGGGAGTGGGGGGAACAGAGGGATCACAACCCAATCAACTGCAAAGCTCCCACCACCAGGAACCACCCCCCTCCACTGCATTCCCCAGCCACACCCACCTCATCCTGCAGGTTGATGTCACCTGGGCCGCGGTTGAGCTGCTCTTGCAGGCTGGACACCACCGCGTTGTTGCCAGGCACCCGGTAAATGCCAGTGGACTCCAGCCCCCGGGCCTCCACAATACGACAGCACGCTGCCACGATGAGAGGCACGCGCTGGGAACACAGGCAGGGTGGGGTGTCAGACAGGTGGGGAAGCCAAGCCGGGCAGGCAGCACAAGGAAGCCCATGGGAGGGCAGGAGGCCCCCACTGCCTCTGCACGGCCCCAGGGCCTGGGCTCGGACAGAGGAGGAGCAGGGCTGGGCTGGTGGTTCCTGCCAAGGGACCTTGGCGCTGGACAAAGTGAAGAGGAGTTGGTCCTGGGGCCCGCACAGCCCTGAGCCTCCACACCTCAGGGCCCCCCTCGTCTGCCCGGGACCCACCTGGTTCTCTGTAGCCGGCTGGCACTCCTCCAGACGGACCCCAAAGGCCCGCGGGGCCGCCTTCTTGTTCTTCTTGATGATGTTGATGCCCCAGGGGGTCTTGGGGGCGGCAGCACTGTCATCTGGGACAGGGGAGGCCGAGAGTCAGGGGGAGCTGTGGCCCCGGATCTCACACACACTGTCATTCACATCTGGACACCAGGGGTCTCCAGGAGAGACCATTAGGGCGCTAAAGGCATCCCGTGACAAAACACCATCCCGTGACAAAACGCAATGGATGGGGGTGTTCACTTCACAGCAATGAACATACGGCCTGCAACATAAGGAGTCAGACTCCACTTGGGGGCGCCAGCTCTAGATGGAGTCTGGCTGCTCCACTTCCCATCTAGCTCCCTGCTGACGCACCTTGGAAAGCTATAGAAAATGGCTCAAAGCCCTGGGCCCCTACACCCATGTGGGAGACCCGGATGAATCTCTGGGCTCCTGGTTTCAACCTGCACCAGCCCCGGTGGTGGTTGCAGCCACTTAGAGAGAGTCAACTAGAGGACAGAAGATATCTTGTCGCTCTACCTTTCAACTAGATAATAAACACAAATTAAAACTGTGAAGAGGGAGCCACAGATTCTGACTCGACCAAAGGAAGAAATTTCTAACAGCCCAAGAAGTGTGTTTGGCTGAAAGGGGCTGGCTCCAGCGAGCCTTCTGCCCGAGGGGGACGCTGCAAGCAGAGACTGCAAGTACCCCAGGCAGAGATGTCTGTGTCCCAGGACGTCACAGGTGCCTGCGCATACTCGCCTGTCCCTTCCCTCTCCCCCTGCGGGGCCCCGCCCACCATCACCAGTGCCACCGTCCTACCCTTGCCCCCTGCGGGCGGCTCTTGTGTCCTGAGGCCAAGTGCGGCTGCTGCGCTCTGCTTGAGAAATTCAGACCTGAGGCCCCCCAGGCCGCGAGAGCCTTTTGGGGAGGAATCAGCTTTGGGCCCAGAGCTATGGCTGTGTAGAAAAAGGAGGGAGAGAAAAGAGGTCGTCAGCCGGAGGGAGGGGCACAGCGGGTCACCCAGGCTGAATCCTGAGCCTCAGGGACCATGGAAGCAGGTGGACCAGTGCATCCTCTGCCCCTGCCACCCTCCCACCTCAGGAGACCGATCCCAGGACGGGGCCTCACCTCACTTTGCGGTATTCATTAAGCTTCTTGCTGATCAGAGCTTGGTTGGCACAGCCGGGGTCCTGAGCAGCAGAGAAGAAAGAACAGCCACATCAGTGCCAGTGGCCCACCTGGCCTCATCAGTCCCCCTCCTCCGTGTGCCCAGGGCAGAGCTCAGACCCTGGGGTAGGCCAGGCCAGGCCAGGGCTGGACCGTGAGTGACCCTGTCTAAATTGTGGAGCCTCTCTGAGCCTCAGCAGCACCCTCTGCCTCAAGCTCAGGGAGCGAGCAAGGCCCCCTGAAGCCTGCACACGCCCACCTCACAGGCAGTGGCTGCAGTAATGCAGGGGACGGGACCAACAATACCCTACCCTGCAGGGCACAGCCTGGCCAGGCTTCCAGGCCGCAATGAGAGGATATGTCCACTGTGGGAGGGATGGGCTGAAGCAGGGGCTGAGCACTGGCACCCGGCTCCCACAGCCAGAACAGGTACCTGCTGCAACCAGCCCTCAAGCCCAGGACTGCCTTCATTTGGTGCCAGGGCACCTTTGGGCATGGGCAGCATCTGCTAAGGGAGCAAACAGGGATGGGGGTAGGGGCCCTAGCCCAGGCCCCTGGAGGGGCTCGCTCTAGGTGTCCATAAAGGATGCTACATATGTGTAGTTTTTAATTTCTCCAAATTCCTTCCAAGGCCCTTAACTCAAATCTTGTCCGCCTGCTGCCAAAGGCCAAGCCTCCTGGCCTTCTCCCAAGGTCAATGTGATCATCCCCCTGAATACCGGCCAGCCTCGCGCACTCTGGCACAGAGCACGTAGGTCTCTAACACAATTCCACCAGACTCTCTGGCCTCTGTCCCTGCTGCCAGGAGCTGGGAATGGCCTGAACAGGGCTTGGCAGTGTCACAGTCTGCCCAAGGCCACCAGAACAACAAAATATTAACTGCTGCCATTACTGTGGCTGTCCCCAGGACTGCCAGGCTTTGAGCTTCAGATGCCAGGCTCAGGGAGCCTTTGCCAAGCACTGAAGACAGACCTGACTGTACAGATGCAAGAGGGCACCCCTGCGAGCCTGGAGGTGGGGGATGAGGGGTAGTGAGGCTCAGAGAGAGGTCTCCAGAGGTCACAGCAGGCGTGAGGTAGGCCTGGCCCACCCTGGGGTACCCAGCTGGGGAGGGCACAGGCCTCACCTCGCCCTCGGCCCTGCTGTTCTCCCGGATCGCTCTGATCCAGCCCAGCATGTCATCCCGGTCCTCAGCCTGAAAGAGATATTCACAGAAGTCAGCGGTGGTCAGCCGGAACACGTGCCTCCTCTTGGTCTCGCTGTAGGAGATGTCCACCAGGCAGGAGCCGATGCAGACGGGCGCCGCCTCGTCCTCACCTGCGCCGGCCGCCGCAGCCCCCGCCGCCGCCGGCCCGGGCTCCCGCCGCTCCTTGCTCAGCGAGAGCGAGCGCGCCCGCAGCGCGGCGTACACTCGCTTCCACTGGCGCAGGCCGCTGCCCGCTTTCTGCAGGGAGACACGGGTGGAAGAGAGGGAGAGAGAGAGAGAAAGGGAGAGAGAGAGAGAGAGACGGGGAGCAGTGAGAGCCAGGCCTGCCCACTCGCCAGGAGCCAGAGGCGTGGGAAGCAGCAGGCAGCAGACAACAGCGGGGACAGACCCTGGCCCACTGCCCGCCAGGGGCCTCTGCTCCACCAGCACCTGCTCCCGGAGCAGCCTCCTGCCCGCAACCTGACTCCCTCACTGTCCCCACCTGCCAGCGTGCCCAGCCCAGTACTCTCCACCCCCAAGAAGCTCTACCTCCTCTTGACTGGCACCCGCTTTGACACCCCTGGGGGCAGGAGACCCTGAAAGACACCTGCTCCCTTCCCAGCATGATGCCCCCTAATCCTCAACAGCCATGGCTGCTGAACACCCCCTGCCATACTGCCGCTCTCTCAGTCAGTTGTCCAGTACCCAAGGCCCAGAGGCCACTCTCAGCATCCTCCCAGTGTCTGCTTCTCTATCCACGTCTCTCCCCTCTCTCCAGGTTCATCTCCTAACTCATCTACCCCATTCTGTCTCTTCCACTGGGGAAAGATGCCCTGCAGCTCCCCTTGCGGGGAGACCTGAGGTGTGGGTGTCAAAGCACCAGCAGGTAGAAACCAGAAGTGCTAAGATCCCACAAGCTCTGGACAGCGCCCCTCCACTCCAACAGAGAAACACCTGGCCCCTCAAGACCAACAGAACTGTGGGTACCCCTGGCCCTGTGGTCCCAGGCCCCCGTCTCCCAGCAGGCCCCTCAGGGACACCACCTACTCCCTGGCTTTAATTCTGTCCTTCTGTAGTTCCCTGATCCTGCCAGGCCTGCTCCGCCTCTCCAGATACATGTCATACAATGTCATACATGTCATGAATGTCGCGTATCACTTCCTGAGCCACTGCTCTCTGCCTCCTCCCCTCCTTCCTCCCACCTCTCCTGAGTGTCCATCCACTGGGTGGCCCAGAAACCTGAATGTGATCCTGAATTCTTACAATCTACCCATCACCAGTGGTTCTGCTTTTAAAATATCCCATCTCTTGAGGGACAGGCATTTGGCCTCGCAGGCAAGATGCCCATGGTCCTTATGGGCCTGGGTTCGATTCCTGGCTCGGCCTCCTGACTCTGGCATTCTTACTAATGCAGACCCTGGGAGGCAGCAGTGATGGCTCAAGTGACTGGGCTCCTGCCCCTCACGTGGGGTCCATGGGTGGCATTCCCAGCCCTGGCTGTTGTGGGTTTTTTAGGGAGTAAGCGAGCGGGTAGATGAGACTTCTTTTTGTCTTGCTGTCTCTCAAATAAGTGATTTTTGGGGAGCCGGCTTGGTGGCATATCAAGCGAATCCTTTGCCTGTGGTGCCAGAATCCCATATGGGCACTGGTTCATGTCCAAGCTGCTCCACTTCCAATTTGGCCCCTTGCTTATAGCCTGGGAAAGCAGTAGAGGATGGCTCAAGCTCTTGAACCTCCATACCCATGAGGGTCGAGACCCGGAAGAAGCTCCAGGCCCCTGGCTTCCGGCTGGCCTAGCTGTAGCCGTTGCAGTCTTTGGGGAATAAGCAAGCAGATGCAGGATCACTCACTCTCTGTAACTTTGCCTTTTAAATAAAAATAAGGACCTGGTGTGATGGCTCAATGACTAAATCCTCTCGTCAGCAACCCATACGGGCGTCAGTTCGTGTCCTGACTGCTCAACTTCCTGTCCAGCTGCCTGCCTGTGGCCTGGGAAAGCAGTGGTAGATGGCCCTAAGCCTTGGGACCCTGCACCCATGTGGGAGACCTGGAAGAAGCTGCTGGCTCCTGGTTTCAGATCAACCCAACTGCAGCCATTTGGGGAGTGAACTAGTGGAAGGAAGATCTTTCTCTCTCTTCTCTCCATAAATCTGATATGCCTTTTCAATAAAAATACTTAATCTTAAAAAAGAAATAAGTAGGGACCGGCGGCGTGGCCTAGTGGCTAAAGTCCTCGCCTTGAGCACGCCCCGGGATCCCATATGGGCGCCGGTTCTAATCCCGGCAGCTCCACTTCCCATCCAGCTCCCTGCTTGTGGCCTGGGAAAGCAGTCGAGGACGGCCCAAAGCTTTGGGACACTGCACCCGAGTGGGAGACCTGGAAGAGGTTCCTGGTTCCCGGCTTAGGATTGGCGCGCACCGGCCCGTTGCGGCTCACTTGGGGAGTGAATCATCGGACGGAAGATCTTCCTCTCTGTATATCTGACTTTGTAATAAAAATAAATCTTTAAAAAAAAAAAAGAAAGAAGTAAAAATAAATTAAAAAACAAAACAAAATAAATCTCCATTTCCTCTGCCACCTCCTGGGCTATACTACAACACCTCTTGCCAGGACAAGGAAAGGAGGCCTGCCTGGCCTCCACTCTTCGGCCAGTGGCTGCATGATCCTCTGAGCCAGAGAAGATGCTAGCTCCGCAGCCCAGTACCCACTGTGGGCAGCCAGTGCCCTTGCAATCACACCCACAATTTTTGCCAATCTGGCCCCAAATTCATCTCCCGGCTCCTTCCTCCCCATGACCGCAAGCCACGCAGCCCTTGTCAGGGAGCGCCAGGCTTTCTCGGTCTTGCACTTGCTCTTCCTCTTCCTGGAGCTGCTCCCTGGCTTCCTTCTCGCCCTTTCTGCCACCATCAGTACCTCCAACCTCACCTTTCCCACGGGGCCAATCCCATGCTGTGAGCCCTGCCCCCCCTCACAGAACTTCTGGGCAGCGACAGGGACATTCAAAGTCAAGAGCTGGGCCCAGCGTGGTGGCCTAAGTGGCTAAAGTCCTCGCCTTGAACGCGCCAGGATCCCATATGGGCACTGGCTCTAATCCCAGCGGCCCCGCTTCCCATCCAGCTCCCTGCTTGTGGCCTGGGAAAGCAGTAGAGGATGGCGCAAAGCCTTGGGACCCTGCACCCAACATGGGAGACCCGGGAGAGCTCCTGGCTTTGGATTGGCGCAGCACCAGCCATTGCAGTCACATGGGGAGTGAACCATCGGATGGAAGGCCTTCCTCTCTGTCTCTCCTCCTCTATATGTATATCTGACTTTGCAATAAAAATAAGTAAATCTTAAAACAAAACAAAACAGAAACAAGAGCTGGTGGGGACCTCCAGGGACACCTGTGATGTTAGAGTGCAGCGGGGTCAAGGGCAACCTCTGAGACTGGCCCAGCTGGATGACCTTGGCCAGGTCAGCAGCACCCCCTGCAGGTAAAGTAAGAACTGAGTGAGCACCCACCCCCAAGGTGGCAAGGAGCTTCCATGTGTGCTCTGTGGGTGCAGAGGTGTGCCACCCACAGCCTCTACTTCACGGGAGGCTAGAAGCACTGGGCCTGAGGCCACAATGCCAAAGAAATGAGTGACATCAGGTTCTAGCTACAATGGAGTGGATGCCCAGAACTGGCCAGGGAGCAGGAAAGGCGTCACTGAGAGCTGGGGACAGGCTACCTGGCAGGAGGAGCATCCACTGGTCCCTCCAGGTTCCACTTGGCCCCAGCCTGGCCCACAAAGCTGGGCCTGGGTTTTCCCACAGTCAGCCTCGCCATCTCCCCAAGGCCCAGCTGGGTCCCTGACCCTCATCCTTCCTATACCCAAGGCCACCGATGCCCGTGAGGCCAGACAGATCAAACCCTCCACAGGGTGGCTCCCCTGACCAGACACTACTGAAGGTCTCCAGCAGGGTCCCTGGACTTGACATTAACTCCGATTCCTCTCCCAAGACCTGCTCCTGGACTGCCCGTGGCCTGGGAGCAAGGAGGTAGGCAGGGGTCCTTACCACCCACAACCTCTCCTATAGCCCAAGCAGGAACCAGGACAAATGTGGCCTTCTCCTCCCTCCTGGCTGCACCACCCCAAATATCAAAAAGCCAAGGCCAGCCCTAGGATCACAACTGTACCCTGCCCCCCAGCCTTCACAGCCACCTCAGTTCAGCTCCCTTGCTCACCTGGCCAGCAGTGATGGCGCTATCTTCTTCTAACCACTTTTCTCTCCACCCCACATTGCAGGTGGATTCGCCAAGTCTTCGTGGCTCAGGCCTTCGGGTACCTTCCCTACCGTCCCACCCAGCCCCGCATCCCAGCACACCCCACTGAGGTCCCCTGAACTCCCGCATCGTAACAGTCTGTGCCCTGCAAGCTACCATGCGCCACGTGTGTTCTCTGACGGTGAAGCCTCGCAGGGCAGGGCTGGACTGGTTCCCTCACCCCCACCTCCCCAGAACCACAGGCCACAAGTATCAGTCCTGCTTGGATCCTGTATCACCATCCTCTCCTCCTGGCAGCCCTGGGCCCAGCTCTCAGATGAGAAAAGTGACGCTCAAGGAATTTAAGGATGTGCCCGAAGCCAGAGGCTCAGTCTGTCGCCACAAAGGGTGGAATGGAAAGCTCAGTTGGCCCTCAGGATCCACGAGCCTTACACACGAAGGGGTCAAGTGTGGGTCAGGAACACGGGGAAGTGGCCCATACCTGCGCTGAGCAGTCACGCATTTTTTTTTTTTCTTCTTGTCATTCAATATCAGATTTCTAGGACCCAGTGTGCACATCACAGTGGGCTCTGCAAGTCACTCAAAGATGCGTTGGGGCATACAGCAAAGCGTGTGTAGGCTAAGAATGAGTACCACGCCATGTTACATAGGCAACCTGGGCCTGGCCAGGGGGGTTCTGTAGCCCCCGTGGGTGTCTGTCAGAGCAGCTGCCAGGGTAAAGCAGAGACTGGGGGCCCAGTGCGATAGTGTAGTGGTTAAGGTGCTCGCCTTTCAAGCGCCGGGATCCGTGTGGACGCCAGTTCTAATCCTGGTGGCCCCGCTTCCCATCCAGCTCCCTGCTTGTGGCCTGGGAAAGCAGTTGAGGACAGCCCAAAGCCTAGGAACCCTGCACCTGCATGGGAGACCTAGAAGAGTTCCTGGCTCCTGGCTTCGGATTGGCTCAGCTCCAGCCGTTGTGGTTACCTGGGGAGTGAACCATCAGACAGAAGACCTTCCTCTCTGACTCTCCTCCTCTCTATATCCGCCTTTCCAATAAAAAAAAAAAACAGAGACTAGGTAAAGCCTTCTCAGGGATCATCTCCTCCAATTCCAGCAGGAGGTTTAGCAGCTGATATTATCTCACATGAGCTCCTTTTGCAGGCAAGGTCAGCGAGTTGTCCAGTGCGAGCTGCGAGACAGTCACCTGGGCCACGCAGCAGGGGTCACTTGGAGGGCCAGCAACCAGCTGCTGTTCTCTCACCTCCACCCTGGGGCCACAAGGTCTCCACCCCAGGGACCTGCTTTACTCCTCATGTGCCCCTCTCTTCCTGTGCAATCCCCCCAGTCTCTGTTCCCTGACACCTGCACGCCTCTCACCTGGATCTCGGTGGTAGCTCCTAACTGGTCCTCTGGCTTCCAGCGTGACAACTAACCTGCCCCAAGGCAGCCAAGTGGAGATGACAAAGTAGCCACTCTTCGGGGGGGGGGGGTGACAGACTGAAGCCCTCTGGCCTCCACTCTTTGGGCCCCAGCTCCTTCCAGACCATCACCCCAGCCTTGCTCCTTCTCTCTGAGTACAGTGGCTGTTTCTAGGGTGAACACTCTGATTTTGTGGGACTCCCAGGTGCAACATGATCAGATCCATGCTCCCCGCCACCCTCACCATGGCCTCCACCCTGTCAGCCTCCTCCTCACGAGGCCTCCTGTAAGATCTCCTGGGAAAGTGCGTGCTGGCTGCTCATCTCCATCCCTGATGCTGCACGGCCTGAGCCAGCTCTCTCCGGTCCAGGGCTGTGAGAGGGCATGTAGGAGAAGCTGAGAGCTGGGCTGGAGCCCCACTTGTCCCCACTCCACCCCCATCTTACCTTTCCCTTCTTGGTGAGGATCTGTTTATAATACAACCAGCCCTCTCTCCTGATGTCGCTGAAGGTGGTATCCGAGAGGTCAGAGGTGGAAGGTCGCTTAGAAGGGGCATCAGCATCCTCGGAGGTACCCCAGCTGTCCAAGGACTGTAGGGGGACGACAGAGCACAGCTTAGGGTGGCTGCCACAGAAGCAGCATCGCAGGAACCCCATGGAGTGCCGGCAGTCACCCGGGCCCAGCCGAAGGCCCTGCTGTACGCTGCTGTGCTGTGTGGCCGCATGGATACTGTGTGCCCTCTCTGTTTCCCAGTGCAGAGATCACAAGATGCATGCTAAGGCAAAGCTGGAAAGCAGGAAAGGCTACGAGTTGCCAGCAGGCCACGTGCCTGGTCACGCTCGGAAAAGCCAATCTGGAACCTCCTAGAACTTTATGGGTTGTCAGGAATTAAGGAAACAGAGGAAGTGGCCATGTCAACCAGGAGTTAAACAAACAGGGGAAGTGGGGATGTCAACAGGGGCTGTGTCACTGGAGCAGGTAGCCGTGTCCACGAGGAATTCCACAGAGGAAGTGATAGTGTCAACAGAACTCCAGCAGGGTAGACAGGCCAGCATCAGGGCAATCTTAATTAAGCAGAGGAAGCCATAAAGAAGACAGGTGACAGCGCCAGTGAGGTGGCAAGGCAAGACACAGCAGTGTTGGAGGTCAGGTGGCTCTCCAGCCTGTGGCCGGGGCCAACGCATACCCGATCCTGTCCCATGCAGCCAAGGCTGCCAACTCTGGCCTTTCCCCCAGTCTCAGCCCTGTGTACCCTATCCTGTGCGCCTCCACCCTCAGGACCCTGTGTAGGCACTGGGGATCCAGCAGGGAGCTAGGCACGTGGAACCCTGCAAGCTCAGGGAACTTCTAGCCTAGCTGTGGGGCCAGCCCAGCTAAGCGGAAAGTGCGAGGCAGCACAGGGAGGCGGGGGATGCGGAGGCTGTGGCCTGAACACCCTGCAGGACACAAAGACATGAACTAGCTACCCGTGGCAGGAGGACTGGAAGCAGACATTCAAGACGGGAATGATAAGTGACAAGGCCCTGGGCGGGAGGTCAGCAGTGGTGACGACACAGCCCACCCTGGGGACAGGGAAGGGTCACGCACGTGACAGGAGCCCACGGTCCCTGCTTCCTGACACCCTCGGCCCTGCCAGTAAACACGGGTTACGTACCCCGTCGGTGAAGAAACTTCGCAACATTCGCAAGCTGGGGACCCGGTTTGGCAGGCGTCTGAGGAGCAAGATGTGAGGGTGAGGGAGGTGTCACCCTCACTGGCTCAAGCCCCAAGGGCCAGAAGCCTTGCTGGTGCAGCACCCCAGGGCCATGGTGGCTGTAGCCACTGGCCCCACCCCGCCTCGTGCAGACCAGGCCTCACCGCAGCACTCGGCCCTCATCACGGAAGGTGTTGAGCCCGTCGTCACAGGACTTGGAGCGCTCCGTGGTGATGGCCAGCAGGTAGGAGGAGCGGCGGCCGGCCTTGATGCTGCCTGCAAGGACACCTGCATTGGGCCCGGGGTCAGCCTCGCCGAGCCCCCCTTCCTGGCAGAAGTCGCAGGTGTGACTCCCCAGGGGCCCCAGAAGTAGCCAGAGTCGGTGGGAGAGGCCAAGGGCAACACTCACTACAGTCCTGGGAGTAATGACGGCTGAGGGCAAAGGTGAAGGTTGGAGAGGATGGGCTGGTGCCCAGGACAGGGGCGGAGTTCATGGCACTGGAGACCACCGCAGAGGCAGGAACGTGCTTGGCTTGGAGGTCAATGCTGGGGCTGGTGGGCTCGTCTGCAGGAGTAGAGGGAGGGAGGGAGGTAGAAAGGAGGTCGGAAGTCAAACTGGCCCAACCGTGGGACCAGCGATCAGGGTCCCTTAGCTCAGACCACGGCCCGTAGGCATCCCCTGCGATGCAGGGCCCGGCTACCATCATGCTCCCCGCAGATAACGATGTCTCCCCCTAGCAGGGGCAGAGCTGCCCTGCCACACTACACCAAGGGCACCCAGGAATCGGGTAAGCCACCCTCCCACCCTCCTCCATCAGATTGGGAGCTGCTGCGGGCAGGCACTGTGCCTCCTCCATCAGACTGGGAACCTTCGAGCGCAGAGCCAGTCTCCCCCATCCAAGAGGGAATTCTGGAGTATGAGAACTGTCTCTGCCATCGGCTGGCAGTTCCACGAGGCAGGGACTGACCACAGCTGTGTCCCCTCAGGGACTCTTCTTCTCACTCCTTAGGCTGCCCTGCTGTGAGCCCAGCTACAAGTACAACCCCTTGGGCCTGGCCTGCACTCCCTGGGCCATTATTTTCATACTGGTCTTCCTCTTACACCCTGGTACCCTGCCCTCATCAACACATCCTGGTCTCGCCTGCTCTCTCTGTACCCCTCCCTTATTCCTGACATGGGATATGAACACCACCCTCCAGACAGGCCAGAAACCCGGAAATCGCCCCAGCCCCTCACTGGTGCATACCCTTCTCCAACACAAGGCACCCCACCAGCCCATTCTGTTCTGAGGATCAAGTCCAAACCGCCAGCATCGGGAAGACCCCAGACACACTCAGCGTCTCCACAGGTTCACCTCCCTCCCTCCCTCCCTCCCTCCCTCCCTCCCTCCCTCCCCGTTTTTCTACAGTCTTGCCCTCCCTCGAGTCCCAGCCAACTGCCCTTCCTCAGATTCACTCGGGCCACCACGCTCTTCTCTGACCTGTTCTACCTCACTGCCCTCCCACAGGGCTCTCCTGTGTGACCACAGGGCCCCAGCACAGCACCTTACAAACTCCTGCTAGAGCAATGGGTGGTGGGGTGGAAGGAACAAAGAGTGAAAGATGTAAAAGGAAGGAGGGGTAAAGGAGAAAACTGATGGGTAGTTGGAAAGAAGCAATGAGTGAACAAAGGAAGGAGGCTCAGACAGAAAGGAGGAAGAGAAGGAAAGGACGGAGGGAGAGATGGTTGGAAGGATAAACGGATGGGGAATAAAGGTGTGACACGAGGATGGGAAGTTGGAGGGAGACAAAAGGACCCATGGGTGGGGACGGGTGGACAGATGAACACACACAGGAACCAGCCGGTCATGTCAGTGCCCAGCCGAGTGCCACCCACGTTAGACAGGTGGGTGGGGCCCAGGCGGGCAGGAACGGCACCCACGCCATCACTCACCGATGAAGGGGATGGAAGCCAGGGAATCTTCGGTAGTAGCCAAGGGTGCTACCTTCCTGCTCAGTCGTTCCCCTCGTCCACTGGCCTCGGGCTCGGGGGGCTCGTCCCCAAATCCCACATTCATCTGTCTTGCAGGGGTCAGCTGGACCTTGCGGCCTGTCGGAGGCTTCTGCCGCAGGACCACCTCATCACGGCGGTCCTCAGCTGGGGGCTCTGAGGCCCGGGCGCTGGGTTCTGGCCTGACAACTCTGGCTGGTGGCGGTTCTGAGGCCTCTGGTGGGAATGGTGCAGGGGACTGAGCCAAGTTGAAGGAGGGCAGCCCCCCAAAGGGTGAGTCTCGGAAAGAAAGTGCATGCAACAGGCCAGTCCGACGCTGGAATGATGGGCTGTAGCTCCGATACCCGATGTACCCAACGTCATCCAGGCCCTGCAGGCCAGCGAGGGGTGGGGCCTGGGCTCCTGGCAGGTCCCGGGATGGGCAGGTGGAGGTGCGGCCAGTTGGACGCTGAGAAGCCCAGCCGCAGCGCTCGAAACGGGGCGACACCAGGGCCCCTGGTCCCAGGGCCTCGGCGGAGCGGGTGGCCCTGCCCAGGTAGTCGTCTGAGCGTGCCCGGTGCCAGCCCTCTCGGCCCAGCTGACTCAAGGCATCCTGGGAGGTGGAGCAGGGCCAGGGACGGTGGGCAGCCACATCTTCTAGGCGGTCTTGGGAGGCGCTGCGGGCCCGGGGGGCCATGGCTGGGCACCGTCTCTCCCCCGCCCTGCGGGGGACCTGGTTCGACAGCCAGTGTGACAAGGCCTGCTGGCACTCCAGTCTGCTTGGGGGCACCCGGCTGCCAGGCTCTGGGAAGGCACGAGGCGTCCGGGATTCTGACGGCAGGTGGGGGAAGGCACCAGGACTGGGGCGGGGCTGGTTCATCCCCAGGCAGGAGTTGTCCAGATGGGCACGGGTGGCGGTGGCAGCAGTGGCCGGGATGCGTGGCCCCGGGTCACTCCAAGCAGTGGGACTCCGGGTGTCCCCGGGCAGTGCTGAGACAGGCTCAGGCACCATAGTGGCCCAGGCAGGGACCCGGGCCGGCGGAGCGTAGCTCTTGCGGGGGTAGCAGATGGGGGGCGGCTCTGGGATGCTGCGGGCCTCTCCGGAGTACGGTTGATTCCCCTTCAGGTAGGCATCCTGGGAGTAGGCCTGCCCAAGACACACAGGCAGGTGAGTGGAGCTGAAGTGGGGGGCAGGATAGCCAAGCACCCCAGGAAAGCAGTGAAGGGAGTGGTAGGAACAGGGAGCAGACAAGAACACAACTGCAGACAAGGGTTGAATGGGTCATAAACACTGGAACCTCTTTCCCTGGGGTCCTCCCCAAGTCCCCTTTTGCCCAGCAATGCCCACAGCTCCTTGAGCGTCGAGGTGCTGGTAGAGGCGGTGGCGGGGGTGGGGGGTGTTGGGCGGAGAGGGGAGAACTGGGAAACCCCAGCAGAGGCGACAAGGTGGTAGACAACACAGAATAAAGAGGCTAAGGGGCGTGTCTGGGGTGGAGTGGGCTAGGACCTCGGCAGCTGGGAACCTGGTCCCTAAGCCACTGGAGTGAGAAAGAACTTACCTCCTCCTCTGCTCTCCCCAACCCTGGAGGTAGGGGGGAGTCTGGGGGGAGGAGGGGCTGGTCCAGCCTGGGCTGACTGAGGAGGCTGGAGCCACCTTCTGCCACCCCTAAGGTCTGGAATTTGGCACTGGGAGCTGAGGCTGACGCTGCATTGCTGCGGAGTGACAGGGCCAGCTCCCAGGCCCAGCCAAAAAAGGAGGCGGCCCCCAGGGACAGCGGCCTGGTGGCCCCAGCCCCAGCCAGGCCGGCCTCCTTGGACAAGCAGCCTACGGGGAGGGGGGTAAAGAGGGACTGGTGCCGAGACCTCAGGATGCAGGATCAAAGCGGGGGAGGGTGAAACCCCACACACACAAACACCACAAAGAGACACAGGAAGACACTCGCCCCAGAGACCCACTCACACAGCCCAACACAATGAGACACCCACAGGGGCAGCCCCCCTTGCCATCCCAGGCACAAACATCACGTGACAGGGCCAGGCTGGCCACACCCCCGCACACTGGCCCCTCGAGGCCAGCCTATGCGGCCTGGAGACACACTTACCTCGCCCTTCAGCCATCCTGCCGGCTGCTCCCCCGGCTCCCAGCCTCACAGCCCGGGCATCCCACCTGCCCCACCCTCCTGAGCCCCGGACAAACACCCGCCCCCTACACACACACACTGACTGATGCCACTAGCCCCGGTCAGGGCCTGAGTGTCCCTCTGTCTGCCCTCCCCGCGGCTCCCCCTCAGCCCTGCTGGCTCTCAGGCTGGCTGGCTGGCGGCAGGAGGAGGGAGGATGGGTGTGGAGGGCCTCACCGCGTCGGTGGTGGCGTCAGCAGCTGCTGCAGCCCGATTGGCCTCCAGCCTTGGCTCCCAACCACAGGAATGCCTGGGCCCCACCCTCAGGCCGGCTGGAGATGGGTGGGTGGTATGGGCCAGTAGAGGCCCCCAGATGCCAATATCTGGGCCGCCAGCACATCAGAGTCTGGGTAGCCGTGCTCCCAGCTAATAGCCCTTGCTGCCCCTCGGCCCCTGCCAGCTGCTGCTGATGCCTGCGGCAGGGAGAAGGGATGCCCTGGGTTCCACCCTGGCCATACCTTGCCCTCCCCGCCGGAAGAGGAGTGCACAGGAGGCAGGGCCTTGAGCCTTGGGATGAGCAAGGGGACGATCGAGGCCAGGGGCGGAGGCTCCCGGAGGGACAGCATGCCAAGCATGGCGCTGATTACAGTGATTATGAGAGAGTGACTGCAGTTCCAGGGCCCCCGGACTTGGCCTTCAGCCATCCCTCAGGGGATGGGCAGGCTGGCTGGCCTCTGGCTGGGACCCACAAGGCCAGGGAAGGGGGCACTGGGCGGAGAAGGCGAGGGACACATTCGAGTGTACACATGCCTGCATGACTTCAGGGTGTGTCCCCCCTTCCCCTGTCTGTCCCTGTCTGTAGGGCATGCTCTCCCTTGGAGGGGGGTGGGTAGGAAGGGCTGAGGAGGCTCAGCCTGCTGGCCACCTACTGCATCCACCTGGGATGCTGGGACACTGCTAACCGTGTGCACCCGGGAGCAAGCTGGGACATCCAGGACACAGAAATGGCACTGAGCCATGGCAAGTGTGTGGTAAGGCTCGGTGCTCAGAAGTGGGGACCTGTGTATGGTCCAGCTGTGTCTACATGACCCGTGTGTGTGTACGTGCAACAGTGCCCATGACGATGGGGCGGCCCAAGACTCCTGCTGTGTATGTGAGTGTGCATGTATGCACACACACTGTTATAGCCAGGGAGGGGATGCTGGGAGCCAACAAGAACATGCCAGCCCAGCAGGGCATGCTGGGCACCCTCCTTTCAGATACCCTGGTAGGAATCCTGCCTGCCGAGATCAGCACAGCACAGCCTGAGTGAGGCAACCAGCGGCCCCAGCCTAGGAATGGGCCTGGTAGCCTCAGCTGGGCAAGGATGGGCAGCGCTTCTCCTTGCACTTCCTCATTGGGTGTAAGGGCTGAGGAGGAACTCACCATCTGCAGGATGTCCTCATCCTTGGGCATGATGGACAACTCCAGGGCATCGTCACTGTGGAGATGGGTGGAGGGTTGGGCCAGGCTAGGGCACAGGGCAGAGAGCACAGGGCCTCTGAGGGTCCCACGGCCAAGGGCATGGGCCAGCTGTGGGCAGGGGTCACTCACCTATTCTGGATCAGAGCTATCACCTGGGAGTAGGTCTTCCCAATGACACTTTCCCCATTCACCTTCACCAGCCGGTCTCCTGGACAAGGGGCAGGACCACACATCAGGACAAGCAATGCCTGGGGCCCCCAGGAGAAACCCCCGACTAGGCATGGATGGCAGTGAGAGATTGGGGTCTCCCTGACACCTGCATGCAGGCCTCCCATCCTAACTGGAAGGCAGAACGGAGAGCCCCCAGAGGAGGCTAGCAGGCTGGGGTGCCAGGGCGCTCACCTGTGCGAAGCCCCGCCCTGTGGGCAGGCCCATCCTCCTTCACGTTCTTTACAAAGATGGTGTCCATGGGCTCCATCCGGGGCCGTGGGGAAGGTCCTGGTGGGTGTGGTGAGGTCAGTTTGAGGGTGGCTGCTGAGAGCACAGCCATGCACAGCTACACAAGGCATACTCAGAGACGGGTCTCATACACACACACACACACACACAGCCACACACACACGCACAGCCACACAAGTGCAAGCACAGCCGAGAGAGGAGAACCTCCAGGACATCCCAAATTGCTCCCCAACTGCCTGTGTGTTGCCAGCAGGTGTTGGACACCAAGCGGACAAGGACTGACCCATCCTTGTCCCTCCAAAGCTCCTGCGTAGTGGAGGATATCAAAATTTCCTCTCCTTTCTCTTCCCCCTGCCACTCCCCACACACACTAAGGAGACGGTGCCCACAGACCAGGGAGAGGCCCAACCCCCGTCTCCCACCTACTCCCTGTTCCAAGGCTGGGGGGCTTCAAGGAGAACCCTTGGGGCCCCAAAATGGGAATGAATGACATTTCACCCCACAATACTCCTCTGCAGCCAACAGTCCCGGTTCTTGTGGGCTGGCTCCCCCAACCCTCCACTACAGCCACTACATGGGGACACAAGAAGACAGTGTCCTCATGGATGCCCAGGAGAAGCTGAGCAGCAGAACAAGACAGCTGCCGCTATGCCAACAGCCAAGGGGAGCTAAGCCCTAAGCCCTTAGCCACAATGTCGCCCACTATTTCCCAGGACCCCAAGGACAGCACTCCTAGCTCAGGCCACCCCACCACCAGCCTCCAGGCTCCACAGCTCCCTGCCGGGCCCAGGATTTGGGCACATGCAGGGCCAGGCCAGGCCCTGAGTGTCCACAGACGCCAGCAGAATTCTGCAGGTACACAGGCCCCAAGGGAGATGGAGGCACAGAGGGCAGGAGAGTGAGGAGGTGCCCAGGGCGGCCATGACAGGAACAGATAGAAGACACGGGGTGGCAAAGCAGGGGAGCTGGGCAGAGGCAGGGGTGAGGGTGGAGGACAGGAGGGGAGCAGGAGCTGAAGAGGGTGTCTCCAACTACTTACCTCCTCCTCGGCCTCCATTCTCTTCCTCCTGCAGGGAACAGAAAGCTGGGTATGGGCCCTGTGTCCAGCCATGGCAGCATGAGGGAGGCCCAGCTTCCTGATCGTCTTCCAACTAGCCCAGCAGCAGCAGGCTGGGGGTGCTGTCAGCTGGGGCATCCAGCCCCCACCCCACCCCATTCCCCACCAGAATCCCCCAGTAACAAACACAACCATCTCTCGCACCTGCCAATCCCACCACTCCAGCCCCAAGCTGTCTGACACCCATGCCCCCTTCCCTTGGCGCACTCCCAGCCCGGCAGACACAGATAAGCAAGCAAGAGGAGGGCGAAGAGTGGCTATGGCCCTCAGAGGATGAGAGGCCAGGCCTGATTAGGGTCCCCTCTGGGGGTGGGGACTCTGAGGCAACTGGAGGGGGACAGGGGGAAGGCCTGGGAGGAGGGCGGGGATGCAGGTGCAGACACCGGGTGTCCAGGATAAGCGAGGCCTTATGTGGGCCTGGACCCACGGGCTGAAAGGGGAGGCTGGGTGCCACTGAGGGACAGCAGGAAGGCCACAGCCCTCAGGCTCGCCGGCAGGGGCATAGAGAGCCAATGGCGGATGCTCCGTGGAGAGAGTGAGGTGCAGCCAGGAGCTGGGTTCCCAGGGGATCGATCAGGTTTTGGGACCAGTCTGGCAGAGAGGAGCAAGCGCTGCTGGATGCAGGGAAGATCCAGGAGGTGGGACAGAAAAAGTCAGCAGGATGGGGCATTTTAGAGTGGTGTCCCCTCATATGACTCTCCCAGGATAACTACATTTCACAGATGACAAGGCCAATCAGAGCTAGGGACATGGTGGGCTACAGGAAGGCTGCTGGGCACTGCAGGGGAGCAGACCTGCCCTCAATTCCATGCCAGTGTGTGCCCACTGATGCAAGCTGACAGCACAGAGAGCGAATAGCAGGGGCAGACGGATGTATTAGGATGGTTGGGCTCCCCACTGCCTCCCATGCAAGTCGCAGGGAGACAGGGAGGATGCCCTCCCACCCAGGGCAGGTCTGGAAAGAGGACGGAGCCCTTCCGTCTTCCAAGAGTACTCCGAGGACCAGGGCTCCCCCAGCCAACATGGTCTTCGCTGCATACTGCTTCTGCCAGGGTCTCCAGAGAGAATGTGGCAGGGGCCAAAAAGAAGAGGCACTCTGAGATGGGAAGGAAGAAAGGACTGGGGCACTGGGGGTGCTGGTGCATGGGGTATTTATGGGGCAATGCCCTCCACCCACACCATGCCATCTGTCCCCATAAGTTTCTCAGTACAGCTGAAGCCAGAGAGAACGGCCATGCAAGCTCCCCAGGCCCAGACATGGGCAAAGAACTGCAGGATTACATACACACGCGACGTGCTCATGAACAGCAGTGGCACAGAGTACCACAACACACGTGTCCGTGCCCACAAGCCACGTACGCACACACAGACAGGAACACCTGGTGCTCTGTGTCCCAGAAGAGAGCTCTCTCCCACCAACAGCTACTAAGGCTGATCCCAAAGTAAACTTGGCCCCTCCCCTGCTGGACCCGGCCCCTAGCCCTGGGTCAGCTCTAACTCCTGGATGCAAAATCCTTGACCTTCACTTTGGGGCTGTTAGGGTCCCGCAGGGATGAAGTCACTACTAAATACCCTCTAGCAACCTGACCCCAAGCCCAATAAGGACCAGGACCCAGAGCCATGCCTTGCCATGGCTGGGCACAGCATGGACATGGCCTGGGTACCCCGGCGAGGAGACTCAAGTGTGTTAGGATGGGCTCGCTGAAGGCTCAGCTGGTCCCAGGAGCACCTTTCCCAAGACATCATCCACCGTCCATTGCCCAAGGTCCCTGCTCCTGACCAGCCACACCCTCTTCTCCCACAAGACCCAGTCCACACTGGGAGAAGCCCAGTGTCCTGCTGGGACTGGCCGTGCCTTCCTACAGCTTCAACCACCCTCTCCCCCAGCAACCCCACAGAAGGAGGTCAGCCTGCAGGCACCCGGGAAGCCTGGATTCTTGGAGCTGGGCCAGGTCAGGCCAGGCCAGGGCAGATCATACCTTCAGGCTGCAGTGCACGGCTGACTCGGGCGGGTACACGATGAAGTGGCGCAGGGTGAAGCCGAAGCCATCCTGCAGGCTCTTACGCAGCAGCAGCGGCCTCGGCCCCTGCCAGGGCAGGGGGCGCCCAGGTGAGCACCCATCTCGCGGGCCCAGTGGCAGCTGCGGATCAACAGGGAGACAGGGTTGCATCTTGGGCGGCTGGTACTCCTGCAGCCGAGGACCTTGGGTGGGGGAGGGATTGGTATCCAGGTCTCTCTGGCCCACCCTAATCTCCTCTAGCCCCTTTCTTCCCCTCCCACCCTATCAGCCCAGGGTCCCTTCTTCCCCCTCGGCCATGCCTTTGCCTCCAGGGAAACAAGCTGTCACCGTGAGCTCCAGGTAACCTTTGCTTGCTGAGCACCTACTATGTGCAAGGCCCTGGGGCATACAGCCCTCCCCCCAGCAAGTGCCCGCTGCTGCCTGAGCATGCACACACTCACACAAATACGCTCTTGCTCACACGCAGAAGCCTCATACAAGGGCACATACATATGCATACACTCTTCTGCAGACAAAACACTCCATCAACACAGAGATATACAGACATGCCATGTGAGCACACAACACACAGGGACACGGGAGACATGCAGACACACCAGTCCACACACACATCAAGGGAACACATGGGGACCAAGTGCCAAGTGGGAGTGGACTGGACATCAGGCAACTGAAAGGACTTCCTGTGGCTCAGGCTCAAGGCCCAACCCTTCACCGGAAAGGGTGGGGGGATGTTCCACCCTCTGTCCGAGCTGCTCAAATACTTGGGATTCCCCAAGATGACAGCACTCCAGGCAGTTGAGGACCAGGGCCAGAGTAGGGCGGGACTCAGGCTGTTTCTAGGGCAGGAGGCAGAAGAAGGCGACTTCTGGTCTGCTTGAACTCATCGGGAAGTGGATGACAGAAAGGCCACAGGGGACTGTGCACAGAGAGCCACAGGGCTCACTCCCAGCAGCCGGCAGCCTGGTCAGTCTGCTGTCCCTAACCCAGTCCCTTCACCTGCACCCTTGGCACCCTCTAGGGTTCCCTGGCATGGAGTGGGAGCCTTCAGCTGACCGGCTGGACACCACCCTTGCAGTGAGGAGCTGCCAAGCCACAGTTTAGTTAGGTCCCCTCTTCCCCCTCGAACAGCTGGACAAAGTGCAATGACATTTGCCATTCAGATCCACTTGTCCAGGCTCCTTTTCACACATGTGGTGGAGGGGGAGCTGCATGCGTGCCCAGCCACGTGCTGGGGATCTGGGCATGGGGTGGGAGGCGAGCTATGGTGCGCACGCGTAGACGAGGGCCTAGAAAATTCTATCAAAATGTGACTTGAGGGTGTCTCTCTCTCCCTTCTCTTGTGAGGCACCCCACCTCCTGGCTTTCTCTCGGGAAGTGCTTCCCTTCCCTGAAAAAAAAATAAAAAAGTGACTTGGGCAGCAGGCTGGCTTTCCACAGTTCCAGAAAGTAGGGCCCAATGGGCCAGGTAAGATCCAGGCAAGGGAGTCCATTCCAACTACAGAGGTTCCTGGAAGGGCCTAAGCCAAGTGGAAGTGCAGGCTGGGGTCTCTGCAGGGAACCATCATCAGTTAAGAGAGCTGGTGACCCCTTCCACCCCTCCGCCCCTCCAGCTTGTAGCTAGCCACAGCCAGGCTTTTCTGCAGAGCCCCTGCTGGCCCACAGGGGTCGGGGGAGGCCAGAGGAGAGAATTTCCTGGGAATTCTGCTGAGGAGAGAAATCCCCTGGATTTGCTTTCACTGCTGACCTGGCAAGCAACTGATCAGGAAGAGGAGAGGGCCACGGTGGGGTGACTCCATCTCGCCTCCAGTGCCACAAGCCCCTGCTCCCCCCTTGTGTGACATGCCGCCCCCCCAGCTCTTGCACACCTCCCCCCGCCCCGCCCCAGGGGGCTCGTGGCCCAGGCTGTTCCCAGGGCCCATTGTTTTGCTGGTGTCCTGGATTAAGGTTTAAGCCACCAGCTGCCCCAGTGTTGAGAAGAGGCTGAAACAGGTCCCCGCACGCACGCCCCCGCCTCTCCCCCTGCACACAACCTGCCCGGAGCTGCCAGCTGCCTGGGGGTACCATTCCTGAGGGTCCTGCCTGGATTCCCTGGGGGAGGGAGCAGCAGGCATGCTGTCCTCACCCACATCCCCTCCTCCCACCCAGAGCACAGCACACCTTATCTCGGCCTCTCCCTTCCTTTCCTCTATTCCTTCCCTCCAGCCCCCCTCCCCCTCTAACGAGGCTCCTGCCAGTGCCAGCAGCTCCCTGTCCTAGCTACCACAGCACTGCGTGAAGAGGAGACAGCACGGAGCAATCAGCAGCTGAAGTAACCAATCCTCCTGCGGGAAGTCCTTTCTTAGGTGTAACCCTAATCCTTAACGCTTTCAGAGACCCATCTTTCCTCTCCTCCTCTCCCCTAGGATGGCACAGGGTCCTGCTCTCTTCAGCAAGGGACTGGGTGGCACACAAGGGGGGCAGGGAGGAGGAATGTGACAGGTGCAGAAACAGAGTATCAGCAGTGGAGACCAGAAAGGCAATCAGACTCAGGAAGAACAACTCTCACACAAACCCCCACCCTGCCTCTGGCCGACATGAGGACAGAGCTGCCCAGGACATGGTCAGGGGACCCAGGGACTCTGCTGATACTCATGATGACACTCCCACTGCCCTGTCAGGGAAGGAGGTGACATTCTGAAATACCAACCCAGCGTGGGGGAGGGCATTCATGGCTGGGGGAGGGGGTGGGCTGGCCACACCAGGAGCTGGAACCCAAGAGTCCTGTTCCTCCCTGCCTTCCCACCCCCTCCCTGGGAGCGGGCAGAGGTCAGTGCAGGCAGCACAGCCCCTGGGCTGGGCACGGAGCCCACTGTGACTCACGTCCTACCAGCCTGCAGACCCGGCCACCGACACATCGCCTGCCCCCACTGCAGGCGCCGTGGGTCCTCACCCTCCTGCGGCTCATTCTGCCTCCCTTGCCCACTAGTTAAGGTGCTCAGGTCAGGCACTGGGAGCAGGTGGAACATGCCTGCCCCCCAATTTTCTGCCCCCCTGCCTGGCTTTCTTTCCGTCTCTTCCAAACCAAACTCAAATTCTTGGGTGCCCCGGTGTCTCCAAAATGCTCTGATCTTGTCCACCCTCCCACGGCCTGCCACTCGGGGGCCTGAGCCCCTCCCCTCCAAGGCAGCCAGACGCATTGGGACATCCCCCAAGAAAGCTAGAAAAACTCCAAGTCCCAAATCCAACACCCGCACTTTTGCTCACGTCTCTTCTACCCCTCAGTAAGGCCCCACTCCAAGGACAGCAGTCGCGGAATGCAGAGCTCCAAGGTCGCAGGGCCTTGGGCACCCGGTCCAACCCAGCCCCAGGCTCCTATTCCCCCAAGCGCTCACCCTGGCCCGGCGTGGCCCTGGCGGTGCACGACGATCACGGTGGCCGAGGTAGGGAACCCAGAGGCAGCGTGGCTCCGGGGCGCTGCAGTCCACGCCGACGGCGCGTTCCCAGCGCCAGCCCTCAGCCCCCGCGCGCTCCACGCGCCACACGGCGCTGCCCGAGAGCGCCGGGGCTAGCGGGGGTCCAGGGGACCGGTCGCCGCCCCTGCCTGGGCTCGTTCCGGGCCTGGCTTCCGGAGAGGGACGAGCGGCTCGGTGACCCGTGACTGCTCGGCGCTCGGCGGCAGGCAGCGTACCGCGCCCCCCAGGAGGCAGGTGGGCCCCAATGGGCCCCGCCCGCCCCCCGGAGCCGCGGGCCACAGGCCCTGGGGCCCCGAGGGGACGGACGGCCCGCGCGGACGGCGGCAGGACGGCTGGAGCGGCTCGCGCCTCCCGCGCCTCCTGGCTGAAGGCGCCCAAGCCAGACTCGCCGGCGAGTCGCGCAGGGCAGACACCTCCCCCTCCGGGGCGGCCCCTTTCCAAGGCCGCCCACATCCCACACACTCACCCCACACCACACGCCCTAGGGACACTGTACGCCCACTCCCCCGCCTCGCACTGCACTTGGCACTCGACGTATGCACAGACGTGGCCCTCCCTCTTACCCAAACACTCGCACACTCTACCTGCCGCACACCTGGCGCCCCTCCCCGGCGCAGCCACATCTGCGTCTTACATCCCAAGGCAATACAGTCCCACGTGCAGTTATGGGCTGCGCAGGTACTTATGCACACAAGGGCCTACCCCACTCACGCTGCAGACCCACTCCACACACACGCACATAGCACACGGTGACCCTCACCTTCACCCTCCCCTGCAATCCGGAACCTCCCAGCCACGGTCCACACTGGGCAGAAACAGCATCTCAGGCGTGGCCACTGAGCCCCTGAAAGTGCACATGAAGGGTTTCTAACCGGGATACCCTCCAGCCTCATGCTGTAAGCTGCCCAGAGCACAGTGCCACTCTCAACAGCCCTCACCACGGAGAACCACACAACGAGACAGCAGATGGCATCCCCACCCACCCCTCAAGACTTCTGCCACCAGCAAGCTGGCAGCTCCAGGCCCAGGGGTCCCCAGCCCACCTCCAGCATGTGAGCTACACAGGAAGCCCTGGGGGATGTCAAACTCCACCCTCCTTCCTTTTGCTGATGGGCTCCCACTTGCTCTTCTCCCTATCTGGTCATCCCCTGTCCCCCAGTAGGTGGCCCACAGGAGAGTTACTTGGCCTAAAAACCGGAGGGGAGGCGGACAGACTATGGGAGGTGAGGAGGCCTGGGGCAGATGAAGGAGGGGTGGAGCGACAAAGGGATGGGAGGCTGAGGGGGTATGTTGGGGGGTGGGCAAAGAGAGGACCCTTAGAGGCGCATAGGATACAGAGAAGGGAGAGAGGAGGAAGAGTGAGGGCGAAGTGCGGGCTGCCCCCAGTCAGCCAGCAGTGGTTTTGTTCTCCGGTTTCCTGTTTGCAGCTTGCTGGGCCCCCTGCGCAGGAGCTGGACCCCCGCCTCCTCCCTGGCGGAAACTGGAAAGGAAGAGCAGGGGCCGCCTCCATAGCTGAGTCAGGAGGGCAAGGAGAGAGAGCGGGAAAGGGCCGCAAAACAAGGTGCGGGGTCGGGGGACCCCAGTCAGGAGCAGGGAGATCCTACAAGGTAGAAAAATCTAAGGGTTCAGGGTGGGAACCACTCCTGCCCTCTTGTCTTGTACCTCCCTCCCTGCCAAGGGGCAGCCGGAAGTACCACTAAGCCAGCCTCAACCACCTCACTGTCAGTGTGTCCCCCCAACCCTGGGCTCAGGGGGTGTCTAAAGCTTCAAGTATGACCTGTGGTGCTACAGACATACCAGGCCGGTCCTTCCAGGTGTCTTCCTGTCTCTCCTCCGGGCAATGGAGGCAGCTCCATTGCCCGGAGCCCCTGGAGCTTTTGGCCTCTTACAGCTTAGCTAACCCGTGCTGCCCAGGGCCTGTTGAGGAGTCTCATTTCATCAGAAACTGCCCCGGGCAGGGAGCTCACGTCCACACTGGTCCATGGCATGTCCTCCAGCAAACTTACACCTTCCCCCCACCACCACCTCCACCTCAGCTGCCTCAGGAGTTGAGTTCACACACAGTAAGGCATCAAGAGTTGCACACAGTGTGAACAAATGATTCCCTGGGCTTGGGGAGTCTCCCAACTCCCACTCCCCCCCTTTTCCACTGGGAAAGGAATGTAGGGTGGGCCCCAGAAAGCCATGGGGGAGGGGGCCCAGGGCTGGGAAATACCAGGCGTTGCTGGGATTCTATTCCAAGCCTTCCTGCCCAACATGCGTCCTCCCCCTGTGTCAGGAATTACCCCGCCAAGCCAGCAGTCCCTCCCACTCCTCTCTAGCTCCAGCAGCTTCCCTGGGGAGGGGCCTGGCAGCTGTAGAGCCCTCCCCCTCCCCCGCAGGATGTCAGCCTTCCTTGTCAGCACCCCTGTGAACAGGAGGGAGAGGGGGGAATGGGGATGGACCCAGGGACTGGTTTTTGGTTGCAGAAGCAGGCTCAGAGAGGACAAGCTCAGAAGGGGCTTGGCTTTCCCGGGGTGGGGGGGGGACTGTTCACAGTCCAGTGCTCCCTGACCCTGGGGTCTGCTCATTCAGTAGCCACATGCTGAGTACCTCTTGGGGGTCTGGGACACCTGGGAGAACAGGCTGTCCTCACCACGGGAGGACAGCAGGTTCCCCAAGAGTGGCTTTCCTCAGCACTAGAAGTCTTTGGGGATCCCATCGCTCAGGTGGTGCTGGAGCAGCTGCCTTGACTCCTTATCACCTGCTTCCTTTGCTGGAGGAAAGCAGCAACTGGGACCGGAACGGGGTTGGGGAGCATCCTTGGGCCCCAAGGCCGGGAGGGGGCAAAAAGAGGGAAACTGATAGCATTGCAAGGGCGCGGCTCAGGAAGCGAGGGGCACTCAGGGTCAGTTCCGCCTGCCTTTCCTTCCTCCAACATGCTCAGCACCTCCTCCCAGCAGGCAGGCCCACAGCCTAAGGTGACAAACAATGTCCCCACCCTCAAGAGGATCCTCCAGCATTTATGAAATTCTTCCTGGTCCCCATATACCCTCCACCAAACGCCAGCCCCCAGGCACCCCACCACCTTGTGCACACACAGGCACATCCCACAGCCAGCACCTGCCACCCCAAGGCACGCAGGTAATGTGATACCTGATGCACGCCCACGCCTCCCACCCTCTGACCGCTTCACGGGTTGGTCTCTTCCTCGCTCAAGGGTGCCTGCCCCAGGAGCTGCCTCCACCCTTTGGCCCCGTTTGGATGCCTGGTTCTCAGTGGGCTACTGAGGGTGTGAGAGCTCCACCTGACATGCCCCAGCAGGCCAAGCTGACGAGCCGGCTGGGCAAGCCTGGCTCCCAGAACCCTTGGTGCGAACACAGCCTGCGTCGCTGCTGACCTGCCCCCACCCCCAGACAGACACACACAGACACAGACACACACACACACACACACACACACACACACACTCGGTCCAGCAAGTTGACAGGCAGGGTTTCTGAGGATCTTCAGGTTTGGGGTTACAACTATGAGCTGTTTCGATTGCCTATGAACACACAGCCTTAGCTATGCTTGGCCACGTGTGCACAACGATACACTGCCAGGTTCAGGCAAACTTATTCCCACAGGCACGGCCCCCACCTCCCTCCAGCAACCAGGGTTCCCACAGGCTCCCAGCATGCCTCGGTTCCTCCACACAAGGAGGAGAGTCCTTTGCAGAGCACTGGCCTCTGGGCTGTGTGGCAGTGGGGGGGGGGGGGAGAGGGTGGGGAGGCAACTAGAAACCCCAGGACGAAGCCTGCTTCTAGCAGACAAGCAGTGTGGCGTAGGTGCCAGGCTGGCAGGGCACCCTCCCTGCAGGAGAGCCAGCCGTCTCTCCAGGGACCACAAGGGAGGAGCCTCGTGATGAGCATCTTCCCTCATGCAGGGAATGAGCACTTGCAGACAAGGCTGGGTCTGGAGCAGCCACAAAGTAAACACCAGGGCCAGGGGCCCAGGGCCGGCCACCACAGATTGGCACGGGGGGGGGGGGGGTGGCAGGGCTCACCCCAGGCCTTCTCCACCCTCCACCTGCCCCACCCAGCAGCCCCTAGTCCTCTCCCTGTAGGCCCTCCAGGATCCATTCTGGTTCCTGGGCCTGTCCCAGAACTCTCCACGGGGAAAGGGATCTGCCTCCTCTATCAAATTGGAGGCTCCCCGGGGAGCCAGGGCCTTATAGCCTAACTAGGTAGGCACAGCCTGTGTCCTTGCCCAGACTGGAGACTGCCCAGGGCACAGCCTGCACTTCTCCCCATGACACTTGACAGCTCCCGAAGGAAAATGGCTGTTGACCTTTCCACTGACGGATTTGCTTGGATCATAGAAGGCTCTTCAAAATTACTGGTGTGATGGGCCCGGCCGCGTGGCCCAGCAGCTAAAGTCCTCACCTTGAACGCCCTGGGATTCCTATGAGCACTGGTTCTAATCCCGGCTGCTCCATTTCCCATCCAGCTCCCTGCTTGTGGCCTGCGAAAACAGTTGAAGACGGCCCAAAGCTTGGGACCCTGCACCCACATAGGAGACCCAGAAGAGCTCCTGGCTCCCGGCTTTGGATTGGCACAGCACCGGCTGTTGCAGTCACTTGGGGAGTGAGTCATAGGATGGAAGAACTTCTTCTCTGTCTCTCCTCCTCTCTGTATATCTGCCTTTCCAATAAAAATTAAAAAAAAGAAAAAGTGTTTTTTTTTTTTTTGAAAGAAGTATTTGGGGCCCAGCGTGATAGCGTAGCGATGAAAGTCCTTGCCTCGAACGCTCCAGGATCCCGTACGGGCGCTGGTTCTAATCCTGGCGGCCCCGCTTCCCATCCAGCTCCCTGCTTGTGGCCTGGGAAAGCAGTCAAGGACAGCCCAAAGCCTTGGGACCCTGCATCTGCATGGGAGACCTAGGAGAGGTTCCAGGCTCTTGGCTCCGGATTGGCTTAGCTCCAGCCATTGTGGCCGCCTGGGGAGTGAACCTTCTGTCTCTCCTCCTCTCTGTATATCCACATTTCAAATAAAAATAAATAAATCTTTTTAAAAAAAAAGTATTTGGAGTCTCTCCTTTTTTTTTTTTCTTAAGATTTCTTGACTTGGGAGCCAGGGTCATGGCTCAACAAGCTAATCTTCTACCTTTGATTAAGTGTCAGCATCCCCAGTGGGCACCAGTTTGTATCCCAACTGCTCTGCTTCCCATCCAGATCCCTGTTTGTGGCCAGGGAAAGCAGCAGAGGATGATCCAGAAGCCTTGGGAACTTGTACCCATGTAGGAGACCTGGAAGAAACTCCTGGCTCCTGACTTCAGATCGGCTCAGCACTGGCCATTTGTGGAATATCTTTCCACCTCTCCTTCCTTCTGCAAGTCTGCCTTTCCAATAAAAACAAATGGATGTTTTAAATAAAATACTTATTTACTTGAAAAGCAGACAGAAAAAGAGGAAGAGTGAAAGAGATCTTCCATCTACTGGTTCAGGCCCCCAAATGGCCACAATGGTAGGGCTGTTCTGGGCAGAAGCCAGGAACCAAGAACTCCGTCTGGCTCTCCCACATGAGTGGCAGTGCCCCCAAGGACTTGCACTCTCCTGTTGCTTCCCAGGTGCACTGACAGGAAGCTGGCTGGGAAACAGAGCAGGTAAGACTTGAACGGGCACTCTGACAAGGGATGCCTATGTCTCAAGTGGTGGCTTAACATGCAGTGCCACCACTGGCCCCAAGAACTATTACTTAAAGACTACAGAATTTCAGTGGGAAGGATTAAAAAAAAAAATCCCAGCGGTACATGGTGGTGGTGGTTGCACAACATGGAAATATACTGAATGCCACTGAACTGCAGTTAGAGTGGCTAACATGGTAAATAGTATATACATAAAGTTACAAGGAAGAGAACAGGAAAAAGTCCGAATTCAGGCCAAAAAGAAAACTGCTGAGAGAGCAGGCCTGCGGAGCAGAGGTTAAGATGTTTGGGATGCCTGCATGCATATCAGAGCACCTTGGGTCAAGTCCCGCATCCTCTCTGGATTCCAGTGTCCTGCTGAGGCATGCCCTGGGAGTCAGCACAGGACAGCTCAGGTGCAAGGGCCCCAGACACCCATGTGAGGGCTCCAGGGAGCTCCAGGCCCCCTGTCAGCCTGGCCCAGTCCCAACTCCTGTGGGCATTTGAGAGATGAACCAACAAGTGAGTTTTCTCCTCTCCCTCTCTCTCTCATGCTCAAATAAACAAATAACAATTCAGACTGTAGAACAAAGGCCTGGCTCTCCCCTTGTCAACCAGGAGCAGACAGCCAGGCGTATGTTGCCCAGAGAACTCCCGGCCTCACCAGCACTGCACCTGCTCCAGATTCCTCACCCAGGGACAGCAAGGCTGCCAGGAGAGGAGGAGCTGTGGGCACGGTAGGTCCTTTGGCATCGGAGGCTTGACCAGGGTACGTGCAAATGTGCCTGAGGCCCCGCCCCACACCAAAGTGGAACAGCCTTTCCTGGCCGAAGCCTGGCCCAGTGAAGAGTTCCTGTACCACAACTCCATCTGTTCCAAGCCCTGCCCCATGCTCACCCACCGCCTGTAACACACACCTACCCAAAGGTGTGCCCGTAAAGAGCCATGTGCTCCAAGGAAAGAAGGGTACTGTGTCTCCAAGCCAGCAGGGCCGGTAGGTCCCGTGGGGAGCAGAGCCCCCTGCTGGCCTAGCTGGGCATGCCTTATTTCCCTCAGAGCCCACAGGGGCTGAGTCATTCACTGTGGCGGAGGAAGGTCCCCTGCATAAACACAAACCAACCGGAGGACCGGGAGTCTCCTTTTGGTTAGGGAGCCCCAAGGAGCAGGGGAGTCTAGAACTTTCTGGAGGCTGAGTCCCCTGCAGTGACTCAGAGCCAAGCTCATCACCCACCCAGGACAGCTCGCTTCCCAAGAAAACTGGAGAGGACTCAGGTATAAATCTCCCATAGTCCCCTCATCCAGAAGTCCTTCCTGTAGCCTGACCACCCAAGCAGACAGAAGGTGCACTCACTGGCTACTTTCAGAGGACAGCTTAGGTTCCTTGAAGCTAGGCCACACCCCCTCCCAGTGCAGGTCCCAGCAGACACCCCCAGGGCACTTGGGGCTTCCTGCAGGGAGGGCCTCTCAGCCCCACCCCTGAAACCATCCCCTCACCCCAGCCCTGCCCAACCTGCCCAGGTTACCCCTGCCCTCCCCCTCACACGCAGCCCTGCCTTAATCCTTCCCTTAACTGCAAGGCCCTAGGCTGTTGGCTCTGCAGGGTCCAGCAGTGTCCCCTGGGCTGTGTGGTCATCTTGGACCCCACACTTGGGGACATGATCATGTCAGAATGAATGCTGTCTCCGTGTGGGTACTTGCCCGCCAATGCCTATTAGTTCAACTGCCAACGGCAGCCCCTGGAAATCAAGGCAGCCCTGGCTAGGCAGGGAATGCCAGGCTAAGCCAAGGCAGCACTGGGCAATGATAGGCAGGGGTAGGAGGCTGGTGAGGGAGGGGCCACCTACCCTGCTTTAGGAAGACTGTTCTGGGGCAGCAGCGAAGGCACAACATGACCTGTTGTCTCCCATACTGCAATGCCTGGGTTTAAGTGACGAGCTCAAGCACTTGAATCCTTGCCATCCATGTGGAAAACTCACATTAAGTTCCTGTCTCCTAGCTTTGGGGAGTGAACCAACAGCTGGGAGATCTCTCTCTCTCTGATTGTCAAATACATAATAATTTACTAATTAGCAAAAAAAATTAAAATTAAAAAATTTTTAAATTAAAATTAAAAAGAAATTAAAAAGAAATTAGGGGGGCAGTGCCGTGGCATAGCACATTAAGTCTCTGCCTGTAGCATCAACATCCCATAGAAGTGCCAGTTTGAGTCCTGGTTGTTCCACTTGCCATCCAGCAGCTTGCTTATGGCCTGGGAAAGCAGCAGAGGATGGCTCAAGTCGTTGCATTCTTGCACCCATGAGAGAGATTCGGAAGAAGCTCCTGGCTTCGGATCGGCTCAGCTCTGGCCATCACGGCCACTTGAGGAGTGAATCAGTGAACGAAGATTTTCCTCTCTGTCTTTCCTTCTCTCTGTATATCTGACTTTCCAATAAACATTAAAAAAAAAAAAGGTTGCACAGGTTTTGTTCATTTCTTCAACTACAAAACAAAGACAAGGACAACGGCTGGATAAAGAATGTGTTCTCAAAATGTGTTCTAGGAATCAGAAACCAGTCCCAGGAAGAGCCAGTGGCCACAGCCCTGCATCTGGGGCCTTCCAAGCTGCCTCCTCCCACCCACCCACCACTTCATGCCAAGCTGCTGGTCCTAAAAGATCTTCTATCCACTGGTTTACTCCCGTAGTGGCCACACCAATCAGAGATGAGCTGATCTGAAGCCAGGAGCCAGGAGCTTCTTCCAGGTCTCCCACACGGGTACAGGATCCCAAGGCATTGGGCAGTCCTTCACTGTTTTCCCAGGCCACAAGCAGGGAGCTGGATGGGAAGCAGGGCCATCGGGATTAGAACCGGCACCCATTCGGGGTCCTGGTGCATGAAAGGCTAGTTTAGCCACTTAGGCTACTGCGTGGTGGGCCCTGACGGGCTGTTTTAATACCACGATCGCTGGGCCCCGAGGAACACACCCCTGGCCTCCACCACCAATACACCCTCTTTCTCCATTGCTCTGGCCACCCTGGCCTCCTTCCAGCTGCTGTGAGAACCAGACATGCCCCCAGCCTCACTCAAGGCCTTAGCACATGCTGTTTCTGGAATGCTGTTCTATCTGTCCCAGCTCCCTCCCATTCCACCAACCCACACCTTCATTAACTCCTACCCACTCCTACCTACTCAACAAAAACGCCAGCTCCCCAGACATGGTTCCTCTGGTTCCATAGCAGGGCCAGCTCTTGTGCCACCCCCTGGTCTGTGTCCACGTCTTCATGAGATTATTGTGCCAACATTGCTGGCCTTGCCTGTGAGGGCAACATCTGCTGGGCGGGCGGTGGCCACGCCTAGCTCCCAGAAGGCAGGAGCCACTCATAAGAGCTGGGCCCCCAGCCCAGGGCGGTTCCACCTGCCTCAGGGTGCTGAAGAGCTCTGGCCTCAGTGGGAATCTCATCCAGAGAGGTGGGGAGGGTTGCTGGCAAGACAGGGAGGAAGAACATTTCCTCAGACCTCTTCACTGCTCTCTGCTCTCGCCCTGGCGGGCCAGGTTTAGCACCAGCCTTTCATCCCTCCTTCCCAAGGGGGTTCTCCAAAATGCCAAGCCTTGGATCTCCCTCCCTCATCTTCCCTTGACCCATGCCTTAGCCTCTAGGCCTCAGCTGGAACACTTTTGAGAAACTTCCCTGATTTATATGCTAATGTGGAGCCCCAGAGCCGCTGTCAGCCCCTGGTTCAAGGGTCAGGTACATCTGCCTCTCTGCCCGTACCACCCATGCACCTCCCACTACGCACTCCCCGCTCTAGGCACCACAGAAAACCGCACCCCTTCTCTGGGGCTCCAGTTTCCTTTTGGGGGGCCTGGCCTAAGCAACTGGGACATCTGTAGAGTTTAGGGAGACTGGCAGAAGATCAAGAGGAGGAGGGGAGAGGAGGAAAGAGACAGGAGAGGAGGGTGGGAGGATGTGAAAGGACGGCCAGACGTGAGAAACGCCAAGTATGTGAGATATGCCAGCTCCTGAGCTATGAATAGTGTGGCCAGCCTGGCAGCCCAGGTCGGCCCTGCCTGCCCTATCCACCCAGCCCTGCACGGGGGCATGGCATGGGCTGTGGCCCTCCATGAGAGCACACTGAAGGGCAGAGGCTGAGTGGCAATGGATGGGACTTGCCACGTAAATGAGATGCAAATAAAGAGCAGCAGACCACTCTGGAGGGTCCCTGCCTGGCTTAAGAACCTGGGTGGTAGTGAGCACTCAGCCCCTGTCGCCCAATGCGTCCACCTCCTGCTGTAAGCCTGCAGGTCCCTGCTGGTCATCCCATGCTACCAGGGCTGGGGAACGCCATGCATCCCACACACCCTACATCACCATGGTGCCAAGGCACCTGGCCTCCTTGGAGCTCACAGCTGAGCTGGGCACCTGAGCAATCCCAAACACCCCATCCCTGCCTCTACACCTCCGTCTTCCTCAGCAACCACAATGGGCTGATGGGTGGTGACCCGGAGGCAAGAGCAGCTCAGAGACCAGGGACCAGGTCTGTGCATTCCTGGTCAAGTCCTGGCTTTTCTTTACTTTTTTTTTTTTTTTTTTTAAGATTTATTTATTTTCATTACAAAGTCAGATATGCAGAGAGATAGAGAGAGAGAGAGGAAGATCTTATGTCCGATGATTCACTCCCCAAGCGACCTCAACGGCCAGTGCTGTGCTGAGCTGAAGCCAGGAACCAGGAACTTCCTCCAGGTCTCCCACACAGGTGCAGGGTCCCAAAGCATTGGGCCGTCCTCGACTACTATCCCAGGTCACAAACGGGGGGGGCTGGATGGGAAGTGGAGCTACTGAGATTAGAACCGGTACCCATATGGGATCCCGGCACGTTCAAGGCGAGGACTTTAGCTGCTAGGCCACTGCGCTGGGCCCAGTCCTGGCTTTTTCAAACCTCAGTCTTCCTGGCTGTAAAAGGGGTCAATCCTGGGTCCGGTACAGTAACCCAAATGGCTAAAGTCTTCACCTTGCACGCACCAGGATCCCCTACGGGCACTGGTTCTAATACTGGCAGCTCCACTTCCCATCCAGCTCCCTGCTTGTGGCCTGGGAAAGCAGTCGAGGATGGCCCAAGGCCTTAGGACCCTGCATCCATGTGGGAGACCCAGTAGAGCTCCTGGCTCCTGGCTCCAGATCGGCACAGCGCAGGCCGTTGCGGTTACTTGGGGAGTGAACCATCGGATGGATGGAAGATCTTCCTCTCTGTCTCTCCTCCTCTCTGTATATCCGCCTTTCCAAAAATTAATTAATTAGTTAATTAATTAATTAATTAATTTAAAAAGGGGCTCAGTTCTTCAGGGGACACAATACAGAGCACCGGCATGGAGGAATTACCCAGCAACTCTCTTTGAGTCCAGCAGGCCACGACGGCTTTTGAAAGTTAATAAAAGCAATTCCTGATTTTATGAAGTTCAAATGGATGAAACGCAGCAACGGAGCTATAGAACACAGCGATTTAAAGTTCCCAAGCAGGGGCTCGGCAGTGTGGCCTGGTGGTTAAGGTCCTCGCCTTGATCCCATATGGCTGCTGGTTCTAATCCCGGCGGCTCCACTTCCTCTCTGTCTCTCCTCCTCTCGGTATATCTGACTTTGTAATAAAAATGGAATAAATCTTTAAAAAAAATAAATAAAAAAAAATAAAGTTCCCAAGCAGGGCCCAGCACAATGGCTCAATTGGCTACTCCTAACCTTGCAAGCGTCAGCATTCCACTTAGGCAACAATTCGTGTCCGGGCTGCTTCACTTCCCTTCCAGCTCCCTGCTGTGGCCTGGGAAAGCAGCGAAAGATGGTCAAGACCTTGGGACTCTGTCCCTGCATGGAAGATCTGGAGGAGGCTCCTGGCTCTTGGCTTCTAATTGGCTCAGCTTCAGACATTGTGACCATTTCGGGAGTGAACCAGTGGATAGAAGATCTCTGTCTCTCTTTTTCCCTGTAAATCTGTCTTTCTAATAAAAATAAGTACATATTTTTTTCTTAATTGTGAATGCTTTTTTTTTAAGTTTCTAAGCAAGAATCAGAGGCATGTGATTTTGAAATCCCACATGCACCTACTCCTTGGCTGTGTGTCCTTCGGCCAGTTACTAACCTCTCTGGGCTTCTGTTTTTACAGGCATTTAGCATCATGACTAAAATGCTGTTTGGGACGCCACATCCCATTTCTTTTTTTTTTTTTTTAAAGATTTATTTTATTTTTATTACAAAGTCAGATATACTGAGAGGAGGAGAGATAGAGAGGAAGTGGAGCTGCCGGGATTAGAACCAGCGGCCATATGGGATCAAGGCGAGGACCTTAGCCACTAAGCCACGCTGCCGAGCCCCGCCACATCCCATTTCATTCCTGCTAAGGTTTACCCTGGGAGGCAGCACATGACAGCTCAAGTACTTAGATCCTTTACTATCCACATGGGAGACCTGGATTAAGTTCCTGGCTCCTGGCTTTGGTCTGGCCCAGCCCTGGCTGCTGCTGCAGGCAGTTGGAGAGTGAGCCAGTAGATGGGAGAGCTTGGTCTCTTTCTGTCTCCCTTGCCTTTCAGATAAATTAAATCAATGTACAAGGAGAAACTAGATAGGACCCACCGCTCAGGGCATGTCGTGCAAGTTACAGATTTTCCGTCTGCTGGTTCACTTCCCAGATGGCCGCAGTGCCAGAGCTGCGCCAGGCTAAAGCCAGCAACCAGGAGTCTCCTCCGGGTCTCCCATGTGGATGCAGGATCCCAAGGCTTTGGGCCATCCTTTGCTGCTTTTCCAGGCCATTAGAAGCAAGCTGGATGAGAAGTGGAGCAACAAACTGACACCCACATAGGATGCTTGGTACTGCAAATGGCGGCTCAGCTTCCTACACCCTGGCGACAGCCCCTGCTCCCGTCTTCAAGCTCCCGTTGAGTTGCTGAAGCCTCCACCTACCTCCCACCACCTCAGGGTGGCAAAATCAACCTGGAGTAGCAACGGGTCCATCTCCCCCAAGCCTGGGCCATTTGTCCATTGATATTCTTGCCTAGGGATCTGCCATGCTGACCTGTCACGTCAACCCAGAGACCTCAGGGTCCATGTGTGTCAGATCTCAAGGGGAGACCTTCCTTCTGCCTAGCTTTCAGCGGTGGAAAAAGCAGACAAGACACCCCAAGAGCTCCCCACACACAGGGCACCAAGAAGCCAGGGCCGAGGGACCAAGCCCTGGCAGCAGCTGGATTCTCCCATGCTGCCCCAGGCAGAAATGTGGCAAACAGCATGGGACACTGCACTGCCAGGCCTGGGGACATGCTCAGTACCCACAAGCTATATCCTGTCTCTCTGATAAGGTTGTCCCCTGACACTGGGGTGTCCTGGGCCTCCCCCATGAGCCATGCAGGAGGGAAGGCCCTGGATAGGGAGTCCCAGCCTTGCATGGTCCCCACTGCCTGCCTGCCTGCCCACCCTCCCCTTCCCCCAGGCCTTGGGCTTAACCACAGCTGCCCCTCAGCCCAAGGGTGCTCCAGGCTGGAGGGAGCACAGGGCCAAGGCTTCATTAGAGCTAATGAGGGCTCAGTTCTGCAGATGCCTGTGCAAGATACAGGGCGAGCCCAAGTCACCAGCAGCCCCCATTCCAGCTCCGGTCACCAGCACCTTCCAGCCCCAACCCAACCCCTATCTGGGGGAAACAGAAGACTCCAATTTTCCCCCATGCTCAGGGCATGCTGGGATGCCAAGGCCAGATCAGCAGGGGCAGGACCCTCTCTGCCGAAGGCTCCCCATCCAGACTCCTGAGGTCCCCCTGCACACTGCCCACCTCCCCATCTTCACACCCACTGCCTTCTAAGGAGCCTTTGCATTTTCCAAGCAATCCAATGGAAAAGGAAGAAGGTGGTGATGGAGCCCTGGGTCAGACAGAACCCCAACTGGAGACCAAGAGATGGGGGGAACACCCCCCCATGGTGAGCCCCTTGGCGCCAAGACCCCTTGTCCACACTAGCAGCTGCCATTCCCAGGACCCACCCACCACCTGCCGCCTGCTGGGGGTGTTTCCACTCCTGACCCCTACCCCCCAAAGCCCTGGTCTGTGGGTTCCCGTCATCCCTGGGCCCTGCCCCGGCTGGCTCCTCCTAGGGGCTGGGCTTGAACATTGAAAGGGTCACTTCAAAGTGGACTTGCCTGTGAGCGCCCAGCTAGGCCCAGGGCGGGCTCCTCGGCCAGATTCCCGCAGCTGGGGACAAAGGCACCACTGTTCTCCGACCCCTGGACGCCCCTAAACGCACTGGCATAAGAAGTCTTTCTTTCCCCAGTTCCACTCTGGCCAGGCTGGGCTCCCTGCCATGGGGAGCAGCCCCGGCCCCTCCCCAAGAGAAACCGCAGAGTGGTGCTGGGGAATGGAGGGTCTCATTTTCCACCCAACACCTCTTCAGCTCCCCAATCCTCTGGGAACCCCAGATGATGAGGCAGCCTCGAGGACAGCTTTAGGTTCCTCTCTGCCACCAAGTCTTTCCCAGTCTGCCAGGGCCCCCAGCACACGAACACACATCCATCCTTGCATGTCCCACGCAGCCCTCAGGAACCATGGCAGCAACCTCCAGGTATTCCCAGGAGGCCGAGGTCTTGCCTCCTCTGCCCAGCTCCTCTGACTACAGTCACAAAATGCAACCCCAACCAGCCCCTCGCCCAGGGCCTCACTTCCCCTCACTGTCCTGCCTGGGTTGGGCCAGCTCCGGTGTCAGGGGGCTCATTCCCTGGCCCCCTCCCCAAGGGCTGGCTCATTTCCTCTTTGGGCAACTCCTACTTTGGGGCCCCAAAGTCTTCCTTTTTCTCCCCAGCGCTTGGTGTCTGCTTGGCAACAGCTGTGCTCCCCAAATGCCACTTGCCTCACCTGTGCCACCACTCTTGTGGCCCAGCCAGCCCTGTGCCTCACATAGTCACCGTCAAGGCTGGCCTGTTTGTATGAGAAGGTGGATCAGCTCCCCAGCAGCCTGTACCAGCAGGCCCAGCAGCATGGCCTGGGGGACAGCAGCTGATTGATGATAATTCACACCAACACAAGAGGGAGTGGCAGGGTCAGAGGGCAAGAGGCCACCTGCCCAGGTGCACCAGGGCTTGAGGAGGCTGGAGGAGCTGCCCTGTACCCTGGACCACAGTTCAGGACCAGAGCTGGATAGACACCAGATCCTTTCTCGCAGGAGACAGAAAATGGATCATTTTGACAGGCTCTGCCTCAAATCAATCCCCATCCATCTTCCAAGATGAGAAGTGTTGGGGTCCGTGCAGTGGATGTGGGGGACATGAAGGTGTGAAGAGCATTGTTCCATTGCAGGCAGGGCCACAAGGAACTTCCCGCTGCATGGCAGGGCCCTGCGGATGTCTCTACAACCACCTGAACGCAGCTCCACCTCCCTTTGCATGGACACCGGACCACCCTGCGTAAGAATTCTAATCTATTCAGGCATTGTTTGCTGCTGTGGAGTTGGCTTTTTACTAGCAATGTGAGCTTGGAGGTTAATGTCAATTATAACATCTTGCAAAAGGGCTTTTTATTATTCATGCTGTCTTGGCTGTCCACACTGACCTTAGCTAATGAAGGGACCTGTATTTAGGGTTTCATTCTTTCCTCGGATCTTTAGGTTCTCCTTTTTCTTTTTTTTTTAAGATTTATTCATTTTATTGGAAAAGAAGATGTACAGAAAGGAGGCAAGACAGAGAGGAAGATCTTCCGTCCGATGGTTCACTCCCCAAGTGACCACAATGGCTGGTGTTGCGCCAATCCAAAGCTGGGAACTAGGAGCTCTTCTAGGTCTCCCAGGTGGGTGCAGGGTCCCAAGGCCTTGGGCCATCCTTGACTGCTTTCCCAGGCCACAAGCAGGGAGCTGGATGGGAAGTGGAGCTGCCGGGATTAGAACCGGTGCCCATATGCGTTCCCGGTGCCCATATGGGTTCCTGGTGCCTTCAAGGCAAGGACTTTAACCATTATGCTATTGCGCCAGGCCCTGGATTCTCCTTTTCTTTGTGATAGAAGCTTGAGTTGTAGAGTAAGAATTGTTTTAGGAACTTCTATTGAGTTTTTAGGTGAAACAAATGGCAGAATTATTCTTAGATACACCCACTTGATCACGACGTCAAAAGTCTATGGCAGAGCTTGTGAGGGTTTCTGTACAAATACAGGGAACAGCTTTCTTGCATTTGTCCATTATCATCATGAAATCGTAGTGGTCCGTTTCTTTTCTACGCCTAACCCACGTACCCTTCTCGAGCTCCGAACTCGGCTGGAGCTGGACTCCAGCAGAGGTCAGTCAGGGCCAGGACTGTGGTCACAGAGCACTCCATCCCACAGCGTAGTGGCAGCTACAGTCCCAGTTACTGTCTCCAATCCCGCTGCCTGGGGAAGCATCTGGGAAGCATGTGAAGACGGCCCAGGTACTGAATTCTCTGTCACAGTGCATTTGGCAGACCTGGAGGGAGTCCCTGGCTCCTGGCTTTGGCCTGGCCCAGCCCTGGCTGTTGTGGCCAGCTGAGGAATGAACCGGTCATTGGAAGAGCTCCGTGTGTGTGTATGTGTGTGTGTGTGTGCGTGTGTGTGTGTGTGTACATGCGCATATGTAACTTGGTCTTTCAAAGAAATAAAGAAATCTTTGAAAAAGAGAGCAAAGGACAAAACTTTCCACTCCAAGGTGATTGACTGAGCAGACACTGCAGAGAGGAAGAGGGAGTAAACTCCTTTAACCCAACCATGAGCGACCATTGCTCAGGTCCAGCTCCAGGGGAGGAGACAAGAAAGCTACCAGGAAACCAGGAGAGCCCAAAGTGCTTGAGCCAAGTCTTGGAGGGAGGGCAGGGGTGCCAGGACCAAGCAAAGAGTTCCATGTCTTGCCCAGATCCCATGCCCACCACCTCCCAACAGCCATAAGTGCAGGCTCCTGTGGATTCACCCTACAGAAGCCCATCGTTGTGACTTCGGTCGGTCAGTCAACAAACATTCTGAATCCTGGCCATGCGCCAGGCCTGGTAAATACCAAGGCCAACGTGACCAGACCAAGACTGCTAGGCACGAAGTTAAGAGTGTGGGCCACGCTGCTCTGCGTGACTGCAGGAAGCAGGGGGATTCTCCTTGAGCCCATTTGATCTGTCAGACAGAACAAGAAAAGACTCCGGCAACAGTAAGTGCTTGGGAAGTTGTGGCTATTAGCAGCTTTCTCACTGTGGAACAACAACTCTAGTCCTTCACGCAGACTGGCCACCACAGTGCCAGGGACAGAGCCAGGCACTGGGCACCCCAGGCGGTGGAGCAGGGGGAGGGCCATTCCCTGGCTTGTACTTGGCAAACATTTATGGTGAACCGTTTGGTGCCAGGCACCGTGCTGGCCACTAGGGACACGGCAATGAACGGGATGCATTGTTCATCCTCCCTGCTCCTCCCCACCACGAGCGGGCCGCCGAGGACCAGGCTACAGTGAGAAACGATGATCCCCACCCTCTCTGGCATCAGGTCCTGCAGTGCAGCATGGGTCTCTCTGCACCCCACCTCATGGGGGCTCGCAACTCCCCACTAATTCCTGGCCAACGTCATCACAGCCTCGTGTCTGCTGAGGCAGTGATGGAGAGTATGGATATGTGGGACGGCCTGGCACGGCCTGCCCTGCTGACAGCTGGCACAGTCCCAGGCACAGGGGCCCTGGCTCTAAAGGACCGCTTGGAGGGAGCGCATGCGTCAGGGTGGGGGTGGCAGGGAAAGGCAGCACCAACCCTCCCAGGCCCTATTCACACATGGCTCTCTCGGTGAGGGTGACAGAGCAGGGTGATTCAAGCCGGGCTTTGTCCAAATCCCTGACCAAGCCAATCCCTCACCTAGAACCCCTGCGGCCACACAGCAGGGCTGTGCCCCCTCCGATAGCAAGACCTGGGGCGCTGTGGGCAGGTGTAGACACAGGCAGCAGGGAGCTGGACAAGTGGGTGCGCTCTCACCAACAAGAGGCTTCACCCCTGTCCCAGCAGAAAGATAAGCAACTAAACTTCAAGCCAGCAAGAGAGTCACCCCGATCTTGGTTGGGAGGTAACAGTGGGGCACAGCAGGGCCTCAGCAGCTCACAGATGGGGCGTGAGTGGGATTTGAACCAGGGCCTGGGCTCTTCCACTGGCCCGGTTGGTTCCTAGCTTGTGCCTCAGTGTCTCAGTGGTAAATGGGGAGAATGCTGCTTAGCCCGTGGTGGTTCTGTGGAGTAGACATCAGCTAACTGACATAAATCCCGGCTTAGGTTATTTGCCATCTCCATCTTAGCTATCAGCTATGCAATATTTTTCTTAAGATTTACTTATTTATTTATAAAGCAGAGTGACGGGGAGAGAAGGAGAGAGAGCAAGCTTCCAGTTTACTCCCAAATGGCCACAATACCCAAGGCTTGGGCCAAGCAGAAGTCCTGCGCTCCACAGGGTCTCCCCACATGGGCAGCAGGGTTCTAAGCACTTGGACCATCTTCTGCTGCCTTCCCTGACACATTGTCAGGGAGCTGGGGCAAGAGCGGAGCAGATGGGACTTGTACCAGCTCTTGGTACAGCTGAGAACCCAGTGTCACCAGCAGCTTGACCCACTGTGCCCCAACTCCGGTTCCTATCAACCCCATCATTAAGCCACACCCCTCCCCTACTTCTCCAGACTCCAAAAAAAAAGTATACTCATTTGCACATCTGCATGCCCTAGGGCTCTCCCTGGATTTCTGGCCTGGACCCCACCTTCACGGGCACTCCTGACTCCACTACATGGAGCATGGAGCAAGGGTGCTGCCAGCCACTTGTGACGCTGCGGCTCCCAAGCCTCACCCTGGAAGTCCTCTCCCACATATGACCACAGTGCCTCATTCCGTGACTTCTTTGCTCTTGGCCTTACACATCAAGCAGTCCTCCTGGAAGCCCTGTGATGCAAGATGAGGCAAGCTGTCGCCCACTCCCACACCATCCTGCTCCCCAACCAGCCCCAGATACCCTCCCCAACTATAACCAAAGTACTGACCCCTTCCTGATCAGTGTAAGGTGGGGGACATGAGGAGAGGACCCCAACCTGCCCCCATCCAGGCTGCCCACACACAGGGCTGTTCCCCACGTCCACTCCTGCTGCCAGGAAGAAAACTTAGGCCTGCCTGTCACCCATGAGGTCACAAAGCCACCTTTCTAACAGTCCTTCCTCCTCACACTTCCTTTTGTGCCTTGACACCAATTGGGGGGAGCCAGGTTCCACCCAGGCCGTGCTCAGGGCCCTGTCTGTAAAATGGGCCCAGACACCTGCCTGATGTGCCCTCGTGGGCCATGAGCTCCAGCTTCCAGCACTGAACACTATTCCTTGCTCCCAGGGCAAGGGCAGGACTTCCTGGGCGAGACGACAGAGTTCCCAGCCACCTCGGGGCCGCCAACCCGGCCCCTCCGTGGGCGAGAGGGAGCCACAGGCAGCTGGGCCAGGGGGGCCTTGGGACTGTGTTTGGAGGCCAAATGATGGGTTATGTAATAGAGATTCAAATCGCATGCTGATGAGAGCTGGTCACTTTGGAGAATGGGGCAGTTGCCCTGGCAGAGGGGATGGGGGTGGGGAGGGAAAGTATGTGGGATCAAAAGTCACCCACCCCCAGCTGGACCACTGGGTGGGGGTGAAGATGGTGAGAAAGAGATTCAGTCTTCATGCTTGATGGGGGCAGAGGCCAGGGACTGGGGCTTAATGACCTCCACCCCCACCCCCTGTCTGTCCTGAATTTCAAGTTCATAATTAGGAAACACACTTGGCCTGGAGGGAGGGGGCAGAGATGCCGAAGGAGGGAGAATGAGCACATGTGGCCCCCGGAAACAGCAGGTTCGGAAAGTCTGCGAAGCACAGGATCCCAGCTGGCGCCTGGAGGGACGGCAGGGTCTCTGCGAATTCAGCCAGGAGAGGAAGAGGCCGCCAGGGTAGTGACCTTGACCCAGACTGGACCCCAGGGGACGTCTTTCCCAAACTCTGGAAGTGTGAAAGCCATTGGTAGTCCCAGGTGGTGTCCACCCCTTCAACTTGGGATGCGGGCTGTGTGAGTCCCCAGGCCTGGGCCCGCATGTCGCCTCAGAGGCTGCTGGCCCTTAAGGGGGTGGGGGCCAGGAGGCCCTCCCTAGCCTCAGCAGCTGCCAGATGAAAGAACCCAAGCACAGCAGCCCAGCGCTGAGTAATGCCCCTGGCACCCCGCGCCCAGACCCACCCACAGCCAGCCGGAGGCGGCCCTGGAGCACAGCCACGCCTGCACGGCCGGGGGTTCCAGGCCTGGGTCTCTTTCCCCCTGGGCCTAGGGGTGATGGGACCTGGCCAGAGACCGCACGCTCCAACCCGGCCGGGGGAGGACTCAGCGTAGGAAGGGGGCGTCCCCGAGGCCACCCTGACCCTGACCGAGTATGTCCAGCTCCGGGAGCCCCTTCCCCCACCGCGCTCCCTCCAGCTGTGCCGGGGCCTCGCCAACGGAAAACGAAAACTCGGGCAGAGGAAACGGCGGCAGTTGCCCCGCCTGAATATCCCGGACAAAAGGCGCGGGCCTCCGCCCCCGCTGCGAGGCCACCGGGGGGCCTGGCACGGCCACCCTGCGCGGGAACCCCCCCCAGCCCGGGCAGCCCCCGAACCCGTCCCGGTACCCTGCAACCCTCCCTGTTAACTGCTTCACCCCCACCCACATCCCGTCCTGTCCACGGCAACTTTCGCCCGGGTCCCGGCCAACGACCAGCCCAAGTCTCTCACGGCGGTGCCCGCGGTGCCCGCATCGTGCGCCCCAGGCCGTGCCCGTCGAGTGAGGCGCAGCGACCCCGGCCCGGCCTCCCGCTCCCCCAAAGCCCCGGGCTCCGCCCCCTCCCCGGCCCAGGGCCCTCACCTGAGGGGGCCGGGGCTCCGGGCGGGGCGGGATCCCGACCAGGCAGAAGGCGACTCCATTCATCGGGTAGCAGCAGCGGCTCTCTGCGACCGGGCACGGATGGGGGCGCCGTCAGGGACCCGGAGGGGGCGGGAGGGGGCGGGGTCCGCCCTGAGCCCCGCCCTCACCCCACGTTCCCACCCACCACACTCCACCACAGCGCTTCCGACGGGGCGCACCGCCGGCTTCTCCAGAGGGCCCAAGACTGGGGCAGGTTTGCGCTGACAGCGGAGCCAGAGGTCAGACCATAGCATGGGCGGGGGGACTCGGGGAGGCGCTCATGGCGACCTCCAGGAGAGATCTGGGAAGGACACAAAAGGCCACTGAGCCTCGAAAGAGCCCAGGGAGTGGGAGGGCAGGTGAGAAGAAGGGAGAAGGAAGCAAGGAGAATGACTGGGCTACGCTGGTTGCAGAGACCCTGAGAGCGTGCAGAGGGACAGAGCGGGAAAGCCAGAGCCACGATGCGACAACACAGGGTGGAGGAGAGGAAACTGCCTGGACAGAGACATAAGGGCAGGTGGACGCACACCACCCTGGGAGTGCCCACCCTGGTGAGCAATCTCCACCAACGGGGGGGGGTGGGTATCCAGGCTGAAAGAGAGCCTGCTGTCAGGGCCCTCTGCCCACAAGCCCCGCGCTGCAGGGCTGGCATTAGCCAGGGCACATGCTTCCCACAGCAGCCCTCCTGAGTGGGGATCTAAGAGGCCTGGAGCCTGAGCCAGCATCCAGAGGGACCCCTCCAGCCCATGGCCTCACAGCCCAAGAGGAGAGAATCCTGTGGCTGGGAAACTCTGTTATCCTATACTCATTAGTCCTATTTGTTCTTTCGTTTATTAAAAATTTTATTTGAGAGGGGCTGGTGTTGTGGCATAGTAGTACACATAGCAGTGTAACCCTAACCCTAACCTACATCACCAACATCTCCTATAGGGACCAGTTCCAGTCCTGTCCACTCCATTTCCAATCCAGCTCCCTGTTAATGTGCCAGGGAGAGCTGCGAAGGATGGCCCAGGTGCTTGTTCACTGCAATCACATGGGAGACCTGGAAGGAACTGCTGGCTTTGGCCTGACCCAGCCCTGGCTGTTATAGCCATCTGGGGAGTGAACCAGTGGATAGAAGATTTTTTTTTCTCTCTCTTTCCCTTTCTCCCTCTCCAATCTGTAACTTTAAAATAAATAAATAGATTATTTTAAAATGTTATTTTATTTGAAAGACACAGATTGAGAGAAAGTTTCCATCAGTGGCTCCCTCCCCCAAAGCCTGCAACAGCCAGGGCTGGGCCAAACTGAAGCCAGGAGTTGGGAACCCAGCCTGGGTGTCTCACACCAGTGGCAGGAACCCAGTTTCTTGAGTCACTGCCATTGCATTGGCAGGAGAGCAAGTCAGGAGCTGGGCTGGCACCATGCATTCCATGTGCGACATGGGCATAGGAACTGCTGGACTCAACACTGCTCCCTCACGGTTTCAATTTCTATTGGAAAGGGAGGTCATATTTTTTTAAGATATATATTTTTTTAAAGATTTATTTTATTTTTATTACAAAGTCAGATATACTGAGAGGAGGAGAGATAGAGAGGAAGTGGAGCTGCCGGGATTAGAACCAGCGGCCATATGGGATCAAGGAGAGGACCTTAGCCACTAGGCCACGCTGCCAAGCCCAAGATATATTTATTTTTATTGGAAAGTCACATTTACAGAGAGAAGAGGCAGAAAGATAATCCATCCATTGGTTCATTCCCCAAGTGACTGTAACAGCCACAGCTGTGCTGATCTAAAGCCAGGAGCCAGGAACCTACTCCAGATCTCCCATGCAGGTGCAGGGTCCTAAGGCTTTGGGTCACCTTCCACTGCTTTCCCAGGCCACAAACAGGGAGCTACATGGGAAGTGGGGCAGCTGGGACACGAACCAGAACCCATATGGGATTCTGACATGTGCAAAGCAAGGAGTTTAGCCATTAGGCTACTGTGCCAGGCCCAGGTAGACTCAATTTACACAAAAGGAAAGACAGTAAAAAAATCTTCCATCAATCTCCCCCAAGTGGCCACAACAGCTGGAGCCGAACTGATCTGAAGCCGGACATCAACTGGCACCCAGAGGGGGTACTAGAGCCTGCAAGGTGAGGATTTAGCCATTGAGTCATCGTTCCGGGCACTCCTTCACTTCCTAAATGTCTTTCTCATGCCTCCTTGGAGTTTGCCAGATTCTCTTGTATTCTTTTTCCTAGATCATGAAGGAAAAAAATCAGGACCCAGAGGAGGAAGTGAGCAGGCTAGTGCTGCCTGCTGAAGTCACCCAGCTCTGGGCCTTCCTGGCTTCATCAATCCCCAGGCTCCTACCCCCTTACCTGGATCCCAGGCAGGAATTTAGACCCTTGAAGGGGCCCAGATCCCAGTTAGGCCTTGCCTACTCTTGTGAACCCAAGGAAGGAGACCTGGCTGGCCGGTATTAAAGTCAGATGCTGAGGGTCTGTGTGATGGCGCAACAAGCTAATCCTCCACTTGCAATCGTCAGCATTCCAAATAGGTGCTGGTTCAAGTCCCAGCTGCTCCACTTCCCATCCAGCTCCCTGGAAGCTCCTGGTTCCTGGCTTTGGTTGACTCAGCTGCAGCCATTGTAGCCATTTGGGGAGTGAACCAACAGATGGAAGATCTTTCTCCGTCTCTCCTTCTCTCTGTCAATGTGCCTTTCTAGTAAAATAAAATCAGATGCTTCATTTCATTTATTTATAACACACACACACACCCACACACACACTGCAATAGAGCCTCTTTTACAATGCTGGTGGAACACTGATGACTTCTCGCCCTTCCCCACCCATCTTCCCTCAGGGTCAAGTGTAGCTAGAATGACCCATGCTTATGGACAGTCCTTCCTGCTACCCAGCTGGTCTCCAGCATCCACGTGGGTCTTCCCGCTTTCACCAGGTCCCTGCCCCTGCCTTTCTGTCTGTCCCATTGCTCCAGGAGCCCAGAGCTTGTGGTCAGAACAAGCTCAGGGGCAGCGCCAGAGCCAAGGGTGGCCTCCGGAAGAAGGACACACACACCAGGCACTGAATCAACTGGGCAGGGGTGGAGGGTGCCGGCCATGGAGCTGCTGCCGCTGGCTCACTTTTTCCAGAGTCTGATGCCCTCAGACTCTGCAGGAGGTGCTGAGAGGAAATGAGCTCACACTGACCGGCAGCAGCGAATTCCTCCCTCCACAATGCACCCCGTGCGCCACCCCCACCCACTCCCACTTCCCAGAAAGTACGCGCTCCCCACCCTGAGGCCCTTCCCACTTCTTCCTGCACCTTGACCGGCAACCCCTTCCAGTGTGCCTGGCCCGCCCCATCCATGCCTCCTGTCCTTCGACCCCCTCCCACTGATTTGCCCTTTCCCAAACCACTGACTCTACCTAGGCACTCTGCCATAGGGGTTCAGGGGAATAGAGTCCCACGTGAGAACTCAGCCTCTAGCCCACTTCACCTTCCTTCCACTGATGTTTTGGGGCAGCAGGGAGGCAAGAGAGTAGTCCTAACAGGTGAAGGGCAGAATGTAGAAACAGGCAAGGCTGCCCATGAGAACCCAAGGATAAGGGCTAGTTTCTCCCCTTGCCCCTCTCCAGCCTCCCCTAGTGACCACTCTATAGTGTGATCTGGAAGGAGAGCAGCAGAGGAGGAGGGAGCCTCCCAACAGAATGCCCCTAGGGCTGGCCAGGGCTGTGGGCAATAAGGAGTGGGTAGAAGGCACTCAGGAGCAGGGCCAGCCCAGACGCAGGGGGAGGTGGGAGGGTGTGCAGGACATGCAGGCTCTGGCAGGCTGTGCAGGCAGGAAGCGTGGAGGGATGAGGAAGGAAATACTGGCGCGGATGTGGCTTGCCTGGATGCTTCAGTCCCAGCCTGGCTCATCAGGCAGGGAGCTCAAGTGCAGATTAGCATGAATGCCCACTGCCCTTGCCCCACAACAGGGAAGAACAGGAGAGCAGCAAGGGGCTGCAGGAGGTTCTGGGGCAAGGGGACTCCCTGGGTAACCTTTAGCAAAGATTCCCGGAACAACCTACTTGTCATAGGAGGTAGGATGTAGAAAAGAATCTAGAAAAAAATCCAAGACTTGGATTCCGGTAGACCAGTTGTCCAGGGTGTTGACACGCAACAACAGAAAGCAAGCTAAGCTGATTGTGTGTGTGATTCCAGCTAAGCCTTAGAGGCCTCGTGCCCCAGCTATTAGAACTCTGAGCTGAGGAATCAAGAAACTAAGAACTCAAGTGGCTTAGCTAGGGCCACCCTGGACTTGGACTTGAACTAGGTGCCTCAGCTTTGGTCCACACACCTGCCCCGAAAGCTGATGGGGCAGGGATAACCCCCCACAGCCACTGTCCCTCTCCACAGAGAGGTATCAGCCAGAGGCAGGGCTGTGGAAACCTGCTGGCCCCGGGGGCAGGGCTGTACCAGTACCAGGAGAGAGAAGAGTGAGCGGGGACCATATGGCACAACCTGCTGGGTGAGGCAGTAGAAGACATCCAGATGGGAGCACTGGGGAAGTCCAGGGGGCCCCAGAGATACACAGGATTAGGACAAGGTCTGGCCCAGGAGCCAAATGAGTGCTATGTTGTCATGGTGGTCCCTGGGCTCATCATGTTCCATCTTGTCCCCCTGTCTTCCATTGCTGCCAGGTGTACTCTCTGGGCCTCTCCTTCTGTGAAAGCCACCTTCTGCACCTGTCTCACAGTTGAGACCCAGTTGGGATGCATAGGACTCTGGGAGCTGAGAGGAAAAAGCAGCAACACAGCTGCCCAGCTCTCAGGACCAGGCCATGTCCTATCACCCATCTGCAGCCAGCTAGGGGCACCTGACGCACCTGAACTGGCCCACAGGGCACTCGCACAAGCCCACTGGAAACATCTCCTGACTGTACAACAGCTTGGGGCTAGTTCTGAGCGCCTGTGGAGAGAAGGCATCACATGTTGCTGGGCACACCAGCCCCGTTTCCTGCTGTGATTGTGGGGCTGTGCTCATGGCCCCTGCCCAGTGCTACTAGACAGGTACAAAAGACCCAAATTCAAAAAAATGCAGTTTCTACTGAAACCATCACACCACTGCAAGGAAGGGAATTGTTAAGTCCAAGGAGCTGACGTCGTGCTTAAGCCACTGCTTGTATCACCAGTATCCCAAGTGGGAGTTCAAGTCCTGGCTGCTCCAGTTTCAATCCAGCTGCCTGAAGAAGGCAGCCAATAGATGATGGACCAAGCGCTTGGGCCCTGCCTTCCATCTCGGAGGCCCAAGCGGTTTCCAAGTGGTTAGCTTAGCCCAGAATTGGCTATTGCAGCCATTTGGAAAGTGAACCAGAGAATGAAAGACCTCTCTGCTTTTTCAAATCAAGTTGAACTATCATAAGTTGGGAACCATCTGTAGTGTATGTAAAGTTATAGAGCCCTGGTGCCAGAAACCCAGCCCCAGCCCAGGCCCTTCCACCAAAGGGGAAAGAGCACCCCCTGGTGGACATAGAGAGGAGGCAGTCAGGGCAGAGGAGCTGCTGCAGCCCCGACTTTGTGTCCCAAGGTCCCCCTCTTTTCCCCAAAGGCAGCATCATCCTCCCCAGTTTGCATCTCCAAAGCAGGGAGAGCCCAGCTCCATGAAGTCAAAAAATACTGAGCGCCTGCTATGGGCAAACTGCTACGTGGGATGGGGAATGAGTGGAACCGTTCTGAGAACTGGGTGATGTGTCTGCCCACCAGGAACTCTCATGAATGAAATCAGCAGGGCTGGGCAAGCACGTGCCAGCTACCAGAGAAGGAATACCTGCAGGGAAGTAACCTAAAGACCCCGGAAAAGCTTCCCGACAGCTGGAGTGCTCAGCCCTGCAACTTGTGAGCAGCTGACTGAGAAGGGCGGGAGGGGCTGCAGCCAAGCCCCGCCCCCCACCCAGGTACTGGGTCCATGCAGGAGGCAGAAGAGAGGGCCCCTGACTGCTGTGATCTGGCTCGGGTCTCTACCCTGCAGTCTCCCACTCCCACCACGAGATATCGAGTTCTGGCAGCCCTAATGGCACGGACTGAACATGCATGAGGCTGAAGGCTGACTTAGGAGGACCAAGACATCCCCCAGCAAGGGCTGGGGAGACAGAGTCAGAGGGGAGGTTAATCTCTTTACGCACATTATTTCCTGTAATCCCCACAACAATACCCAACACCACAGGAGCTGGGAGGATATTATTAGCCCCTCTATGTAAATGAGGAAACAGTCTCAGAGAGAGTAACTCATCCAAGATCTCTCGGCCACATTCAGCCCTCAATCCCGTATCTGGCGCGCTCTCTGGAGGCAACACCATCACTGCCGGTGGGGTTGCGGGGGAAGGTCACATCAGGCCAGCTGGTCTCTCCTAGCACTAAGGATGCTACATTCTGCAGTAGTTCTACGAGGACCACCACTGCTCCCTCTAGCCAGGCTCCCTCCCCCAACGTTCCAGCACACAGCAGGGCCTCCACACCGTCCTTCTGGTGGGTAGAGGAAAGGAGGGGCAAGCAAGGGAAGGGCTGAGGGGGAGTTGAGGGGGAGGAGGCTCCCCTCCCCCTCCCCCCTGGAGGCCTGGAAATCCCCAGCAGCTGCTGTCCTTGCTTTGTTTGGCCAAGAGCCATCTCCTGGGCAGAAGGTGGGAGTCAGACTGGGAGAAAGGAGGGCAGGGGCTTGAGGCCTTGGGTCAGCCTCCTGCCCCACCACCTCCCTGCCCTCCCCAGCCCACAGCTCAGCCTTCCCCAGCCCGCAGCTGCGGTCCCGTGAAATTCCAGGCCTGCTTCCCTTCGAAGAAGCCCCACATGCCAAAATCCACACATACCAAACACACACGTCGGGGCGGGCCTTGTGCTATAAATGGATTCTTTGCTTGACAAGAGAGAGCCTGGCACATGGGAAGCTGAAAATAGGACCTTTCCCTGGTCCCATGAACAGAAGCTCTGATTTCAGACATACCCACTATCCCAACAACACCACCATACACATCATACTTCCGGCACATCCAGAAAGCCAGGGAGGGTCCAGGAGGTTGCAGGGCTCTAACCACACCCAGGCCACTCCACAACTGTGGGCCCCACGGTGTGGGGTATGGTGGAGCAAAGGTTTCCTCGGACATCTGGAAGGGCTCTGGCGAGTCACCGTTCAGCAGAGTTGGCAGAGTTGTCCTGGGCAAGCCCAGGGACCTTGAGGGAGCCAGTGAAGGACCTTCAACATTGTCTCCTCCCATGAGAAGGAACCCAGAGCAGCCTGGTCTGACCTCTGGGGAGGGGGAAGCAACCGAGCCCCCAGGACAGGTGCAGAAGCCATGGGTGGGTGGACAGGCTCCCAGGAGGTGCAACCCAGCCAGGGAGGTGGCCAGGATTTGCCAGATAGCAAGAGCAAGCACTGGTGGTCCCAGCTTTGTACCTTTTCCAAAAAAAATGAAGATGAAATGACCGCCACTTCTAATGCATGGCTCTACAGTGAGCAACTCCTCGGCATTCTGGACTTGCCCTGGCTTTTTGTATGCTCAGGTTAGCAATGACAAGAGCAGCTAATGGGCCACACACGGAGTCCCCTTCCCCCACCAGAGCTCCCGGGAGCTGCCACTGGCCCTTTCACTTAATGACCAAGATGCCAAACAGGCCTAGAGACCAGCTCCACCCACAAGCTCACCAAACCTCATGCCCAGCCCAGGAAGCCGCCAGAGCCACTCTCCCAGCTCTGCCAGCCCCTCTCCCAGCTCCATGCACAAGGATGACCTCATATCGACTTCTCCCTACCCCACCCCTGGCGGCTCTCAGCACCCACCACCCACCACAGGTAATGCAGGAGCTGTTCTGTCCCAGCACAGGGGTCCCGGGGTGTCAGTCCCTTGGTCCAGCTGAAGCAGAGCCTGGGGCAGGGACAGGAGGGAGTGTGCACCTGCTCATCACTTAAGACCCACCCAGTAAGAGAAAAGCCCACCTCCCACTCCAGGCCCCGCCTCCCTCCTGGAAACCTCACCCCAAGAGGGAAGTGGGAGCCAGTTCGGTCACCCCAAGAGCCCCAAGGGCAGCCTGCTTGGTGCTACTGCCCCTCTCAGAGTAGGGGGTAGCAAGTCTGGTTGGAGTTCCTGGGCCCACTGACAGGGACCGGCCCACCTGTCCGGGATTGGATGAGTTCCTTTGCAAGGGGTGAAAGCTCTGACGGTGGTGGGTGGAGGCTGCACCCTTGCCCACCCTGGACGTGTCCTTAGAGCACCTGGGTGAAGAAGGGCAGCCCACCCCTCCTGCCCCCATGACTGGGGCTGCAGTGCCACATGTGGGATGCACAGGAAGGGAGTCTCCCAGCCCACCCCATTTTTCGCTGCCGTGAAATGGTGGCAGCAACTGTCACCAGGAGAGAAGAGAGCCCCCAGCTGGAGGAAGCCCGTGGAGGTGTGTGGGGGTGGGGGGCATTGCTTGTGAGATCCCACCGGGGAGGGGGGCTGCTGAGCATGGCTGGAGACCTTTAGCTCTTCATTCTGCTGAGGCCTAGGCTGAGAAAGCAGGGCTGAGACCCTACCCATTGAGGTGGGTGGGGGCTTCTACACCTGGGCGCCCTTCTTCTGGGGAAGTGGTGGGGAGGGGTGGCTTGTACACCTTCCTGTCTAGATGCCAGCGATGGGGCACGCCCGAAGGTGTGTGTGCCCGGCGCATGAACATCAGCTGTGGGTCACATTAGCCCCGCCCGCCCCCCAGAGCCCTGGCTTCTCCAGATCCAGAGCTCCGACACTCCTCCCGCCGTGGCGACCACCCCCACCCCCAGTCCTAAATGCCCCCAGCCTTCCTGGGCTCTCCGAGGAACACCCACGCCCGGCGCCCACTGACCTGCTCCATGCTGCGCCCCGCTATGCCGTCCTCGCCGCGCCAACCCCGGGGCGCGCAGGGGGCGGCGGCCCCTCCATGTGCCCAGTCGGGGCAGCTGCACCGGGAGCTGCCGCTGAGCGCCGCCCGGAGTCGCCGCCGGCCCCGCCCCGCCGCCGACTCCGCCCCCCGCCCCCCCCCCCCCCGCCCGCGTATTCCCCTCCCGGCCTGGCTGGTGTGGGCACCGCGCACTGGAGATCACGGCACCCACTCTCGCCTTGGCGCAGCCACACGTCTGCACACGCACGGTAATCACACCACTCTCAGTCTCACACACGCACAATGCATAGTGCACGCACGACGACCCCACATCCCCGGGCCCAGCCCTGCTCCGCCCCATACTCTGCCTGGCCTGGAGGACACGGTTAGTGGAGGGACGACCCGCTCCAAAGCAAACCACCTCCTCCTTCCAGAGGGTTTTCAGGGCCAGAAGGGCCCCATCCCTATTTTTCAGGGGTGGGGTGGGGGGCTTGTTCAAGGTCATTCTGCAGCATAGTGATAGAGTTGAGCCCATGGCCCTCGCCAACTGTTTCCTAAGGCTCAGAACCCCTGTGGAGGCCCTGAGAACAGGCCAGAGACATCTGCAGGGCTTAGGCCCCAGCAGACACCTGGCCCCGCCCCCGCCCCTGCCCCCAGATGACCACTGTGAGAACAGGCAGCTGGCCAGCCCCATCAGGTCGGTGTCCTAGCGCAGTCTGAGACTTGGGCTGTGGTCTTGGAATAGAAAATGCAGATTCCTGCCCCCCTCCCCTGGGACATGCTCCAGGCCTGTGCCAAGCAGGGAGCTGGGGGCGGGTGGGGTGGGGTGAGCGGATGTGTGAGTGGGTGGATGGGTGAGGTAGGGTAGCACTGACCCGCTTATCCACTACCAGCGAAGGGGCATCTGGACTGTAGATACTACTCAGGATTATGACCCTGTGGCAGTGTGACCACCTATTAGTGTGGAGACCAAGTAAGTGGCCAAAAGACCCCCTTTCTCCAGCTGCAGCAGGCCATCTGGGGTGGCTGCTGCACCAGTGAGAGGCAGGGTTTGGGAAGGGGGGAATCTCCTAGTGGGCTGGGTGGGAATTAACCTGCACCCAGGTGGGCAGTGAGGGTGGGGGCTTCTGGATCCTTGGGTCTGGCTGCCCTGTCTCCCTGGGCTGGTACCCAGGCCAGCCCGGAGATGGTGTAACCATTTTCTCATGAGTCTGGCCTCTTAGGCAGCAGAGTGAGGGAGAAGGGGGCGGGAAGCTGAGATGGGGAGAGTTAAGGTTCTCAGTGGCTCAGACAAAGGGGGCTTTATAGCTGGGTGTGGGGGGTACCCTGGAGGCAGGGGCCAGGAATGCAGGACTTGAGCTCCTGGGCAGCTCATCTGGGGGCTCCACTTGGCACCTCCTGGCCCTCCCCTGCTCTGGCCCTACCGGATATTTGCTCTTGCCTCCTGGGACCCAGCCAGGAACCCCAGGATCCCCTCAGCCCTGGCTGCTGCCCACCCACCGTGGTCATCTGGTAGGCACTGCCCATGCCCTCCCTGCACACTCAGCTGCAGTGGCCCTGGGAGTCTCTGATCTGCCCTCTCGATGGCCTTACAGCCCCCGTCTGCTGCCCAAGCGCCCTGGGGAGGAGAGAGACAGACTTGGTTGGGGGGGGGGGGGTCACAAGGCTACGAGGTCAATGGGGCTCTTTGTCCTTTCAGATGCAGTCTGTCCTAGGCTGCAGAGACAGGAGACAGAGAAGCGTGCCAGCAGGCCCTCCGCCCTGGCCCTGAGCCGCCTCCCCGGCTGTGCAAGGCCAGCTCCTGCACTTGGCACTTGGTTTCTACCTGCTTCTCTTTCAGGAAGGGCAATGAGGAGGAGGAAGAGGAGGTGGCGGCCACCTCCACTCAGGCCTTGCCCCGAGACAGCTGTGGCTCGGCCAGGCCTTAAAGTCTGAAGCTGGGCTTCGCAGGTAGGGATTGTGTCCAAAAGACTCACACTGCTAGCAGCCAGTGTCACAGTGGCTGGACTGCTAAACCCCAGCTCTATTTTATCCACACATCCTGAGCCACATGAAACTTCAGTAGTGGGGGAAGGGGTGTTGTCATGTGCCATGTCTGCCCCGGCCTGGGGGTCCACGTGTGCAGGTCCTGCAGACTAGACCACCCAAGCATTGCTGCTCTTCTACCCTGACATGGGCCAGGGCCTTCAGTCACATGTTGCCTTCCAGGCACAGCCATGGGGAGTGGCAGCAGGTCCAGCCAGGCTGCGGATGTGTCTTATTTTATGTGTGGATAAAATTAAGAGACCCTTGTCTTGGGCAAAAGGCTCCTTTCAGGATTGAAACAAGTGCCCAAATATGGTCTGTGTTACGTTTCCCAGCCATCTCTCTAGGAGGTTTTAAGTCTCACCAGAGGGAACCCCAGATTCAAATCCCAGGTCTGGGAGAAATAGTTGGTGTTGTGCTTAAGACACTCCTTGGGCTGTGGGCACTCCCCTGATAGGCTGTCCCTAGCTGGTGAGCATAACTAGGGCTGCTGGCAAGCCAGGCTGGATAAGGCAATGGCACCTGTTGGCATATGTGAGGGCTGGGTCTGGGGGAAGTTTGGGCTGAGCTAAGCTGCAGCATCCATGGGTGTGCATGAGAGCCAGATGGAATGTGGGTTGGGCCAGACCAACTCACAGCAGAGGCTGGCATGAGTTAAAAACCAGGGTTGGGGGTGGGTCTGGTGAGAGTTACTGGGGGTCGTCCCGAGTAGGCCATGGCACCCACTGGTGTGCATGAGAACTTGGTATAGGTCTGCGGTGGGCTGGCTGGCCTGGGCTGTGCACCTGTCAGTTTATGTGAAGTTCAGGGCTGGGGCAGAACTGACCAGGCAGCTGCAGCCACGTATATGTGCGCTGGCTGGTGCAAGTGATGGACCACCTCTGACCCTGCACTGGCTGGCACACACGAGTCAAGTATGAGGTCATCCCAGGTGAGGATTCAGGGGAGACGCCCCAGCTAGACTGCTGGAGTCCGGCCACAGGAAAAAAATCACAGGATGTGTGGTCAGACCTTGGAGTGCACATATCAGAACTGGGCCTCCTCAGTTGCTGGTGCCTGTGCAGTGGACAGCATGCCCAGATACACACAGGGGACGTAATGGCCAGCTCATCTAGACCAGCAGGGGATGTCGACTGCCTTGTCAGAGAATGGAAAGCGGAACAATTCTCTGACCAAGCTAGCAGCGTATTCCTGGCTCTGTGGATGCATTCAGGTGGACTTTGTCACCCAATAGACCTTAACTTTTTTTCTCAACCCTGGAGCAATGAAGTCAGTGACGTCTCAGAACTATCAAAACCACTCCAGGGACACCCTTAGAATACACTTCCCCACATCGGAGTCTCTAAGGCGTCATGAATGACTATCTCCCACCGCCAGGTGCTGATACAGTTTTATAGCAAGGAGCTGACACTACCCCTCTTCTCCTGAACACACAGGAGGAAAAGAAAAACAGAAACACAACTGAAACATGTGTCCCACCCACGTTCCTCCATCCCCGACACTCCCCACCCTAATAGGAGGGCCACGTGGTCAAGCATCCCTCGCAGTTGTGTAAACAATATTAAAAAGAAAATTTAAAAAATAGACATCCCTTGGGGTCGGCACTGTGGTAAAACAAGGTAAGTCACCACCTACAGTGTCAGACCCCATACAGGCTCCAGTTCAAGTCCCAGCTGTGTCACTTCAGATCCAGCTCCTTCCCAATGTGCCTGGGAAAGCAACAGCAGATGATCCAAATGATGGGGACCCTGCACCCACGTGGGAGACCTGCAAGAAGCTCTGGCTCCTGGCTTCGGACTAGCCTAGCTCTGGCCATTTGGGGAATGATTTCACTCAGTCTCTGTAACTTTCTTTCATGTTTTTAAAGATTTATTTTTATTGGCAACGCAGATTTACAGAGAGCAGCAGAGACAGAAAGAGCTTCCATCTGCTGGTTCACTCTCTGAGTGGCTGCAATAGCCCGAGCTGAGCTGATCCGAAGCCAGGAGCCAGATAGTTTGGAGCTCCTGCCTTTGACCCCCATTGTAGCCATTTGGGAGAGTGAACCAGCAGATGGAAGATTTTTTTCTCTCTCTCTCACTCTGCTTTTCAAATAAATAAAATGTATGTTTAAAAAAACAGGGGCCGGTACAGTACCCTAGCAGCTAAAGTCCTTGCCTTGCATGCACCAGGATCCCATATGTGCACCTGTTCTAAACCTGGTGGCCCCACTTCCCATCCAGCTCCATGCTTGTGGCCTGGGAAAGCAGTCGAGGACGGCCCAAAGCCTTGGGACCCTGCACCGTGTGGGAGACCCGGAAGAAGCTCCAGCCTTCTGGCTTTGGATGGCAAAACTCTGACTGTTGTGGCCATTTAGGGAGTGAGTCAGCCAATAGATCTTCTTCTCTCTCCTCCTCTCTGTGTATGTGACTGCAATAAAAAAAAAAGTTTTTAAAATCTATATAAACTTGAAATTCAAAATGTATTATCAACAACATATTGTGGATAAGTGAAATTGTCTAAAACAGCAGCAGCAGGAGCCTGCACTGAGGCACAGTAGATTCGATTCTGCCTGCAAGGCTGGTGTCTGATATGAGCACTGGTTCAAGCCCCAGCTGCTCCACTTCTGAGACAACTTTCTGCTGAGGCCAGGGAAAGCAGCAGAGGATGACTCAAGTACTTGGGCCTCTGCAGCCATGTAGGAGAGCTGGGAGAAACAGCTTGACAGAGCCCCAGCCTTGTGGCCATTTGGGGAGTGAACCAGTAATGGAAGATTCTGTCTCTACACCTCTTTCTGTGGCTCTCTTTCAAATACATAAATCTTTAAACATTTTAAATTTGAAAGGTTACTTACAGGGAGAAAGAAAAAGAGAGAGAGAGAGAGAGAGAGATCTTCAAACTGCTGGTTCATTTTTCAGTTGGCTGCAACAGGGCCAGAGATGAGCTGATCTGAAGCCAGGAGCCAGGAGCCAGGAGCCAGGAGCTCCTTCTGGGTCTCCCACCAGAGCGCAGGGTCCCAAGGCTTTGGGTCATCCTCAACTGCTTTCCCAGGCCTCAAGCACAGAGCTGGATGGGAAGTGAAGCAGCTGGGGCATAAACTCGCACCTATATGGGATGCTGATGCTGGCAGGTAGATGATTAACCTGTTGAACCACACCTGGCTTCCATAAATAATAAATCTTTCTAAGGATTATTTCTTTTATTTGGAAAGGCAAATTTACAGAGAGAAGGAAAGATCTTCTGTTCATTGGTTCACTCCCAAGTGACTACCATGGCTGGAGCTGAGCCAATCCACAACAGGGATCTTCTTCCAGGTCTTCCACATGGGTGCAGGGTCCCAAGGTTTGAGCTGTCCTCAACTGCTTTCCCAGGCCACAAGCAGGGAGCTGAATGGGAAGTGGACCAATCAGGACCCAAACAAGTGTCCACATAGGATCCTGGAGTGTGCAAGGTGAGGATTTAGCCACCAAGCTATTGCATTGGGCCTGTAAATAAATCTATTAAAATATATTTATTGTAATTTGAGAGGCAGAGTTATATAAAGAGAAGGGGATAGAGCTCTTCCAGCTGTTTGCTCACTCCTAAAACAGCAACCATTCTGTGACTGAGCTGATCCAAAGCCAGGAACCAGGCATTTCTCATGGGTCTCCCATGTGGGTGCAGGGTCCCAAGGCTTTGGCCATCCTCTAATACTTTCCCAAGCCATAAGCAGGGAGCTAGATCAGAAGTGGAGCAGCTGGAACAGGAACCTGTGTCCATAGGGGATGGTGGCACTGCAGGTAGAGATTTAGTTTGTGGGCCCGGCGGCATGGCCTAGCGGCCAAAGTCCTCACCTTGAACACACTGGGATCCCATATGGGCGCCGGTTCTAATCCCGGCAGCTCCACTTCCCATCCAGCTCCCTGCTTGTGGCCTGGGAAAGCAGTTGAGGATGGCCCAAAGCTTTGGGACCCTGCACCCATGTGGGAGACCAGGAAGAAACTCCTGGCCCCTGGCTTCAATCTGGCTCAGCTCAGGCCGTTGCAGCCACTTGGGGAGTGAACTATCAGATGGAAGATCTTCCTCTCTGTCTCTCCTCCTCTCTGTATATCTGCCTTTCTAACAAAAATAAATAAATCTTTTAAAAAAAAGAAATTTGGTACCTATTGTTTCTGGAGGCAGGGAAGTGATAAACGGGGAAGCCACACCCAGCTTCCCAAATGTCCCAGCACCCAGGGATGGAGAACTGTCACCCAATATTCACCCAGGGTTCTGGTGTGTGCGTGTTCCGAGGGTCTGGACAGTTCTGAAGTGCTTTGGTTTCACCAATCCAAGGATGATGCAGCCCTCCCAGTGTCCATTGGCTGACATAGTCAGCCTCAAGTCTCCAGTCTGCATTCACCCTGATTTTGCTGTCATTGTTTGGATGGGATAGTTGTCCAATTTGCCTAACATCACCTCTCCCCTCTTCCGACCCTGATAAATCTTAATTTAAACAAGCAAACAAACAAACCTGAGGTCTACAATTTTGTTGCCTTGCAGTTTGGGGCAAGTATTCATAGCTCCCTGAGCAGCAGCTTCCTTATCTGCAAATCAGGTAGGAGGATTAAGGGAACAGAACCCCCTCAGAGCTGCTGAAAGGCTAAATGGGAATGTAAGTGTAAGATGCTTGGTCCAGAGCTGGCATATACATAACTGACAAACGCTAAGTACATCTACAAAGTATCAGATCGTTTATCTGGTGTGGATTATAGTAGCTTTAATTACACAAGTCACTATTTCAAATCTTGTCCCCCAAATCTGGCCAGAACTGGATGTTCCTTCTCTGGGTTCTCCGCCAGGTGGGGATGGTGAGGGCGAGGTGCTCGTTTACACCTCCTAACTGCAACATGACAGTGTCACTCTGGAAGGGGAGCAGCAGAGCCACAGTGAAGGCAGACAACTCCCGGGGTGTCACGCACCTAGGAAGGGAGGAAAATGGAGGATTTCCCAGGAGAGAGTACAAGGAGATGAGAGGGAAGGGGGTTGGTAGGCAGCCCCATGCCTGCAGCTGCTGCCCTGAGAACAAAGCAAAGCATGATGCAATCCTGGCCGGGTGCGGCCGAGGCTGCCAGACTCCAAAGGAGAGGGAAAAAGTGGGTGCCAGCGGCAGACACTCAGGGCCTGTGGACACCTGTCCCCATGGTCCTAGCCCAACTCAAGACTCCTCGTGGGGCTCCTGGCCTGTTCCCAAAGCCCCTCATCCACAGTCAGATGCCTCCCCGAAAAGTCACAGACACAGGAACGGCAGGAGTCATATATGATGAAATCAGGACAACACAGCTGCCTCCCAGGAGGGGTGGGACACAATGAGAACACGGAGCTGTCTCAGAGGCTCCCACACAGGGGCCTTCCCCAGTGGGCGTCGAGGTGCAGGTCTCTGTCCCCATTCTGTTCCCATCCCAGAGACGAAAGGCCAGAATCCTCAGAAGACTCTGGAGAATGTAACCCGGGGCCTGCACCAAACAGCACATACTTGCAGAATTAAGCAGATGCTGAGCTGATCTGGGTCCCAGCATCTCAGGGCTGGGGGGGGGGGGCAGGGCAGGAGGAGCACCCATCCTTCCCCAGCCACTCAGCCCTGGGGTGGGGAAAGAGGGTCTACTGTGACACCCTGCCCTGCTGGGAAACCCCCCCAAAATGCCCCCTGCTCTCACTCCACCTGGAGGAACTGGAGCAGGTGGAGCAATGTGACATGGGCTACCATCCCCTAGCGGACCAGGCAGCAAACCGAAGCCATAGAAGTTAGGACTAGGGATCACACGCACGGTTAGGGATACCTAAACCTAAAAGCCCACACCCCAGGCCACACCTGAGGGGGTAGCCTGGGTGCCCAGCCTGGAGCAGCCACTAGATGGCAGAAGAAGCCAAAGGACGCAGGCAGCTCCACCCGCTCCCACTCAGCCCCATGCCTCACCCGGCTGGAAGAAGTGGGCCTTCCTCCTGCTGCCCCTCCCAGCCCACCTCTGTCTATAGCCTGCAGTGACAGGGTTCTGGGACTTTCATCCCCCAGCCCTTCTTTGGGGAGGCAAAAATCTCCCAGCCTTCTGCAAAATACTGTTAGTGCCCAGGGCTGCCTCACTAAAGGCTGAACAGGGCAGACAGCTAGGCTGAGCTACAAGTGGCTAGTTAATATTCCCCAGACTGTCCCTGGAAACAGGCCTTGAAGGGTGAACCAGGCAGGCATGGCAGTTGGAGAAGGTGACAGAGGGAACAGCCTGAGGGAAGGTGGCAAAGCAGGGATGTTGGCCGAGGACCCCAGCTTGCCGCAGTAACCAGAGTACAGCTCAGGTGGTGGAGAAGGAAGAAGCCAGAGGGGTGGGGGTGAGGGGAGGGACTGAAACCTACTTTTCTAGCTTCAAAAGTTAGATCTTTAGCTTAGAAAGTGACATGAGCAGTATGTTCATGTCAGGACTGGATCGAGGGACAGGAGACAGGAAGCCTGCTGCGTAGAACTGCTGCGACTGCCCAGGTGATGCAAGGTGAGAGCCTGACAGAGAACACTGTCATAGAGCAGGTGCCTAAGACAGAGACCCAGCACCAGTGGTCATCAGCACAAAGGAGAACATCACAGACTTCCTCAGGAAGCCCCAGGGAGGATGGAAGTGACCGCTCAGCCAGCTGGTGGCTACTCTGCAGTCCACAGGGCACATGTGTCAGGTCCCTGTGTACAAGCCGCTCCTGCTGCGAGGGGTTACAGGGAACCCAGCAGGATGGATCACTTTTCCCACCCCCTCCTCTATCAGGCACATGTGCACGCACACACACACACACACACACACATAGAATAAGGGTGTGCATCAGGATACTCATAGAGGCGAAGTGAAGCAGCCTTCAGCTAGAATGAAGCAAGTTGAAACTGGAGGCAGAGAACACAGGAAATGAAGTAGTTTTAGGCTTCGGGGGTGGAGGAGGTGAGAGCGGGTAGTTTTATTTTTGGGACTTATGTTTCTGAAAGAATGCTTTTCTGCTATGAATAAGCTAGGTTGCTGAGCCACCAAGGCGTGCTGAGCTGGCACCCAAATATCCTGATAAACCCAGTGAACCCTCATCTATTTGAATGTCAAAGTGAAATAATGGTAACTACTGTCTCTACTTTGAAAATCCGTGCACATGGGGCAACATCAGAATCCTGCATGAGTGTAGGACAGCCACTCCAATTCTAACTGAACTCCCCACTAATGTACCTGGGAAGGCAGCAAAGAACAGCCCAAGTCAAGTACTGAGTCCATTGGAAGAGCCAGGCTTGTGACTTCAGCCTGGCCCAGCCCTGGTCACTGTGACCATTTGGGGAGCAAACCAGCAGATGGAAGATCTCTGTCTCTCCTATAACTCTTTCAAATGAGCACACACACGAATACTTTCGACTGACAGTGTTTGCAGGCCCAGGTACTGCTAGTAAAGCGCCTTTTCCACTGACACACCAGCCAACAGACACCCATTTCTAGAACTGATTATGATTTTGGTGTCCCTTACTCTTCCGTCCTTGTCTTCCAGGAGGAGGAGGGAGTTAGTGCATCAGAGTGGCTACCAGAACACGTCACTGCTTCCTTATCACCCAGGTGCATGATCTGTGAGTGAGCAGACTGCAGCTGGCAGCCTGGCTGGACCTCCCTCCCAGTCCGGCTTCTGAGAAGGAAGTTTTCATAGCAGGGTACTTCCCTCTAGGAAGAGGAAGACAATTTCTCATAATAGGTCAATGAAATCCAGGGGCCCTCTCAGGGAATACAGTGAGGGGGGCGCTTTGAGTGGCTCCAAGGACACACTGATGTTAGGAACGTACCCAGCCTTTCCTTGCCTAAGAGAACAACTTGGGCAGGAGTGGGCTACAAAAGGCAGCAAAGAGATGCAGATAAACTGTAGGAGAAAACCTTGCCCACGATCCTCAGCTGGCCTAGAACAACTAGGATAAAACAGGACCTGTCGTTGGCGAGAGCCCTAGACCACAGCTCACCATGGCAAAAGCCATGGGCACCCAGCCCCCAAGTTCCCTGAATTCCCCTGCACTTCCTGTAGGACAGACACCAGTCTCAGGAATTTCCAACATCTCTAATGCTGACAAGCCCAGAGCTGAGCAGACACTACTCTCCAGGGGCACCCCCTTCTCCAGGTGGGCAACTGACTCCAAGAGGGCAGTGAGGAGCCACAGAAGATACGAGGCAGATTAAAAAACAAACAACAAAACCCCCCACAAGTAACATGAAATGATTTCTAAACATTTTTATTTCAAATCTCTTCACCCCTCCCCAAAAAGACATGGGTCGGTACAGCAATCATAAAAAGGAGATACAAACACCAGAGTCAAATGTCTCCCGCACTGACACTTACAAAAACCGGGAATTGTACACAAGGGTTCCAAACAGGACCTGCAGCAGCTACTAACGGCCCTTTATGAGTCAAACATGCCTATTAATACAGTATGTACAGACACCCCATTCTAGAACTAAGCTACAGGGACTTCCTAGCACCCATCCCACAACCCCCAGAAAAATACCAAAACACACCCAAAGTGCATTTGTTTTGTTTATATCAAAACATCTTTCCCTTTCCCCACCCCTCCCGCAGACCCTCCCACCCCATTAAAGATTGGCCTGCAAGTCTATTTTAACCATTTAGTAATTTTTTATAGTTTATGAAAATAAATTATACAGCAACTATCTTAATAAATTAAGCACAAAAAAGGAGAGGGAAACCAAATGGGAAGGCAAAAGCCAGGCCACACTTTGGCTTGGAGGAGGCAGGGTGGCCAAGAGGACAGAGGAGGTTGCAAGCAGGTGGGCGTGCTCCCCTCTGGTGAAGATCCCACTGCCCTGAGCCTAGAATCATACCCCCCTCCACTCAGCTTCTTCAAAACAACCAAAAATGTACAGCAATGGCTGTGTAGTGGGCAGCATTGCTTCAGGCATCCCAGCAACTGGCCCCTAGGACAAGGATCTGGGATGAATGGCAAGGGGCAGGACCCTGCTCACGGTCCGCACCAGGAGTGGGAAGTTGTGGCGGCCATCCCGCTCCTGCAGAGCTGGTGAGGGCTGAGGATGTAGTGGCATGCCGGGCTAAGTGGATTCTGGTGGAGGGTATCCAAGTCTTCCTCCATCTGCAGGGGTAACTTCGATCACAGTCCAGCTGCAACCAGACACTCACACTCACCGCCCCCCCTCCAGCTGGCTGTTCTGTGCCCACTCCCAATGCCTCTTGGTACTGTGGAGGAGGAGGAAGGAGAGAAGGGAGACATTCTAGACACCTTCTAAAACTTGCTCAAGATGAAATGGGAGTGAAGGCATGTCACAAACTCAGCATGCAGGACTGGCTTCCCGGGAGGTAGATGGAGTGGGAAGGGCTAGGAGCAGTACAGAGAGGACAGGTGGGGAGAAAGGAGGAAACGGGCACACCCACCAGGAAGGTCAGGAAGCAGTGAAAAGAACAAAGACATATGCAATCTGCACGTACAGAAAGGTCTTTCTAGGGCAGATAAGAAAGTCAGCATTTTCAATGCAACTCATGATTTTCTAACTGCAGGACGCAGTCCCCAGTGCCTGCTTCTAGGATCCAACCCTCATCTCACTGCTCCCAAACTCAACACTACTTCTTTGCAAGGCCTCCTGTCTTTCTTGCTGCACACGAAGGCTCCAGTGTCAAAACAGGATATTTTGTGGGGACTTGCAGCCTTGACCTTTGTGGCCTAATAATCCTACAGCTATCATTCATAGTAGGTGGTGGGGTACACTTGCCTTTCTTTTTTTTTTCTTTTTCTTTTTTTTTTTTTAATAAAAAAAAAAGTTTTTACTCCCCAGGAGCAAATAAATCATTTTGAACTACTGATAAACACTGCTGCAGTGAAAAGAAAGATGGCTACATGTATGCAATAGCACAAATTCAGTGTAAGAACAGCTGTGTTGACGGTCAGAGATAAAAATCACTTACCCATCCCCCTTCCCACAAAACAAACCAAGAGGATTCCCATAGGGAAAATGTCTAACTCAAAAGCTCCTCCCTTACACACAGGGGGCATGGCATTCTCTTAAAAAGTAAAAAACAAATGTCAGGTCTCCCCGCCAATGGAGATGCTCTCAACACTCCAACTGGTGGCAAGACTTCTGCAAACGAACATATAAAGACACACACACACACACACACACACATACACACACACACACCCTGACTTTCACATGTCTGCCCAGCAGTCACAGAGCTATATCCCAGAGCCTACTCCTTTGACTTCAAGCTCAAAAGCTAAGGGAGATGCCGCAGGGAAGGAAAGGATGCAACACACGGAAAGAGTGCCTCCCTTTTTCACATCCTGCTGGGCTGAGAGGACTTCAATCAGGCATGCTTCTGGGAGCCCGGTGTGAGGGCAGAGAAGGCTGGCATCCCAGGGCACTTCTGGGCCTATCCAGTCTCTCACAGCTGGATCTGGGAACTCTAACCGTGCTCCCACCCCATCCTGCTCCAGTTTTTCCAGGATGTACCCTGGAGGGGTATGTACAGCTATTTCCATATTATCCCCAACCCCAACAAAGCGCCCCAGTAAAAAGGAGGGAAGAAGCAAGGAGCAGGAACCACAGAGGCAGGCTCTCCACCAAGCCTTTTCTCTCAGAAGGCTGCCTCTGCCCCCACAATTCCCACGCTGTGGTGTCACATTCACTTTATCCAGGCAACCAGGCCAAGGTCAAGGCCCAAGGATCCCAACTCTATTAAAAGCCAGCTTTGCCTCCAGCACAGAACCTTCACCTCCAGTAAGAGCAGCCAGCAGCAGTAGTGTCACTAGTACGCACGTATTCACACCTGCCTCAAGGACGGTTACAGTGACCAGTCAGAGGTCCGTGAAAGCTACCCGTGTGGGCCAAGGGCACTGACACCACTTGTTCACAATTCAGAACTCATCAACAGGTCCCTGGAAGTGACAGCCTTGTCCAGACTTATAACAAGCACAAAGGCATGTGCCCCCTCTCCATACCGGATTTGTTGGCACACCCAGCAGGACAGCGGTGAAGGCCGAGGGTAGTCCCTGGCCCTGCTGCCCCCTTTCCTGGCGCTCTGCTGATGCTCTGCCCACTGCACCTCAGACGACTGCCCTTTCTCCAGCCCGACCCAACTGGTTCCACACAAAGCTGTCCACACAGGTACCCAACAGCCATGACCAACGGATACTGCCTCCTTTCACACAAGCCTGTTCCGCAGCCCACTCCATGGACACAGCTCAACACTCCTGCCCGGAGGAGCAACAAGAGATGGCAGGTGCTGAACTTGGCTCCTGCCTCAGCTGGCTGGTTCTGATTTGAGTGTACGAGTTTCACAGTAGAAATCCCAGAGCCACAGAGGTAAAGAGCCCTGTCTCCCTGCCTGGCAGAGGTGACAGAAGGGAGTCCCTGGTGATGAGCAGGAGCCTGGGGACCTTTGGCTTCAGGTTCCACCTCATCACCACAAATGCTTCACCTCCAGACCTGTCTGACGCCCAGGAAGTTTCAGTCTAACCACTGCACCAAAAAAGAAGTCTTGAATGGTGTTGCCATAATAGGGGCGATGCACTGTGCAGTATGTCTCATGAACACACTGCATCTCTCTAATCTCACCGTCCTGACCTCACCAGCATCCCGAAGCTTGCACAGACCATGTGGTTCACCCTGATCTAATTTACTCTCAACATAGGTCCTGAAGATAGGTCCTGGGTTCTGCACCACAGTGAGCTGTTCTTCAAGTGCTTCATGCGTGGCAGTTATCTGAAAACTCCCACAGCCCAGGCATCACGTCTTCTGCCTCTTACATCTTCCACCGTATCTAGTCCACAGCCAGGCAAGCATACGTTAAAAAATAATGCTAGTTTTACAGATAGCTGAAATTCCAGGTAGTTGCATATCAGCCATTTGAGGATCTCAATAGCTTTAGGCTCCAGGTAGCATTTTCTGTAAGAAGCTGAGTCATTTGTTTAATCCAGAGACAGGACTGATGAGTTCAGAGAAAGAGGACTAATGAGATAGTCTCATTAAGCCAAATTGTGGAATCACAATGTTTCTTAGCTGGCAAACCACAGCGGAAGCCAAGGATAGAAAAGATGCTACAGGATAGATGCCAGGTGGCCAGCCACCTTTCAATAGTCAGCGAATGTGAGGTGCCTTACACTCAGTTGGAGGAGGGAGACCAGCCAGTTCGTGCAGGACCTCAGGCAGAGGCCAAGGCCTTCAGATGAGACAGATCTATAAACAGCCAAGACATGAGGGCCTCTCCCCAGTCATTAGGAAACCACAAACCTGACAGGACTGCGCCGAGATAAGGCAGATACAAACGTGGGAACCCAAGACAGTCTCATAGAAGAGTAATGAAGACTTCACAGCCCACCGGTCACATCTCAACAGTATAGCTCTCCCCAGAGAGCAAGGACCTCACACTTGTAACTGTATGCTCTGGCCATGGGCAGCTGCAGAAGCAAGTAGATGGCCAGAAAGTCCTGGTACTGTGGCCCCCTCTCTGGCATGTCCACCTGAAAGATCAGCAGCTATCACATCAGTTCTGACAGATTTCCCAATGAATGGAGGGAAACAGGATGTGACACAGGAAGTCTGCATTGCTAACATGGACAAAAGCCCCCCTTGCTTCTTCGTCCCAGAAGAACAGTGAAGTCTAAAAACACATAATGCCCTCTTCCTCTGAATTCAGGAAGCTCGTGAAGGCCGACACCAGCACTTTCTCTAGGAAAAGCCCACCTACAGTGCAATACCTTTGCTTCTCCCCTTTCTCTGCACTCCCTTTCGTGGCTGACAGAGGTGACACTGCCTCTCAGGCTGTGGTGCACTTTGCCACCAGGATTCTGGATGCATGTGCCATCAACCTCAGCAGCCCACAGCTGGAGCTCTGCATTGCTCAGGTGACACAGGAATGATGCTACCCTGACCAGAGTTAAGGGCTCTGGTTATCCCCAGAAGGGGCTGCTGATGAAGGAATAGGGTTAGCTTCAGGTCAAAGAGCTCAAGGAATTAAATAAAACAACACCAACATAGCTTCCATGAGCAGTAATTCTGAAATTAGGTTCCTAAACCTTGTAGGAAAAGGACAAGGAGTCACTACTTTCCCAGAGAAGACCATCTGCCAGTTATTGTCCAATCATCCTTTCTTCACGACTGGTCACCCTTTTTTCTCTCCTGCCAAAGCCACCTGTGGCAGAAGAGCAGATTGTCCTGCTTCCTTTCCATCTTCGAGGTCCCTGTAGAAGACTCAAGTCAGCCTCTGGCAGCAGCTGAACGGCTGTGTCCTCTCCTCCCACCCCTTCTCTGGACCTGCTCACTCCTCACATCACCTCCAATTCAATGAGCACAAATCCCAGCTGCCTTTAAAGCGAATTTCCCATACTGAGAAATAAAAATATCAAAAGCAAAACTCATTTCTAGGAAAACAAAACAAACAAACAAGCAAACAAACAAACAAAAACACCCAGTACTGAACAGTGTTGAGACTTCTTCCAGTTTTGCAAGGAGCTCATCCAGTCCCAGGACACCACAGGGGTGGATGTGACCGTGGAGCCCCAACTCAAGTGACAGTGTGTGCTTCTTCCAAGCCCTAGGGCTGCAAAGGGAAACCAAGTCTATGCAGAGAAAATCCCAGCCCTTCCTATAGCATCTTGCTTGTCCTTACTCTTCTTTTCATGTTAACTTCATCTGGTTCTTCAAAACCAGAGCTTGGCAACCAAAAGCCTAAGTAAAAAAGGGGGGGAAAAAGAGAATTAGCACAGTTGAACAGCACAGGACCATAATGGAGTGAAAGAACAGTGAGCTGCTGGAGCTGGAGAAGCTGGCCCACAGTCCTGAAGCCCGGATGGGCAGATACAGCTACTGTGTGCTATCCACAATGGCGCAATGGCCTCATCAGGGAGTTCTGCCCAGTCTACAACTCGGAGGACAAACTCAGGTCCTGAAGAAACACAAATGGACCCTACCACATTGCCTAAACTGCCTTAAGTTGGCCCCTTTTCTACCAACTTCCTCCCAAGACCCACCTACTAAAGAGGGACTAAGAGGGACTAATTCCTGAATTAACCCCTGTGAACCCAGCCCTAGGTGCCTGCAGCTTCCTTCTGAGCATTGAAGACTACAAAGGATCACAACAGCCAGTGCAGCTCCCCCTTGTGACCTGAGACAGCACTGCTCTGTGCCCTAACCCCAGCTTCCTGGCATGACAGCTCCCAGAACAAGCAGGCCAGGAACAACTCCTAGATTACACCAGCCTGACCAATAGGAAATCACAAGGGCATTCCACTTGGGAAGCGTGACGTGTCTCTTCTTAAGGGGCTCCAGGGTCCCCACCGGGGGCAAGAAGAGCATTATGCTTGTTCTTCACCACAGCCAACAATCCTAAATCACAGCACAAAGTGACCCTTGGTGAGGTCTGTCCAAATCTTTGCCAATAAAGGACTGCAGCCAACACACATGACAGGTTGTGAGCCTCTGGCCTGCATCTGACCACACTGTGGTCCTACCCTTTGCAGCCTGGGCCTGGTGTTTCTCAGTCCTCTTTCCCAGAAAGTTCTGCCCCCAAGATCCTCCTGTGGTTGTCTTCTTATAACATCTCAGCTGAAATGTCACCTCTCTATCTACCCTTGCGCAGTACCAATACACTCATTATTAAATTTCAGTTTTATTTTATTTTCCATCAACACATACAGCTACCTGGAATTCGCCTTTCCATGTATTTATACACTGGCAGTATTTCTTCTCAACAAAGAAATCATCACCAGTGAGAACAGGCTTCTGACTGTCTCACTTAGTACTCGGTTCCCAACTCACACTGGGTACTCAACCAACAAATTTGCTGAATGAAAACCCTTGAGGAAAACTGAATTATTTTAGGGATTCTCCTTTTAAAATGTTCGTCTAGAGGGTGGGCTTGCTCTCAAGCACAGCTAGCACAGAAATGCTCAATCACAAGGGGCCTGTTAACCGCACGTCAGTCAGCAGGGCAGATGGACCTACCTACTTCCCCTCTAGCTTCCCACTCTAATCTCAACTGCAAAGCCAGCATGCAGAGAACTGTCCCCAGACAGGAAGATGTTTTAGGTGTCACTTTCAGGCACAGGATTTGCATAGTTGGTGGCATATTCAGAGCCTGGACATGCAGTCCAGAATCCTTGAAATTAAAAATAAAATTCCACATAGGGAATCTCAACGGAACTTGAGCTGTGGTTATGCATCAAGGTGAAGGAATTCATGATGGGGGAAGGGTTTGGGGTGAAGGGGGGGAATCCCAGTACCTATGAAATTGTGTCATGTAATGCAATGTAATTAATGAATAAATGAATATTAAAGGAAAAACAAAGAGTTAAAAAAATAAATAAATAAAATAAAATTCCACAGTCTCACAGTGTCACTTTATAACCACTCGCCTTCATTCTTTTTCCTTCATCACTCCTTATCAGCTTGGCTCACACACTTTCCCTAACAGCATAGATCAGGGGCTTCTAGAGCCCAGAAGACAGTCACGGCCAGGTTCAGCTGAGCCATGGGACATAGACTGCAGCTGTCACTCTCTCCCACTGTGAAGACGGCAAGCAGGCGGAAGGCATCAAAGCCTCCTTTTCAACATAAGGCTGCTGGTGCCACGGGATTTTTCCTCTTGTTTTGTGTGGCGAAAGGACTGAGGAAGAGAGGCCACAGGAGAAGCAGCCTTCAGGGCTTAAAAACAACACCAGACTGACAGGAGAGAGAGGGCCACTTCACAGGGCTATGGCCACCGGAGTACAAGTTCTCACTGGCAGTCAGCACCACCAGGTCATGACTCATTGTAACCATGTTTCCCGTTTGCCTTAACCTTTCAACCTTCAATTCAACGCAACTGAAAAGACCCCTGGACTCTGCCACACAAACTTGTACTCCAGGACATTTTATGGAAAAATAAATGAGTACAACACAGTGCAGGACTTAGCTGATTCATTCTGAAGAATTTACTTCATCCTGGCCAAAAGGGAACTCTAAAGAGAAAAAAGAGGCTGTTTTCCTCATCCTCTCATTTCAAGTTCTCATGGTGAAACAGGCACTGAGGCGCATGCCTACTGCCTTCACAGGCAGGTTCACATTCCCTCTGGTGAGATTTTCTTCCCCTTTGGTTTCCCTCTTGCTATTTCATTTGTGCAATATGAGGGAGATCAGCCAAAGAAAGCATATGAGGAGGCTGCACCTGGCTGTGTGCGTGCCCTCCCCCCTATTTACAGTAATTATCCTGCACACTGCTTGGCAAATATTCTTTCTTTCATGTCTGTCTGCTTTATTTCCAAATAGGGCTCGGACTCCACTATCAGATTTGGCAATTTTGTGGGCAGCTATCAGAGTGAAGGGGTGTCCACAGGGGAACATGAGGCAAAGCACATACCCTCAGCGGTGGCCACGAGGGACCCCTTGCTACGTGGAGGGTTCCACCTCCTGTTTCTGTTTGGAAATGAGCTGCGCTTCCTTTAGCGACAGGTACACCTCCTCCTGAGGATCGTAGTAGTAGAACTTCCGGATGTAAGAGATCAGAGGTCTGCAGAAGACAAACGAGGGAAACACAAGGTCATTTACATAGCATAGAGGAAATCATTCCTTCATTCAACCCTTCTTTTTGCCATTTATGGCTGAGACTATAGCAGAGACCGCTGAACTAACACAATTCCCATTTTCTCACCTGTTCTAGTTCTGTCTCCCTCCCTCCTTCCACTTGGTCTGCACTCTCTGTGGAGAACACAGAAGGCAGGCTAATGCACACACACCTTCCTCCCTTCTGGCTGCAATGTGACAGTGCTAGAGCTAGGTGCTACAACACAAAAGTGAAAGGAGCATGCCAGGCTCTGCCTGTGGGAGCAGCTTGCAAGTCTCACTGACATTTGGAGCCCAGCCCTCTTCCAGCCCCAACCCAGCGACCCCCTTGTACTTAGGCAGTGGGAGATCCGGAATGTGGTCTATCCGGACAAGCTGTCGGATCCGGAATCTACAAAGGTGTTGGAGGGATTTGACATTGCTGAATCGGGACACTGGATAGAGCAGCTGGACTGGAGTTGGTGGCAATCCTTCAGGAATAAAAACAAAGGGACATAGTCAGAGGGACTGTAACTCCCCTTAGCAAAAGAATCAGGAAATAGAAAAGATGCCTCTTTATAGCTTATGCATGTGCTCTGTGCAAAAACCTTCCACAAAGGGTTGTTGCTTCCCAACAAGGTGGAGCAATCCACCGTGGAGGGAGGGTTTGGGGAGAGGCAGGGGGAATCCCAGTGCATAAAAAAAAAGTATCACATAATGCAATGTAATTAATTAAAAAAAAAAAAAAAGGAAATGCAATAAAAATAGATGTTAAAAAAAAAAAGGGTTGTTGCTTCCAAAATACCACTACTGGGGACAGTGTGGTAGCACAGTGCTAAGCCACTGCCTACAGCACCACAGCACTCCAGGCTGTCCCAGCTGATCTGCTTCCAATGTTGCTCCCTACTAATGCTCTTAGGAAAGCAGCAAATGACGGTCCAAGTACTTGGGCTTCTGCCACTCATGTGGGAGACCAGAACAGAGTTCTTGGTTCCTATGGGAAGTGAATCAGAGAATGAAAAATCTGTTTCTGTCATTATTTTTAATTTTTTTTTTTTTTAAAAAAAGCACTACTACCATGTACCAAACTCAAAGGACTCTATTCTGCCCTGTGGAGGGCCTGCCTAGCATCACTCTTAAAAAAAAAAAAAAAGATTTATTTATTTTTATTGCAAAGTCAGATATACAGAGAAGAGGAGAGACAGAGAGGAAAGTCTTCTCTCCCAAAGCGATCATAACAGCTGGAGCTGAGCTGATCCAAAGCCAGGAGCCAGGAGCTTCTTCCAGGTCTCCCACACAGGTGCAGGGTCTCAAAGTTATGGGCCGCCCTCTACTGCTTTCCCAGGCCACAAGCAGGGAGCTGGATGGGAAGCAGGGATGCTCAGATTAGAACCGGCGCCCATATGGGATCCCGGCATGCTCAAGGTGAGGATTTTAACCACTAGGTTATTGCACTGGGTCCCACCTAGCAGCACTCTTAACAGCTGACGCTTGCTCCTTAGAATAGCTCGCTGACTTGTGCCAAGGTAGAGATTTCTGCCTCGAGCTACGTGGTCAATCCCAGGCATGAGGCTCCCAGGGAAGGGCAAGAATCAAAAGCATTCCTGTTGGGAATGTGAGATCTCTAGCAGGATGCTAACAGTGAGGCCTCAGAAAGGCTGCTCCAAGGGATCTCCAGCCAACTCCAACTGGCAAGCAGAAGGCAAAATCTCAGATCCGTAGGGAGAAGTCCACATATTTCTCCTGTCACTTATTTCAAGACAGGGCAGGTTTAATCACCTCTTATCCTCCTTCATCCTCTTCTTCCTACTTCTGACATTTTAGACCAGGGTATAGAAAAAGGGAAAAAAATTTAAAGGATTATGCTTTTAAAAGAACAGCTGAAACAGCCTAGACAAACTGGGATTAACAGCACTCGGGTTGCAAGCACTGCAGGCTGCTGCCAGCCCTTGTGGATCAGCAGGCAGGCCCTGGGCTTTGGATCCCGACCATTAAAGGGCAAAAGCAATAAAATGGACCTATAGAGAGCAGCAGGGACACTGAAACACATACAGACAGTGAGAGTATCCTGGCTGCAAAAAACAAAGGCAGGTGGGGAGTGCTGTGACATAGTGGTAAGGCACAGCCTGAAATGCCGCCATCCCATACACGCACTGGTGCTCCTGTTCTAGTTGCTCCACTTCAGTTCAGTTCCCTGCAGTGGGCTGTGAAAGCACAAGATGACTCAACTTCCCAAGGCCCTGACCCATGTGAGACACTCAGATGAAGTTCCTGGCTCTGGGCTTTAGCCTGGCCCTGCTGTGGGTGTTGTGGCCCCTTGGAGAGTGGTGGAAATTTTTTTCTAAGTCTTTCAAATAAATAAGCAATTTTAAAAAAAGATTTATTTATTTTTATTACAAAGTCAGATTTACAAAAAGAAGGAGAAACAGAGAGGAAGATCTACTGTACACTGATTCACTCCCCAAGCGGCTGCAACGGCTGGAGCTGTGGCAATTTGAAGCCAGGAGCCAGGAGCTTCTTCCAGGTCTCCCATGCGGGTGCAGGGTCCCAAAGCATTGGGCTGCCCTCTACTGCTTTCCCAGGCCACAAGCAGGGAGCTGGATAGGCAGCAGGGCTGCCGGGATTAGAACCGGCACCCATATGGGATCTTGATGCGTTCAAGGCAAGGACTTTAACCACTACACTATCACATCGGGCCCCACAGTACTTTTTTTTTTTTAAAGATTTATTATTTTTATTACAAAGTCAGATATACAGAGAGGAGGAGAGACAGAGAGGAAGATCTTCTGTCCGATGATTCACTCCGCAAGTGAGCCGCAACGGGCCGGTGCGCACCGATCCGATGCCGGGAACCAGGAACCTCCTCCAAGTCTCCGATGTGGGCGCAGGGTCCCAATGCATTGGGCCGTCCTCAACTGCTTTCCCAGGCACAAGCAGGGAGCTGGATGGGAAGTGGAGCTGCCGAGATTCGAACCGGCGCCCATATGGGATCCCGGGGCGTTCAAGGCGAGGACTTTAGCCGCTAGGCCACGCCGCCGGGCCCCCACAGCATTATTTTTTTTTTTTTAAAGATTTATTCATTTTATTACAGCCAGATATATACAGAGGAGAGACAGAGAGGAAGATCTTCCGTCCGATGATTCACTCCCCAAGTGAGCCGCAACGGGCCGATGCGCGCCGATCCGAAGCCGGGAACCTGGAACCTCTTCAGGGTCTCCCACGCGGGTGCAGTGTCCCAATGCATTGGGCCGTCCTCAACTGCTTTCCCAGGCCACAAGCAGGGAGCTGGACGGGAAGTGGAGCTGCCGGGATTAGAACCGGTGCCCATATGGGATCCCGGGGCTTTCAAGGCGAGGACTTTAGCCGCTAGGCCACGCCGCCGGGCCCACACAGCATTATTTTTTAAATGGTCACCTTCAAAAGATGACAGGGGGCTTGGTAGCGTGGCATGGTGGCTAAGGTGCTCGCCTTGATCCCGTATAGCCGCTGGTTCTAATCCCGGCAGCTCCACTTCCTCTCTATCTCTCCTCCTCTCAGTATATCTGACTTTGTAATAAAAATAAAGTAAATCTTTAAAAAAAAAAAGAGATGACAGGAAACCAACTGATCATCTGTAAATTGGTAAATAAAGAAAAACAATAAAGCATTTATTTTGCTCTTTGCATAGAAATTTGTTTTTGTTTTTTTTCTTTAAAGAAATAGGGAAATGTCTCCATAAAATTTTCCCATCTGGGTTTGGCACGGTAGCCTTGAGGCTGAAGTCCTCGCCTTGCATGTGCCAGGATCCCATATGGGTTCCGGTTCTAATCCCAGTGGCCCTGCTTCCCATCCAGAACCCTGCTTGGGGCCTGGGAAAGCAGTCAAGGACGGCCCAAAGCCTTGGGACCCTGCATCCTCGCAGGAGACCCAGAAGAAGCTCCAGGCTTCTGGCTTCAGATCTGCACAGCTCCAGCTGTTGCTGTCACTTGGGGAGCCAAACAACAGGCAGCTTCCTCTCTGTCTCTCCTCCTCTCTGTATATCTGTATATCTGACTTTGCAATAAAAATAAATAAATCTTTTTAAAAAATTAAAAAGGACGGCTTTGGGTCATCCTCTACTGCTTTCCGAGGTCACAAGCAGGGAGCTGGATGGGAAGTAGAGCTGCTGGGACTACAACCGGTGCCCATATGGGATCCCAGCGCATTCAAGGTGAGGACTTTAGCAGCTAGGCCATCGTGCCGGGCCCAAAAGTAAATGAATCTTAAACAAACAAACAAACAAAATTAACAGAAGGGAAAGGAAATGGCTGCTAGCTAACAAGGAAAAATGGAAGCTGAGCTGGGGAGGGGGAGTATTTCTGCAGGGGCTGACAAAGCTAGAGTGGTGTTCACTGGAAATAATAAACTGATGTGATTTGTGTGGTTTTCTGTTTATATTACAATAAAGAAAGAAAGGAGATGGATACTGTATCGCCTAGAATAGTAGTGGTGGTGCTGTTGCTCCCCTCCCCACACACCAACAAATCCAAAGTGGGGCGCAGCAGCTTAAGCTACCATTTAGGATGTCTGCATCTCGAATACTGGAGTGCTGCTGGCCCGGCACCCAAATACTCAGCTTCCGATTCCACTTCCTGCTAATGTGCCAGGGAAGCAGTAGATGTTGGCCTGAGTACCTGCCTCCTTGCCACGCACAGAGCAGACCCGGATGAAAGTTTCCGGCTCCTGGCTTCAACGTGATCCAACTCTAGATCTGGACATTTGGGGAGTGACCCAAAAGATGGAAGAACTTTGTTTCTGTTCTTCTATCTTTCAAATTAACTGTAAATCTTTCTTTGAAGATTTATTTATGTATTTGAAAGGGAGAAATACATAGGCAGAAGAAGATAGAGAGAAAGGGAAAAACAGAGATTTTCCATCTGCCGGTTCACTCCCCAGATGGCCAAAATGGCCAAAGCTAGGTAAGGCTGAAGCTCGAGCTTCTTCCAGATCTCCCACGCAGGTGCAGTGGCTCAGGTACTTGGGCCACCCCTTTCCTAGGCCAGAAGTGCAGAGATTAGAACTCTATCCAGCACCCACATGTGGACAGCAGCACTGCAGGTTTTGGCTTAACCTGCAACACAATGAAGGCTCCAACAAATTAACTTAACAACAACAAAAAAATTCTAAACTAGACTAGGTTAAGCCTTTAGATCCAATTATCACTTTGTAAGAAATTCAGAGGACAGGGCTTGGCGGTGTGGCCTGGTGGCTAAGGTCCTCGCCTTGATCCCATATGGCTGCTGGTTCTGGTCCCGGCAGCTCCACTTCCTCTCTATCTATCCTCCTCTCAGTATATCCGACTTTGTAATAAAAATAAAATAAATCTTTAATAAAAAAAAAAAGAAGAAATTCAGAGGACAAAACATACTAAACTCAAACATGCAGCACGTCAAACATGTAGCAGGTCAATTCCACACAAGTTCACTTTGCATCTGCTCTAGAAGTATTGCCAGTTTGTGCTAACTCCGTGCTGTGTGCTAACCTTTTCTTCTTTTGAGGCTGCTATCTGGTATTAGGAGTTGAGTTTATAATGGAAATGGACAGGGTATAGACAGAGATGCAATCAGCTAACTGATCTGATGGCAAGTGCACCAATGTTGTGATGAGAAGGTGGGGCTGAGACATGTTGAGGCACTATCATTTTACTAACGATCTTTCCTTACTATTCACTTAATTCTAACTAACTTTCCTCTCCTCGTTATCACCATCCCATTAGGCCTAGCTTTGCAGTTCCTGTGACCTTGGCATTTCTTTGGCATCAGTCTTCATGTTTCTTCTTACAATCAGCTTTAGCAGTTACGAAAAAAAGCCCTGAGTTTGTATACTAGCTCTACAACTTCTTATATTCGTTTCTTCAGTGATAATAAAGGGGAAGGGGACTGCATTACTATTGCAAAGGTTTTGTAAGGATAAAGTGAAGTAATGAAGTAACATCTGGCCACTTAGGGGCCTCCAGCTACCATAGTTCCAAAGTCTGAATAAACAGACTCCTTTCAGACTCTGTTAAGTTCTGGGGAAAAAAAACGAAAGAAAAGAAAAGAAATAGAATCTGTTAAGCTCGAATCCCTGTCTACTTCTTCCTCACCCCAATCTTCTAGTAAGGTCAAGCTCAGATAACACCTTGACACTTGTGGTAAACAAGAGGGCCACAAAAAATGACTTTGCCTTTTCTGTCCCAATCCTTCAAAAACAGGTCATTTTAGGTCCAGGGGAAAACAGTAATGAACACTAAAATCTGCTTTGCCTTCTCATCTTGATTCCAATTTTAACTACAAATAAATACACATATCCTACTGTGGCATTCACCTTAACTTCTAGAAAGATAACTCCCACTAATAAGTAAGTCGATCTTCAGTTTGTGGTTTCTACAAAGGCCAGCAAATCAACTGTCAATCTGATTACTGCTTTCTTTTCTCACAACAAAATGGTAGCAAATAAAGCATAAGTTTTGCGTTATCTGGACATAAGTTCAAGTCCTGCTGTTAGCATCAAATCAGTCCAGTTGTTATCTTCAGGTTAAATAATGATCTTTCAGCCTCAGTTCTCTCACTGGTAAAATGAAATGGTTTTTTCCTTTTTCAAAACAAGATTCATTTATTTGAAAGACAAAGTGACAGAGAGATGGAGAAACAGAGATGTTCCATCTGCAGATTCACTATCCAAAATGGCGCCAACTCAGCCAGGGCTGGGCCACACTAAAACCAGGAGCCAGCAATTCCATTCTTGGTCTCCCCATTAAGAGCAGGGACCCAATTCCTTGGGTTACCTTCCACTGCTTTCTCAGGTGCATCAGCAAGGAGCTAGATCAGAAGTGGAACATCCAGGCCTCAAACCTGAGCTCTCATATCAAATCCTGGTATCACAACTGGAGTTCAATGCACTGCATCACATACCAGCCCTGCACCAATGCTAAACAGATTGATCTGCTATCCAACTTTGAGCTGCTTTGAGAAATTAGCGATTATTTTTAAAATATGTATTTATTTTTATTGGAAAGGCAGATTTAGAGAGAGAAGGAGATATAGAAAAGATATTTTGTCCACTGGTTCACTCCCTAAGTGGCTGCAAAGGTCAGAACTAAGCTGATCCAAAGCCAGGAGCCAGAAGCTTCTTTAGGCTTCCCACACGCATGCAGCCTCCCAAGGCTTTGAGTCGTTCTTGACTACTTTCTCGGGCTACAAGTAGGAAGCTGGATGGGAAGTGGAGCTGCGGGATTAGAACTGGCGCCTATCTGGGATCCCAGCACATGTAAGGTAAGGACTTTAGCTGCTAGGCTACCACTTTGGGCCCCAAAACCAGTAATTTTTTTTTTTTTAAGGTCCTAGAGGTGGACATTTGGGACTAGGATACTGTATGTACTTCTGTTTGGTACACAGTTTCAGCTCCTGACTCCAGCTTCCTGCTAAGGCAGACCCAGGAAGGCAATGCTGTGAAAGCTCAGGAAACTGGATTCCTGACCCCTGCAAGGGAGACTCAGGCTGAGCTCTGGTTCCCAGTCATGTCCCCACAACCACCCCTACACCGCAAGGCCACTGTGGACACCTGGGGACTGAATCTACTGAGATGGATGGGAGCTCTTTCTCTCTACTTCTCTAATTAATTAATGAGGAGATAAGAGGGGAGGAGAGGGAAGGAAGGGGAGAGGAAGAGAGAAGGTGGAGAAGAGGGGAGGGAAGTCGACAATAGTAAGGCAAACACTAAATGAAGTGAGAAGTCATACAGTTCACACCCAGTCATGCCTTATTCAAATCTCTAATTCTAAAACACATTGCTGTCACCTGCCTCCATCTTGTTCCTGATGTTCTGCCTGAGGCTTCCCTGCAACACCTACTTACTTGGCAGGGTAACTTGGCTCCCTATTTCAGATTCTTAATTTCTGATTCAAAGGGAAGCATGAAATTCTCATTTTGTTCTGTTTGTTCCCAAGAAATCCTTTATATTAACGTGCTGTCATTTTGCTTTACTCAATGCCATGGAAGCAGACTCCTCCAACCCACCCCTCTCCTTGAGCGGCCAGGAAGGCTGGCTGATGTCACCAGCAAGAATTGCTACATCCCAGAGCTCCCACAAGGAGCTGTACGTACAAAGAAAACTTCTTTTTAAAGATTTATTTTTATTTTCATTACTAAGTCGGATATACAGAGAGAAGGAGAGACAGAGAGGAAGATCTTCCGTCCGATGATTCACTCTCCAAGTGACCGCAACGGCCAGTGCTGTGCCAATTCGAAGCCAGGAGCTCCTCCAGGTCTCCCACACAGGTGCAGGGTCCCAAGGCTCTGGGCCGTCCTTGACTGCTTTCCCAGGCCACAAGCAGGGAGCTGGATGGGAAGTGGAGCTGCTGGGATTAGAACCGGTACCCATATGGGATCCCGGGACGTTCAAGTGGAGCTGCTGGGATTAGAACCGGTATCCATATGGGATCCCGGGACGTTCAAGGCGAGGACTTTAGCCACTAGGCCATGGTGCCGGGCCCCAAAGAAAACTTTTGACAGGAGGTCTAGTACAACATGGGAAAACCCATGGCAGATACTTCCTCACAGAGACAGTAGTTCCACTCAGCTTCCTTGACACTCACCGCTGCCTTTCAGGTGAATACTCCTATCTTTCCTGTTCCCAAGGAGATGACCTGAGAGCTTTCATCTCCGTGTCTCACACTTAAATGTTCTGTCTGGATCAGTGGCATTGCAGAACACCTGAGTGGCAAAGGCTAACTTAATGCCATCAAAACACAGGCAGGCCCAGTGCCATAGCCTAGTGACTAAAGACTTGACCTTGCATACGCCGGAATCCTGGTTATTCCACTTCCCATCCAGCTCCCTGCTTGTGGCCTGGGAAAGCAGCTGAGGATGGCCCAAAGCCTTGGGACCCTGCACCTGTGTGGGAGACCCAGAAGAAGCTACTGGCTTGGCTTGGCTCCAGCCATTGTAGCCACTTGTGGAGCAAACCAGCAGATGAAAGACCTTTCTCTCTGTAAATCTGACCCTCCAATAAATAAATAAACAAACATTCAAACAAAACAAAACAAAAACAGGAGCAGAACATACTCATCCTTAAAATGGTAAGGACTGGGCCTAGCAGCTAAAGTCCTCGCCTTGAACGCCCTGGGATCCCATATGGGCACCGGTTCTAATCCCGGCAGCTCCACTTCCCATCCAGCTCCCTGCTTGTGCCTGGGAAAGCAGTCGAGGACGGCCCAAAGCCTTGGGACCCTGCACCTGAACTGGGGTCACTTGGGGAGTGAACCATCCGACGGAAAATCTTCTTCTCTCCCTCCCTCTCCTCCTCTCTGTATACCTGACTCTGTAATAACAATAAACAAATCTTAAAAAAAAAAAAAAAAAAAAAAAACATGGTGAGGACTACCCCTGCACTGTAGGCAGAATAGTTGCTTTAACAGCCAGGAAGAAAACAGTGTGGCCTAGGAGGAAGTGAAGTATGCCATTTCCCCTGGGTCACACCTAAGTTAAATATTTCATGCAACCACAGCCTTACCTGGAACTCTGGATCTCAAGAAATAGAGAAATTTCCCATTCTTGGAGTGCATGATGGCTCTCTTAATGAACTCCACAACTGACTGACAGCGATCTTCAAACTTGGGATGACACCACAGGCTGAAGGTTCCTGCCACAGAAGATTAAGAAACAGAAATTTTAAACTTGAGAAAGACACTTGACACTGGCACTTGCCTGAACATTTTAACAATGATTCCCATTTTCAGGAGGGCAGTTTGTAGCAAGCCATCCAGAAGCCACCTATTCCTGCTTATTCCACAACTAATGAGAAAATGATATTTTTAATAAGACTTAACTTAGAGGCCTGGGGCAATAACCTAAGTCCTCGCCTTGCACGTCCAGGATCCCATATGGGTGTCGGTTTGTGTCTCGGATGCTCCACTTCCCTTCCAGCTCCCTGCTTGTGGCCTGCGAAAGTAGTGTCTCCTTCTCTCTGTAAATCTGACTTTGCAACAACAACAAAATTTTTTTTAAGATTTATTTATTTTTATTACAAAGTCAGATATACAGAGAGAAGGAGAGACAGAGAGAAATATCTTTCATCTGATGATTCACTCCCCAAGTGAGCCGCAACGGCCAGTGCTGTGCCGATTCGAAGCCAGGAGCTTCTTCCAGGTCTCCCACGCTGGTGCAGGGTCCCAAGGCTTTGGGCCGTCCTCAATTGCTTTCCCATGCCACAAGCAGGGAGCTGGATGGGAAGTGGAGCTGCCGGGATTAGAACCAGTGCCCATATGGAATCCCAGTGCTTTCAAGGCGAGGACTTTAGCCACAGCGCTGGGCCCAAAAAAATAAATCTTAAAAAAAAAAAAAAGACATGTTAGGTCTTAAGAAGTTTTTGTGACAGAAATAAATTCAAGTCAGAAAAATATAAAGAGGCTTTCTTAAGTATTAACATTAATCCTTACGTCATAGTTAATACATATGTGTACACACAAATATAATTCAAAAAGGTCACGAAAATAAAATTAAAAGCTTACTTTGCTACAAAAATTCTAAAATTCATGCATAGTTTTTTCATAATATAATTACTATGAATTTATTGAAGGTCCCCTTAAGTACTTTTCATAGAAACAATAAAGGTTTTCATAGCAACAGCAAGTTTAAGAGACTGCACTGGGCCCAGCACGATAGCCTAGCAGCTAAAGTCCTCGCCTTGAACACACCGGGATCCCACCGGAGTTGGATGGGAAGTGGAACAGCCAGGACATGAAATGGTACCCATATGGGATCCCAGTGGTTTTAAGCAGAGGACTTAGCCACTGAGCCATCGCGCCAGGCCCCCCTATTCTTCCAGTGACTAAAAATAAAAGAACTATTATCAATGTTCAATTGATTCCATGAGATTTTTCCCATTTTCTATAATGCCATTCCCATACCTCCTTTTGATGAAGACGTCAGAAAGCAAAGGCAGGGAACCCAGACAGGCACACAGGCACCTCACAGGCCAGCGTTTTTACCTCTGTAGTGCTCCATCCTAGTGTGGTGGGTGACGCCCTGGGACCGGAAGCTGAGGCTCAGGATGTAGCGAGGGTCAGAGCTGTCTCGTACCAGGAAGGAACCATCTGGCTTTCCTTTCAGCTTCATCTCTGCATCTTCCCAGTTCATGGGCCCCCAGTACCAACCACACTACCAAAAATAAGAGGCAAACAAGTTTTAACAGAAAAATGAGATCGCTTTCAGTACAATCTGTCTTACTAGGAAGCACTCATCACCGCCAGTCTCCAAAGCATTTCAAGAGGTCAAATCCACTACAAGTATCTAAACCATTAGCAATGAACATCACACTCATTAAACTTTTAATTCCCCAAAGTATCAGGAGAGTAATTCACAATTTTATTACCAAGGGCCCAGCCAAGGAGAGAGGAGGGAACTGGGTCAGTTAATCTATCAAAACCAGGCTAGGCTATGTCAACACTTCTCCACATTCTTCCTTTTTCATGTCCTACATCTACCCCTCAATTCAATTCTGCTCTTTCTCTTATGGAGTCACTATGCTGTGTTGGCACTGTCAACAGGGTGGCAGAAAACTCCCCTTCCTCCAGAGAGCCTGGGCAGGGAAGTGGGGAGTGGGAGTGGGTAGGCTGCTAGTCTAGCACCGCCTACCTTCTCTAGCTCTCGAAGGCTGGCTGCAAAGCTGCTCGAGTCAGGCCGGTAGAGGGGACAGTGGAGGTGCTGGGGGGGCTGGCTGTGCAGAGATTCAGCTGCTCGGATGGGAGCAACCCGGGGAAACGCATCTGCAGAGTGAGAGTGGTGGTCACTGTTTATCCAAACTATTCCCAACAACAAGCAGACCCTCCCCACCAAAAGAAATGCTAACTGAAGAGGCACAAAGCATTAGAAGCTAAGCTGGAAAGGGTGGAAGCCAAAGCAGTGGGAAAGAGCTGGATGGGCTGGAACGGAAAGCTGTGTGGGCTTGTGTAAGCTGTGAAGGATGGGTGGGGGCACTGCACCCCAGGAAAGGAGAGGGGAGCTGCTCACTAACCTGACTAAGGTGACTACTTCAGGGGCTTCACCAGCCTAGAGCGATTCCAACTTCTCCCACCTCGAAGTGAAGTGCCGATAAAGCAGCCTTGGAAATAGCGATTCTCTTACTTGCCCAGGAAGTGTAAGGATTTTGCCAGGCAAGTAAAAAAGAATGTCGATTTCATTCATTTCATTCCTTGGGTACTGGAGGCTGGCAAAGCAGGTGTGGGCTAATAAATGCTTGGTACTTATTTACAAGGCTGCAGCAAATACTAGAAGCTTAGAAAAACCACAGAACTTTGAAAAGCAGCAACATATTAAATCTTCACTAACCTAAATTAAGGTTATTTCTTAAATGATATCTACCCAAGGATTGCAAAATAGTCAACAGCAAAGAAAAGAAAAATTCAAATCTTTTGTCCCTAATATAACTCAGATTCCATTCATTTAAAAAAAAAAGAAAGAAGAAGAAAGGGAGATTTAGAAACACCAGTTCTCAGCCTATTTCCAAGAAGTTCTGGTCCAGCCAAGGGGAAAATATTTAAGCTTTCTCCTACATTGTTCTTTCCATGAAAAGACTTCTCCCATCCTTCAACTCTTACAAGTCTTGCTGCTAAACTAAGCTAACCTGGGGCATGGGGTGGAGGAGGCGGAGGTAGGGGGAAAGACTGCAAGGAAGACCCCATCGGAGCCACAAGGACAGACGTAGGCAGCGTCCCACTGATATCATCTAGAAGAGAGAACAAAAGCAAGAGGTTCAGAAATCCGAGCACAGAATGGGTGAGGTGAAGGCAGCAGAGGGAGGAAGGTTGTAAGACTATGGTCTGGGGCCTGCCCATACCCTCACCCCCACCTTCTGGGGCAACAACCATCTCCCTCTGCTCAGGTCTGCTTAGAAAGCAGAAGAGGAAGAATATTTCTAATACAGCCCGAGAAGTGGACTGAGGCGGCTAAGTGTCAGTCTAGCATCTGGGCAATAACTATCACAGCATGCAGGTAACTGCCCATTTCACAGCTGAGGGAGATGGCAGGGGTGCTGAGAAAGGAACTGGAAATAACTCTGTCATCATTAAAAACCATTCAGTTTGTTTGACTTCCTGGCAAAAAGTAAGTCTCCAGAGCTCCCCCCGCCAAGACAAGGCACACAGAGGGGATTGTACCTAGGAGGCTGAGGCTTCTTCTTGGAGGAGGAGGGGGAGTTGGAGGGTGTGGAGAAATCAAGCCCCGCTGAGAAATGTCCACGTCCACAAGCGACACTGTTTCACCTGAGGGATTCACGGAGCAAGCATGTTACAGAGGCACCTTGCCCACGCTAAGGCCAGAAGTACAAAGAGCCAGCAGGGAAGCAAAAGGGTAGTGGCTCTCAAGAAGCTCAAAACCAAATGCTCCCCAGGGCTGAAATCATCCCAAACATAAATTCATTTAGAATTCTACCACTGCTCTGCCTTTTTACAGATCAAGTGTTCTTGATGACAAAAACATGGTAAGAACAGTGGCAAAGTCATCTAATTAATGCCGGTTCTGCCACTGGCACAGATCATAACCTTCTTTATCAAGTGGAAGTATCTGTAAAATATCCAGCATTTCACAGACCTGTGTATTAATTTCTGCCTTGGGGAGCAAGGCAAGTGGCTTGTTAGGCAGGACACAGAAAACCAGATGCCTGAAAAATGTAAGAATTGCATGTTAAGCTGGGTGCAGATACAGGTCCCATAGCAGCCCTAATTCTTCCTGGATGGCTTTCCAGAGTACTCACCCATCAAGAGGATCTGCCACTTAACACATCAGCTCCTAACTGCTGCTGCTACTACTATGGCTAAAAATCTACTTACAGGTGTAAAAGTCAACTACTTCCACAGTTAGCTAATAGTCAGGTGAGCTGTTTTTTTCAGTCTAGGTAGGGATGCCACTGATCTCTCCTACTTTGCAATAGGTAATCCAGTACTTTCTCTACCATATCTATTACTTCTTGCCATGTAATCCCTCTCCATTTGAGTCACTAGAAAATGAAGTGTATTTCTTTGAAAAAAAAATATTTGAAAAGCAGAGTTAGAGGCAGAAACAGAGAAAGCATAAACTTCCACCCACTGACTCACTCCCCAAATGGCTGGCCAGTCTGGAACTCCAATTAGGTCTCCCACATGAATGCAGGGGCCCAAGCATTCGGGCCATCCTTCGCTATCTTAACAGGCACATTAGTAGGGAATTGGATCTGGAGTTGAGCAGCCAGTACTTGAACCAATACGGCTTGTCCAAACCACTGCACCACAATTCCAGTCCCTCAAGTGTATTTCATTAGCACAGGTTGACAGCCTCAATGAGTAGGTTCGCTTCGCCAGTCTGATCCACAGGTCAAAACACAGGATTCCTCTGATCTACCTCTCACGGCATAATTTCCAACACCCTTTCCTTTTCGGGGCTGAATTATCCCCTTAGCAGTATTTTAGTAATTCTCAGTTAAGAAAATGAGGTAACCAGAATCTCTGAAAGTCCAAGAGCTGGGTATCCAGAACCAATATACACAGTTTCTCTTACAAACATCTGGAACACCAAGATAAGCAGACTCTTCTCAATGTCATTAATGAAATTTTAAGATTTCACAACTTGGAATCTGACAGCCTTGTTAACCAGAACAATGCAATGGGCCCAGCACAGGTGTGCTCTCAGACGTGTCAGAGATGTAAACTGTAGATACAGCCTTTAAATAAAGGAAGTGACTCAAGGGAGCTAAAAACTGCCTTGAATCAGAAATTACAAAAGTGGGTGTTCCTTACTTAAGAACAAAGTCATAATTAAATAGACAGACATGCTGCCAACAGGGTAAGATTCAGTCCTGCAGTTAGAGTAAAACCAGACCCCACTGCACTCTACTCACACCACCTTCTTCACTAGATATCTATTTAGGTACCATCATCTGACAGTTCACAGCAGTCCACACAACCGGAGGGAGCAGGTCCCACTGGCCTGCTTAATGTCTTCCCAAATGTCCATTTCCAAATCACAGTTCTTCCAATCACCTTTTTGAGGATCCTAGCAAAGGAATGTTGCACTGAAATTTCTTTTTTGAAGATTTATTTATTTGAAAGGCAGAGTGATAGAGAAGAGAGGGAGAGACAGATCTTCCATCCCCCCCATTTTCCCCAAATGGCCACAAAAGTTCAGAGCTAGGCCAAGTCAAAGTCACAGACTCCATTCTGGTGCCCCACATGTGTGGCAGATATAAGCCCTTGGACCATCACACACTGTTTTCTCAAGAGCATTACTAGAAAGTTGGATGGAAAGGGGAGCACACAGGACTGGAAGTAGCTTTCTAAAAAGGAATTCCAGTGTTCCTAGCAGCAGCTTAATTCACTGTGTCACAACACTGGTCCCAAGTTTGAGGTTTTTATAAAGCCTTCTTATTCACAAATTCCAAGTACTCAGTCTGAGACTAAGGAAGTATGGTGAAACCTTTCTTTTCCAGCAAGTGTAAGTTCCACATCTGACTAACATGCAGCTCTCCCTCCACTTAAGTTCTATTAAAGAAACAAGGCAGTTACCCATTCCCTTCCTAACAGCCTTCTTGCTGTACCAACTATGCTCTCTGCTGCAACAGCAGAGACTGAAATTAGATACAATAAAGAACTCTAACAGCTGCAAGAATTGTTGACTCCTAAAATGAGTAAGAGAAGAGTTCATGTAATCTCTCTGCCCAAAGTCTTTAAAAATAGACCAGATAATCACAGATCACTTTTATTAGTACACAAACTCCCTTGGAAGCAGGGACAGGAATTGCATGATGTCTATAGTATTTTATGCACTGTGAGCCTATAATTCCTACTTTTAATGTATGCATGATGATCATCAACTGACTACTGCATAACTGCTAGGGTCACCCAATTACCAAGACACAGCTTCTACCTCCAGTTATCATGCATCCAAAATTAAGGCCCATTCCAACCAAAAAAACAGCATCTCCCCAAGTCCAGTGGACACTGAATGAAAGAAATTACTGCAGACATGCCTCAAGCTCCCTCTGCCACATAATCCACAAGCATAGTATCCAACAGGTCTTAGGACACTGGCTTTCAGCTCCCAGAATAAAGTAAATGACAGCATCCTTACCTGTAAACAGGGGGCTGAAGGAGACTGGAGAAAAGGCACTTTGGGTTCTTGTCAACCTGGGTTTCCTAGGTAGAAAACAAAGCAAACAGAGAATAAAGAGGAGAAATGAACATACACTCATTGAAATCGTTACAACACTCAATTTCAGATGCAACGTGAAACAAATTTGGCCAGCCATTGTCAGCAACACTCCTGTAATACAGTCTAACATTAAGAGGGAGAATAAAACCATTAAGGCAATTCCTTTAATAGATTTAATAGATTTGGCTACAGAATCTACCAGCCTACAAAGCAATAAGAAATTCCTTTGGATCTCTCTGCACATTAAAAAAAAGTAAAACATTTTGAGTGGCAATTAGGAAGGCCATCTCAAAAGGCAGGAAGTCTTTTGATGAGAGTTGATTTTTATCCGGGAGCCAAGAAAAAGGCTCCAGACCTGAGCAGCAGCCAGTGCAGGGAGAAGTGATTCTTCTGGCCCTGCGGCGGGAGGAGGGGGAGGTCCCAGAGTGAGCCAGAGAAGGGATTCTGACCAAGGAACAGCATACAGGGTGCACAGGCAATCTTCAGTCCTGGAAGGTCTCTCATTTCTGCACATGTGCCCCAAGGCATCAGTAAAAGCCATCAACTGATAAATTGATCCCTGATAAGTGGGGTTTCCCAGACGGTGGACTCCCTCCCACCTGTCTCTGAGCTGCCAGTCACACAGCTCTCCCCATGGGGCTCCCAGAAACCAGCCTGAAAATCCAGACCTCCTTTTGGTTACACACCAAAGGTAACTTCACTCTGCACCAATTTCAGCAGGCTTTTCGTTTTTCAACAAGAACTCAAAGAGGGGCCCGGCACGATAGCATAGAGGTTAAAGGCCTTGCCTTGAACCCATCGGGATCCCATTTGGGCGCTGGTTCTAATCCCAGCAGCCCCGCTTCCCATCCAGCTCCCTGCCTGTGGCCTAAGAAAGCAGTCAAGGACAGCCCAAAGCTTTGGGACCCTGCACCCGCATGGGAGACCTGGAAGAAGCTCCTGGCTTCGGATTGGCTCAGCTCTAGCCGTAGGGTCACTTGGGGAGTGAACCATCAGACAAAAGATCTTTCTCTCTGTCTCTCCTCTCTGTATATCCACCTTTCCAATAAAAACAAAAATAAACCTTTATTAAAAAAAAAAAAAGAACTCAAAGAAATCTCAGAACTTAGAAACAAGCTAAGCTCAAAAAAGATTCCTGGATGACCCAACTGACTACAAGAAGAATTCATTGGGGTGATGAAAATATGCATATGATGACGGCAAAGGAAATTATACTGAACAAATGAGTCTGTCAAAATTAACAGAACTGGACACTTAACAAAGGTAAGTTTTGTGGCACATAAATTATACTTCAATAAACCAGACACTTAAAAAAAAATCCCGCCCCAGAATGGATTGCATCTAGACATTTCACCTATAATTATAGCACTACAGTGCCTATTCCAGGCACTGTAGCTAGCTCACCTTCCAAAAATACTCTCATCCAAAAAAACTACATAGAACTACCAACAGAGGAGGGCAAAAACAAAATGCCAAATGAAATTTCATCTAAGCACCTCAGAATCACGCTAAACAGAATTCCAAAACCATACCAGGCACACTTTACTCAGAGAGCTGCAACATCCATCACTGCCTGCTCCTGCCCAGTCTTTCAAACTCCTTCTGCAAGCAGCGCCATGCAGACTCCAAGAGTCTGCGGATGACGCCACTGTGAACACCACCCCTAAAGCACACTCTGGAGCCAGGGCTACACACGCGGCCCAACCACATAACGGCCCCCTGCTTATACAAGATGCTCATGACTGTCAAAAAACCCAGAAGTCTCAAACAGAATATTAACGCCACTGGACATGAACTTTTATGACCACCAATGAGCTTTCAAGCTGATTTTTATTAAATAATTTGTAGGTAAAACATTAAACTCTGCAAGTAGAAAACTAAAGCGCTGGCCTTTCAAAAGGTTCACACCTCAGCCACTTGGCTGCTTGCCTCTTTTCAAAGGAAGCTGCCTTACGCTGCCATCTGCCCATGCCGGGGACGCGTCTCCAGTGCCAAGCACTGAAGAACGGCAGTACCCAAATGCACACATCTTGCGGAGACCTTCTCATTTCAGCTCATCTTCTCCCCGCCTCCGGCATTCTGAAGAAGAGAATCATAGTTTCTAGAATCTAGAAAAAAGAAAAAACATCAAATCTCAACCCAGGCAGAGCCATTTTAGAATGCCAGGATGTTTTTTCCTGGCAAACAAGAGGGCTCATAGCTGGTAGCTAAGAGAGGTAAAAGGTATAAGAGACTGAAAAGCTAATATTCAACATGTATGCTTCCTTTTCTCTTCAGGGAGCTGCTGCCTAACAAAAAAAACCTAAAGCAATTTCTGTCTCAAGAACCCTAAGAGCATTCCAGTACCAATACAGAAGACAAGACAGAAACAAGAAGTAAAGGAACGAGCACCATAGAAGTGCACACAGCAGTTACCCAGTGGAAGGGCAAAGGATGTCATCAGGACCCCCACTCCAAACCAGGTCTAAGGTATTAACAACATTCTCTATATTTATTAAGTTTGGTAAATACTGTGGCTCCAGACAGCATTTCTACCTTCCACACTAAATTTACATGTGTACCATATCACATGTAGAATATATACATACATGCACATCTACACTACATTTCCACAGATCTCTCTCCAGATCACGCTGACAAGCATTAGGGTGGCAGTCACACCACTACAACTCTGTCAATGGTCACATGCACCCCAGACACTGGAGGGCCAGCATAGGGTGGGGGTAGTATCTGGTGAGTGGGCTGTGCCTCAGGTGACAGAGCAGGACACTGGCAGGCTTTATGAAACGTGTTCTTTGAGGTTAGCAACCCTTTGTGCCTTCAATACCATTGCATGAGCTGTAGGTAACAGAGACAGAAAGTCTATGTCCATTTCTACCCTGAAAATTACCAAACAGATTACTAAGCAGCCTTCTGAGATAAAATCAGCTAAAAAACATTATATAGGACAGCAACATTTAAATATTACCACTGGCCAGTTTCAAATTCCTTGAAATCTAAAATGCAGGATAATGAAATAATGCCTTCCCCTCTCTTGTCCCTACAACCTGACAACAGATGCTTGTCTTACACTCTTTTCTGTGGTATCTTCCAAAACCAGGATGTCCAAACATCAGGTTTTGCAGCCCCGGAGTACCTCTGCCCCGCTAAAGCACATGGTGCCAAGTCAGCCAGCCTGTGCCATTTCCAACACGTCATCAGCCAGTGTCTGTTCATGTGCTACAGGCACAAAAACCATGTGTTCATCTTTAGTTCCAATACACAGACATCTGTGCAGCAAGGTCAGATCCAAGATCCCTCCTAAACCAAGTGCAGCCCATGGAGGGGTTTCCAGGAAAGAGCCAGGGGGCATAGTCCACAACCGAGAATCTCAGATGTGTTGCTGGCAAGGGGAATGTCAAGATGTGAAAGGTCAAAGACTCCAACAGACAAGTTTCTAACCGCAAGAGCTTATTCTAAAAGAGAAATGCCAGCCATAATCACTCTCTCACACACACAGTTAAAAAGACCCATGAGTATGGACCTAAAACCCAAACAGCATCAGAACTTCCTCACCACACAATAAAATCATTTTGTTCTCAGCTTGTCATGCCATGACTTGAAAAGCCCCTCTTCAGACCTGAAGAGCTAAGGAAACAAAAATAGGTTTCCCATGTTTTCCATGCCTGTCCACAACAGCAGTGCCCCAAACTGATGCCAAGGCAGCCTGCCTCAGAGTTGCATCCTTTTCCCCAGATAGGAAAACCACTACAGAACTGTTCTCCACTTCTCTGCCTCACAGCTGTGAAGACTGTAACAGCTTCAACTTCTAACTCAGTAAAAGCAAATCTAGAAAAGTGAACAAAGGTTCCCCTTTCTAATCAAGTAAGTATCATATTGTGAGATTCGGAAAGGTCAGCTCTAATGCCACTTCTCCCTAAATTCAGGGAAGACAATCAGTGCAAAAAACGGGAAGCAGAGAAGGGACGTCCACTGGTTTTCCTGAAATAGCGAAGTTCTTTCTATATCGCACCAAGTCCCACAGGAACCAAGCCCAGCTCAACATGTGTTTGAAGCCCTCGCCCATTTCCCCAGAACAGAAACCTGATTAGCTAGTGAACCTATTTCTTATTTCACTTAAAACAGAGTCCTCTAAGTTCATCTGAACCACACTTAAAACTCCAGATAACCAGGCCAAGTCCCCTTGGCAGACTCTGAAAGAAAGTAAAGTTTGGTTAGTGTTAAAACATGACAACTGTTTAGACTTATTATAGGAAGCACTTTCTAGTCGATAGCCATGAGAAAGGCAGACACTGAGACAGGCAAAGACAATTATGCCCACAGGTACTGCAAATGCCTCAAATTACATCATAAGTCTGTAGAGGCCCATAATTAACTGCAACCAACAATGCAGAGGAAGGCATATACCCTTTGGCAAGACTGATGCATCTCACTGTTTCCAGGCCCCACCAATCAAAGCCAGAGACCCAGATAAAACATCCAAACTCAACCTTCCTCCCCACAGGACACACTTCTCAGGAGGCGCTGATCCACAGACATCTCATCGACCCTGGCAAGACTCACCAAGTTTCTCACAGCTGCAAGGCTGCCAGCAAGACTGGCACATAGCAAGCTGTGGGAAAGCTAACACGCAGCACCACATTCTAAGCAGAGAAAAAATTCACTAGTGCAATCTTCCCACTTCTTTCTCAGAAAGCACAGAATATTCCATCCACATTTCTCCTGTCTTCACTCTATGCCAATCAGAACCATCACCACCCTCCCATCCTTCAGATGGGGAAGGCCAGAGGAGACTCTATGGCCTCCCATCTCAGGGCTGACGCTGCCTCCAAACAACAGTCACCCAAACATTTACACACAAACACCTGGTTCTTTCCCAATTCCTCAGAAGTCCTTGGACCAAAAAAAGTAATTCTCCTGTGGCCTGAACTAAGCTCTGTCGCCGAGCTGCAGCCCTATTTGCTCAGCGGTGGAAATCTGCACTGTGCTTCGGCTGAGGCTTGGTAGCAGAGCATCCAGTGACCATGAAATTCTGCTTCCAAAGGCAAAAAATCGTATAATGTTACATGCCTTTTCCTCTTCCCAATCTGTCAGATGTACCAGCTAATTTCACACCACACCTCTTAATTGGCTTCTCTGGAATCTTAGACCAAGTCCTGGTCAATATAAAACAAAGGCAAGACAAGTCACAAGAAAACCAGCCACCGAGCCCATGTCACTACCCACGGCTCCTGCACCACCCTCCTTCCCGCTGATGACAATCTCCTCTGTGCTGGGAAGTGGGGCAGCGAGTGCAGAGCCTACCACAGAAACGCTGCTTCTGCTCCCAGCATGAGTTTCCTGGGAGGGCACGCGCTGGCTTCTTCAGGGGTCTGGGCTTGGCCTAATCCTTGCGATGAGCACAGTCAGCTGCTTCCAAAGGGCAGTGAAGCCCACTCTATCTCATGCTGCCCTTACGGCACCCTGGGCAAACTTCCCTTCAAGACAGAAGTCTGTGTATGACTGGTTCCTAGGCCAGGCGCCCCTCCTTTTTTTTTTTTTTTTTTGTATATGATATAAATTCTTGGGTCCCAGACACACATAGATCTTTTCAAAAAATTCCCCCAGTGATTCTAGTGCTCAGTAAGCTGTCAACTTAGAGTCTCCCTGCCCGAGCCTTCATGTGTTCCATCTTGAGAATCATATGAGCTGAACCAAGACTAATGTGAATCCTTCTAAGAACTCAGCCAGAAACACAATCCCCAAAGGCAATTACCACAAAGGTCTCGTTGCACGGAACGGAGGCAGATAGATGCTTTTCCACAATGACAAGACAGCTCTAACCCCCAGACCAAAGGTCAGTCCATCTTTCAGAAACCGTCAAGTCTAAATGTGGGATTTCACCAGCTAGCCTGGAATATCTGTACCACCGTCCACACCCCATGCAGATCTCAGAAAGGCAAGCAAGGGAAAGCAAGGTAATGTTCCAACCTCAGACAGGGCTCAGTGCACAGGCTGGCGACTCCAGGGCATCACCAGACACGGAAACTTCGACACCCTCAATGAGGGCAAGCCTACGGGTGCACAACTTCCATAGGGCACTTGTACCGGGACCATCCGGACTAAGACCTGAGGCCAGAGGCGGGGTCCTGGGAACTCAGAGAAAACCCAGAGCAAAGGGATCCAGAGGCAACAGCAGCCTTTCCCCTCGAAAGGGTCAAACATCTTTCTCCCAGCTGTAAGGGCAGATAGGCACCCCTCAAAAACCTTCAAGCCCCAGCGAGGGGACGGAGAGATCTTCAACCAGCCCCTCAACCACAGAGATGCTAACCAGCTGGAAAGTGTCACCAGTGTGAAGCCTAACAAAGCTGCTGCCACAATAAGCTCGGACCTGAAGCAGGTGCTGCCACCACCCCCCCACACACACACAGTCCCAAGGCAACATCCTCCTAAGGACTGCATGTTAACCATTGCCAAGATCGTGGGTAGCAACAGAATAGGAAGAAAAAAAAAGGGGGGGGGTGGCAGGCAACGAAACGCGGACAGGAAGCCTGCCGGGGAGCCCCCACCCTCCACTCCCGCGGCGACCTGGCCATCTCACCTCCCCGTGTCCAGCTCCCGGCCCGCGGAGCCGCCCATGTCCGTGAGGCTCGCAGCTGAAGCAGCCAGCTCTCCAGAAGGCCTCTTGCCGCTCCCGTCGCCAGCGCCCGAGCCCCCGTTGCAGCTCTTGGTGCGAAAGAGGCGACTGAGGCGGATTTTGAAAGAGCCCTTCCGAGAAGGGCCGGCGAGCGGCCGGAGGGGCCCCGGAGGCGGCGGCGGCGGCGGGAGAGCTTGCTGTGGTTGCTCCCCTCTACTCAAGCGCCCCGGAGGGACCAAGTCCTGCAGCGGGAAGGGCACGGGGGGTAATTCGGCAGCCGGGGGCTGCAGCAGCAACCGGCTGCCCCCTCCTCCTCCTCCGCGGCCCGGGCTGCTGAGCTCCTCTTCCGAGCAGCTGTTCGTCTCCAAGCTCTCGGCCTCCGATTCCAAGGCCTCCAGCACCAGCAGCGCGTCGCTCGTTTCCGTAGGATCCTCCCCGGCCTGCGGGGCGGTAGCAGGCGGCTGGGGCTGCGGAGGGGCCGCCTGCGGGGGACACGGGCACGGGCAGCAACCCCCGGCGACTGTCTTGACCTCCGGCGCCGCCGGCTGCCCGAGCCCCAGAGCCGCCAGCTGTGCCTCGAGTCCAGCCACCGGGCCCCAGGTCCGCTCGAGCGCCAGTCCCGGCGGCAGACCCTTGGGGTCCAGGGCACAGCGGTGCCGGGGACACAGCAGTTCTGAGGGTCCCGGCTCCGGAGCCGCCTCCGCGTCCTCCTCCTCAGGCGGCCGCCCCACGTTGCGGAACACCATCAGCTGCGGCGGTCGCGAACCCCGCGGGCCGGGTCGCGCGAGGAAGGGTGGCGGCGGAGGGCCATGGCCCGGAGGCGGCGGCGGCGGCGGCGGCAGCGGCGGGCCTGGCTCGGGGGCCGCCTCTCCATAACCGAGGAGGCGGCTCAGGACGCGGTAGGAAGCGGCCGCCGCCGCCGCCGCCTCGCCATCCCGGAGCTCGGCCCCCTGCATCGGGGAGAGGGAGGGAGCCGGGCTGGGGTGGGGACTAGGCCGAGCCCCGCCGGAGCCCCGCCCGCCGCGGCCCCCGGAGCGACAGCGCGAACGGCCGCCGCGGCCTCTGCCTCATAGAGGGAGGCGGGGGGCGCGCGGAGCTCAGCGCCAGCCCAGGCCGCGCGCCGCCGCCGCCGCCGCCGAGGACCGCCCCCGTGCGCGTCACTTCCGGCAGACGCCCCACGCCCCTTCCTCGGGGCGTGCTCGCTAGGGTCTCCACGGCGCGTGACGTGGAGCGCGCCCCGCGCCGTCATTGGCTGTGGTGTTGGTGGTCTCCGGACCCGACGCCCGTTTTTCACTTCCTGGGCGGTGAGGCCCAGGCCGCCGCGATGGCCGCAGTGGGCTCTGCTGTCTTGTGGGAAGAGAGCCCTCAGTGGCCTCCGCCGTCCTGGGGAAGAGAGAGCCCCGTGGCTTGGAGAGCAGCAGCCACGGTGTGGCGACCACGCCGGTTAGGATGTGTGATTTTATGGCCGAGTCTGGTCAGCCGTGGATTGTGGAGTGACTACATGAATACCGTGTTGTACACGCAAGGGTATGCTGATAAATGTGCCACGGTGGGCTCTCGGGGCAGAAAAGGAGTGTGTGCGCGTGATTTCTAGTTGCATTAGGAACACAGAAGTCCTCAATGGCGCTGCCACAGCAGATGGGCAGCGCACCCTGCAGCGGGCGGGCTGGCAGGATGCGCGCATTGATGCTTCCAGCCAAGGACTGGAACTGCAGCCGCAGGGTGGGTGATATTTTCCGCTGGGTTCATACAAGTGGGAAGTAAAGGACAACTGGATTGTCAGCTTTGCCGAATCAGAGAACAGGTTTAAAATAGGGAAGACCATTTCCCCCATTTTTGTGCTTTATAATGGAATGGCTACAGGCCTGGCATTAATTAAAGTTCAATTGTTGGGACCATCGTGAAGGTTCAATGGCTAAATCCTCACCTTGCAAGTGCTGGGTGGACACGGGTTCATGTCCCAGCTGTTCCACTTCCTTGCTTTTAGCCTGGGAAAGCAGTAGAAGACAGCCCAAATCCCTGGGACCCTGCAGCCGTATGGGAGACTTGAAAGAAGCTCCTGGCTCCTTACTTCGAATTGGCTCAGCTCCGGCCATTGGGGCCATTTGGGGAATGAACCAGTGGATGGAAGATTTATCTGTCTCTGTAAATCTGATCTGCCTTTCCAATAAAAATAAATGTATATTTTTTAAAGCTGAATTGTTAACTTTTTCTTCAGCCCTGTCTGAAGTATAACCAACAACACAGGAAACCAAGGCTTGACAACTTGATTCATAGCGTTTGCCCCCGTTCCATGATGTATATGCTCCCACCAAAGCTAGCTTCAGTCTATCACCATGGTTAATAAGGCACAGTTAAGAAGAGATGAACTGTAATATACCATTAGGGAATATTGAATCATGCATGTACTATTGACATAAATAACCTTAAGAGCATAAAGAAATTATTAAGCAATTAGTTTGGGGAAATTATATATTATCTTCTTTTTAAAATTGTATTACTTTTAAAGATATATTTATATTTGGCCTAGAGGGGTAGCTTAGCAGCTGAAGTCCTCACCTTGCATGCGCTGGTATTCCATACGGGCACTGATCTAGTCCTAGCTGCTCCACTTCCCATCCAGCTCCCTGCATTTGGTCTGGGAAAACAATTGAAGATGGCCCCAAAGCCTTGGGACACTGCACCTGCTTGGGAGACCCAGAGAAGGCTCCTGGCTTCTGGCTTTTGATCTCCTTGGCTCCAGCCATTTCAGCTACTTAGGAGTGAATCAGTGGACAGAAAATCTATCTCTTTGTAGATCTAACTTTCCAATAAAAATAAATAAATCTTTTTTTTTTTAAAGAGACTTTTTTGTTGTTGTTGGAAAGGCAGATCAGATTTACAGAGAGAAGGAGAGACAGAGAGAAAGATGTTCCATTTGCTGGGTTACTTACAAGTGGCCACAACAGCTAAAGCTGAGCCAATTCAAAGCCAGGAGCCAGGAGCTGCTTCCAGGTCTCCCATGTGGCTTTGGACCATCCTCTACTGCTTTCCCAACCCACAGGCAGAGAGAGAGATGGAAAATGGAGCAGCTGGGATATGAACCAGTGCCCATATGGGATTCTAATATGCACAAGGCAAGAATTAGCTACTGAGCCATCGCACCAGACCCATTATTACCTTCTTTAAAAATATTTTGCTTATTTGAAAGCAAAATTAGTGAGATCATCCATCCTCCAGTTCATTTCCCAAATGGTGGCAACAGTCCTGGCTGGGCCAGGCCAGGCTAGGCGAAACCTAGGAACCAAGAGCCTCTTCTAGATCTCCCAAGTGGACAGCAGGGGCCCAGGGCTTTGGGCCATCCTCCATTGCTTTCCCAGGAGCACTAGCAGAAAGCCAGATAGGAAGTGGAGCAACTGGGACTCAAACCAGTATAGAATGCCAGTACTGCAGGTGACGGTTTAACTTGCTGAACCACAGTACCAGTCCTTAAGACTTTTATTTTTAGTGTAATTTAATTAGAAGCTGTGTAAGTTGTGATAGTGACATTGTTCAGCAGTTGGACTTCAAATGTCCAGCAGGTGTAATGATTAGCTTCCCCAAGCTGAGACGGGCCCACTCACAGCATACCTGATCTGTTTTAGCATCTGTGAAAGAGAAGTACTGAAACTGGGTTTGCCTGCCTTCTCTCAGGGTCAAATAAGGTGGGAGGAGGAACCTGGTTAGGAACCCTCTGCCATTTTCCCTGGAGGAGGGTCAGCTGGCAGAACTCAACAAGTTGAGTTTTGTACAAGAGGGCAGGGTCTTCTGGGATGGAGATCTTTTCAAAATGAACATCTCTTTCCAGACTAATGCCAGCCGTTCCCAGGCCAGCAGAGTCCTACAGGATCTGCCCTTTACCTCTCTTAACACATCTCCCACCAGCTTCACCTTGCCCTCTGTCCCATGCTGCCCCACCAGTACCGGGTTAGGCCGCCTCACATATGGACACCACCATAGCTGTTCCACTTGCCCCTCTCTGTGCTCAACTCCTGCTCATCCTTCAGGATGGGCTCGCTTCCTCTCCAGGGACAGCCATACCCACTCTGGCATTGCACTCAATGAGACATGGGTAACTGCCATCTACCTGTGGGGCTATTGGATGTGAACCTGTCTAAACTTGCTAAATTGTAAGTTCTCTGAGAGAAGGGCCCCCAGTGGCTTCCTGTCCCCCCCTCCATGACAGTCCCTGGCTCACCACGCAGGTACATGGGACGAGTGTCCGCCCATGGCAGGAGTTCCTCTGTAAGTGTAGACAGCAGGAGTGGCATCCTACCTCCCACGTATAGAACCAAACTGAAGCCCAAAGAGTTATCCCCCGCCGAGGTCAGTTGGTTTCAAAAAATGCAATGGAATGAAAGGTCAGAGGCATCTGACTCCAAAGATTTTATTGTATGCTTTCCCTTCCATGACTACTCAGGTTTCTAGAGAACAGAAATGAAATTGATCGCTGTGGGATCCTAGAACACCTCAGGCCGAGAAACACCATCTCAGTTCCCAGCTTACTTGATGCCTAACCGAGTAGGTGGACGAGTACAGGCGCAATCTGTAGCTGTGCAGCGCCCTCTGCTGCCCAGCTGCTTTCCTGGCCCCAGAAGAGGCTGCCTATCGCGGCCATCTCGGGTACCTCGCTGGTCCGAAGCACTCAGAGGTAACCGGAAATACACGCAAACGCTATGACAGAGCGAGGGATGCTGCCTCCCTCCACCCGCTTCATTCTCCAGATCTGGAGGAAAAAAGGCACTGGCGGTTAACCGTCTTTTTGCTTGAATGATACAGGTTTTGGGGTGTTAAGCTGATTTTTTGTGTCTACACGTAGCCTGTTTCTCAGAGGAGTACCAAAGGGGTCCCTACAGATCCCAAGGTAAAAAGACTTAAGAAGAAAAAAAAAAGCTTCTAAGGAAAAAAAAAGTTATATTTTCACCCCGTTTAACTGATAACCAGGACATGGTCTGCAGGATCAGAGAGGCCACGCCCAGAGCCGTGGGTGGGCATTGGCAGCGTTCTGTTCCCAAGGTGTGCCATAACTGGCTGGATGACCTTGGGAGTGTTCTTCTCCTTTCAGGGGTTCAGTGTCCTTATCTGATGTCAGGGGGATTGTCTGACAGAGCTCTCCTCCCACCCCTGTCTCCTTCCCATCCTGCTTTGGTCCTGAGGCTGACTAGCTGCTTCCAGAGGTCACTGTGGACCAAAGGGAGTTTATAGCAGAACCCCACAACTTCAGTGCTCCCAGACACCAGGGGGCAGACGCCACGAGGTAGAGGCAGGGCAGGCCTGTGGGGATGTGAACCCTGCAGCCAGGAAAGATGATGGGGCGAGGGAGAGAGAGAACAAGTGATGGGAGAAGGAGAGCAGGAGGCAGGACCGTCCTTCTGGGGCACCCCTGAGAATCCATTCCCTTGCAGATCCATTCAGCCAGGGGGATGCGGAGTCCCAGGTCCCAGGCCACTGTGTCTAGCAGTGGGAAGATTATAAGGTGCAGAGAAATGAGGAAAAGCAAGACTGGGCATGATTTTTTTTTTTCCCAGAAGGAGGGAGACAGCAAGGCTTAGGCTGCAGCAGTGAAGGTGAAAAAAGTGGGGGGCAAAACTTTCATTGTCCACTCTCACCCTACCTTGGCTGCCCTGCTTGGGTCGGGAGGTGGAGACCCGGGTGAAGCAAACAGCAGGGTGGTCCTAGGGAAGTGTCCTCATCTCTCCTCTGAGATGTAGCCTTACCCCAGTCCCTGGGGTTGATCTGCCAACTACACGGTGGGGTATGGTTGGGCAGCACACTTGGCATCTTTCCAGCATGACAGTACAGCACCCAAGAACACTCACTAACTGGAACAGAAAAGGCTTAACACACAGGTTGGGAGGTTCCCAGTCCAAAATTGAATGCCCCTGTCTGCTTGGGGTGTACAGGGGCGCCTGGAGTTCTTGGAGGAAAGAAGCACATGGTCCTCCAGGAAGCAGAGGGGTTGGTTGGGCCCGACTTCGACTTTTATAACCAACATTTTCCCCCCAAGAGGGTACCTCTGAGGGCACAGCTACAGTAACCTAAGAACCTCCCACCTCTAATACTATAATTGCGTTGTTTTCACTCCCACAGCAGCACTAAGGTACAGCTTTAGGGTTTAAAGTCTGCAAGAGGGGCCAGCATTGTGGCTGATTGGGTTCAGCTGCCATCTGCAACACTGGCATCCCATATGGGTATGGGTTTGCTTCCTGGCTGCTCCACTTCTAATCCAGCTCCTTGCCTGGGAAAGTAGTGAAGATGGCTCAAGTCCTTGGACCCCTACATCCCTGTGGGAGATCTGGATGAAGTGCCCGGTTCCTGGATTCTGGCTTTAGCCTGGCCCAGCCCTGACTATTGCAACTATCCAGGGAGCGAATCAACAGATGGAAGATGTTTCTCTGTCTCTCCTCTCTCTACGACTTTGCCTTTGCAATAAAAAAAAAAAAATTAATAATGAAGTCCACGCAAGTTGGGGAATCAGATCTTGTTTAAAGTGCAGCAGTTGGTATAGGGAGTTGAAGCTCTGGCTCTGTCAACTCAGAGGGAGCAGCCACATGACCCTGGGTGACCCTGAGTCCCTGTGTCTGCATCCATGCTATGGCAATGACCACATTCACCACGCTCATGGCAGAAGCATTGTTGCCATGAGGCATATGATGAACCCTTTCTAAACTTCCTCCATCTGTACAACAGGTGATCCTGGTTCCATTAGGCTCTCTCCTCTGTCCCTTGACATCCCCAAGTTCAAATATTCCACTGGAGCAGCAAGGTGCCAGAGGGTGCAGGTGTCCACAGCAGACCACCAGGAGACCAAGCCCAAGCCTTCACCGTGCCTGTGGCAGCTGCTGCCAGGAGGCCGAGTGGAGCCAAGGGTTGGGGTGAGGGGCACGGGCTGTTCTGCCGTTGCTATGGCACCCATGCTGGATTTGCCCATCTCTCCTAATGGAGCAAAGGGCGGAGGGAGGGTGAGAGGGAGCATGATTGGTGCTTCCCTCCCCTTCCCACCCTCTCTCATCTCTGGAGCAGATTGGGGTTGGGGGAGTAGAGGGATCAGAGCAAGAGGAAAGGGTGATTGCCTGGATTAACAGGGGTGGAGATGGGGGTCACGCTGGGAGCAAAGGGGCAGGTCCCTCATACAGATGTCCAGAGGCCAGCTGATGACGTTAGAGAAAAGCAAAAACAGGCGAGACAGCAGCCAGCGTGAGAGAGAGAGAGTGGAATTAGGGGAGCCAGGAGCGCAGGCAGCTCCCAGTTAGGGCCACCTCTTCCTGGACCACCCCAGGGTCCTGAAGGCTGCCCCAAGCATGGGCACCAGAGCATTAGCCCTGCCCCCTCCTGTGCGGGGGTTGCTGAGCTGCTGCTTCGTGTGCAGCTGGGCTCTGGGAGGCCCGCGGCCATTCCGTGCTCTGCTTTCTCCAATCCAGCCGGGGTCTAGGCCTGTGTGGCTGCCCCGGGAAGGGGCAGAGGCAGCGCTGGCTTTTCTCTACTCTGGTGATGCCCGGCAACTGTTGGGGGCCAACTGCAGTGAGCGCTACACAGCGGACAGCGTGGGAGCCAGAGCGGGACTCCCCCCGGTTCTGCAAGGTGCAGCCAGTACCCTTGCCCAAGCTGCCAATTTCCTCAACATGCTCTTGCAAGCCAACGACATCCGTGAGTCCAGCGTGGAGGAGGATGTGGAGTGGTACCAGGCCCTGGTCCGCAGCATGGCCGAGGGGGACCCAAGAGCTTACCGCGCTTTGCTGACTTTTGACCCTCCCCCAGGGGCCAGCCACCGACAGCTGGCCTTGCAGGCCACCCGAATGGGAGAGGAAACCATCCTTCAGGACTTGTTTGGGAACGGGGTGCATGAAAGCCCAGAAGACCCCGACACCCCCACTCTACAGAAGCGGGTGCTAACCAATGACCTGGGGAGCCTGGGCAGCCCCAAGTGGCCCCGAGGGGATGGATATGTAGGGGACATTCAGCAGGTGAGGCTGTCTCCTCCTTTCCTGGAATGCCAGGAAGGCCGGTTTCGTCCTGGCTGGCTGGTCACCCTCTCAGCCACCTTCTATGGACTCAAGCCGGATCTCAACCCGGAGGTCAGGTAAGTGAGCAGCACTTGATGCATTGGTGGGTGTGTGAGGCTGAGGAGGACCCAGCTGTGCCCGGCTGTGCTTGAGCCGCTTGGTAGCACCATGTGCCTGTCTGAGGAGCACTTATGTGCTCAGACATGCAGTCACCATCTGTTAAGTTTTCAGGTGAGAGTGTGCATGTGATGTGTGAGTGAGCCCCTCCACAGGTGCTTGTGTGGGAGTCTGTCCATATCTACGCCCTTGAGTGCCTGGATAGATGGCTGAGAGAGCATGTATGTGTGTGTGTGTAAGTCGCACACGTCCATCCACAGGAGACCATACACTGTGTGCACGGATGTGTGCAGGTGTGTGTGTGGCAAGGCAGCAGTCTTGGGCTCAAGGGCTGAGGAGTGGGTTTGGTATGGATGACCGTGACAGTGCTTGCCCCGGGCTTCTCGGAGGAACTCAGGCATGTATTCTGGGAGTCAGAGCGCGCTGGCCCGTAGTACAGAGAACTAGAAAAGGCAGCACTCCCGGGTGAAGGAAGAATGACTGGGAGGGGAGGGCCTGGAACCAGAGCTCTTTCTGGGAGCTAGAGCTGGTTGAGCCCCTGGTGTTAGGCCCCATGGCTGCCTCTGGCATCAGATGCTGCCCGCTCTGACCCAGGGCCTTGTAACACCCTTCCCTCACCGAGAGTGACAAGGGACGGGAGCCTAAGGGGAAGGGCAGCAGTAGAGGCCTTCAGTTGCTTTCCCAGCTCTGTGTGCCCATGCATGCTCACAGCCACAGCCGGGGCTGGGGAGCTCAGCAGTTAGTGCCTCCCCTCCCCCATCCCCTTGCTGATCTGCACACGCCTGGGGCAGGGGTGGAAGAGCTGAGGACACAACCAGCAGCTGAGCTGTGCTGCGTGCACATACGGACCCTCAGAATCCCGGCTGCCACCTTTCTTGACAGAGTTGCCTCCCAGAAAGAATAAGGTGTTGAGAAGTGGAGGAGTGGAGAGACAATCCATGGGAGGGGGAGCACGGGCTGCGGGGGCAGTGTGGGTCCGGAGCACTGGGGAGGTGGAGAGGGATGTGTGCCCTGCTCTGCAGCACCTGCTGCCTCCCAGGTTGGAGGCCGCATGTCCACCTCGGTAGCCATCACTGTGTCTCTAACTGAATTCACTGCCCTAGGGGGCAGGTGCAAATGGACATAGATCTCCAGAGGGTGGATATTGACCAGTGTGCAAGCAGCCCGGGCTGGTACTCCAACACGCACCTGTGTGATCTCAACAGCACCCAGGTACGGAGAAGGAGGAAGAGGGACTACAAGAGTCCTGCCTTCCTCCCCCTTTCCCATCACTGCCACTACTCAGCTCCCAGAAGTTGACAGAGCCTCCTCAGCATCTCAGGGGAGCTTCAGGGGAGGCCCTGGTAGTGAGAGGTAGGGAACCCCATAAATTACACCACTTTTAGGCCATTCTCCAGCATCTGCTTGGATCAGTGCTAAATCTAGGAATAGAGAAGGCTCCCATTGCGGTCCAGTCCACTCTGACCCAGAATTTCTCTGGCTACACATCGGTCTGACTGCAGACTGAAGCAGGAATAGAGCGCCACCCAGTGGACTGTGGGAGAGGACACTGTGGCGAAATTTCCCAGGCACCACATTCTAACCCTCCTAGTGAGTTCAGGGCTAGGTGCAGAATCACTCAGGGTTATCCCCCCCACTTCACTGCCTTAGTATCTATTCCTAGCCACTCCTGCGGCAGAGTTGATCTCATCCACATCTTCCCTGCCTGGCTCTGAGGTCTGCTTTCTTCCCTGCTGGGCACACAGAATGGATGGAGGTAGAATAAAGGGCTCACCTTGGCATCCTATCAGAATGGCATTAGGGCCGGGGGAAATAGTCCTGTGTCAGAGCCAGATGGCCCCTGATGGAAGAAGCTGCTCCCCACTGGGGGCCTTTGCAACCCTCTGCCCAGGAGATTCTTTGAAGCAGGAGGTAGCTCACAAGGTGTGGGCTCAGAACATTCCCTGCCTGTCCTCCTCCATGCACCCTGCCCTTGCAGCAGGTGGACACTGAGACTTAGGACATAGGAGGCTTCTGTTGCAGGCAGTGTAAATAACAGCATGCTTCATCCCAGGCCTCCCTGCTTGAGGTTTCTTAGAGAACAGGCATCAGCAAACGCTGGGGTTGGGTTTCCACACAGGAGAGGCTTCCCAAGGGCTCCTGGGGGCTTCTGGTGGAGACCCTGGACCACAGAAAGGAAGGGAAGGAGGGATGGAGGGATAGGGAGAGGGTGAGATGGGCCCTCCCCTCTCACCTTTCCCAGGAGGGCAAGCTCTTCTAGAGAAAGCCTCCTGGGAACACCTGTCGTGTTTGTCATCCCCACAGTGTGTCCCCCTGGCGAACCAGGGCTTTGTCCTCGGCCGCTACCTTTGCCGCTGTCTTCCTGGATTCTACGGGGCCAGCCGTGCCACGGGTATGCCAGTGTGGCGAGGGCCAAGCAGGTGGTTTACAGGTCTGGAGGTGCATCTGAAGAGGAAAGAAAGCTGCAGTAGGCCTATGGGAGGAAACCTGTGGGGCAAAGGCAGAGGGCAGAGGCGCTGCGGGAGCAAGGAGGGCCCAGTCCCAGGGTGAACTTGTCTCATAATGATGTGATGCATTTGACCTCCCAAAAAGCCCTAGCCAGCCATCATCTCTTCCTATTACCCTGGCTCCCTCCGACATAACCCTGGGACCACAGACCCCATGAGGAGAGAGAGGGGGGCTGTGGTGGCCGTTAGGAAGGCTGGGATACAGGTAGCCCAACCACGCCCTTCCTTCCTTGTTCTTTGTAGGGTTTGAGGAGAATGCTACCCACGCTGCTGGGCAATTTGAGTCCCCCCGAGGCAACTCAGGGAGGCTGCTGCGGTGCCAGCCATGTCCGGAGGGCTGTCCCAGCTGCCAAGATGCCACTCCGTGCCTGGTGGAGGAAGTCCCAGCACTGAGGGCAGCAGTGCTGGCCTGCCAGGCCTGCTGCATGCTGGCCGTCTTCCTGAGCATGCTCATCTCCTATCACCGCCGCTGGAGCAAGGCAAGGAAAACCCCACGCCTGGCACCTGGCCTCCTCACCTGCAGACAGGAGACTCATTGAGGCCAGAGCTCAGGAGAAACGAGTGGCAGGCTTGATTCTAAATCTAGCTCGTTAGGTGATGTTGGGCAACAGCCTCTCTCCCTCTGGTCTGTTGAACTGGGGACTGAATTAGCCCAGTGCTAGTTGAATAGCTACACTAAGCCAAACACTGAGTGAACCTGACCCCGGGTGGGGGAGGGAGCGGTCCCCAGTTTGCTAAAGCAGGAAGCAGCAATATAAAGAGATGACAGCACAAAACACTGGGCAAGCATGGAGGGATCTGTTAGGTGCTGTGGGCAGCTTGTAGAAGCGACCCAGCTATTCTGCCTGGCATGGCATCAGGATTCAAACATTAACAGGACATTTACTGGGCAGACATGGGCATCTTATCCTCGACAAGGAGGCAATTTGACCCTAAACTTTGGGGAGGACATGAGATCCTGTCTAGCTTGAGCAGCCTCTGGTGTGAGCCCTGGTCTGCAGCAAGGCCAAGGGTAGGATAGGGAGAGACATGAGACTGGAAGGGAGGGGGAGCCATAAGAACCCTTAGTCTTAACCAGGCTTAGCACCAGGGCAGCTGGGAGCAAGGGACCTGGCTGTGGAGAGAGAGCAGAACAAGTGTGGTGCAGTGTTAGCTACTCAGTGACCCCCTAGGACAAGCCTGACCCCGGCACACTGTCCAGGCTGTCCTGCCCTGCCCTGCTCACCTGCCTCTCCCATACCTGCATTCACAGAGCATCCGGGCATCTGGAGTGGTTCTGTTGGAAACCATCCTGTTTGGATCCCTGCTGCTGTACTTTCCTGTGAGTCTGAGGCCAAAGGTGGGCTCCATCTCCCATGATTCCCTCCAGTCCCCAAAAGACCCTTCTTTGCCCTCTTGGGGGCATCACACCCACCAAGGGCAGGCTGGCCTGGTGAGCTCTATGACCTGCTGTGTGGTGCACAGCATGTTGCTGGACCTCTCTGGGGGCAGCTGCAAGGCCACCCAGCACAGGCTCGTGCCGCTAGGTTGCACAGCAAAGCACAGCTCTTTCACCCACTTTCCACCAGGTCTTCATCCTGTACTTTAAAGCCAGTGTGTTCCGATGTATTGCGCTTCGCTGGGTCCGCCTGCTGGGCTTTGCCACCACGTATGGCACCATAATCCTCAAGCTTTACAGGTAGGGCCCTGCCCAGGTGTGGAGGAAGGACAGCAGCAAACAGAGGTTGGGATCCAGCCTGCTCCTGAGGCTTCCCCTGTCCCATCCATGCACTCTTGCCTGCAGAATACTCCAGCTGTTCCTGTCTCGGACAGCCCAGCGGGGCCCACACCTGAGCAGCGGGCGGCTGCTGCGGCACCTGGGGCTGCTCCTGTTGCTTGTGCTGGGCTTCTTGGCCGTGTGGACAGAAGGTGTCCTGGAGCGGGACCCCCAGCACACACCTCTGGTGACCCAAGGCCACACTCCCACTGGCCGCCACTTCTACCTCTGTCACCATGACCACTGGGACTACATCATGGTTGTGGGTGAGCTGCATTCCCCCCAGAACCCGCCTACTCCATTTCCTGATGCTGCAGCAACGGACAGCCGTTTGTCTTGGTTCTCCTGCCTCATGCCCATATTCCCAGCCCAGGCAACCTGCCCAGAAGGGGCACAGAGAGCTGAGGTGGTGCCACTCTCCCTCCCTGCCCCCCAATAGCCGAGCTGCTGCTCCTGTGCTGGGGCAGCTTTCTGTGCTACACCACCCGCGCGGTGCCCTCAGCCTTCCACGAGCCGCGGTACCTGGGCATTGCCCTGCACAACGAGCTGCTGCTCTCCACTGCCTTCCACATGGCCAGGTGAGCACTCCCACCTGCTAGGGACTCTTCCCACCCCCAGGTCATGCTTGGCTTCTCCCACATGAGGGTCTACCATGTCACAATCTTGCCATGCCTCCTCACCCTGCTCCTAACTCCTCTCCACCTCCAGCTTACCTGGGTCCTGCACTTGGAGGTCTCATGTCCGCCTCCCCTCACCCCTTCACCATGTGGGGCAGCAGGCTGGGGTGGCCCTGTGTGAAGAGCACAGGAAGGGAGAGTGTCTTCCTGGCCCAGCTGGGCTCAGGGCATTGAGGGAGAGGGGTCACTCTCACCTCTGATCCTGCCCACAGGTTTATGCTAGTTCCCTCCCTGCACCCGGACTGGACCCTCCTCCTCTTCTTCTTCCACACACACAGCACGGTCACTGCCACGCTGGCTCTAATATTCATCCCTAAGGTGAGGTCCTCCCCTCTTCCCCAGCTGCTGCCTGAGCTGAGCTGCCCCAGGCCGGCTGAAGGATAAGGATGTCACGAGGTGGGGAGGGAGGCAGTGGTGAATGAGTGCTGAGGGAGGGGCCCCTAAGCAATGACCTGACTGGAGGTGGGGGGAGCTACCACCTCTGCTCACAGTGCCCCCCAGTGGTTGTGCAAGGGATATAAGAGCTAGGGTTGGTGGGGGGGAGGGGAGTCGTTCCTACCTAGTGGGGAGGCTGGCCAAAAACCCAGCCAGAAATACATGGGTAGAGATTGTGAGGAAGGAGTTGGGACCACCCTAGTCTCTGAGAAGTAAAAGTCCGTCAGACCCCTAAATTCCAAACCAGAGAAGGGAATGAAGATTCATAAAAGATGTGCCATATTCCCTGGGGTGCACAAGTGGGCCAGGACATGTGGGCTTCCTGCTTAAACCCACCTGCTCAGTTCCGGAAGCCAGGGGCCCCTCCCCGGGAGGAGATCTTGGAGGAGGTGTACGAGGACGAGCTGGATCTGCAGCGCTCTGGTTCCTACCTGGACAGCAGCATCGCCTCGGCCTGGAGTGAGCGCAGCCTGGACCCTGGGGACATCCGGGTAAGTGCTGCCCACCCTGGCTTGGTCAGGTGCTGCTGCAGGAGGCCCGGATCCCCCTTCTCCAAAACCCACCATGCATCACCCAACTGGGGAAACTCCACAAGTTCTAGATCCAGATCCCAGAATCCCAGGCCATGCTGCAAGTGAGGGCAGACCTGTCCCCTCATCATGAGAAGAGGAGTATCCCTAGGCCAGCTGTGGGGTTGGCTCATTCAGGCACTAGCAGCCACCAGAATTTTCCATGCTGGGATTCTCTGGACCTGCCGGGCCTTCTCAAAAGGCAGTTTGGGAGTCTTGCTGATCTTTTCCCTTTTTTTTTTTTCCCCTGCTGATGGGTATCCTTACAGTCATGGGAGGCCTGTAAGGCGGCTCAGTGGGGAGTAAATAACAGATCTGGTAGAATAAGCTCTTGCTTTGTATTTAAATATTTATTTCTTTGGGGGCCAACACTTCAACAGAGCAAGTTAAGCTGCTGCCTGCAGTGGCTGGCATCTCCTATGGGTGCCAGCTCCAGTCCTGGCTGTTTCACTTCTGATCAAGATTCCTGTTAATGTGCTTGGGAAAGCAGCGCAGGATGGTGCCTGGGACCCTGCACCCACATGGGAGACCCAGAAGAAGCTCCTGGCTTTGGCTCAGCCTAGCATTAGCTATTGTGGCCATTTGGGGAGTGACCCAGTGGATAGAAGACCTCTTTACCTGCTTTCTCTAACTCTGCCTTTCAAGTTTAAATTAACAATCAAATAAATAAATTTAAAAGGCAGAATGATGGGGCTGGAGAGCACATTTGTTCTCCACCCAGTGGTTCATTGCCCAAATGCCTGCTATGGCTAGGGACTAGGGGCTGGTCGGGGCAAAAGCCAGCACCCGGGATCTCCATCCTGGTCTCCCGCATGTGTGTCAAAGGCTCAGGTACTAGGGCCAACATCCAATCACCCACTGCCTCCCAAGTGCATTTGCTGAAATGCAGTCCCACTTGGGAATGGGAGCAAGGCAGCCAGAACTTGAACTGACATTCTGACAAGTGATGCTGGCACTGCAAGTGGTAGCTAACTTTCTGTGCCACAACACCAGCCCATTCCTTGCTGGCCTCATCTGCCTTTGCTTCTCCTTCCCTCTGAGCTCTGCCTGCCCCACCCTTCTGTCCCTCACTCCCAGCCTGGGTAAAGGCTCAGCTGAGACTCAGTGTACCTAGGAGGCTGGGAAGTGTGGCTGTACCTTCCATGGCAACACCGCCTCAGTCCTGCCCTTTCAGGACCAGAAGCTCCTCTGCTCTCCTGTATGGCCCCTGGCCAGCAATTCAGGCACAAAGGATGTCCAAAGCCCTGCTTGTCCCATCACCTATACCTGGACACAGCACTTGCCCTTCCACTCGTTCCATGAATCCCATCTCATCCTCTTAGGGAAGTGAACTCTGGTGGGCTGAGTACCATCATTTTCTAAGACAGCTTTGAGCCCCACAAGGGGTTAACAGTCTCAAACCTACCCCCTGTGTAGGGAAGCTCCCAGCAGAGCCCAGTGGCCAGAGAAGCAGGGGGAGTGGGTGCTGTGTCCTCGGGGCTGGCCTGGAGCCGAGGTGGCAGGAACCAGGCCTTGAAGGAAGGGACTTGGCCTGATGGAAGAGACACCCTCCCCCCAGGAGCAAATGGTCTGAGTAGGGCCAAGGGAGAGCAGAGTGCATGATGGGGGAGGGGAGCTCAGCCTCTGCACCCCAGGCAGCTCTCCTCCCCTCTTCCCTCCTGTCACCTCAGGATGAGCTGAAGAAACTCTACGCCCAGCTAGAGGTCCACAAGACCAAGGAAATGGCAGCCAACAACCCCCACCTGCCCAAGAAGCAGGGCAGTTCTCGCCAGGGCCTGGGCCGCTCCTTCATCAGGTACCTGGCTGAGTTCCCCGAGGCACTGGCCCGGCAGCACTCCCGAGATGCAGGCTCCCTGGGCCATGGCAGCCTGCCCAGCTCCTCCCGCTGCCGGCTCCTTAGCACCAGCTTCCAGGAAGCCGAGGGGCCGCCGGCCCACGACCAGCCCCGGGAGCAGGACTCTCCGCTGCTCGACTCGCTGCTGAGGAGGACCCTGTCCAAAAAGGCCCCACGTGTGGAGAGCCGGGAGCAGGCCGAGGGTCCGCCTGCCCTGAGCTTCAGGTCGGCCAGTGCCCACAACCTGACGGTGGGGGAACATCTCCCCAGGGCCCGACCCTCCTCCTTGCAGAAGTCACTCAGCGTGGTGGCTGGCTCCAGGGAAAAAGCCCTGCTTGTGGCCAGCCAGGCCTATCTGGAAGAGACCTATCGGCAGGCCAAGGAGCAGGAGGAGCGAAGGAAGACCGAGGTGGCCCTTGTGAGCCCGGCGCGGAGACCCTCGGCAAGGAGGCTGGAGAGGGTTTGGGGGGCCCCCCTGTCAGCCCCGCCATCCCCTGCCAAGAGCAGGGGCATGGACAGCTCCCGCGCCTCTGGGAAGCTTCATGAGGAGGCTGGGAGGAGGCTGGCTCACCCGCCCATCCGCCACCAGGTCTCTACACCCATCATGGCACTGTCTGGGGCCTTCCTGGGTGAGTCAAGGATGCTGTCCCCTACCTCCACGCTGGCTCCTGCTCCAGTGCCAACTCTGGCCCCAGCCCCTGCCCTGATGCTGGCCCCAGCCCCTCCTCAAAGTCCCACTCTCCTCAACTTCATTTGCCCCTGGGAGAATGCGGAACTGCCAGTCAAGAAAGAACCCGTGACCCAGGAAGCACCCTTGGGGCCGGAGCAAGGCAGCCATGGCCATGCCCCAGCTCGAGCCAGGCTCTGGAGGGCCCTGTCTGTGGCAGTGGAGAAAAGGGGGACTGGGGAAAATGGGCTGGACTCAGGGAACGGGCCTCTGCAGGGGGAAGCTGCCGAAGCGGAGGAGAACAGGCCCAAATTCTTCTCCAAGTCCCACAGCTTCAGGGCCCCCGTGGAGCAGGGCTCCATGCGCAGTCTTGGCCTGGCCATCAAAGCTCTGACCCGCTCTCGGAGCACATACAGAGAGAAGGAGAGCGAGCAGGACGGCTCTGAGAAGAAGGCCAGGGTGCCAGGGCAGGGTGGGGGGGCCCCGCCCAGGTCCCCCAGGCCAGGCCGTCCGCCGGCGGTGAGCAAGCAGGCCGCTCTTACCCCCTGCGATGATGAGGAGTCGATGCAGAATCAGCAGAACACTTACACTAGCAGGATGCTCCAGGTCCGCCACTGGGAGGGCAGTGGCAAGCAGGAAGACAGAGGCCTGAAGGTGGCCCAGGGGAACCTAGGGGAGCAGCGAGCTGAGAGGGCAGGCAAAGTGGGGCCTGCCATCCTGAAACAAGTGTTTGGGGACAGAAACGTTGAGCAGGCAAGAGAGACCCCTGTAGGTGGGCAGGAAGCACCTAGAGCTGGCCTCCAGCTGCTGGGCAGTGCTGACCACAGGGCGGCCGAGGTGTGTCCCTGGGAAGTCACAGGGTCAGAAACGGCTCAGCTGGATGGTTGCAACAAGGCCGAGATCTGCCCCTGGGAGGTGAGCAAAGAGGCCCCTGAGGGGAGGGCATCACAACAAGATCTCAGTGACTCCCAAGATGAGAGGCACAAGGCTCCAGAAAAAACAGAGCCCAGAGGTGGGGCTGCCACTGCTCAGAAAAAGCCTGAGAGGCTGGTCAGGGGGCAGGAGGCCGTGTGTCCCTGGGAGGGTGCCGAGCCAGGAGGTGCGTCCCCTCAGTCATTCCCTGTGGACACTGAGAGAAGCATGGGCACATCCGAGGCAGTGGGCAGTGGACAGGCCAGGAAGGTGGGGGACAGGCATCGGGGGGATGCCACTGACCCAGAAGCCGGCACAGCGGGGCTCGCTGCTGCAGAGCTGGGCCCCTGGCAGGCAAGTGGGGAAGGAGAAGGGAAAACAGCCCAGGAGTTGATGCAGGGGCCTCCCCAGGAAAGGCAGAAAATTCCCAAGAGGGCAGCCTTCTGGAAAGAACGGAACCTGGGTACAGACTTGGAAGCCTTCTGTCCATGGGAGAGCACAGATTTCCGGGGCCCCTTGGCCGTCTCACTGCAGGTCTCAGGTGGCTGTGGGGCTGAGATACAGCCCAGAGAGGCAGGGGATGTGCCGGCCTTCAGGAAAGCAGAGGTCTGCCCATGGGAGCTGGGGGATGAGGGGAGGAGAACAGGTGGAGATTGTCTCCAGGAGAAGGGAAAAGCTGCTGGAAAAGGGAGCTTGGGAGAGGCAGGGGAACAAGCTGTGAATGCCATGCAGGTGTTCAGTGCACAGCAGGAATCACCATGTCCCTGGGACAGCACAGACAATTCCTCACCCACAGTTGGTGGCCAGCTCCCAAGCAGTGCAGGAAGTAGAACAGTGCAGGTGCATCCACAGGAAGACCTCGAGCCAGAATTCAGGGAGGCAACATCAGCCAAAGCCGAAATCTGTCCCTGGGAGGTCAAAGAAATAACAGAGGGCTGGACGTCAGGCCGGGCACCAAGAAGGCAATCTCTGGAAGATGAGGAGAAAATGCCTGGGAAAGCAGGAAGCAAAGGGGCCAGAGCCTGGGAAAAGTCTGAGGAGCAGATGCAGAAGCGGGAGGCAGTGTGTCCCTGGGAAGGTGTGGACCCCAGCGGCTGTGGCCCACAGCTAGGCCCTCCAGATTCAGACAGAGCACAAGTCGATTTCCAGGCATCAAGCAGCGTGAGAAGCAAAGCCGCTGAGATCTGCCCGTGGGATGTGCAGGGTACCCCGGCTGCTGCAAGGGCAGAGAGCTGTCCCTGGGAGGCCACAGGGGCTGCAGCCAGGGAGGAGAGCACTCAGAGGATGGAGGCTGCCAGGAAGTCTCCCACTGATAGTGGAGAGACTCCTGAAGATTCCAGATCCAGGGGGAGTGCTGTTACAGTTCCAAAGAAGCCAGAGCCAACTGCCCCTGGCCGCGAGGTGGCCTGTCCCTGGGAGAGCTTGGGTCCAGGAGGTCAGCATACAGACTCTCTGGACACTGACAGATCAAAGGCTAGGTTTCAGGCTTCAGATCACATTGGATGCAGGCCGGCAGAGGTGTGTCCTTGGGAAGTAGAGGAGACTCTGACCAGTGAAAAAGCTAAGATCTGCCCCTGGGAGGTGAATGAAGGAGCCACTGGGAAGGAATTGGAACAAGAGAAGGAGAGTGACTCAGCAGGGCAGAGGGAAAAAACTCTAGAAGACTTTAGATTCACCTCCCCAGGGAAAGGTGAATCGAAACCAGAGGCAAAATGGAGTCATGAGCAGGAAGTGATTTGTCCTTGGGAGGACAAGACCCCAAGGGAAGCAGCTTCTCAGGCCAAAGTCTCAGACCCGTACAGCCGCACGGGCAGCCAGGTGGCAGAGGGGCACTCCCTGGAAGTGAGTTATGAGGCCACAGAAAACAGGGACCTGAGACAAGACCCGAAGACAGACTACCTCCAGGAACACAGAACCCAGTCAACAGCTCTCACTCCTGAAGACAGGGAAAGAACCAGCAGGGTGCTGCAGTCTGTGTCCTCTCCGCTCCTAGCTGGTCCTGACCACAGACTGGCCAGAACTGGGGACAGGGCCACTGACATATGTCCATGGGAGGCAGCTGACCTGAACACTCCCTGTGTTGCTGACCTCTGTGCCAAGGCTGAGATCTGTCCCTGGGAGGGGGCTGAAATGCTCCCTAAGAGAACACTACCAACCCAGGATGGACAAGGGCGTTCTCAAGAGGAGAAGGGGAAAGCAGCAGAAAAGCCAGAGCCCCAAGGTGTGGAAGTTCAGTCAAAGCCAGGGATGACAAACTTGGGGCAGCAGGGAGCCGTGCGTCCCCAGGAGAGTCCAGGCCGTACAGGTCTCTCCCTGCAGTCAGGCCCACTTGCTTCTGATGAAAGCTGCGGAGGTTCTGAGGCAGCAGGCAGCGTGGGGGTCAGGGCAGCAGAAGTGTGTCCATGGGAAACAGAAGAGGCATCCTGTGCCAAGAGAGCTGAGATCTGCCCTTGGGAGGTGAGAGAAGGAGCAGCCAAGGAAGGAGAGCTTGGCACAGCCAAGGAGGGGGATGGAGACACACCTGGACGAGGAGGGCTGTCCTTTCAGCAGGTGGCATCCGAACCTGGCAGACAGCAGGAGGCAGTGTGTCCTTGGGAAGGCACTGCAGCAGGGGGCCTCCTTCCCCAGCCGGAGGTTCTAGACCCTGTTCAGGTCCAAGTCAGCCCCCAGGCAGCAGGCAGTGAGGGGAGTAGGATGGCAGAGCTGTGTCAGTGGGAAGTCACTGATCCTGATGGAAACAAAATCAAGGGCACCATGGCAGACATCTGTCCCTGGGAGGAAACTGGCCTCCTGGCTTTAACACCAACTCGGACTGAGAATTCTCCCCCAGTCTCGGAGCAGTCACTATGCCTTTCGGTCCATGAACCCCTGCGTAGCTTCCTTCCAGAAAGCAAGAGCCCGCGGCCCCAGGTGAACAAGCCAGCCAGTACTTCCATTCTAGAAGGTGTCAAAGAACCACAAGGGCCATCAGGGCTTGGGCCAAGGACCGGCTTGGTCCCCGAGCCACATCTTCAAGAAGTTGAACCTCAGAAGTCCATCTCCTTAAGTGAAGATGAAGGACAGGTGGCTGCCGACGGGGACAGTGAGGACCTCACCTCTCCAAGGGTCTATCCTTGGGATGAGGAGTAGTACACAGAGCTGGCTGGCAGGAGTCCAGATGCTTCCCACATCCTAGTGGTTCCAAGAGGTGGAATCAAGACACCCAGTCACTTCCCCTCCTGGGCAGGCCAGAAAGACAACTCCTTCAGACAACAAGGTGTACCAGCAGGGTGCGGCCCAGACCCCAGCAGGCACTGTCATCCTCTCTTAGATGAAGGTGGGCCCTCTGCTTCTGCAGAATCCCACATCCCGATAGAGTCCTCAGTACAAGCATTGTCTGGGCATCCACATGTGGAGCCAACATTAGCAGCATCCAGGCTACGTTTTATCAAGAATACTGAGACCCAATTCTTCTCCAGAGTGGATGGTTTTTCATGACCGAATTCAACACAAGGCACTGGCAACACAAGGACCGCGGGCCACAGAAGGCTACGAAGGTCACCACAAGAAACAGTACGAAGTCACTTAATTCAAGTTGAAAGACACACTGGGGGAGAAAGGAAAAGGACTCAAAACAGGTGCCTGAAATGCCTTGAGGACCTTGTCATTTTGGTTTGAAGTCTTCCCCTTCGGTTTCACTGATCTTGTACCTGCCCTGTTTCACTGCTGAAGTAGCGGTCATCAGCGGCATCTGGATCAACAGCTGGCGTCCAAAGCAACACCAGGGACAGACAACACAAGAGGACACTCCCCTCTGGTGGAGGTCTGCCCTGCACATATCCCCAGCTTTCCCCACCCCTTCCCCCTGCCCGAGCTCTTGCCACTTCACTGGCTCATATTCTGCCTCCTGGCCTTTCAGGGCTGGCTCAATGTAACTGTAGCCAGAGAGTCTCAGGTTCTGATGTGAGGTCACTGCCAATCACTTGCTTAGTAACAGGAGGCCATACAGGTCTCTTTCCCATGGAAACCCAAGTAAGCAAGGCGGGCCTCGCGATAGCTGGCCTTCAGAAAAGGCAGTGAGAAGCTGGGGTGGGGAAAAGGATATCACAGAAATACAAAGCCTCCTCTCTCAGGGAGGTCTGTCTTGGCATGGTTCTAACAGTCACTTAATCTTCCTTGCTTGGGTAGAGCTGGATCAGAGGGCTGGAATTAGATAATGTCAAGAGGGAAATAAGGAAGCAGAAAAATATGCAGAGAAGTCCTAGTGTTGGCAGAGGTGAGGTGGGGTCCCATGTGGCAGAGCTGGGCAGGTGTACTTGAGAAAGCAGTAAGATCCACTCGAACAGTTCACATGTTGATGCCATTCATGCAGAGAGAATAAATACCAACAAGGAGACCAAAGACCCACTGGGAAAACACTGAGTCTGTGTAAACACTGAGTAGTCAGAGGACTTCATGGAAAAAGTAGCAGAGTGTTCCATTTGCAGAACGGAGCAGAGGGATGGGGTAACTCAGTCTCTGGGGACCAGGTGCCCTGGGTCCCATACCTGGGCCCTCCCACTGACCCGCTTCCTGCCCCAGCCCTCTGGAGCAGCAGGAAGTGTGCTATTACACCGCTGGACTCTTGGTTACTCAGCCTACAGCTTCAGGCCAGTGAGGATTTGGCTAACGATGCATCCCAGAGCAATCCCAAAGCATCTGGTCTAATAAGCAACAGCAAGGTTTCCCTCACCCCGACTGTCATGGAATAAACTGCTGGGAGAAAAAAAAAATAGAGTGCTTTTCCTTGACCACTGCTATTGGCTGTAGCTTATTTATAATAGCGGTTTTTCTTCTTGCAACATGTGCAAATGGTAACAGCACACGGACAAGGAAACAACAATGCTGGCCCCCAAGCCCCAAGTATCAATGCTGCAGGCTTTAGGATATCCGGTGATCTGGTAAATGTCTGCCGGTGCCCAGACTGTGGCTTAGACTGCAGATGACCTCTGGTTGGTCCTCCCAGCAGCCCCTCACATCTGGAGCGATCTGCTCAGCTGGATTTGTTCCCAAGGGAAAATGAAAATTGCGCAATAATTGCTGGCAGCTTTGGGACTACTTAGGAGTACCTGGGGCCCCAAGACATGTTCAGGACAGAGGAATGGAACAGTGTATTTGAAACACTGTTTTGTATGTTCAGAGAAGTCAATGCAGTGTTTGCCCACTAAGGGTCTTCTTTGTTTCTCTGTTTCCCTAACCCTCCAGGATTACCTTCCCTTCCTCCACACCCCCCAGCTGCGGATTCTGCTCAAAGCACTTCTCTTATTTGGCCTTAATCCAGGGCTCAGGCAAATAGGATATTACCAAACTGCATTTGGGCAATAACGCCACAAACTGATGTACACTTTAAGCCAAAAGGGTTGAGGCTAAGTAGCATGATAAGGGTAGCTGCACATCCATCTTTGTTGCAATGGTCAGCACTCCGCAGCAGCTGTCAAAACCCCCAGCTGTCCCTGTGCAGCCCTGGGCCACTTGCTGCTTAGCTAAGGTGTAGCTACTAGGCAAAGAGTCGAATTATTTATTCTTGACCCCATTCCAGGTCCTTTGGATTCTACTCTAGAAACAAGGTCAGGACAGATTAAGTGGCAGATTCCTTAACAGAAAAGTCTGGGTTTGAAAACGAGAAAGTGTGAGACTAGAGGCCCTGTTTTTGAAGAGAGGCCTGCCGATGAGAAGGTAGGGATTGAAGGCCAAGCTTAGAAGCAGGGAGCCATGCCTTGGAAATGTCAGCGGCCACTCCACAGCCCTGCCTCCCTCCCCACACTCCTGCTGGGACCACACCACTAGCAACACACAAAAGCCAAGTGGCAAACGACTTTTTTGGAATTATATTCTTCTACCTGATCCAGGGAGAATGTATGAGTGTGTGAGAAGACACCCTCTCAGGTAGACCCTATCTTGTAAATGCTAATGCTAACTATTCCTCCTCCCGAGTTTGGACTTCCTGGAAGTCACATCACACAGGAACCTGCTTTCCATGCCTCCCATCAGAAGGCTGGTCTACCACCTGTATGAACCAGGGGAGATGTAGAGAATCCATCAACATTTGTCTGATATAAATGGTTTTATTTCAAACTTCTCCCTGCCCTGTGATTAGAAAGAGATTGCTGCTGGTTTCCTCCCATGGTCCCTGCTGCAGGAAGAACTGGCAGGTACAGTGCCTGGAAATGGGTCGTGCCTCCGTGTCTCAGCCACCCACCTCACCCCAGCCTCGGCCATGCCTGCTGAGGATGAGGCTGCTGTGAAGCAAGCAGGATGGGTGACAACCTAGATGGCCTGGATGACTGCCCATTGTCCAGCAGCTTCATTAGCCACATTCCACCGTAGGAGTCCTCCTTGCCATCAGGCTGGCTGAAGCTCACGGCCCTCCTCGTGCCTCTTCATAGTTCTCCCCAGGCTTCAGCTGAGGGCCAGGGATCATCACCGTCTGAAAGAGCAGGAGGCCGTGTTACCCATCCTCCCAGCCAAAGAGCTTCATCCTGGCCTCTGCACATCCACCATCAACAACATGGCTATCCCCCAGAATTGCAATACCCCCTCTCTCCACTAGGTGGAGGCCAGCAGGAGGGATTTAGGATGCCACCTGCATGGCCTCAGCTGTTCTGGAGCACCATGAGCTGCCTTACCTTAAGGATGGGCGGCTTTGGGGGCGCCCATGTGGGAACAATCTTGCCATGCATTCTCCAGCTCCCATAGGGGTTTGCCAGATGCTTCTCAAATACAACATATTCCAGGACGTCCTTGGGAACGTCTTCCTCTCCATACATCAACCGGCCAAAACGGTCATAAATAGCCAGGGCCTGCAAGGGTGAGAACAAAGCTGGTCTGGTAATCTTTGTGGGTAGCTGTTTTGTTTTTGTTTTTTGGTTATTTATTTTAAAAATTTATGTATTTTTATTGGAAAGGCAGATTTACAGAGAGGGAGAGACGGAAAGATCTTCCTACCACTGGTTCACTCCCCAAATGGCCACAACGACAGGAGTTGAGCTGATCCAAACCCAGGAGCCTCTTCCAGGTCTCCCATGCAGGTGCAGGGTCCCAAGGCTTTGGGCCATCTTCCTCTGCTTTCCCCAGGCCATAAACAGAGAGCTGGATATGAAGTGGAGCAGCCAAAACACAAGCTAGCACTGGTATGGGATGCTGGTGCTTGGAGGTGAAGGATTAGTTTATTGAGCCACTGTGCTGACCAATGTGGGCAGCTTTTTTTGATTTCTGCTACACAACCACTTTGGAGACAATCATAACAGAAAACTGTACTGGCTAGAAAATGATTATCTCAGAATTCTGAATGTAGGCCTAACGGATCACCTGCCATCACTTTACTTTTAGAAGCTCTTTGACAGGAGTTGGGAGGGAGGAGTCCAGACCAGGATGGGTGGGACAGAATGTGCTCACACCCTGTCAGCAGAGGGCACAGCACGAGGGTGAGGAAAGGCACAGTGTACTGTCCCACAGTCCTGAGCAGCTACATCACGTACTCCAGAGGTGGAAGTGCAGCCCGAGAAGAAAGGAAAGTGCCACACCTGCCGGGAGTGCATGCGCACGGTGACCTGGCCATACATGTTGTTCTGGTTCAATAAGCTGGAACAGCGAACCTGAACCACCTGAGGTGGCTCTAAAGATTCCACGAAGCGCCAGCGGACAGTCTTACATTTGAGGTCCCAGACCATGTCCTGTGGGCAGAGAAGAACAAGTTCAACTGGGTTTCCCCCTCCTGGAAGGAAGCTGGTGCTACGGCAGCTCCTTGAACTCCCTATAGCACTGTAGTCAACAGGCAAATGCAGCAAAAAGGCTGCCTGCATTGACCAGACCAAATGCTCTCTGGAACTACCATTTAAGCTCATTTCACAGTGCTCTTTTCATCTCAATCACAGCTTGAACTCCATCTACTTCTTTAAGGATATCTCTCTAAATCAATGAAAACCACATTTTAAACTGCCAGCCTTCCCCACATACCTCATATCCCCTGTGCACTTTGACAGTCTGCTCATGACGGCAAGCAGGACGGCAAGCTCAGGATTATTTCCTTTCTTCCCTCCACCTCGCCTTTTAGCAGGAAAGGGTGGGGATTTTGTGAGGTTACAGAGGACAAACTGCTCACACTAGATTTTCTCTACTTGTCTCTGGTGAGATCGACAGAAACTAAAGTTCTCTTGTTAGAAACTCAACTGACAATGGAAATTCAAGTCCCTGTTTCTGGATCTCTGACAGGCCCACAGCCTGCCCATTCTTGGGAGTCCCTGAAGTCCCTAGCACCTGTCACTGTCACACAACAGAAGCCTTGCAAGCTCTTGGTAACATCACAGGTGCAGCCCAAGGAAGCCCCCATCCTGATCTCTGGAGCCACCTGTGTGTGCACTTCCTCCATCCTCATGTGCCGTGGTCTTTGTGAGAGCCTGTCCCAGATCATTCTCAGCTACAAATGGACCTGAAGCTTGTGCCTTCGATTCACTGCACTTTCAAAAATACACCCTTTTTAGACAAACCTAGAGACCATATGTAGGAGTGGCCTACTCACTGCTCCCTAGATCTAAGGAGGATGAGAACCTACCGGGAAACAGTGCTCGGTGACCAAGGTGTGAAGGCGGTCGTGGTCTGAGCTGGAAAAGAGAGAAACAGATCACCGGCTCTTGCTTTCATGACATCTTGTGAGTTGGATATGTTCCGGAAAATGGGAAACGATTCTTTTTTTTAAAGATTTATTTATTTTTATTACAAAGTCAGATATACAGAGAGGAAGATCTTCTCTCCGATGAGTCACTCCCCAAGTGAGCGCAACGGCCAGTGCTGCGCCAATCCGAAGCCGGGAACCAGGAACCTCTTCCCGGTCTCCCACTCAGGTTCAGGGTCCCAAGGCTTTGGGCTGTCCTTGACTGCTTTCCCAGGCCACAAGCAGGGAGCTGGATGGAAAGTGGAGCTGCCGGGATTAGAACCAGCGCCCATATGGGATCCCGGTGCATTCAAGGTGAGGACTTTAGCTGCTAGGCCACGCTGCCAGGCCCAAAACGATTCATTTTTGAAACATTTGCTGCACACCTAAGGTAAGCCAGCTACTATATGAAGTTCAGGAGACACAAAAGATGCAATGTGACTGACCAGAAAACTGAGCTCTAAAAGCACAGTTAAATTATGTTTGAATTTCAGAGGTAGAAAAATAACTTGTCTAAAATTACTCTCCATCCTTAGGACAGTCAAGAGACCTTTCCTGGAGGCTGATGCTGTGGTGCACCAAGTTAACTCATTGCTTTCCAATGCCAGCATTCAAGTGGGCACTGGTTCAAGTCCTGGCCACTCCACTCCCAATCCAGCACCCTGTTGATGTGCCTGGGAAAGCTGCAGAATTTGGCCTAAGTATTTGGGCCCCTGAACCCACATGGGAGATTCAGATGAAGTCCTGGCTCCTGACTTTGGCCTGGCCCAGGCCAGCCCTGGCCACTGTGGTCATCTGAGGAGTAAACCAGTAGATGGACATTCTCTGTCTCTCTCTGTAACTCTGCCTTACACATGAATAGATCCTTAAAAAAAGAGAGAGAAACTTTCCTGGGACATGGCAACTGATCTAAGATGATATGGAGAATAAAGTCCAACACAAAGCACAATCTAAAGCTTATCTCATATCCTCAGGACCAATTTGTGTGGCTTTGTATCTACACTCTCCAAAGATAACAGTACTTACTGTCAGAGTGGCCTGGTAATGCTGGCTCTATGCTCCTGACAGATGGCAGCCCCCTGCTCCTGGGGATAGAAGATGTTAGCAGGGAGGTAGTACTGTGGCACAGAGATTAAAGCCACAGCCTGAAGTGTCATCATCCCACATGGGTGGCATTTCAACTTCCTGCTGCTCCACTTCTAATACAGCTCCCTGCTAATGGCCTAGGAAAGCAGACAAGATAGCCCAAGTGTTTGGACTCCTGCACCACGTGAGAGACCCACGTGGAAAACCCAAAAGTATCTCCAGGCTCCTGGCTTCAGACCAGCCCAGCTCCAGCCACTGCAGCCATTTGGGAGACAACAAGCAATGAGAAACCTCTTTCTCTGTGTGCCCCCCTTTGTAACTCTGCCTTTCAAATAAATAAACAAATCTTCAAAAAGAAAATGTTACGGGGGTTTTAGCAGAGGGGCCCCAAATCAACCCAAGACTACAGGTTACTTTTTTTTAGGTACCCATGCATGACTTTTCTCACAATCTGAACGTTTACAGGCAGTTTGGTACTTTGTCCCGTGGCTCTCTAACCCCAGGGCAGCTAAGGAATGAGTTCCAAGGCATCTTTTTGCTTCTCTGCCGCCTTTCAGCCCAAGAGAAAAGTCACGGCTCCAAAGGTAGAACTCCAGCAGACCGAGTTTTGCTGATAGCTGGCACAGTGATCACCGTGGCCATCCTCCTCTGGCCTCCCAAGTGGCTGCAATAGCCAGAGCTGAGCCAATCTGAATCCAGGATCTGGGAGATTCCTCAGGGTCTCCCATGTAGGTGCAGAGTCCCAAGATTTTGACCCATCCTCCACTGCTTTCCCAGACCTTAAAGAGGGAGCTGGATGGGAAGTGGAACACCTGACACACGAACTGCCGCCCATATGGGATATGGCACTAAGAAGTGGAAAATTAGCCAACACACCAGGCCCCAAGCTCCACTTCTGTTTCTATTTCTGCTAATGTACCAATCTGGAATGGGTCAGTTGCATGCCTCAAGTACTTTGATCCCTGCCATCTGTGAGATTTACAAACATCTGGAAAGTCAGTCAGTGCTGGAACATCTCTGTCTCTGTACCTTTCAAATAAAATGAAATACATAAAATTAGAAAGCAAGGAAAAAGTAGTTAATAATCATGTCCCTCGTAGGAAATTTTCTCACTCTACAATTCTAACCAAAAAGCTAAGGAACAAATCTAAAACACACAACACACACCAACAACAAAACAAAAAACCAAAACCAAACCAAAAAAATGTCTAGAAAAAAAAGGTACTTAGAATAGAACAGGTGGTGGGCCCAGCGGTGTGGCCTAGCAGCTAAAGTCCTCGCCTTGAACGCACCGGGATCCCATATGGGCACCAGTTCTAATCCCGGCAGCTCCACTCCCCATCCAGCTCCCTGCTTGTGGCCTGGGAAAGCAGTTGAGGATGGCCCAATGCTTTGGGACCCTGCACCCGAGTGGGAGACCGGGAAGAGGTTCCTGGTTCTGGCTTCGGATTGGCGCAGCACCAGTCATTGCAGTCACTTGGGGAGTGAATCATCGGACAGAAGATCTTCCTCTCTGTCTCTCCTCCTCTCTGTATATCTGACTTTGTAATAAAAATAAATAAATCTTTAAAAAAAGTAGATAAAGGGCTCAGCAGCGTGGCCTAGTGGCTAAGGTCCTCGCCTTGATCCCATATGGCCACTGGTTCTAATCCCAGCAGCTCCGCTTCCTCTCTCCTCCTCTCAGTATATCTGACTTTGTAATAAAAATAAAATAAATCTTTAAAAAAAAAAAAAGTAGATAAGAAAAAGAATAGAACGGGTGGTAGGACAGAGAACTCACTTACTTGTTCAGACAAAGGTGAGCTTCAATGAAGATATCCTTAGCTTTTTCAGGGAAGTCCTTCACTTTAAAATCAGCATCATATTCTTTTATCTTTCGGATTCTGCAAAATTAAGATGAGAATCAGCTCTAAAGACGACTTCATACAATTTCCATTGCTTATGACTTACATGAATCTCAAATAATAGCTGCCTGCATATTTAATAATTTTTTTCTTGAATATGTCATCTTTTTTTTAAGATTTCTTTATTTTTATTATAAGTCAGATATATACAGAGAAGAGACAGAGAAAACAAAATCTTCCAGGACCCTGCACCCATATCGGAGACCTGGGCCATCCCTCACTGCTCTTCTAGGCCACAGGGATCTAGCAGGGATCTAGATGGAAAGTGGGATTGCAGGTGCAGACAAGGCAAGGGCTTTAGACATAGGCTACCGCACTGAGCCCTTTGTCAAGTCTTGTAAATTCAATCCACTCTCTCCTAAATCAACCATTCTGAGAAAAAGCCCAAACCTTCTCAAAGTGAAATTCAGAATTCTGGTATAGGTTTCACAAAGGATTGAGGGTCAGGATGGGGGCTCAGTGCAACAGCTCAACTGTCTAACCCTCTGTCTGCAAGTGCTGGAATCCCATATGGGAGCCAGTTTGTGTCCTGGGTGCTCCACTTCCCATTCAGCTTCCTGTTTATTGCCTGGGAAAGCAGTGGAGGATGGGCCAAAGCCTTAGGACTCTGCACCCATGTAGGCAATACAGAAACACAGGAGAGGAAATCACTGCAGGACAGTGTTATTAGAAGTAATAAGTGTGCAGTGTGTATTAGAGCAAGGGTAACCCCAGAAAGCCAGCAGGCAGGATGCCTGAGGTGGTCTTGACCAATGAGTTGGCAATAACATCAGGCAAAGGATAGGAGAGAAGTGGAGCACAGCTGTGTCAAGGAAGTGGCAGTTCAGTTTGGACACGCTGACGTTCAGGAAGAGATCACTGGAATAAGGGGCAAAAGATGAAGGTGGAAAACAAAGGCAAAGGCAGATCATAAAAAGCCTTGCATACCACCGAAGGAATTCCGGATTTTGCTGTTCGGGTAACAGGAAGCAGCAGAAAAGTTCTAAGCAGGGAAGGTAACATGATGAGATCTGTGTTTAAACAGTTGTGGCCACTGAAGAATCAACACTGACTCTATATACCTATACACATAAACCTATGCAAATAATAAAAAAAAACATTATTTAGACAGAGGTTGGGTGAAGAATACTGAACTAAAGAGAGACCGAGAGGGCCCGGCGGCGTGGCCTAGTGGCTAAAGTCCTCGCCTTGAAAGCCCCGGGATCCCATATGGGCACCAGTTCTAATCCCGGCAGCTCCACTTCCCATCCAGCTCCCTGCTTGTGGCCTGGGAAAGCAGTTGAGGACGGCCCAATGCATTGGGACACTGCACCCGCGTGGGAGACCTGAAGGAGGTTCCAGGTTCCCGGCTTGGGATCGGCGCGCATCGGCCCGTTGCGGCTCACTTGGGGAGTGAATCATCGGACGGAAGATCTTCCTCTCTGTCTCTCCTCCTCTCTGTATATCTGACTTTGTAATAAAAATAAATCTTTAAAAAAAAAAGAGAGACCAAGAAAAGGTTCTTGAGGGTCAGCACTGTGGTGTGGTGAGTGAAGCTGCCACTTCCTACACCAGCATCCTATAGGGGTGTCAGTTCATGTCCCAGCTGCTCCATTTCTGATCCAGCTCCCTGCCAATATGCCTGGAAAAGCAATGCAAGATGGCTCAAGTGTTTGGGCCCTGTTACACTGATGGGAGGTCTGGGAGAAGCTCCTGGCTCCATCTGTTGCAGCCATTTGAGCTAGCAGATAGAAGATATCTCCACCCCCACTCCCCCACCCCCTTTCATATAAACTATGACTTTCAAAGAAAGAAATCTTTAAAAAGAAAAGGCTCAGGCTTCTGCTCTTGATCCAAGGACTAATTAGCTCCCCTAAGAACAGGTCTCTTTTCGCTATCATTTTTGGCTTTTCTTACTCTCTGAAATTTAAACTAAAAAATATTCCTATAAATATGCTTTTTTAAAAAATTTTAAGATTTATTTACTCTTATTGGAAAGACAGATATACAGAGAGAAGAGACAGAAAGGTCTTCCATTCACTGGTTGACTCCACAAGCGGCTGCAAGGGCTAAAGCCAATCCGAAGCCATGAGACAGGAGTTTCTTTCAGGTCTCCCATACAGGTAAAGGGTCCCAAGGCCTTGGCTATCCTCTACTACTTAGTAATCAGAATGCTCATGTTATTTTGCACATTTAATCACAGCCTCTAATACAAAAGAAGAAAATACTGTGTAGTTACTAAGAGAGTTAAACTCAAGCCAATCAATTCAAGGTATCCTCGGAAGGATAAAGTAGCAACAAGAAATTTTTATTCTGGGGTCAAAGTTTGGCCCAGTAGTTAAGATGCCACTTGGGATGCCCATATGCAAATTGAGAGTGTCCAAGTTGGAGTCCCTATTTTGTTTCTTACTTCGTTTACTGCTAATCTGTATCCTGGGAGCCAACAGGTAACGATTCAAGAACTTCAATTCCTGACACTAACAGGCAGACCCAAATGGTCTTCCCAGTTCCCTGCTTTAAGCTCCTCCAGTACTGGTTATTTGTAGACATTTAAAACTGAATCAACAAAGCCTGGCACGGTGGCCATATGAGACAGTGGCATAACAGGCACAGCGCCATGTCGGTCTCTTGTCCTTATCACTCTGCCTTTCACATACATAAAAAAACAAAAACTAAGCAATTTGTATTTTAATATTGACTTCCGGTTGTTCCAGACACCTACGACAACTGTGATGCCACATTCTTCTTCAGTCGCTCCGTTCTCTGGGTCAGGCCTTCCTTTGAAAGAGATGACATGCGAGCATCACCCTCGGGAGGCACATAGGCCTCAAAGATATTAGCTGTATTGAGAGAATCAGAAAACAAAGTGTCAAAAGACTGAAAAAAAGGTCACTTTTCTATTAACCAGCAAGGACCCTGATATCAACTAAACTAATGAAAGATTTCCACGTTGAGGGAAAATTTGTTTCAAAGCAAAGCAAAACAGTAAGTGTAATCACAGAGCCTCAGCTTCCACAAAATTCCTACTTGCCTTCTAGGAACAGAGTAAAACCAAGCCCACAGGTGATCTCTGAAAAAGAATGCATGGGGTTGACACTGTGTCTCAACAGGCTAATCCTCCATCCTGTGGTGCTGGCATCCCACATGGACGCTGGTTTGTGTCCCAGCTGCTCTACTTCAGACCCAGCCCTCTATCTATGGCCTGGGAAAGCAATGAAGCAGAGCTTCCTTTGGGGCCCTCTACCTATCTGGGAGATCTGTAAGGAGATCTGTAAGAAGGGCCAGTACAATGGCTCAGTGGTTAAATTCTCACCTTGCAACATGCTGGGATCCCATATGTGTATCAATTCATGTCCCGGCAGCTCCACTTCCCATCCAGCTCCCTGCTTGGGGCCCGTGAGGACAGTATAGAATGGCCCAAAGCCTTGGGAACCTGCACCCTCATGGGAGACCTAGAAGAAACTCTTGCTCCTGGCCATTGCAGAAACTTGGAGAGTGACCCAGCAGATGGAAGATCTTTCTCAGTCTCTCCTTCTCTCTGTAAATCTGTCTTTCCAATAAAAATAAATGATTCTGGGCCCGGTATCATGGCCTAGCGGCTGAAGTCCTCACCTTGAACATGCCGGGATCCCTTATGGGCGCTGGTTCTAATCCTGGCAGCCCCACTTCCCATCCAGCTCCCTGTTTGTGGCCTGGGAAAGTAGTCGAGGACGGCCCAAAGCCTTGGGACCCTGAACCTGTGTGGGAGACCTAGAAGTTCCTGGCTCCTAGCTTTGTATCGGCGCAGCACCGACTGCTGCAGTCACGTGGGGAGTGAATCCTTGGACAGAAGATCTTCCTCTCTGTCTCTCCTCCTCTCTGTATATCTGACTTTGTAATAAAAACAAATAAATCTTAATAAATAAATAAATGACTCTTTAAAAAAAAAAAAAAAGCTCCTGGGTTCAGCTCAGCTCCAGCCGTTGCAGTCATTTGGGGAGTGAAGCAGAAGATGGAAATCCTTGTCTGTCTCTGCATCTGCAAATCTTCCTTTCAAATAAAATAAAATCAATTTTAAAAAAAGAATGCTTGTGAAGTGAAACATAACAGATTTATCTGGTTAATGGAATACTATGAAGCACAGCCCAAGTAACTGACCAACAGCCTGGGTTCGGGGTCCCAAAAACAGCACATCTCACCTGTACATGCCAAATGTATGGGACGTTCCAAACGTTCCGGAGGAATGACCAGTCCTGCTTTCCGGGCGTGTTCCACAAACTCCTTTTCTGTTCTGAATTTGGGTTCATAAGCAGGGGGTGTGAAACGTTTTTTAGTCCTTACTGGAACTACCACTGTCAGATGAGTCACTAGGACCGGCTGAAAGGTGTGGGAAACATGAGGTTATGGGTAACTTGGAAGGCAGCTTTGCTCACCACTATACCACCAATGCCCACAAGTTAAGGGTAACTTGAAAACACACACACACACACACACACACACACACAACTAGCATCTTGAACAAATTTTGCACAAAACGTTATAGAAAGAACAAATCCAAGCAATATTTCAGAAATATTATTGGCTATTTGTTACGGGCGAAATGCATTATTCCCTTAAGAATTACAGGTGCCTAGTACAAGAAGACAATTAATAACCTTTATTAACATTCAATATTTACTAAAGGTGTTCCTTTTGCATATTCCTAAGAGCAGAATTCACTCTCAAGTCGCAGAGTAGATTAAAGCAATATTTCTGCTTTCAAAGAACTTTCAGGATGGGAACTTCCATACCAACTCCATACTGAACTCAGTTGAAGGCTGACATTCAACCCTAAGGCCTTCTCAGCACTGGCTCCCCATGAACTCGGGTGACATTCTGTTTCGTCTGCGGGAAGTTCCACGGCACATTCAATTTTGTCTTTCCAGCTCCTAACTGGTCAATAAGCTCTTTGCAAAAATGGGAATCCTTCTCTCCCGTTGATGAAATTTGCTCAAGCAGCCACAGTGATATGGGACTCTTCTCAACACTGTTCTACTTAGGTCATCTCTTCAGGATCTGAGAGAAGCAAGCCTACCGTCCAATTCTCCCTTTAATACCTGCGCACCAAACAAATCCAAGCAAAACTGCAGTAAATTCTCACCAACTCTCTTCCCAACCACCACTGAGCACAAGGTGGCAGAGTCCCGTCTGCTCCAAACTCTCATTCGATCAAGGTCTGACTCGAATCACCCAATCGCGCCACGAACACCTGCACAAAGCAATCTCCTTCTATTCTGTCCTTCCAGCCCTAGAATCCCTACCCACCTGACGAGACCACCATCCCACAGCCTTGGAGAAGCAGGACAACGCCCGAGGCATGGGGGCTGCCATTTTGCGCGCGCAAAGGCTACCGGGATGCGGGCTGCTGGGAGGACGCTCGGGGTTGACCGAGGAGGCGCACTGGGCGGAGCTAGCACGGGAGTGGAATTTTCCAGGGCGCGCGCCCTCCCCCCGCCCAGGAGCGACGCGCGGACGCGCACGTGCCCGTGCGGGTGAGGCCGGGGCGGAGCGTGGAGGCAGGCGCGCGTGCGCAGTGAGACAGCACTGGGGGAGGGGTGAGCGCACGGCTGTCACGCGCCAGCCGGAGCGCGCTGGAGCTCGAGCTGCGCCTGCGCGCAGGGCGTCTGGCGCACTGGGGCTTCTGCATTCCTGCAAGCTTGGCGCATTGCTGCGTGTCGTTTCTACTCCGTGTGAAATGAGAAGATGTCTACCCTGAATCTGAGCCCTGGCTTTCCCTGTGCGTACGGTGTTTAGACGATCCTTTCTGGCGAATTAAAGAAAGTGGCTTCTATGTTCACTAAAGCGAAAGATAACGTGGATTAGCAGAATCATGTCTGATTTGTCATTCAGGAAAGTCTTAGGTTTAATATGAATACATTTAAACTAGCTTGTATTTTGGAAATTGCTTATCGGGGGCCTGAAAATTTTCTAAGCCTTTTAAGTGTATTAACTCAGTTCTCACTACAAACCAAACAAAAACGCTATTGCTTGTTTACATACGTGGTTGAGCCACAAAGAAATTAAGTGGTTTTTTTTTTTTTTTTTTTTGAACAGGGTAGCACAGTGTCCTGCTTCTCATTCGGCTCTTAAAGGAGCCCCATGTGGACATCTTCCTTAAAATTCCAGTGCTGGAAATGTTACTGAATGACAAATACTTTCCATGCTTATTGATTGGTTGTTATCTTATTCTGTCCAATATTGTTGATGACTGCGACTGTACAAGTGAATGGGAGCTGGGATCTGCATGGAAGTACTTTCAGACTGCAGTCCTACTGCTGTGAAGGTTGAAGCAAAGTACCAGGGACTGTCCATGGAAATGAGAAAAGTCACTTTTGGATTTGGGGATCACATTCTTTGTCTTTATTTATTTATTTGTTTGTTTATTTATTTATTTATTTATTACAAAGTCAGATATACAGAGAGGAGGAGAGACAGAGAGGAAGATCTTCCGTCCGATGATTCACTCCCCAAGTGACCGCAACGGCTGGTGCTGTGCCGATCCGATGCCGGGAACCAGGAACCTCTTCCAGATCTCCCACGCGGGTGCAGAGTCCCAAAGCTTTGGGCTGTCCTTGACTACTTTCCCAGGCCACAAGCAGGGAGCTGGATGGGAAATGGAGCTGCCAGGATTAGAACCGGTGTCCATATGGGATCCCGGGGTATGTTCAAGGTGAGGACTTTTAGCTGCTAGGCCACAGCACTGGGTGCACACATTCTTTATCTTTTTTTTTTTTTTTTAAGATTTATTTTTATTGGAAAGTCAGATATACAGAGATTAGGAGAGACAGAGAGGAAGATCTTCCGTCCGATGATTCACTCCCCAAGTGAGCTGCAACAGGCCAATGCGCGCCAATCCGAAGCCAGGAGCCAGGAACCTCTTCCAGGTTTCCCACGCGGGTGCAGGGTCCCAAATCCTTGGGTCGTCCTCGACTGCTTTCCCAGGCCACAAGCAGGGAGCTGGATGGGAAGTGGAGCTGCCAGGATTAGAACCGGTGCCCATATGGGATCCTGGTGCATTCAAGGCGAGGACTTTAGCCGCTAGGCCACGCCGCCGGGCCCCACATTCTTTATCTTAATACTTAACTTCTGGGCCAGACCAGTAGCCTAGTGGCTAAAGTCATCGCCTTGCATGTGCCAGGATTCCATATGGGCGCCAGTTCATGTCCCAGCTCCTCCAATTATCATCCAGCTCCCTACTTATGACCTGGAAAAACAGGATGGCTCAAAGCCTTGGGACCCTGCTCTCATGTGGAAGACTTGAAATAAGTTCCTGGCTCCTGACTTGGGATCGCCTCAGGTCCAGCTATTGTGGCCACTTGAGGAGTGAATCAGCGGATGGAAGATATTCCTCTCTGTCCTCTTTGTATATCTGACTTTTCAATAAAAATAGATCTTAAAAAGGGAAAAAAGATAAGGTAACTCGCAGTGCACTCAGGAACAAATAGATTAGGGGCTCAGCATTGCATGGAATACTCGTGCAACCTTGTAGACACAGAAGTGGGTACTTTTTAATCTATAGAGGGGAATGCAAGGTGAACCATGATGAAACAGAAGGAAAAATTGATTTCCTACTTTGCCAAATACAGGGGGTTCTTGGATTTCCTTCTTCTGTAGGAATGTTCACATGGCCTCCCTGTGAGCGGTGGGATATACCTGCATTTTCTTTTCCTCCCATTGCCAGATATCATTAAGTGAGTCAAGTCCTGGGCCCCGTACTATAGCCTAGTGGCTCACCTTGAACGCACCGGGATTCCATATGGGCACCAGTTCAGCATGACAGAATATCTTGCTCTCTATCTCTCCTCCTCTCTGTATATCTTACTTAAAAAAATAAATAAATAAACAAAAAAAGGAACACCTGGAACATGATTTAGCCCACTCTGCTGGTGTGCCGCAATACCAGCCGCCCTTTCTGAGAGTATGTTAGCACCATTCTTTCCCTCACCTATAGATGTGTGTGTGTATGTATGTGTGTGATTAATTAAGTACCCACAACTCACAGAATTGCTATTAACTCATTTTTTAATAGAGAGTCCCACTGTGGATAGCCAGAACCATTGCTTTTAAGTCTCCTGATAGTCCTTGAAGTGATCTATGGAGCCTAACAGAATCCTGATATCTGTTCTATTTGTTGAACCAGATAGCATCTGTGTCCCCAGGGTCCACTTTAGCACAGTGTCCCTGAAGCAAGAGAGCTAACCGGATAGGATCTGGCAGCCCTCAGGGGGCCCTGAGAGCCTGCTCTCTTTTCCCTTAAAGAGCAGTTCTCACCTCTGAAGACACCAAGACCACCAGAAGTCAAGTTCTCTCCAAGCCACAAAATGATTCCTTATTCTGATGCCACATGACTTTATTTTCTTAGATTCTCCTCTTTCTTATCCATCCGCCCACTCACCCCTGTGGCTAGGGACAAAGCCTTTTCCTTTACCTCTTCCTGCCTGCCCTAGATTCCTCCTTTTAAAGGTATGTTTAGGAAGAGATATTACTTAACCTGGCTCAGCAGGAAAAGAAGCCCATGGCCACCCACTGATCCAGTGAGGTCCAGAATTAATCCCTTGCCTCTTCTTTCTCCACTTTCAACCCAGCTTGCTAGATCAAACAAAAAACCTGGAAGGGAATTTCAGACTGGGCTTCTCCACCCGATTCTCCACCCTCCAACTACATTTCGGGAGGAGAGAGCAAAGCCCTTGGATCAGAGTAATCTCATTCTAACCCACTTCCATTCCCAGGGATTACCTCTGCAGGTCAGTGCCCATGGTCAGAGGGGGAGGAAAGAAAACAATTCAACACCTCAGTCCTGGGGAGAGGGGGAACCAGCTCCTAGAGCACCCCTAAAGGGTTGTGGGCATGGAGTTCCCAAAGCCTGGGAGCCCCTTCTATGCAGGGATACGCGGTGAAAGGGCCCACCAGCTTGGAAATCAAGGCTTAAGGGTTGCATTTGGCAAAAACAGGTTCTCATTAAATGCGTTGGGTGAAAGAATGAAAAGTGCTTGATGTGCGAGCAGATGAATGCAAAAACAGTTCCCCAGTTATACGTGCAACTCTCATCCTCATGGTTACTGCAACTTAAGACAAAAATCCATCAACCGACAATCAAGGAACGTGATCCAGATGGGAGAGCTCCACACTGGGGTGCAGGAGACACAGTGTCTAGTCTCATCCTTGCTGATGTCGATTTGCTCTGTGGCCTTAGGCAAATGACTTCATCTCTCTGATCAGTACTTTTCTTCAATAAGTAAAAGTATCTCCGGGGTGGGCCCAGTGCGATGGCCTAGCAGCTAAAGTCCTCGCCTTAAACGCACCAGAATCCCATATGGACGTTGGTTCTAATCCTGGCAGCCCATCCAGCTCCCTGCCTGTGGCCTGGGAAAGCAGTCGAGGATGGCCCAAAGCGTTGGGATCCTGCATCCCTGCACCTAGGCTCCTGGCTCCTGGCTTCAGATTGGCTTATCTCCAGCCATTGCAGCCACTTGGGGAGTGAATCATTGGATGGAAGATTTTCCTCTCTATCTCTCCTCCTCTATATGTATCCAACTTTGCAATGGAAAAATAAAAGTATCTCGGGGCAAGTGTTGGGCACCGTAATTAAGACCCCACTTGGGATGTGCAGTCCTAGCTGTTCTGCTTCCCTGGGTGGCAATGCTGATGACTAAGTAATTGAGGCCTTGTTCCTGCATGGGAGACCTGGACTGAGTTTTAGGATCCTGAATTTGGCTTGGCCCAGCCATGGCTGTTGCAGGCATTTAAAAAGTGAACCAATAGGTGGAAGATTTCTTTTCCCCTTTCTCCTCACCCCGTCTCTCTCTCTCTCTGCCTTTCTAACGAATAAAATAAGTGAAAATAAAATGAAACGTATCTTTCTAGAGTCCAAAATTCCTACAGCCCCTTATGATGTGTGTTGAACTCCTATCAACAACGCACAAAGGCTGAACTCATTTATGTTCAGACAATAACTCTTTGGTGGTGGTAGGGTCCCCTGTGAGCCACTTGTTTGTCACAGGTTCTTTCCAGTCTGCCCACAGGGACTGTGACAATCCAAGCCTGCGGTCTGCAGCTGACCATTCTTTTAACTTGCTCCCCAGTGGCTGAGGGAGGGCTTCCTTCCCAGCTCTTTGGGGCAGAAACCGGGAAAGCTATGTGAATGCAGGAAACTTCCACTAGAGGGTACCCAGGCTGCACTGCGAGGGAGCTCAGATGGCAGGGAGGTTCTGCCTGAACCCAGTCATTCCAGGATTTTGAAAGTAGCTCCGTGGACCTGTTCTGCTCTTTCAAAGGCCTAAGAAGTCTCCACCATGTGGAGATCATTTTCATTTGATTTGACATCTGATCAAAGGCAACTTGATAAAATGAAATGCAAGGAGGCTCCGACAACTGGTATAGATCTTGTTTTTGCTAATTTTACAATTCTTATTTATTAGACACGGGGAGAGATCTTGCATCCACCTATTCTCTCCCCAAAAATGTGCAATAGTATTTGAGCCAGAGTCAGGGCTGGAAACCATGAGTGGGAAATAGACTGGGTCTCCCACGTCGGGATCAGAGAGCTATAACCTGGTGTGTCCCAAGGTGCAGAGTAGCAGATAGCTGGACTCTGAAGCAAAGCTGGGACCAAACCCAGGACTCCAATGTGGTATGGATCTTACTCCCCTATTTCCAGACTCCATGAGCAAGTTCATTATATCCTATGTGTTTCATATAGGATTATATAGGATATAATCTATGAAATGGGGATCATAAAACATCCTTCCTAGAGTTGTTGCAAGCACTAAGTGTGATGGTACAGTACATGGAGGGCTAAGACCAGTCACCTTGGGAGATGGTGAGGTTAAGTTCTGCTACAGCTGAAGAGAGGTGGACTCGCAGGAGTGGAAGACACGGAACACAAGCCCCTGAGCGTTTTTGCTGTTTGTTCCTTAGTCTGGCTGGCTGGCTGGCAAGCAGGAGGGAGGTGGGGCTGCTGAGTAAGCGTCAGCCTGTCGCTCGTCAGTCACGTCCCATCTTCCCACAGCAGCACGGCTGGCTGTCCCGTCTCTGTCCTCATCTGGTTTCCACAAAGGTGATTTTCCTTGCTGCTTGATCCTCAGCTGCTCTGTGAGAGGTCTTGTGTTTGCCCTGTGGTCTGGGCCTAGCTCTGTTTCCTCCCCTGCTCCCCTCACCTTGCCTGCCAGGGCTGCTGGGGTGAAATGTGCCATCTGTTGCAGACATTAAGCAGAGGTTTGGGAACGGGGGAGGGACAGCGTGTCCAGGGCTGGCGTGTCAGCAGACACGTTACAGCTGCAGGGCAAACTAGGGTGAAACCACAAGCCTGGGGCCCCAGGGAGCCAGTAGGAGGTCCATCCCCATACTCCACTGCACCACCTCCAGCTCTCCCTCCCTCATCTAAAGGGCTCCCGGCAGGAGGGGCAGAGGTTGGTATTGAGTCCTTGAGCCCTGGCTCACTCCCTGGCCTAGCTGGGTATCACCCAGTGATTTCCCATAGTGTCACCCCAAACAGAGGACACAGAGCTGCTTGTCCCCATCTGAGAAGGCTCCCAACCAACCCACACACAAGGGGTTTCTAGTCCTGCCTGGTGTTATGTGTCATCCATAAGGTTCCCCAGGCTATAAAACGAATTAACTTATCTCACATGGCTGCACTGGGAGACTGGCTGTTTTCCAGATTACTTGATTAAAAAAAAATCTGCTTGGATTTCTCCAGAAAGAATAAAATGGTGATTTAATTTTGTCTGGGTAGGGGCAGGGGACTGGAAAGGTGGGTTGGGCATGGGAACACAGAGCCAGGAAATGACCAGGCCATTATCACACTGTGAGTCAGGGGCCTATCTAGGGACATACTCGGGCTTCCCAACCCCACCCTGAATTCCATTCTCTCTCTCTCAGGCTAGTGACTTATGGACTAAGTTATGTTCTGGGCTTTCTGAACTTTCCAACTGCCAAGTTTCCAAGGATTCAATAAGAAAACGATTGTATCGTGCTCCTGGCACAATCCGTGTCTCTTGCACTACTGTCCCTGGGGAAAATGGGAACTCTGTGCCTGCTACCTCTGAACAGGTGGTCGGAAACACTGGGGAATTATCTAAGATTCAAAGGCAGCCCACATGGCAGACTGTAACCGTGGTTTTGCACATCAGAGACAAGGAACTCCATTTTCAAATCACTTGTTGATGTTCAGGATCTGCATATTTTTGTGAGCACTGCATCGGTGGATGCTGTACATTCTTTTCTTGTTCTCTTTACTTAAAGGTTCCCTCTCTAATGAGGGTCATGCTTCCTGAAGACATGAATTGGTTTCCAAGAAAACAGATTCTAGTTTTATCCCTTTGGCAGAAAGAACAGAATCTGATTTTTTTTTTTTTTTTTTTTTTTTTTTACCAGAGATTCCCATCTGGAAGAAAAGACAAAGAGTCAGCATTGCAGAGATGTTGTAAGGGCTGCCAGAAAGAGAGGAAGAGAGAGTGGGTCACAGGGAGGAGAGAGAAACACAGCAGAGCTTGGAGCCCCAAGCATCAGACTCTGGCCTGATGCTGCCCTCTCCCCCAACCCCCCCTCCTGCAGGATGTGATTATGGATCCTGCCTGTGTCACCTTGGTCTTCACCCCCACACCTGACCTGCAGTTTCTGGCTCTCTGCAGACTACTTTTTCCTACTCCTCAGACTTGGCATTCAGAGGGAGAAGCAGCTGAAGCCGCCCAGAGCCTGTGTCCGCAGGTAGACTTCAGTGGGTCCCAGGAACCACTGAAGCTGATTGCCAAATTTGTACATATGTGCTTCTCTAGCAAGAAGGCTCCTGGAGGGCCCAGTGCACTGACTCGACTGGCTAACACTGTCCCTTCAAGTGCTGGCATCCCCTATGGCTGCCAGATCATATCGCAACTGCTCCGTTTCCCATCCAGCTCGCTGCTTACAGCTTGGTTCCCCAGTCGAGGATGGCCCAAAGCTTTTGGTTCAGGGGTGGCTCACATCCAGTCAGAACAGATGACTACCGAAACAATTGCCAAAGAATGTTAAGAGTTTCTGCAGAAGTAAGCTCAATGTAATTGGTAGTGTGAAGGAGAGAGTGACAAGCCATTTGGGGAATTCAGGTGGGACCACATTTGAGCCTGGAGAATTAAATAGGAATTTCCAGAGTGCCAAGTAGGAAGATGTGGAATTCTAGGCAAAGGCAGAGTCATGCAAATCTTCTAGAATGGCCAGGCACTCCAAATGGTCTGGTAGGTCACCCTTGACCCTTGAGGATCAACTATCTTGTGGATGCATGTTAGGTTCCGGAGTCTCCCACAGTGTCCCCAGCAGGACATCACTTGGTTCTGCCTGGTCCCTTTTGGGGAGTGGAACCTGGATCCTTAGAGAAGCTTACTCTGCTTTTGAGCATCTGGTTGTGACAAATTTCTTCCTATGTGGATGTAATATTTAGTTCCCTCTTTCACCCAGTGATTCTCATTTGCCCTCTGCAGCATTATGAGCCTCTTCTTTTGGGTTGAGCCTAATGAACTTTCCATTCTTGTAGATCACAACAGTCAAATATTGACAACTTCATGTAGTTCACCTTCAACCTGATTATCAATTGTTGGAGTATGGCTGTTGTTCATCACCATGGTCTTCCCTTTCCCATATTTACTATCTCTAAACTCTATCAATTTCTATCTTTCTTGGAAAAGTTGCTAGATCCTTTCCTAACATGATCTCTCACTAGCATACATTCATTCCTCCACATATTTCTTAGTTGGCACAGCCAGAATTGATTAGTTCAAAATACAGGGAGACCATGATCCCTCTGGATCTGTCATTGTGCATTGTTAAGAAACTGTCTGAACAGCATTTTCACACAAAATGCTGTCAAGCTAGTTCTGCTTCTTCTGGGGAGAGAGGGAGGATTTTTTTTTAACCTAAACGTACGTCTTCACTTTATCAGTGTTAAATTTCTTCTTGTTGATTTTAACAATTTGTTCCAATCTGTTAAGTAATTTGACTACATTGTGAATATACAACAAAGCATGTCATTGTACCCAATAAATAATTATTATTGTCTATTTTAAATATTAAAAATCATTTATTTAAAATTGTTATTTATTTTTATTGAAAAGACAGATTTACAGGAGTGAGAGAAAAATCTTCCATCTGTTGGTTCATTCCCCAGTCACAATGGCCAGAGCTGAGCCAATCTGAAACCAGAAGCCAAGAGATTCTTCTACATGGTTGCAGGACCAAAGCCTTGAGGCATCCTCTACTGCTTTACAAGTATGGTGTCCATATGGGATGACGGCATTACAAAGCAAAGGATTAGCCTGTTGAGTCCCTGTGCTAGGTCCCCAAATGGTATCTTTTTTAGATTTTTTTTTTAATTGTAAAGTAAGATATACAGAGAGAAGGAGAGACAGAGAGGAAGATCTTCCATCGGATGATTTACTCCCCAAGTGGCCGCAATGGTTGGTGCTGTGCAGATCTGAAGACAGGAGCCAGGAACTTCTTTCCAGGTCTCCTACGTGGGTGCAGGGTCCCAAGGCTTTGGGCTGTCCTTGACTGCTTTCCCAGGCCACAAGCAGGGTGCTAGATGGAAAGCAGGCCCACTGGGATTAGAACCGGCACCCATATGGGATCCTGGTGCATTCAAGGCGAGGACTTTAGCTGCTAGGCCACGGTGCTGGAATCTCCAAATGGTATCTTAATATAAGGTTAAACACCACTCCTAAGTTGTAGACTTTTACTTATTTAAGATTTACTTATTTTTACTGGAAACTCAGATTTTACAGAGAAACGTGAGACAGAGAGAAAGATCTTCCATCTATTCGTTCACTCCCAAAATAGGCACAAGGGCCAGAGCTGAGCCGAATCTCAAGCCAAGAACCAGGAGCCTCTTCTGGATCTCCCACATGGATGCAGGGTCCCAAGGCCTTTGGGCCATCTGCTTTCCCAGGCTGCAAGCAAGAAACTGGATCAGAAGTAAAGCAGCCAGGATTTGAACTGGTGCCCATATGGAATCCTAGCACTTGCAAGGGGAAGATTAGCCAATTGACCCATTGTGCTAGACCCATAAGATATAGACTATTAAAAAAATGTTTACTAGGACAGTAAATCCTTTCCTTATTGGTATAATTTCTTTTTTCTTTTCTTTTCTTTCTTTCTTTCTTTTTTTTTTGAAAACCTCTAAACTTTTTTAAGGAATTGATGAGTACATTAGATTCTTAGGGTCTCAGAAAATGCATAATTGCTATGAAACAGCTTGTGAATTCTTGGTTGGTATCAATACTTTAGTAACCAGCTTTAGTCAGCTAAATAGCCCTGTAACTGGGCAGGTGCAAACCTCCAGTTGGAATGCGTATGTTGTTTGAGTCCTAGCTCTTTTATTTCTGGTCCAGCTTCCTGCCAACGTGCGCCATAGGAGGCAACTACTACTGTGCATGAGGGAGACGTGAACTGAGTTCCAGATTCCTACAGGCATTTTCAGAGTAAAGCAAAGAATGGACAATCTCTGTTTATCTCTGTCTGCCTGCTTTTCAAATAAATGAAAATTGGTAAATAAAGACATTTAAAAAGAAAGAAACCTCATAATAGTGTTTTTTGTTACGGGACAGAAAAGAAAGGGACCCCTCTCTTGCTTGCCATGAAGACCCAGGGATCTTATGACAAAAGACAGGTTAACATGGGAAAGCCAGAACAAATTTGTCTGCTCAGAGTTTTAAGTGACATAGGGCCTTTCAAACGGAAGACCCAAAGATCCAAGAGTGACCTGTGCATTTCCATGCTTAGGTTCAATGCAGCACAAAGAGCTGTGCCAATAGGGACAGAAGGAACACGGTCAAATAGCAGTGGATGGAGGGTCATCTGGAAAGCCAGCAAGACCTGTCTGTTCAGATTCTTGTCCCCTGTGTAGCATTCCTTCCTGCCAGGTACCAACAGATCCTCTCTAGAATAGGAGCTTCTGACCTACAACCGCACAAGGGAGGTTAGAGAATTTCTTTAGGAATAATTTACACAAACAGGCAGGGAAAAGGAAGATAATTATCTCTAGGCTTTATGGCTGGATTTGGGGAAAGCGATTCTTACTTCTATGACCTGCCCTGGGGAAAAGGAATACTAGTTTCTGTAGCTTGCCCTCGGGGCAGAACTAGTGACCCAAGAGCAGAGGGCCAGAGGAGGTCAGGGAGAGACTTCAAAAGCCTTCATTTTGGAGATTTTTCTGCTGAGCCGCTGCACTATCTGCAGCTCCCAGTCTCCCTTTCTCAGCACCATCTTCCTGTCCCTTTGCTGCTTTTCTCTGATTGGCTGCTGAGATTAGAACCGGAGCCCATATGGGATCCCAGCTCATTCAAGGCGAGGACCTTAACCACTATGCTATCGCACCAGGCCCTAGGCACCAGTTCTAATTCTAGCTCCTCCACTTCCCATCCAACTCTCTGCTTGTGGCCTGGGAAAGCAGTCAAGGACGGCCCCAGAGCATTGGGACCCTGCAGCCATGTAGGAGACCTGGAAAGAAGTTCCTGGCTCCTGGCTTCGGATCAGCGCAGCACCGGCCATTGCGGCCACTTGGGGAGTGAATCATCCGATGGAAGATCTTCCTCTCTGTCTCTCCTCCTCTCTGTACATCTGCCTTTCCAATAAAAATAAATATTTTTTTAAATAAATAAATCTTAAAATAAAAGGAAAAAGATTCCCCATTTGCTGAGTCAACTCCCAACTGCTTCCAACAGCCAGGATTGAACCCCACTGAAGGCAGGACCCAGAACTCAATTCAGATCTCCTGCACAGACAACAGGGACTCTCGTACCTGAGCCATTGCATGCTTCTCCCCACAGGACACACATAGGCAGGAAGCTGGAATTAGGATTGGAGCGGAGCTTACCCTCTAACCCAGACACTTCAAGACGTCCACACCCCAAGTGGGGTCTTAATGACCACCCACCCCAGACCGAAGTTTCTGAGTGATGCCTGTATTACAAGCAAGGCTGATCCCTGCCCCAGCACAGAAAACACAAGTTCTAGGAGCACCTGTCCCTGTGTTAGGGGAGAAAGTAATGGTACAGGATGGCAGAGAGATGTGGGCATCAGGAAAGACCCTCCCTGCCTTGGCCTCTGGGGCAGTGGGTGGTTGCAGACAAGAAGGAAGCCAATGCCTTCTTATTCCACTTTTCCCTGGAACCCAACATTCCTGAAATGCAGGAGGTACCCAGGCCCAGTTTAGGCAAATCCAATTCAATATGTATTTATTGCTTTCCAATCATTGGCCAGACTGTGCCAAGTTGAAGTATAATGTAAATAAGCCATATATTCTAGAAATGGAGATAAGCCCTCCAATTGCCAGTTACTTCAGGGCAGCAGGTGGATGGGTAATAAGAGTCCTGAGTGTGGGCCCGGCACAATAGTATAGTGATTAAAGTCCTCGCCTTGAACGCCTCGGGATCCCATATGGGAGCCGGTTCTAATCCCGGCGGCCACACTTCCCATCCAACTCTCTGCCTGTGGCCTGGGAAAGCAGTTGAGGACGGCCGAATGCATTGGGACCCTGAACCTACGTGGGAGACCCAGAAGAGCTCCTGGCTCCTGGCTTCGGATTGGCTCAACTCCAGCCATTGCGGCTGCTTGGGAAGTGAATCATTGGAAGGAAAATCTTCCTCTCTGTCTCTCCTCCTCTCCATATATCCACTTTTCCAATACAAATAAATAAATCTTAAATGAAAAAAAAAGAGTCCTGAGTGAATTTTTGGGATGAAGAGCAGTGAGTGGAGAATGGGAAAAAGGAAAGTAGGGATAAGGCACCTGTTCCTGTGGGCTTTGATTTTCAGCAAATCATACAAATTAGGAGTGACTGAGCCAGGCTTGCTGGCAGCAGGGAGGTGCCGTTGTGATGCCTCCACTGCAGGTAAGTCCTAGACCTTGCCTGTTGACCTGGGTGTGTGTGTGGTGGTGGAGAGGGGAGGCGGAAGGCAGGAAAATACAAGGGCAAGGAGCAGCCAGGAAAATTTCCAAGTTCCATGAGAGCGTGTATGGGCGTGGGTGTGAAATGCAGTTTCTGTGTGCTGTTGGCAGCTCTTCTGGAAACCGTGAGGATCTGGTGATGGGAAAATCACTGCCCCCGCTGGGGACCACGGCCCTGCCCCTAGGTGGCAGGCTCACCTGAGCCATTCCAGTAACTGGGGGAGATTCTTCCATGGCTTTCTTTCTTTCCTTTTTTTTTTTTTTTTGTTTGTTTGTTTGAGGTAGGAAGGAAGGAAGAGAGAAGTTCATTTTTTTAAAGAACAATAAGCAAGCCATGTCCTCAGCTCTGACCTTCTTGCAGGCTAAAAAAGCTCATATTAGGGCCAGGTACAATAACATGATGGTTAAAGTCCTAGCCTTGGATGCACCAGGATCCCATAAGGGAGCTGGTTCTAATCCCGGCAGCTCCACTTCCCATCCGGCACCCTGCTTGTGGCCTGGGAAAGCAGTCAAGGACAGCCCAAAGCCTTGGGACCCTGCACCCGCGTAGGAGACCTGGAAAGAAGTTCCTGGCTCCTGGCTTCTGATCGACACAGCACCAGCCGTTGCAGCTACTTGGGGAGTGAGTCATCGGACGGAAGATCTTCCTCTCTGTCTCTTCTTCTCTCTGTATATCTGCCTTTCCAATAAAAATAAATAAATCTTTAAAAAGAAAGAAAGAAAAGAAAAGAAGAATGGGTATTAGGCTTAGTGGTGCAAATGCAGTTTGGAAGGGCCATATTGCATGTAAGAGTGCCTGGATTTGAGCTCCACCTCCACTTCCTATTTCAACTTGCTAATGCACATTTCGGGAGGCAGCAGGTAAGGACTCAAGGGCTTGGCCATCCATGTGGGAGCCCACATTGAGTTCCTGGTTTTTGACCTGGCCCAGTTCTGCCTATAACCAAGCAGGTGGAAGAACTGTAACCTTTAAATGAGTTTTTTTTTTAATCAAAAGAAAATAAAATTAATACTGCAGGGTATGAAAGCATATGTTCTCCTATGCTGCTGAAAGGAGGGCAAATTGATACATTTCTGGAGGTCTGTTGCCAATGTGGATTAGGAGCCATAAAAATGTTCACACTCTCTGATTCAGGGTTTTACTGCTAGATATTTAGCCTAGAGAAGCAATCATACGTGGGGGAAGAAAAATATATTTATAAGTTTCTTCATATGGCTTCCTTACATGATAGGAAAAAATGGAATAAGCGTGAGTTTTCACAACCTTCCTCTCCCACAAGGCAAGAATGTTTTGCTGCGAGAGCAGTAAAAAGACAGGACTGGCTCCCAGAAAATGAAGCACAGCTTTAGTGTAATTTATATGGAAAAAGGCAGATGTTTACAGGAAGATAAGAAATTAATCAGAAAGTTTGGGTTAAGGGGAGATGCTGGGAAAAGGAAAGAGCGGGTAAAGAAGGAAATAAGAGAAAAAGATGCAGTTGGAATTAGGTGTTACGGTCTAGTGGGTTAAGCTACTTCTTGGGATATTCATATCCTTTGCCAGAATGTTGCTTCACATCCTGGCTTGACTCCTGGCATACTTGTCTCTGCCTAGCTTCTTGACAATGAGCAAGTACTTGGGTTCCTACCACCTGCATGGGAGACCTAAGTGGAATTTGTGGCTCCTGTCTTCAACCTGGTCCTACCCCAGCTGTTACAGTGTGTAGGGAATGAATCAGCAGATGGAATATCTCTTTTTCCTTCTCTCTCTCTTTTTAACATTTATTTACTTTTATTGGAAAGCCAGATATACAGAGAGGAGGAGAGACAGAGAGGAAGATCCTCTGTTGGAAGATTCACTCCCCATGTGTCTGTAATGACCAGAGCCACGCTGATCCAAAGCCAGGAGTCAGAAACCTCTTCAGGGTCTCCCATGTGGGTGCAGGGTCCTAAGGCTGAGGACCATCTTCGACTGCTTTCCTAGGCCACAAGCAGGGAGCTGGATGGGAAGCAGAACTGCTGGGATTAGATCTGCTGCCCAATGGAATCCCAGTGCACACAAGGCGAGGACTTCATCCACTAGGCAATCGTGCTGGGCCCCTTTTTCCTTCTCTCTTTTCCCCTCCCACCATGTGTCATTCTGTCTTTCAAATACAAATAAATACATAAGTAAATAAATAAATATTTTTAATGTTCTAGTGGAAAGCAGATTCAGACACTTGTCCTATTTCTGAGTGCTTTGAATATGATTTGTCCCTTGCAGTAGCCATATTGAAATCTGACTCTTAGTGTGGTGGTATTGGGAGGTGGGGCCTTGAAGAGGTGATTAGACCTGTAACAGACTGACACCTTTCACCTTTCTCAGGATGAGGTTCATTCTCATGGAGAACAGACTGTGATCAACTGAGGCTGCACCTCAGTTTTACCCTTTTTTTTTTTTTCCTAAAATGTATTTATTTGGACCTAGCACAGCAGCCTAGAGGCTAAATCCTCACCTTGGGCCTGACAGCCTAGCAGCTAAAGTCCTCACCTTGTACGCACCAGGACCTCATATGGGCACTGGTTCAAATCCAGGCAGCCCTGTTTCCCATCCAGCTCCCTGCTTGTGATCTGGGAATGTGGTTGATAATGGCCCAAAGCCTTGGGAACCTGCACCTGCGTGGGAGACCTGGAGGAGGCTCTGGGTTCCTGGCTTCAGATTGGCGGAGCTCCTGCCATTGCAGCCACTTGGGAATGAATCAACGGACAGAAGATGTTTCTCTCTGTCTCTTCTCCTCTCTGTATATCTGACTTTCCAATAAAAATAAAATAAATCTTTAAAAATAAATAAATAAATCCTTGCCTTGTATGTACCAGCATCCCATATGGATGCTGGTTCTAACCGGCAGCCCTGTTTCCCATCTATCTCCCTGCTTGTGGCCTGGGAAAGCAGTTGAGGACAACCGAAAGGCTTGGGATCCTGCAACCGCGTGGGAATCCCAGAAGAGGCTCCTGGCTCCTGGTTTCAGATTGACTCAGCTCTAACTGTTGCGGCCACTTGGGGAGTGAACCAGAAGATTGAAGATTTTCCTCTGTCTCTTCTTCTCTCTATGAATCTTCCTTTGCGATAAAAAGAAGTAAATCTTTGTTCGTTTCCAGATTAATATTTTTTTTTCTGTATTTGGGGTAAGGGTACAGGTAAAGGGAGAAGCCCCACCCAGTCTCCCACACATCCAGGTCCCTGGTGTGGGGCATGCTCCGAGGGTCCTGCTCAAGCAGTTTTGATAGTTCAACAATTCTGAATTGCTGTCAGTCTCGCCGTTCCAAGCACGATGAAATCTCTTCAGAATCCACTGGCTCACATAGTCTCTTCATGGTTGGGGTTATGAGATCAGCAGTTCAGTTGGGGAGATCCCCAAAGAAACTTTGCCTGGGGTGATCCCCAGACCTGATTCTTGTGTGTGCTTGCCAGTACAGGATTTGACACAGTCCATCACCCCAATCAGCCGGTGGTTGCAATTGCTGGGTCAGTTCTCTTTCCAGCCTTGTCTTCCACAAGAACCAATGTGTGTTGCAGTCTGGCCTGATCCTGCCCACTTCACACTCGGTCCTCAAGCAAACTAGTGGGAGTCGCAGCCTAGTCGGGGCTACCCACAATAACCACCACCAGGCCCACCCCCTATGCTGGTTCCTGTGCTTGCCAGAATGTACCACAGACTTGTTCAGCCTGTCCCATATCCCATTTAGCTCTCATGCATGTCAATGGGCATTGAAGCCTAGTTCAACCCAACCAACCCTACTATCCAGACCACACACATGCTGTTGGGTGCCATTCCGTTTAGCGACCCCTGCCCCTATCTTGGTTTTCCTGTTCTCCAGTGCAAGTGATAATCCAAGAGGGAAGAGCCCATTATTTCCCTACTAAGCCACTCCCACTTCCAGATCATGCACTCTCCAAGTGGTTCTGCAGTTTAACTTGACAGAATTATCCCCCAATGCCAGCTTCTGTCAGCTGATGCTGCGGCAAAGCTCCACCAACCCTCACCCACTCTGATTTATGCTTGCACCAGTAGGAACAGTCAGCCCAGTCTGGCTTTTCCCTGATCTAGTTCACCTGAGGCCCACAGGTGTTGTAGCCCTGCCCAGTCCGGTCTTCCGCTATCCCAACTCCCACTCTCTGGTGGGAGTGGCTGTCCAGCAAGGGGGGTCCTCCACATTCCCCCTACTGGCTTTGCCCCCTCCCTCCCTGGTTCTCATGTGTGCTGGTTGGGCGCTGTAGCCAAGTCTGGTACGACCCACCTCACCTTGGCATTTGCCAGTGGGTGTTGTAGCCTGGTCCAGCCCGGCCCACTCCCAATTCCAGCTGACACTGGTGAGGGTTACAGCCTAGCCCAGCCCAGCAGGCAAGCAATCCTAGCCATAATATGTTCTGTTAGGTGTCGTGACTGAACCTGGCCCTACCCACACTCAATTCTGATGCTCGGATTCGCCAGAGGCTGATATGAGCTGGTTCAGCCTGGTCTGCCCCCGACCTGTGCCAAATGTATGCTGGTGTGTAGTGTTGCCTGGCCTGGTCTGGGTTACTTCCTATCGTGGTTCTTGCGCTCACCTACAGGGACTATGTCCCAACAGAGGAGTTTCTCAAGCTCCTCCATCAGAACCTCTCCCAATGTCAGAACTTGTGCATACCAAGGAGTCCATGGGCCAGCCCTACTTAGTCCACCTCCTGTCCTGGCATTAACAGTGGCCTTTCCTGACTTGACTTAAAAAAAATAAAGATTATGAGTTAATAAGTAAAAGTTGTTTTGATTGTTTTAAAGATGAAAGACCCAGGCCAGCACGCTTGCTTTGTCTTCCCATGTAACACCCTCACCAGATACTCTTGGGCTTTCCTACCTTCAGACCTGTAAGCTGAAAAATCCTCTTCCCCTTAAAAATTACCTAATCCTATTATTTGGCTGTTGTGACAGAAAATGGTCTGAGATAATTTCTTTTTTTTTTTTTTTAAAGATTTATTCATTTTATTACAGCCAGATATACACAGAGGAGGAGAGACAGAGAGGAAAATCTTCCGTCCGATGATTCACTCCCCAAGTGAGCTGCAACGGGCCGATGTGCGCCGATCTGAAGCCGGGAACCTAGAATCTTTTCCGGGTTTCCCACGTGGGTGCAGTGTCCCAATGCATTGGGTCGTCCTCAACTGCTTTCCCAGGCCACAAGCAGGGAGCTGGATGGGAAGTGGAGCTGCCGGGATTAGAACCTGGTGCCCATATGGGATCCCGGGGCTTTCAAGGCGAGGACCCCAGTCGCTAGGCCATGCCGCCGGGCCCTGAGATAATTTCTGCAAGTGTTGAGTCCAAGAGTACTCTCTACAAAACCTCCTGCATACTTATTTCCTTGTGAGCCAGATTCCAAGGGACCACACCCTGAGACTGCATTCAACATGAATAATCATCAAGGAAGGTGAATGAAAACCATAATGAGATGTGATTTCACGTCCCCTGGAAAGGCAAGACAAGACGAACAGCAAGTCACAGTGAGAAACATGGAGATACTGGAATGTTCATGTGTTGGTGGTGGGTGGTCAAACGGTATCACCACAGTGAGAATGAATTATCTGATAGTTAATACAAATTTATTCTATTTTTATTGCAAAGTCAGATTTACAGAGTGAAGGAGAGACACATCGGTTTTCCATTTGCTGGTTCACTCCCCAAATAACCACATCAGCCACAGCTGAGCCGATCTGAAGCCAGGAGCCAGGAACTTCTTCCATGTCTCCCATGTGGGTGCAGGATCCCAGGACTTTGGGCCATCCTCAACTGCTTTCCCAGGCCACAAGCAGGGAGCTGGATGGGAAGAGGAGCAGCGGCGACATGAATCGGCACCCATATAGTATCTCAGGCGTGAAAGGTAAGGAGTTTAGCTACTAGGCTACTGCGTTGGGCCCTATCTGATAGTTTTTTACTAGTTAATTGTGCATTTAACCTTTGACTCAGTAGTTATATTGCCAAGTAGGTACTTAAATAAAAAGAGATTTATACATGAAGTGACCTCTACGGGAATTCTCACAATCAGACTTAGTTACAGGGATCCAAGCTGGAAATAATCCAAATGTCTGTCAATAAAAAAAATCAAAATATGACAATCATTAATATTATTTAGCAATATAAAGTAATAAACTACTGATATACACACCATGGATAAAGATAAAACACATTCTAATGTATGAACAAGAAAAAAAGAAAACCCACACCCATACCAAACGATTTCATTGATACAAAGTTCAAGAATAGGCAGAAAAAAGGGAGGGTGATAGAAATTAGAAAGTGGGGCCCAGTGGTGTGGCCTAGCGGCTAAAGTGCTCGCCTTGAATGCACCGGGATCCCATATGGGCACCAGGTTCTAATCCCGGCAGCTCCACTTCCCATCCAGCTCCCTGCTTGTGGCCTGGGAAGGCAGTCGAGGACGGCCCAAAACCTTGGGTCCCTGCACCCGCGTGGGAGACCCGGAAGAGGTTCCAGGTTCCCGGCTTCAGATCGGCACAGAACCAGCCCGTTGCGGCTCACTTGGGGAGTGAACCATCGGACGGAAGATCTTCCTTTCTCTCTCTCCTCCTCTCTGTATATCTGACTTTGTAATAAAATAAATAAATCTTTAAAAAAAAAAAAAGATTTATTGGGCCCGGCGGCATGGCCTAGCGGCTAAACTCCTCGCCTTGAACGCCCCGGGATCCCATATGGACGCCGGTTCTAATCCCGGCAGCTCCACTTCCCATCCAGCTCCCTGCTTGTGGCCTGGGAAAGCAGTTGAGGACGGTCCAAAGCTTTGGGACCCTGCACCCGCCTGGGAGACCTGGAAGAGGTTCCAGGTTCCCGGCTTCGGATCGGCGCGCACCGGCCCGTTGCGGCTCACTTGGGGAGTGAAACATCGGATGGAGGATCTTCCTCTCTGTGTCTCCTCCTCTCTGTATATCTGGCTTTCCAATAACAATAAAATCTTTAAAAAAAATCTAAAAAAAAAGTTTATTAAAAAAAAAAGAAATTAGAAAGTGGTTTTTTGCGTAAACCGAGGGCTGACCAGGTAGAAGCGGGAAGAAACTGGGTTTTAGAGAGTTTTTGAGTGGTGGTTACACCGTGCTTCCAGTTGTTATCAGTCAGGGTCCAAGGCCATGTGGTAGCAAGTTAAGCCTCTGCCTGTGGCACCACAATGTCATATGGCCACCGGTTCAAGTCCCAGCTGTTCCACCTCTGGTCCAGCTCCCTGCTAATTGCCTGGGAAAGAAACCGAGTTTGGTCAAAGTGCCTGTAATCATGGCCATTTGGGGAATGAACCAGCGAATGAACACTTCTCTCTTTATCTCCACTCTCTGTTGTACTTCTGCCTTTCCAATAAAAAGAAATAGGATTTTAAGAAAAGATTTATTTATTTTTGTTGGAAAAGCAGATTTACAGATCTTCTGTCTGTTGATTCACTCCCCAAGTGACTGCAATGGTTGGAGCTGAGCTGATACGAAGGCAGGAGCCAGGAGCCTCTTCCAGGTCTCCCATGTGGTGCAGGGGCCCAAGGCTTTGGGCCATGCTTAACTGCTTTCCCAGGCCACAGGCAAGGAGCTGGAAGAACAGCAGGGCCACTGGGTTATACCCAGTGCCCATATGGGATCCTGGTGCTGTGCAAGGTAAGAACTTTAGCCCCTAGGCTACCATGCCAGGTCCAATAAATAGATCTTTAAAAAATTGTCATTAGTCTTTGGCCTGAACAGTTAAGATTAGTCCAGTTTATTGTAGGTAATATAAAATATTCTTCATTAAAAGCTTATACCTGGGGCCTGGTGCCGTGACCTTGTGGCTAAAGTCCTCACTTTGAATGTGCTGGGATCCCATGTAGCCACCGGTTTTCATTCCTGCAGCCCTGCTTCTCATCCAACTCCCTTCTTGCGGCCTGGGAAAGCAGTTGAGAGTGAACCAATCCTTGGGACCCTGCACCTGTGTGGGAGACCCAGAAGTAGTCCCTGACTCCTGCCTTTGGATAGGCTCACCTCAGGCTGTTACAGCCACTTGGGGAGTGAATCATGGGATGGAAAACTTCCTGTCTCTCCTCCTCTCTGTATATCTGACTTTCATATAAAAATAAATAAATAAATAAATCTTTTAAAAAAAAAGCTTATACATGAAGAAGTATTCGGGGGCAGTTGCCTAAGTCACCTCTTGGGCTGCCGACCCAGTCCTGAAGTGTTGGTTGGAGTCTGGCTGCTCCTGTATTTCTGATTTAGCCCCATGGGAAAGCCTACTGGCTTCATGGCTTCAGCCTGGCCCCGCTTTACCTGTTCCTCTCCCTCTCTCCTCTTCTCTCTATATCTGCCTTGTCAATAAAAATACATAAATCTTAATTTTTTCCCATTGGAAATGCAAATAAAATTTATGTAGAGAAGGGGAGACAAAGATCTTCCATGTGCTGCAACAACCAGAGCTGAGCTGATCTCAAGCCAGGAGCCAGGAGTTGCTTCTGCATCTCCCTCGCAGGTGCAGGGTCCTAAGGCTTTGGGCTGTCCTCAACTGCTTTCCCAGGCCACAAGCAGGGTTCTGGATGGGAAGCGGGGCCACCAGGTTTAGAACTAGTGCCTGTATGTAGGATCCCAGTGCATGCAAGGCGAGGACTTTAGGCACTAGGCCACTGTGTCGGTCCCAAAAATAAACAGTTTAAAATAAGCTCATATACAGATATAAAATGAGTGGCACACATAGGTCCTCAATAATTTTTAAAAACAAGCAAAAAGAAAAAAAAAAACAAGCAAAAAGGAGATGAGTTTTTGAAAGAAGTAAATTATTAATGAAAATGGAAAATATTCCCTTTCTCCATAGTTTATGTGAAATATGAGATTCTATTTGGATCGTTCTTGATTAAAATCCTATGAATATTAATTCACCACTGTGATTGTTTTTCTTTCCCCACTGAAACATTTAAGCTTTGATATTTATAGGAGTGGCAGAATCAGGTCTGCAACGTCTGGCTGCATCATTTTCAGATAAGGGGAAATTCTCAAAGTATTTTTTTTAAAGATTTATTTTATTTTTATTACAAAGTCAGATATATTGAGAGGAGAAGAGATAGAGAGGAAGTGGAGCTGCTGGGATTAGAACCAGCGGCCATATGGGAACAAGGCGAGGACCTTAGCCACTAGGTCACACTGCCGAGCCCTCTCAAAGTATTTTAAGACAGTAACAGTGGTAAGAGAAAAGAAATCAGAGCCATCATTGGTTTCTAATGCGGTGTATCAGTCCTTGGCTGCTACCTGACATAATCTTGCCAGTATCACTCTCCAAGCAATTTCTCTTATAAAGTATGGCACACCCTATTCTGTCAGAGGCTATTTAATCTCAGATAGAGCACTTCAACTATTTGAAATATTTGAATAGACAAGTTTACTTTTTTGAAGCCAGTTGATATTAACCTATGATGTTTTCCACTGAAATGAATACCTTGGGGTATAAGAAAGTCAGAGGAGAGGCAGAGAATCCTTTTAGAGGTTTATATTCTGAAAAATTAGACATGACAGAACATACACTGACTCTAAAGAAAAAAGTTTGGTGAACCTAAAAAGCTATTTAAAATTTTCTTTTGGGGGAGCCTTGTGTTGTAGTATAATGGCTAACGCTATCACCTGTAATCCTGGCATACCATATGCATGCTGGTTCATGTCCACTTCCACTCCAGCTCCATGGTAATGACATGGGGAAAGCAGCAGAAGAGGGGCCAAGTGCTTGGGCCCCTGCCATCCACGCAGGCAATGAAACTCCTAGTTCTTGGCTTTGGCTTGTCTCAGCACTGGGTTTTGTGATTAGCTGTGGAGTGAAGCAGAGGGTGGAAGATCTGTATTTCTTCCTCTCTGTAACTTTTTTTTGTAATAAATACACCAAAAAAAAATTCCTTTATAGAAGATCAAGCAATTCAAGAGCTGTTGGTTGCCACCTTCGAAATGAGAACACAGGCGTGGATATTCGATATAGCAGTGAAGATGCCCATTGAGAAACTCACTCGTATCAGAGTGTCTGGGCTGCATTTCAGCTTCCTGCTAATGTGTACTCTGGGAGGCAGAAAGCGCTTGATTCTCTACCACTCATCTGGAAGACCTAGATAGACTTCCCAGCTCCTTGCCTTCGCCTGGCTCAGCTCTGGCTTTTGCTGGCATTCGAAAGGAGCCAGCAGACAGAAAATTTCTGCCTGTTCCTTTCTCTCTTTCAAATAAGTAGCAAATAAATAAAATCTATTCTGATAAGATCAGCTGGTAATCATGTTCCAGGTATAATTTAAAGGAAAAATCCTTAAACAGAGTATTGGTAGGGTTGCCAGATATAGCAAATAAAAATACAAGTTATCCAATCAAATTTGAACTTCAGATAAACCATGAATAGTTTCAAAATAAGTATGCCCCTCACTATGGCATATTTTTAGTATATGACTCATGGAATAGTTGAGATACGCTAAAAAAAATACACTACTATTTATCTTCAATTTAAATCCAACTAGGTGTCCTATGTTTCATCTAGCAACTAACACTCTTGACAAAGAGAATTATGGCCTAAGCTCTTCATTATCCTGCAGAACAAGGGGTCCCAAGCTTGTGAACAAGAATGTGCCATGCAGGTTACTGCATGGAACTATGCCTAAAATTAGCGATGATCATGTTGAAAGGAGAAGAATTAGACCTTTGTTCTGCTCCATAAATTTCCACCCTGTCTTTTTCACACTGGGAAAGGCATCTGAATATATTTTTAATTATTCAGAGTAGGAATAGATGAATGCTACTCAAGAAAGACAACACTGCCTGCAGATCTCCAAGGTTAGAGTCTGTGTAAGGACTAAGAGCCTTGGCTTAAGCACTTGGGTTTGTGAGCCTGGAGAACTCGTTTCTCCGGCTTGATTTGCTATTCCTAGCGATTTTGTAAAGCAGATTGAGGACTTCACAAATGCTGACTGAACACATGTTTTTCTAATGAAGTAAGCTAACTCCCACCCCTTTCACTAAAGGCTTACCCCTGCCCGTAGAGGACTTGTCATGCCTTGTCAAATCCCCACATGGATGCATGCCTGATGAGGTATGACCTGCTGCACAGGTAGGCTGGAGCCAGGTGGAAGAGGGCGCAGGTGGAAGCGCAGGTGGAGAGGGCGTTTTTGCAGCATCAGTGGATGCTCTCTGTAGAGCGTGGATTCCATTACCGTCCTCTGAGCTGCCTGGTTGCCCTGGCAATCAGATCCTTCTGTCTCCTTCCTGTCACCCAGGCTTAACACCAGCTATCATGTGCTCTCTCTTGCCTTGACTTCCAGGCATACAATCTCTCTTTTATTTTCTTTAAACTAAAGGGCCAGGTATTAGAATTCCTAGGACATTTAAGTGGCATATGTCAACAGCAAAGGCTATTGGCCATCAGGACGGGGCGGGGGTGGTACCCCCTAATGTTTCAACACTTGTTCGTTGACAGCTATATACAATGGAAAGGTTATTTGGAAAGAGAATAGTTGGAGAATGTTACTATGGCTTTAGTCATTGCTTTGCAGTGGATTCTGGGCAAATGATTGCATCTTTTTTGAGTTCTCTGTCACTTTCTGATCTTTTACTTGAGGGCCCCTATAATAATATTTAAAAAGAACAAAGCAAAAGGATTTATTTCCAATTATTTGGCTTGTCCTTAAAATGTAGGGATTGGATGGCTGCTTGCTAACCAATTTATATGAACACTGGTTCTTGTTTTGGCTGTTCCACTTCCTATTCCAACACCCTGCTTATGGTCTGGGAAAGCAGGAGAAGATGGCCCAATGCCTGCACCTACATGGGAGACCCAGAAGAAACTCCTGGCTTCTAGCTTTAGATCACCTCAGCTTTGGCCATTGTGGTCACTCAAGGAGTGAAACAGCAGATGGAAGATGTTTCTTTCTCTCCTCTTCTTAAGTCTGATCTGTCTTTTCAATAAAAATAAATAAATCTGGGTCCAGCACGATAGCATAATGGTTAAGGTCCTTGCCTTGAATGCGCTGGGATCCCATATGGGTGCCGGTTCTAATCTCGGCAGCTCCACTTCCCATCCAGCTCCCTGCTTGTGGCCTGGGAAAGCAGCCAAGGACGGCCCAAAGCCTTGGGACTGTGCACCCACATGGGAGACCCAGAAAGAAGTTCCTGGCTCCTGGCTTCAGATCGGCGCAGTACCAGCCGTTGTGGCCACTTGGGAAGTGAATCATCGGATGGAAGATCTTCATCTCTGTCTCTCCTCCTCTCTGTATATCTGCCTTTCCAATAAAATAAATAAATCTTTAATAAATAAATAAATAAATCTTAAAAAAGAAGAAAATGAAAATTTAGTGCTTTTAAAAAGATTTATTTAAAAAAAGATTTATTTTTATTTTTATTGAAAAGTCAGAAATACAGAGAGGAGGAGAGACAGAGAGGAAGATCTTCCATCTGATGATTCACTCCCCAAGCGGCCACAAGAGCCAGTGCTATGCCAATTTAAAGCGAGGGATCAGGAGCTTCTTCCCTGTCTCCCACACAGGTGTAGGGTCCCAAGGCACTGGGCTGTCCTTGACTGCTTTCCCAGGACACAAGCAGGGTGTTGGATGGGAAGCAGGACTGCTGGGATTAGAACTGGCACTCTTTTGTAATCCTGGCACATGCAGAGTGAGGATTTTAGCCACTAGGATACCGTGTCGGGCCCTAATATTTCATTTTCTGTAAGGTAGCATACTGAATTTCTCTGTCCTGTTACATCAAAGGGGAAGAAAGTTTATGCAAAACCAAGGCCTCCAAGATATTACCACCTTAAGTTCTTATTTGGAAGGGTGAAGTACAAATCTGTTTTTGCAACCTGCAAAAGTCAAGTCCAAACTCAACCTGAATGGAATTACAGTGTCTATTTCATGGAAACATAAAAGGGAGCAGGGCTTATAAATGGAATGATTTATCCTGGAAGACAGCAACGCTAGCACTTTGGGTGACAGCTGTTTGTCCTCTTTACTTCCTCTGTCCCTTTGATCCTGTCACCCTCCTCTGCATCTATCTCTTATGCTGAGACAAGACGGTAATAAATCACTTTAGCTGAAGCACACAGGGGTGAGTGGAAATGACATATTTTGGCATCTCTTGTGTCTGTTGGTCCTAGGACACATCAGGCTAGGCCCCAGCAAGAGCCCAAGGTCTCCAGATGTAGAGTGGCTACAGTGATGACCTCTACTTCATAACAGATGTGGCTTCAGAGCAAGAAGAACACACATCTCTGTTGAGGGGTTTGAATTGTGCCTGTTTGCCCGAAGAGCTTTGTCTTTTTTTTTTTTTTTTTTTTTTTGACCTGCCCTAATTTCTGATGTCAGGTCCCTAGGGTATCTTTGCTATGCCTCTTTTTCTGTGAATGTATGTTTTATACAGTGTGATCACACTTTGAACTAAAATAGACCAAGTCCAGAAAGCAGCTGGTACAGGCTTCCCAGGGTTGAAAAAGGTCCTATTTGCCTCTTTGATTTCATCTCGAGTCAATTCATACTACAGAGATGTTGCCACCTACATCTGATGAGAAGAAAAGGCATCAGAGGCCAAATGACAGCTTCCACGCCAAGATTAATTTTCCTAGAAAATGTATGTTATCTGAAAGCGAAGGGGTCGGAGGAGCTTTCATCACAGTCTCTTTTTTGACTCCAGCACTATTTGTTTACTGTGGACAAGTTAAGTTAGCTCAGTCCTATGAATAAGCAGATTATAAGTCAATTTCTAGCCCTCCATATACTTTCCACATGTTTTTTGTATTTTTTTAAAAAGATTTATTTGTTTTTATTGAAAACTCATATATACAGAGAGGAGAGACAGCGAGGAAGATCTTCCATCCGATGATTCAATCCCCAAGTGGCCATAACGGCTGGAGCTAAGCCAATCCGAAGCTGGGAGCCAAGAGTTTCTTCCAGGTTTTTCATGCGGGTGCAGGGTCCTAAGTCTCTGCTCGGTTCTCTATTGCTTTCCCAGGCTACAAGCAGGCAGCTGGATCGGAAGCAGGGCCGTCTGGACTAGAATGCTCATAAGGGCGCCCGTATGGGATCCCAGCACCATGCAAGGCTAGGATTTTAGCTGCTAGGCTACTGTGCTAAGCCCTATTTTTTGCATTTTTAAAGATTTATTTATTTTTATTGGCACGGTAGGTCAGATTTACAGAGAGACCCTCCATCCACTGGTTCACTCCCCAAATGTCTGCAATGGCCAGAGCTGAGCCAATCTGAAGTCAGGAGTCTCTTTCAGGTTTCCCATATGGGTGCAGTGGCTCAAGGCTTTGGGCCATCCTTTATTGCCTTCCTAGGCCACAAGCAAGGAGCTGGGTGGAAAGTGGAGCAGCAGCAGGACATGAACTGGCACTCATATGGGATCCCAGCGTGTGCAAGATAAGGATTTAGCCATTGAATAATCGTGTCATGCTCTCCACCTGTTTCTCTCTTTTTCTTTTTTTTTTTTTTTTTCGATGCAAACGTGTGAGGACGATTTATTCAGACTTGCCTTGGCTCCCAGCTGCCACCCCAGCAGCGGGACTGGGGGAGCAGCAGCAGCCACCGCTGTGGCAGCAGCAGCAGTTGCAAAAGGGCCAGAAGAAAGGGCAGAAAAAAAAGGGGGCTGGGTTGGACAGCACAGGACTTTTATACATTTTGGGCCAATTCCACACTCCACCTGTTTCTCAACCTTGACCTCTATGCAAACTCTATAGGCTGGGTGACAACAGAAGATTCTCATCCTGTTATTTAAGTGGCTTCGACCTCAAGGATAAAACTGCTGTCATAAAAATCACATCCCATGAAATATAATTCTACCAGACTGGTGAGACTTCATATCTTACACCTGACATCACCCCACCCCTAGACCTGGGGTTGAACAAAAGTTGAGCTTACTGTCTTTGTTAGGCATAGGATCAGATATTGAGTGTGGATTAATTTTGATGCCAATATTTCTTGTCAGAGTTTGAAGAAGAGCTATTGAGCCAAGGGTGGGGAAACTGAGGCAATCTGACCATCTTCCAGCTGCACAGACCTCTAACACTCTTGGCTATTCCATTGGGTTGATTCAACCTGAATGCACCCTGATATTTTTGAACTTGAGGTCAACACTAACCCAATTCTGGCCTGCCAGCTCCAGAACACTGTAACCTTTAAAGACTTCGGATTCCATGGGAAATGTTGTAGCAGCATTCCAGAGACCCACGCATCAGGCACCAACATATGCATTCTTGCCTGCAGCCAGAGGGTGTGGGCCTCACTCCCTAACTCACATTCTGCAAAGCCCTGATTGCAAACCTTGCACCAAAGAATGGAGCCAAACAGGCTCATCTCAACTGGAAGGTCACTAGCAAAGGGAGCTGGATTTAGTCATGGAGCTGCCAGTCAGTTGGGACTGACAGTTGTGGTTTTGAATAGGAAAACACAAGTCCTGGGGAAAAAAAAAAAAAAAGGAGGGACTAGAAAAGACAGGAGACAAGTGGAAACGTAAAACTTTTTCAACTTCCCGATGGAAATATACCAAGAGAAATAAAGTTTGATGGGACAGATGGGACATTTCTTGGTGATATTTGGGTGTATATAATGTCATACGGATACACACTTAAATAAATTAATCGACATGTATCACTACCTGTAGATCATATATGATTTCATTGTATTTTGTTGTCTACCAGTAAGATATGCCTTTTAGAGCATATGGAATTAACCCACTGACCTTTCACACAGTGGAGAAATTGAGATGGGAGGGCAACATTCTGTCTACTCACATTTCCAACTGACGTTCCAACAGCCATTTTCATCACAGAAGACACCCAAGGCTGGAGTCTCCTGGTATCAGCTTCCTATGGATTGCTCTTCAATGTTTTGTGTCCCTAGTTTTTGTAATCCTTTCACCATATTCCACAGGTAAGATTTGTATCAGTGGAATGAGAACGATCATTTTGACTTGGATGGCTATGGTTGAAGTCAGTGAGGTTGCACTGAAGCAGCCACGGTTGGTTCCATCTGACACAGAGGGTTTTGCCATGAGCTCCCAAACTTACCACATCTTTCTTTCTCCTTTTTAGTGTTTCACAGCCTGGCTTTCTCTCCCTCCTAGCTAGATAAGATGGTCCTTTTTTTTTTTTTTTTTTAAAGATTTATTTTATTTTTACTACAAAGTCAGATATACTGAGAGGAGGAGCGATAGAGAGGAAGTGGAGCTGCCGGGAGTAGAACCAGTGGCCATATGGGATCAAGGCGAGGACCTTAGCCACTAGGCCACGCTGCCGAGCTAAATAAGATGGTTCTACGACACAGCTCTTTTCTATTCATTTTTCTTTGAGGCTTCTCTTTCGATGACTTTTATTTGCTCATATCGTTTATGCCAACTCTTGACCACTTTCGTTATAAAGACCACTGTGACACTCATTGCATAATAGCCCTTCTTTCTTTTTTTCTCATTCTCTTCCTTCCTTCTTTTTATTTTCATTTTCTTTTTTTTTTTTTAAGATTTATTTATTTTTATTGCAAAGTCAGATATACAGAGAGGAGGAGAAAAAGAAAGGAAGATCTTCCGTCTGATGATTCACTCCCCAAGTGAGTGTAACGGCCTATGCTATGCCGATCCGAAGCCGGGAGCCAGGACTTCTTTTGGGTCTCCCACGCGGGTGCAGAGTCTCATGGCTTTGGGCCGTCCTCGACTGCTTTCCCAGGCCACAAGCAGGGAGCTGGATGGGAAGTGGAGCTGCTGGGATTAGAACCAGCTCCCATATGGGATCCCAGCACGCTCAAGGCAAGGACTTTAGCTGCTAGGCCATCGTGCAGGCCCTTTATTTTCATTTTCTCCCCTGGAATTTCTCAAACCACAGATGAAATACCACTTTGTTTTGGAACAAGCATTTTTTCAATAAGCATATCTTTTAATAAGTATTCATTATACATATATCTGTTGTACAGATGGGAAAATCAAGAAAGAGAAATGACAAGACTTGTTGTAGGTCATGAAGCCCATGATGGTATTAAAACTAGCAGCTAGTGTCAGAGTCTCAGAGTAGTGTTTGAAAACTAGACAGAAGTGCCTCTTGCTAGAACAATTTTTTCCCTTTCCTCTCCAGAATATTTATTTATTTATTTATTTATTTATTTATTTATTAGTGACAGAGGAATACACATACAGATACACACACCACAGAATTATCTTCTGGGCCTGATGCGATAGCATTGCGGTTAAAGTCCTTGCCTTGAACGCGCCAGGATCCCATATGGGCATCAGTTCTAATCCCAGCATTCCTGCTTCCCATTCAGCTTACTGCTTGGTGCCTGGGAAAGCAGTCAAGGATAGCCCAAAGCCTTGGGATCTTGCACCCGTGTGGGAGACCTGGAAGAAGCTCCTGGCTCCTGGCTTCAGATTGGCTCAGCTCTGGCTGTTGTGGCCATTTGGGGAGCAAACCAGTGTATTGAATGTTTGTTCCTTCCCCCTTCTTACTTCTGATTGACATGTTCAGATTTGCAGGCTTTCCTTTTTTTTTTTTTTTTTCACTTGCAGGTTTTCATCAAGTGCTTGCTAAACAGAGAAGCCCAGAAGTGTATCAAGTAGGGCCAATATTAGACAGATACTGATTACCATATTCACATCCTAATTGGAGTGACTGGGTTTGACTACTTATTTTACTCATTTTTTTAGGGAGAGAGAGAGAAAGGGGGGGAGAGAGAGAGAGAGAGAGAGAGATTGTCTCTTTCATTTGCTGGTTCACTCCCCCAGATGGTTACAATGGTGGGAATGGGGCTGGTCTAAAGTCTTCCAGGTCTGCTACATATGTGCAGGATCTCAAGAACTTAGGCCATTCCCTTTGCTTTCCCAGAAACATTAGTAGAGAGTTGGAATGAGAGTGGAGCAGTTGGGACATGAATCTGCCCCCATATGGCATGCCAACACTTTAAGGTGAAGAATTAGCCACTGAGCCACTGTGCTGGCCCTGAAGAGTACACATCTTGTCTATAAAGAAAAGATTAGAGACTGCATGGAAATTGTGTTTGTTTGGATTCATTTATTTTTAGTGGAAAGGCAGATTTACAGAGTGAAGGGGAGACAGAAATATCTTCCATCTGCTTTTTTACCCCTCAAATGAGCCCCCAATGGCCAGAACTAAGCTGATCCAAAGCCAGGAACCAGGGGCTTCCTCTGGACCTCCCAAGCAAGCATAGGGCCCCAAGGCTTTGGGCCAGCCTCTAACACTTTCTCTTGGAGCTGGATGGGGAAATGGAGCAACCAGGACAGGAACCAGCGCCTACATGGCATCCCAGGACTTGCAAGATGAGGATTTAGCCATTGAGCCGTCATACTGGGCCTGGAATCTTTTTTTTGTTTGTTTTTTGATAGATTGGTTAATCACCTCATTAACGAATGAGGCAGTTTGTGCAGGTGCCATAACTGAGAGCAATAAAAGAATGAGAAAACACGTTCTTGCTAGAAGTACATCTTGTAATGATATGCATACAGGTTCATTTCAAAATGCAAGGATAGCACAAAAGAACACGTGCAAATGAGTGAGTAAAAGCTGATGGGAATCTGGCTGTAATAAAATGAATAAATCTTTAAAAAAAAAAAGCTGATGGGAAAAGGGTTGGGGTTAGGTGGGGTCAGTCAATGAAGACTTCCCGGAAAGGGTAAATTTTAAAGGAAGGGAGGGGCATGGGTTTGTCAAAAATGATGAGGAGGTCATTCCGACAATAGTACATGAGCAAGGGCAGAGAGGATAGAAAGAGCCACTGCAAGTGCCAAGCAGTAAAGAGGTTAGCTTGCTGACACTTGAGCATTTCTGCTGAAGTGTTAGAAAAAAAAGAACTCGGTGAAAATGATAAGAATAGTTCAGGGAGAACTTGACATGGTTATGAATCAAATTTGCTTTCAGAGATAAAAAAGACCCTTTATGGTTCCTGCATAGTGAAAATAAGACTTCCAGAAGCTTACATACAGATGGATTAGAATACAATGAAAGTGGAAAGTTAGAAAAACAGGGAAGCTGCCACCAAATTCATTAGGAGAGGGGGAAAAAATACCTCTACCTCAGTTCCAGCTGTGCCAATTATGAGCTATAGGACCCTGGGCAAGTTGGTGAATTTCTGTGCACCTGCTTCAATGTATCTGTAAAATGGGCATAACCGTGTCCACCTCACAGGGTGGGTCACCTTAAATGAATTAATACACAAAAAGCACTTAGCAAGTGACTAATATGCAATCATATTTCATCAAATTAATATGTGTTCCTTAAGTGATTGTTATATTCCTATGACCATTTCTTGGTCCATATAGCAAAAATTTCCACCCAATACATTAGTCTGAAAGGACTGCAGTCTTCTGCCTGTCCTCCTTAAACATGCATAAGATTCAGAAGGTGTGGGGCTTGGTGCGGTGGCCTGTTGGCTAAAGTCCTCACCTTGAATGCACCGGGATCCCACAGGGGCGCTGATTCTAATCCCAGTAGCTCCACTTCCCGCCCAGTTCCCTGCTTGTGGCCTGGGAAAGCACCCGTGTGGGAGACCCAGGCTCCTGGTTGGCTCAGCTCTAGCTGTTGTGGCCTTCTGGGGAGTCAGTCAGCAGATGGAAGATCTTTCTCTGTTTCTCCTTTTCTTTCTAAATCTGCCTTTCCTATAAAAATAAATCTTGGAAAAAACAAAACACATTAATTTCACTTGATTCCCCTTTGGTTTTTTTTGTGATCTGGCTACTAGAAAACTTAAAAGAACATAGTGACTCACAGTCTTCTATCGGACAGAGACGTTTTTACAAATGCATACCGAGACTGTGCATAATTCTGTGCATGTGGATATACCTGTCAGATTTGCCAGAAGTATAAGGGAGGCACAGCTAGTATGAACAGGCCCTGACTGGCACAGGGCCTTTTAGTTTAAAAAAAGGTAGAAACAAAAATGAAGATGGGGAAAAAAAGGTGTAAATGCTTTTTTAAAACCATTAAACAGCGGAAACTAAACTCTAATTTTTGAGATCACGTCCTCCCTCAAAGGTCCAAATGCTATTGGTGGAAATAACCTGGATTGCTAAAGGTTTTTTTTTTTTTTTTTTTTTTTGAGAGAAACCATCCTCCCCCATCATGTCTTAAAATTGCTACTTAAAATAACAGGAATTAGGGTCAAAGAACTGAAGTCGGTGTTTTCCTCAGATTTGGGGGTACAGTCCTGCTGGCAGTTTTTTTTCTAAACGTGTTTCCCCTAAGGCACCTCTGGGGGCCCTCACGCCCTCCCCTCTGCTTCCTCAGGCCCTTCCGGGTTTCCTGCGGCTTGCAGGCCAACCCCTCTCCCAAGCTGCGGCGACAGGTGCAGCGCCTCCGGGAGCCGCCTCGCGCCCGGGCGGCCACGCCCTCGCCCCGCCCCGCCCCGGCGCGCGCACTCGTCGGGGACGCGCCCGCCGCGGGGGCGCGCACGCTACCGCCGCCTCCCTCCGTCCCTCCCGGCGGGCCCTCCTCCCCTCCCCTCTCCTCCGCCCCCTTCCCCGTAGGCAGCCCGCCCGCCGCCCGCACGGCCTCCGTCCCGGCCCCCAGCGCTCCGGCCGGTCCGTCCCCCGCCCTCAGGCGCTCCCCGGTGGCTCTCCGCAGGCCGTCGGCCGCGCTCGGTGGATGTGGCTGGCAGCCGCCGCCCCCTCCGTCGCTCGCCGCCTGCTCTTCCTCGGCTCTCCGCCTCCTCCCCTCCTCCTTCTCCTCCTCAGCCGCTCCTCTCGCCGCCGCCGCCGCCTCCACACACTGGGCCTCGCCGCGATGCCAGAGAAGAGGCCCTTCGAGCGGCTGCCTGCCGATGTCTCCCCTATCAACTACAGCCTTTGCCTCAAGCCCGACTTGCTGGACTTCACCTTCGAGGGCAAGCTGGAGGCCGCCGCCCAGGTACGGCGACCCTGGGGCGCCGGAGGCGAGCAGTTAGGCCGCGCCTGCGGGCTGGACTGGGAGCCGGGCGGGTGGGCCTCGGCGCCGGGGCTCGGCGCGGGGTGGCGGGGAGACGGACGCGCCCCTCCGGGCGGCTGCGGGGCGTCGGGGCCCGGCGTGCTCTGCTGTTCGGTCTGGGCTGGGCCCGGGGCCGCGCTGCGGAGTGGACGGGCCAGGCCAGCACACCTGTGTGGACGTCCCCCACCCCCACCCCTGACCCCGCGGGGCTTGGGAGTGTCCAGGGAGAGGGAGGTCGCAGGGTTCGGGGCAGCTCTGGCTCGGGCTCAACCTCCTGACTCAGTTCTTTCTTTGGTTGTCCCTACCCCCTCCCGGGGATCGATTGATTGGAATGGGGCGGTCATTGGCGAGGCCAGCGGCCACGCTGGAGCGTGAAGGGGAGCTTCTAGAAAGGGGTGTGTTGGGGGGGCGCGTTAAGAGTGAGAAGGGGAATGTTAATCCCAGGCCGCCCTGCTGAGTTCTCTCCGCCGGCTCCAGCCCTGGGGCTGGGTTTCCAAGATGATCCGCCCCCTCCCCCTACCCCTCCAGTGACAGTGCGGCAGTGACTTTGTTCTCTCCTAACCTCTGGAGAAGCTGAGGGAGGACCCCCAGCTCCGATTTTGTTCCCAGCTTGCCGGCTTTGCAACCTTCTAGGCGGGTGGATTTATTGTTACGGTGTTAGTTGTTGCCTAGCCGTTAGTTACCCTCTTCTGATAGAAGCTATTAGTTTTTTTTTTTTCTTTTGCATAGCGCTGGTGAAACTATTCCATTACTCTTCATTGCAGTTTTCGGTGAATCATACTCCCCTTCCTCCTCCCACAGCGTTATCTGTAGTATTGTTTGATTTTTGGAGACCATTTGGTATAGATGCCTCACAGAGATCCTAAACAATAGGCATTTAGGATATCATGTTACAGGAAGGGTTATATGAAGTCTAAGGAAAAAGGGAGTTACTTAATCGTTATTTGTGAAAAGAATGGTGTGTATTTTGTTTCAACCTTAAGAAAAAAACTATGTAGCAACGAAATGAAAGAAATGTATGCTAGAACTCAAACGAATTGAAAGTTGGTCGTTGCCTTCAATGCCAAGAAGGTTTGATACTGAGATTGAAAGTCTATGTAAAAGTATGGAATTAAAAGGTGTATGCTGTGAGATTTGGGGGAGCCGAAGTGAAAACCCAAGGGCTGCAGCCAGGGTCTGGCCACTTCAGAAAGCAGGATTTATCCCCGTGAGAGTCGGTCGATTTCAAATTTTTCCATTAGGAATGTGAACCACAATGAATGCCTCTTGGGTCTAAATTAGGGTTTGAGAGAGTTCTTCGGGAGACTGCAGTGGAAGCCAAGTCACTAGAGTGTTTGATACATATTGGCAGGGGGAAGATGGGAGGGATTGTAAACAGTAGTGTGTCATGTGATTTGGCAAACCTTCTGGAAGAGGGAACTAGCCGTGGATGAATTCACATTATGTGGAAAGACTAACCTCAGGAAGTCATTTGTTTCTTGCCCCATGGGTTGGCATCATGAGTTGGTTTTTTGGGAGGCATACTTGTTTAAGGAAAAACATTTTTTAAGAAATTCATATTTTTTAAATGATTATTAAGAAGTGAGTTTTATTGACGTGTTACAGTAACCAGCAGGAACATGCTTCTTTTTCCTTTTCCCACGATATGAGAAATCCGTGGTTTGAACCATTGAGGCAGCACATGGTAATGCATTAGGTATTAGCCAAGGATCTTTTTAGAAACATGAACTTTTCAAAGCTTGTGTTTTCACCAGAAAGTCATTTCACATTAGGTGGCAGTACGAAGATGGCATAGTAGTGCATTCTAGTAGATTTTATTAATGAGTAATTGAACTTTTTAATTATACCCACTGTCATCTTTGGAAGTGTAAAAGATGAGTCAACATTAGAAAGAAGCAGCTAGGAACATATTGATGTTTTTGAAATCATGAACTGAAGCACTAAGCTTAAATTGTGACCTTAGGTAGTATCTTGTGGAAATGGAAAGGTAATGACCAAACTCCTGTCTCTGGAAACCAAGATTTATAACTGGTATTTGCTAACAGTTGGGATCACATTGCACAAAGTATTGAAGTTCTGTTGCTTTAGTTGCAAAATTTTCTGATAAGTATTTGTGCAGGTTACATATTAGAAACTTAGTGGATTTTTAACCTGACCTGGGGTGTGGACTCCTGGGAAGGTGAAGAAATAAGTCAGCATGCAGTGATTTGCAAATGAATTATCTTTCACATAGGTGAGGGGGGCAGATTTGGTAGATTTTGAAACTCTCACTACGGGCCTAGAGAAATTCCTCTCTGCTCCAGATTGGTTTCATTTCATTCCCTCTTTCCTCTTTTGGCTTTGGTTATTTGAGAGCAATGAAGTTTTGTGGTTATTTCAAATGTTGACCTTCTTCCTCTGTAGTTGTTAATTAAAAAAGGATTGGAGGGTTTATATGAGTGTTGCGACAATTCTTGTGTGTAATGGTTGGTGCAGTCATTGGATTTCCTCTCATGGAAACATTTTACCTGTGCCAGAGAAATTAACTTTATTCTTGGAGACCAGAAGTCAGGATAGAGTAGCCAGTCCCTGGCGCCACCATCAGAATACTTGTGTTGGAGATGACTAAATTGGCACCAAGAGAGGAGTTACAGATATACTTGTTTGTTTGGCAGACTAAAAACTTGGCACCCAAATGGATGTTGTTGTTAATCTGGTATTACAGTTTTGCTGCCGAAGTTTTGCATATTTTCTGTGCAATTATTTCGAGCATTTCTTTAATCTTAAAAAAATGGTATTATTTGTCAGTGTTATGCTAGATCACTAAATGGTCTTTTAAAAGATTGATGGATGAAGAACTGAATTTATTCAGATTTTCTGTTCTGTTTTTTGAAATTATCTATGTAAAAAGATATAAACGAAACGCTTTTGTTAAACACTGACTGCTGCAGTGAATATTCCACTTAGACTTTAAAAACCATACTTATTTGAGTGGAAATAACCCTACAGTGTACCTTTTTTTTTTTAATCTTTGTAGTTCCTCATAATGTCCTGTTTCTTTGCAAGTTTCTTCTGAATGTTGCTGATGCTAGAATACCTACAGCGATGCAAGTTACCTCACGCTGTGTTGTAATTTATTAGATTCAGATTTGTTTTTTAAGATTTCATTTTCCTTATTTCAGGTGATTCTTGCTGCCTATTGAGCAGTTTCTCTTTCACTTTCCTGGGTTTTGTCTAAAGAAATGTAAGTAGTCAGGTAAACAGGCTTGTCTGAGATTGAAAATAGATTTTGAGAGTCTGTGGATTCTCTTCTGAGTGGAATGTATGAGCTTTATCATATGGACTTTGTATCATCAGGCCTGGCTTTTCATTCAGAGCTTTTTTTTTTAACTTCCTGGTTCTGGATAATTAGTGTTGTTTAATATAATCTGGATAAATGTGGTCTTGAGTAGTAAATTATCTCTGAAGCTTTTTTGAACTTTGCCACCTAAATGAGTCTGTTCCTATTGTGAATTGCTATTGTAATCTACATTTGAGGCATGGTAGGATTGAGTCTCTTCGGGGAGCTGTTTTGTTGTTCAATAAGATTACTTTTCTCAGATTTGTGAGATTGCATTTTGAGCATCACATAAGCATATGTTCCTTGTTTGGTCTGTAATCTCTTTACGACTTTATTTTCTTTGGAAATATTTTAGAAATAAAAAAATAACCCACCACCCAGTATTAACAGATATTAATGTTTTGTCTTATTTGCTTCTGACTGTGTGTGGTGTTTCTTGGGCAGTAAAATGACGTAGATGTCAATAAAACTGATGTTCATATCTTCCCACCCCTACCTTCAGAGGTAGCTGTGGTCTTTTTTTTTTTTTTTTTTTAAGATTTATTTTTATTACAAAGTCAGATATACAGAGAGGAGGAGAGACAGAGAGGAAGATCTTCTGTCTGATGATTCACTCCCCAAGTGAGCCGCAATGGGCCGGTGCGCGCCAATCCGATGCTGGGAACCAGGAACCTCTTCCGGGTCTCCCACGTGGGTGCAGGGTCCCAATGCATTGGGCCGTCCTCAACTGCTTTCCCAGGCCCCAAGCAGGGAGCTGGATGGGAAGTGGAGCCTCCGGGATTAGAACCGGCGCCCATATGGGATCCCAGGGCGTTCAAGGCGAGGACTTTAGCCGCTAGGCCACACCGCCGGGCCCGTAGCTGTGGTCTTAACGCAGGTATTTATTATTCCTCTGTGGCTTTAAGCTTTTATTACATATGTAATTAGCCACAAGCTATTAAAACAAAAAGAACATGTGTAGCATTTTTGCACAAGTAGTACAGTTGACCTTCTGTGGCTTGCTCTTCTCAATGTGTCTTTTGTTAAAAATTTGTCTCAATTTGATTTTGTTAAATTACTTGTTTCATGTTATCTTTAGATATGATAGCACCATTCCACCAAAGCAGTGATTATTATGAAATTTTTATCGGTTAAATCACTTATTGGGTCAAGTGATTCAAGCTTCAGATTGATTATGATTTGAAATTAGACACATTGGAGATTTGATTCTGCTAAAATCTTTGGGCTTTGGTAGTCAGAAAAAAAGCAAGCCTTTTGAGTCTTATATAGTAAATGTAAAATGTAGTCCTGAGTGATGTAATGAGGACTCATTCAGGAAAACATTGTCTCAGATTGCAGCCTCCCTGGCTCATGGGAACCTTCCATTGTGGAATTCATACCAAGGGTCAAGTGGCCTCCTAAGGCAAGAATTTCTCGGTGTCAGCTTCACTGAAAGTGCATACAATGTGCTACGGAGTCTGAGAAGACAGCCCTGGGTGGGAAGCAAGGCCAGGATGTGCTACCACGCTGGCCTGGAATAATATCACATAGAAAAACTGAAAATGGGTCTGTTGCTGATACAGTCTGTATGCCAACTCTAACATTTCAATCCTGTTTTAAACTTGAAAACAAAATTCAAGTGAATGTGAGGATCTATTAAAAAAAAAAAAAAGATTTATTGGGCCCGGCGTGGTGGCCCAGTGGCTGGATCTGCACCTTGCATGCACTGGGATCCCAAAAGGGCACCGGTTCCTGTTCCAGCTGCTCCACTTTTCTTCTAGCTCCCTGCTTGTGGCCTAGGAAAAGCAGTAGGGGATGGCCCAAAGCTTTGGGACCCTGCACCCATGTAGAAGACTCAGAAGAAGCTTCTGGTTCCTAGTTTCAGATCAGCTCAGCTCTGGCCGTTGTGGCCATTTGGGGAGTGAATCACTAGGCGATAGATCTGTTTCTCCTTCACTCTGTAAATCTGACTAGCCAAGAAAAAAATAAATAAATATAGATTTATTTTTCTTTATTGGAAAGTTTAATATACAGAGAGGAGGAGAGACCGAGAGGAAAATCTTCCATCCAATGATTCACTCCCCAGGCGACCACAATGGCAAGAGTTGCACCGATTGAAGCCAGGAGCCCAGAGCCTCTTTACGGTCTCCCACATGGGTGCAGGTTTCCAAGGTTTTGGGCCATCCCCTACTGCTTTTCTTAGGCCACAAGCAGAGAGTTGGATGGGAAGCAGGGCTGCCAGGATTAGAATCGACTCCCATATGGGATCCTGATGCATGCAAGGCGAGGACTTTAGCAGCTAGGCTACCGCTGGGCCCAAAATAAATACATCTTAAAAGATAGAATGAATAAATTAAAATAAATAAATACATACATAAATCTTTTTATTCAAAGACAGTGCTGTGGAGAGAAAGGAGGAGAGAAAAAAATCTTCCATCTGTTAAGTTCCTGTTCATACAGCTATAATGCGTAAAGCTGGGCTTCCTCTGATTCTGCCATGGGGATGCAGGGATCCAAGTGCTTGGGCTGTTTTCTTTCTGCTGCTTTCCCAGACACGTTATCAGGGAGCTGGATGGGAAGTAGAGTAGCCAGGACTGGAACGGGCACCCATATGGGATGCCAGTGTTCCAGGTGGAGGCTTAGCCTGCTGATATCCAAAGCGTTATATGGTATAGCACATAAGCTGAAAATTTAATGTCATTCTCATCAGGTACTTTATAAACTGTTAGGTAAATGGTGTTAGATATGATATGAGAATATAATTTTCAAGTAGCGTGTTGTTTTCTGTTGTTTAAAAATTTATTTAGGGCCTGGTGCAATGACTCAGTAGCTAAATTCTTGCCCTGCAAGCCTTGGGACCCTGTACCCACATAAGAGACCCCGAAGAAGCTCAGTTTGGGCCATTTCAGCCATTTGGGAAGTAAACCAGCAGATGGAACATCTTTTTCTCTGTCTCTCGCTCTTTCTGTAAATTGGCCTTCCAATAAAATAATTAATTTTGAAAATTAAAAATGTTTAAAAGGCAGAGATAAAGAAAGCAAAAGAGGGCCCGGCACAATAGTGTAGTGGTTAAAGTACTCGCCTTGCAAGTGCCAGGATCCCGTATTAGCACTGGTTTTAATCACAGCGGCCCTGCTTCCCATCCAATCTCTGCTTGTGGCCTGGGAAAGCAGTTGAGGACTGCTCAAAGCCTTGGGACCCTGCACCTGTGTGGGAGACCCAGGAAGAGGCTCTGGGCTTTGGATTAGCTCAACTCTGGCAGTTGCGATCCCTTGGGGAGTGAACCATTTGACAGAAGATCTTCCTCTCTGTCTCTCCTCCTCTCTGTGTATCTGCCTTTGCAGTAAAAATAAATAAAAATCTAAAAAAGAAAAAAAAGAAAGCAAGAGAAATTATCTTCCATCTGATAATTTATTCCCTAAGTGTTTGCAACAGCAACAGCCCAGATTGAACTAAGCCTAGAAAAAGGGTCTAGAACTTGTGAATCTCCCACGTAGGTGTCAGGGACTTAAATATTCCAGCCGTTATCTGCTGTCTCCTAGGGTTTCTATTAGCAGGAAACTGTATCTGAAGCGGAGCCTGGACTCGAACTTGGGGGCTTCAGTATGGGATTCAAGCATTAGAAGCAGCATCTTCATTGTTGTACCACCTGTTCACCTCCATATAAGAGTGCATTTAGTTGTTTTTTTTTTTTTTTTAAGATTTATTTATTTTTATTGCAAAGTCAGATATACAGAGAGGAGGAGAGAGAGGAAGATCTTCCCTCCGTTGATTCACTCCCCAAGTGACTGCAAAGGCCGGTGCAGTGCCGATCTGAAAGCCAGGAGCCAGGAACCTCCTCCAGGTCTCCCACACAGGTGCAGGGTCCCAAGGCTTTGGGCCGTCTTCGACTGCTTTCCCAGGCCCCAAGCAGGGAACTGGATGGGAAATAGGGCTGCCAGGATTAGAACCGGCACCCATATGGGATCTCAGCACGTTCAAGGTGAGGACTTTAGCTGCTAGGCCACCTCACCAGGCCCAAGTGCATTTAGTTTTGTGTGTATTCAGTTTAATGACATCTATTAAGTGATTACTGTTTATCATGTTCTGAATGCTAACATAAGCACTTTTATAAACTCTTTCATATTTTGTAAGCTTTTTATTTATTTCCATTGAAAAAGTCTTTCTAAAGTAGGATTTTTATTTGAAACGCAGAAAAACAGAGATAGAGGGAAGGGATAGAAGGAAGAGAGATATCTTCTACTTATAGGTTCAGTCCCCAAATGGCTGCAGTGGCTGGGCATGGGCCAGGCAAAAAGCTAGCAGCCTGGGACTCCATCTGGATCTCCCATGGGAGTTGCAGGGACCCAGGAAGTTGTACCATCTTCTGTTGCTTTCCCAGGTGCTTTAGCAGGTGCTCTATCTGCACTTGGGTGGGATGCTGCTTTTACAACACTGTAACTTACTAGCCCCTTAAAAATTTGTTAGTGATTTATTTATTTATAAACGGCCTTATCCTGCTATAGTACAATTCCAGTCCCTGAAATTTATTTTGTTAAGGTTTATTTAAAAAGGTTACTTATTTTTTATTGGAAAAGCAGATTTACAGAGAGAAGAAGAGATGGAGAGAAATACCTTCTGTCTCCTGATTCACTCCCCAAGTGACTGCATCAGCCGAGCTGAGCCAGAAGCCAGGAACTTCTGAGTCTCCATATGGGTTCAGGTCTCATGGCTTTGGGCCATCCTCTACTGCTTTTCCCAGGCCACAGGCGGTGAGCTGGATGGGAAGTGGAGCAGCCGGAACACGAATTGGTTCCCGTATTTGATTCCGGCACATGCAAGGCGAGGATTTAGCCTCTGTGGGGCCCTGAATTTTATTTTTAGCACAATTGTTTTTGTCCTTTTGATTGATTCCTTTTGTTCTCTGAGAAACTGAGATATTCTGGGAAAAAAATATTCAACAGCTTAATTATTATAAACAGGTGGCTTTTCCCTAAGCATAGGAGGAATTGGAATGTACTTGTAATTGGATGTTTTGCAGTGTGCCTTTCTAAGAGTATATAAACACTTTCTTAGGATGATTATAAGACTAGCATGCTAAATGCGATTTGGCATGTATAATGTACAGTATCTTGACATTGGTGGATGAACTGCTTGGCTACCTTTGAAATTCATTGCGGATGTTGATGAATAAAACGTGGTTGCTTAGATTAAAGAACAAGACCAGTAACTATACCTCTGTTATTATTCTGTTGGGATAAACTTCAAACTCTAAAAGATTTTTATTCATTTATTTATTTTTTATTACTTTTTGGAGCAAATCCAGTAAGTGTGTGCTTCTAAAAGAATTTTTAGGGGCTCGGCAGCGTGGCCTAGTGGCTAAGGTCCTCGCCTTGATCCCATATGGCTGCTGGTTCTAATTCCGGCAGCTCCACTTCCTCTCTGTCTCTCCTCCTCTCAGTATATCTGACTTTGTAATAAAAATAAAATAAATCTTAAAAAAAAAAAAGAATTTTTAAAGTGAATTTATGAATAGGCATAGAGTTTTTTCCTTTTATGTTCAGATATAGTGCTATAAATGACCAATGGGCATCTGAGTTTTAGTGTTTTAATATGTTCTGGGGAAGTAAACGATATAAAATGGCTTGGTACAATAGCCTAGTGGCTAAACTCTCACCTTGCATGCACCAGAATCTCATATGCGCACTGGTTCATGTCCTGGCTGCTCCACTTCCCATCCAGCTCCCTGCTTATAGCCTGGGAAAGCAGTCGAGGATGGCCCAAAGCCTTGGGACCCTGCAGCCACGTGATAGATGCAGAAGAGGCTCCTGACTTCAGATGGTTTCAGCCCCAGTCATAGTGGTCATTTTGGGGAGTGAGCCAGAGGATAGCAAAGAGGGGTTTTTCCTCTCCCTGAGTCCTCCCTCCTTCCTGGTTGCTGTAGGAGGTTTCTGACTTCAATAAAACTTGCTTTGCTCATTGCTTTGGTTCATTAAAAGAAAAAAAAAATAGGGAAGGAAGACAGATAAATACATTTCTCATCCATTGGTTCAGATCACAAATGTCTGAATCCTCCAAGGCGTGGCCAAGCTGAAGCCATAAGCCAGGAATTCAATCCTGGTCTCATCAACTTTAGCCATTACCTGGTTGAGCTGTTTCTCAACTTTAGCCATTACCTGGTAGAGCTGTCTCTAGGGTGTACGCAGACAGCTGGTAGCAGGCGCAGAACTGGGACTCCAACCAAGACATAACTCTTATGGTGGGAATACAGGCACCTTTATTGCTCTGCCAAATTCTTGCTCCTGGGCAAGGATTTTAAACAATCAACTCTGGGCTGGTGGTGGGGACACTTAATCTCGCTCACACAATACTTAGGGAAATTCTAATAAAAGATATGGGGCCTGGTCAGTGACATAGGCTGTTTCTGTTTTTGGCACCAGCATCCCACATGGACTCTAGATTCAGGTCCCTGCTGCTACAGATTCAATCCAGCTCCCTGCTTATGGCCTGAGACAGCAGTGGAGGACGGTCCAACGACTTGGGACCCTGTTTCTGCTTGGGAGACCTAGATGAGGCTCCTGGGGAGTGAGAAAGAGAAAATGGAAAGGAGTTTGTTATGTTTATACAAATAATTCACAGTTACCCCTAGGGTACTTGTTTTAAGATCCTCAGTGGATGCCTGAAACTGCAAATAATGCCCAGATCTTGTATATATACAGTATAGTACTAGAGTTAATTTGTCCTTTCATGTTTTATGCCTTACTGTTTCCTTGTCTCCTTTACATCTCTACTCCTGCTCTTTGGGGCTGTGATTATGTAAAATAACCATTGCTTGACCACTTGAGCTGTTGAATACCCTGACAAACTGACATTTCAATACCAAAGATAGCTACTAAGTGGGCAACTGTCTGAGTGGATTGCTCAGTTGGACAGAGATGATTCCCAGAGAGATTGGAGCAATATTTCATCATGTGGTATACAGTTTAAAATTTATGAGTTTCTGGAATTTCTATTTGATATTTTATGGTGTGTAGTTGACTGCAGGTAAGCAGGACTATTTTTTAATTTTAGGTCTGAAACAAGCATTATAAAGTCTTAAGAGTTGATTTAATCTTTGCAGTGGGTTCTTAATCTGCTGGTTCACTCCCTAAATGGCCACAGACATAGGTGCTGAGTCAGACACAAGCTAGGTTCTCCCACATGGGTGGCAGAGACTTAAGCACTTGGACCAGTATCTGATACTTTACATATTAGCCGGGAGCTTGATTGGAGGTGGAACAGCCAGGATCAGACCTGTGCTTCTATATGGGGTGTCAGTTTTACAAGGTTTGGTTTAACCTGTTGTGCTATGATATCATTGTGAAGTGTTTCTTTGGGAACCAGTGCTGTGGCATAGTGGGCTAGGCCTCCTTTGTTGCCAGCATATAGGTACTAGTTCATGTCCTGGCTGTTCTGCTTCCTATCCAATTTCCTACTACTGACCTGGGAAAGCAGCATAAATGGTACAAGTCATTGGGCCCCTACACCCATGTGGGAGACCTAGATGAAACTTTTGGCTCCTTCCTGGCTTCACCCTCACTCATTCCAGGGTATGGTGGCAATTGGGAGTGAACCAGGTGTTGGAGGATCTCTCTGTCTCTCCTTTCCGTCTGTCTCGCTCTGTAATTCTGCCTTTAAGATAAATAAAAAAACTTTTTTAAAGATTTATTTATTTTTATTGCAAAGTCAGATATACAGAGAAGAGGAGAGAGAGAGAGGAAGATCTTCCATCTGATGATTCACTCCCCGAGTGACTGCAAAGGCCAGTACTGCGCCAGTCCAAAGCCAGGAGCCAGAAGCCAGGAACCTTTTCCAGGTCTCCCATGCAGGTGCAAGGTCCCACTGTGTTTGGCTGTCCTGGACTGCTTTCCCAGACCACTAGCAGGGAGCTGGATGGGAAGTGGAGCTGCCGGGATTAGAACTGGTGCCCATTTGGGATCCCATTAAAGGTGTGGGCTTTAGCTGCTAGGCCACTGCACCGGGCCCAAAATAAATAACATTTTTTAAAATAAAAATTTTTAATTGGCTCAGCTCTATAGTACAGTGGTCTTATGTTGCCAACTGTGATGCTGGCACCCTAGAAAAAAACTGTTTGAAGTCCCAGCTGCTTCACTTCCAATTCAGGTCCCTACTTGGACCTCTGCTACCCATGAGGGAGACCAGGACAGAGTTCCTGGCTCCTGAGTTGGCTGTTGCAGTTATTTTTGGGTGGTGAACAGTAGGTAGCAGATTTCTCTCTTTCTCTGTGACTTTGCCTTTCAAATAAATAAAAAATTGTTTTAAATTGTTTGAAGTTAAGGTTTAGGCATAAAAAGCAACTTATTTGTCTCATTGTCAGGTGTTTAAATGCTATTTAACAACTAAACATTATTTTGAATAATTTGCAAAATGTGAATTACTTTGGCATATTAAAATTACTTGTTTAGTTTTACCACTGATGCATAAATATTTGGGCTAGATTTTAGTCAATTCAGTCCTGTGACATTAGTCCAATGTGAAAAATTTGCGTGTTACTATTCTAGGGTATTTCTGACTGCTGTTTTCTTTTTCCCTTAGGTGAGGCAGGCGACCAATCAAATTGTGATGAATTGTGCCGATATTGACATTATTACAGCTTCATATGCACCAGAAGGAGATGAAGGTGAGAATCGCTTTCCATTTTAATTTGCCTCTTTATGTGTATGTCTCACGTTAAGACTTCAGTATTAATGAAGAAATAGAAAGAAAGTAGATGTTTAAAGAAATATTTCAATGGTAAATTCTAAATGTTCTGTGAAATAAATGATAAGTTATATCTTTTTTTAAAGATTTTATTTTTTTTTATTGGAACGGCAGATATATAGAAAAAAGGAGATACAGAAGGAAAGTTTTCTGTTCACTGGTTCATTTCCCAAGTGGCTACAACAGCCTGAGCTAAGCCAGTCCAAAGCCAGGAGCCAGCAGCTTCTTGCAAGTCTCCCATGGAGGGTTCCCAGGCTTTGGGCCGTCGTTGACTGCTTTCCTAGGCCACAAGCAGGGAGCTGAATGGGAAGTGGAGCAGCTGGGACACAAGCTGGTGCCCATATAAGTCTAGAATTTAGCTGCTAGGCTACTGTGCTAGGTTTAATGTGTAACATCTTTTTTTTTTTTTTTTTTTTTAAAGATTTGCTTTATTTTTTTATTGGAAAGTCAGATATATAGCAAGGAGGAGAGAACAGAGAGAAAGATCTTCTGTCCATTGACTCACTCCCCAAGTGGCCACAACGGCCGGTGCTGCACTGGTCCTCCACCACTTTTGCAGGCCACAAGCAGGGAGTTGGATAAGAAGCAGGGCTGTCAGGATTAGAAGTGGCGCTCATATGGAATCCTGGCGCATGCAAGGCGAGGCATTTTAGCCACTAGGCCACCGTGTCTGCCCCATGTGTGTTTTTAATTTTTTTTCTTCGTGAAAAATTGAGATAGTTTATTCATAAATGGTAGGAAAGTACCTAGTTTGGGCCTAGTTTGATGGGTCAGTTGGCTAATCTTCCCTTTGTAGAAGTCAGGATCCCATATGGCACGTTTGTGTCCTGGCTGCACCATTTCCCATCCAACTCCCTGCTTGTAGCCTAGGGAAGCAGTGGAGGATGGCCCAAAATCCTTGTGGTCCTGCATATGTGTGTGGAGATCCAGAGAAGATCCTGGCTGCTGGCTTCAAATCAGCTCACTCATAGCCATTGTTTGGAGAGTGAACCAGCAAATGGAAGATCTTTCTCTTTTCCTTCTCTCTGTAAATCTACATTTCCAATAAAAATAAATCTTTTTTTCCCCCAGTTTGAAAAGCAGGATTTATTTAGGAAAAAAAGGGAAAAAGGGCTCCTGCCCTGGTGGCAGGAGGGAGCTCCAAGTGTCCATAGTTAAAAAAGAAAAATACCCTAGACCTCCTGCAATAGGAGGAATGAAAAAAAATGGTAGAGATGGTGTCTTTTATGTACCATCCCAGGGGAGTTACTACAAACACAGGGTCATTCACAGTGGCTTCTGGTTTAGAATCAAACCTCAGAAGGGTGGGACTGGTTAAAGTTCTCCCATTCTAGTGATAAGCTGACCATCTCTTTGACAGTGACCCAGAGATGAGATTAGTTGGGTCACTTCTTGCTTTTGTTACAACTGAGATGGTGAATTCGTATGTTAATTCTGCCCCTCTGTCCTTCCTCAAGGAGAGAGGCTGTCTTTGAAAAATGTGCTCTATAAAAAGGAAAAAAAGTACTGACTTTGTCAAATTGATTAGAAAGGTGAAAAGGTGGATGATGGAATGAATTATAGAATATGTTAAAAAAAATAACATGGTGGTGAATCAGAGGGAAATCTCTTTTAAAGATTTATTTATTTTTACAATTTTATTTTTGATTATTTTTACATAGTTGATCAGGGTGGGAAGGGTGCAGGATCAGGGAAAAGTGGGTGAGACCATTGTTTACACATTTTCTTTTTCTTCTTCCTTTATCTGGAGAAAGGGGAGATACACGAGGAGAAATCATGCCCAGCCCTGCTTACCTCCCTACTGCCACGGTACCTGGGGATGGGAATAGCCACCTGATGTCATCCCAGGGTCCCTATTGTGGAGCATTTTATGAGGATTCGGCTCATATGATTTCAGTAGTTCTGAGATGCTGTTGTTGTCGCTGCTCCAAGGATGAGGAAATTTTTCCAAGGTCAATTGTCTGACATCATCCACCTCCCAGTCTCCATTCTCTCAGAAATTTGCTGTCAAGCTTTGCTGGGGTAGTTGATCAATTTGTTCTTTCCTCCTTCCTCTGCAAACCGGTGGGTGCTATGGCCCAGTCCAGCTCTGCCCATCACATGCTTGGCCCTGATGTACATCATCAGGGAGAGCTACAGCCCAGTAGTGACCTGCAGTAACTGTAAGGAGTTATTCAAATATCCCACGCTGGCCCCAGCGCCATTTCATCTTCCTCACAGCTCACAAAATTCACACCAGTCCAGCCGTCCACCAAACAGATGTAACCTGGCGTTATACCTTAGAATTCCACCCCCAATCTCCCAGCCCCTTCCCCAACTCTGCCCACTTAACCATCTTTCTTAGGCAATCACCTGTGACAGTCTCAGGCATCACCTGGGGCCTGCCTTCAATACCTCCCAATCCCCCCCACATGTTGAATGACATAAAGGCCCAGGTGTGGCTCTTTCTCTCTTCTCCTTCTGGCCCCTCTCCCATATTCCTCCTCTTCCTCCTTGCCTCCTCACCACCTCCACCCCCTACCCACCCCCGTTCTTGCCCTGCTGGAATACACTTCCTAAGATACCTCGCTGCGTCTGGTGTTTTTGGCTTACGGTAAAGAACCAGGCTGTGGGAGTTAGCTGCACGTAATAACGTAAAATTAGAGCTTTAACTGTTTTAAATAACTAACAGTAACCCCCAGTAGACTGGTCCCCAGCTCTGGTTCCTGTGCCTGCCAGCATGTACAGTGGACTGGTCTGGTCTGCCGTTCAAATCTCATACACGTCAGAGAGCATTGAAGCTTAACTCAACTGACTTCATCCTCCAACCCACACTCATGCTAGCAGGTGCCACCATCTGTCCAGTCAAGCTTGCTCCCAGTCCTGGTTCTCATACTCACCAGTGTAAATTGCAGCTCATTGCAGAGGTACCCACAGCCTCCACACTGGACCTATTCTCTGCCCCAGATCTTGACTTTCCAGGTGGTTCTGCAGTCTAGCTTGACAGGACTTGCCGCTAATCCTAGCACTTGCCAGCTGCTGTAGCAAAGTCCAACCTGCGTGCTCTTATTCTGGCTCATGCCTCTACCAGTGTATATAGTCGGTTAGCCCAGCCTAGCTCTCCCCCTAACCCAGTTCACATGTAGGCCAACAGCTATTGTTCAGTGCTCTGCCCAGCCTGGTGTGCTCCCAGTCCCAGCTGTCATGTTCACCAGTAGGAACAGTGGCTCAGGGCTTGAGTCTGGAGGCTCTGACTCCTTGGCCTGCCAGGTGCTTGGAGCCGAAGGGGCCAGGTAAAATTTTATTTTATTCCATTTGAAAAGCAGTCTCCAAATGACCACAAAGGCCAAAGCTGGACCAGGTTGGAGCTTCATCCTGATTTCCCTTTATGGGTACAGGGCTCCAAGGACTTGGGCTGGTATTTTTTTGTTTGTTTGTTTTGTTTAAGATTTATGTATTTGTATTGGAAAGGCAGATTTACAGAGAAGAGGAGAGACAGAAAAGAAGATCTTCTCTGTGTTAATTCACTCCCCAAGTGGCTGCAACAGTTGGAGCTGAGCCAATCTGAAGCCAGGGGCCAGGAGCTTCTTCTGGTCTCTCAGGGAGCTGAATGGGAAGTGGGGCTGCTAGGATCCAAACCGGTACTCATATGGGATCCTGGTGCATTCAAGGCATGGACTTTAGGCACTAGGCTGCTACGCTGGACCCCTAAACCCTTTATTTAAAAAATTACTTTGCTTTGCACACGTGTGCATACGCACGCATACACACACACACACACATATACACACACACACAGTGAGAAATTTCCATATGTTCATTCCCCCAAACTGCTGCAACAAATGGGAATGGAGCAGGCTAATGCCAGGAGCTAGAACTCAGTCTGATTCTCTCACATAATAACAGAGACCCATCTACTTGAGTCACTTTCCTTTGCTTCGCAGGGTGTGTGTAAGCAGGAAGCTGAAGCAGAGCCTGTAGTTGAACCCAGGCACTGTTGTGAGATGCAGGCAGTTCAGCTAGCATTCTGTCCATTCCAGCTGGCATCCTAAGCACTCTGCTTAATGCTTCCGTCCAGTTAGGGTTTGAAGGTGGTGTCTGGTTTGTAGATAGGTGGATGTGATAAAATGAATGCATGCTCTTCAACTGGCATGGTATCTACTTGTTTGGGTTTTATCTTCCTTTATGAAACATGCCTTAAAGAATTCAGATTTGAAATGGGTTTTAGAATGTGTAAGTGAGTGATGAGTGCTAAGATGCAGATCTTTATCTGTAGCACAGGGACACTGAGTTCATGTTCTCAATAAGTGTAGAGTGTCAGTGGAAAAATCTTACAGGAAGTCAAGAGGATTTTAGAGGAATTGAGAGAAAACCTTCTTTCTGGATATATAAATGTTTTACTTAAGAGGCAGCTAAGAAACGTTTGTCAGAATCTTTTTTTAAAATTAAATTTATTCATTAATTACATTGTGTTGTAATTACATAGAATCTGGGATTCTTCCCCCACCATCCCCCCACGTTTCTCAGAATCTTTCTCTCATGTAACAGCCAAGAAAACCTGGACTCGTGTATAAGCCCATTTAATTTTAGAGTGTGATTGATAAGTTGTATCAACTGGTTATTTTAGGGCTTGGATCAATAATACAGATAGGTTTGGTCTTCCACACGTAAAAATGTGTATTCGGCTTAATTTTGTCCTGGACATAGAAGCATTTTGTGATTTTTTTTTTCCCCTTATGAGAAAGTACAGTGTATGTATGTGTTTAGGGTATTTTTATTTATTTAAAAAGCAAAGTTAACAGGGGAAGGTGGGAAGGGGAGAAGTAAGGAGAAAGAGTGTGTGAATGAGGGAGCAAACGCTCATCTGTCCACTGGTTCATTCCCCCAAAATGGCTGTAGTCACTGGACCATGGCAAAGAGCCCTAGAACTTCATCCTGGTCTCCCAAGCGGGTGCAGGGTTCCAAGACTTTGGGTCACCACCAAGGAGCTGGATGGGAAGTAGAAGAGCTGAGACTTGAACTGGCACCCATATGGGATCCTGATAGATGCAAGGTGAGGATTTAGCCATTAGGCTGTCATGTTGAGCCCGACACATTTATTTTTGAAATATGATCGTACATTTGAATGTGAAAGTGTGGATGTATGCTTGTATTTATTGAACAAAATAGACTAGGGAATACTGGCAAATAGTAATTTTGGAATAGAACTATTGGCAGAAAGGAATGGTTCTTCACACTTGACCATAAGCCTTTATCTAATTGTTGTTAGTATATATTATGTTATACAGTAAAGTGCGGGAAACCGATATCACTAATTTTCTCCTCTATGCAGTGCTTATATTATCTTCTTGAAAATATGGGTAATTTTCAAAATAGGAAGATTGAAACAATGAAATAAATTCCTTTCTAATACAAATGTGTTGAAGTACAATGCAGTTTTTATAAATAAATTCTGGATAAAAAGTACCTGACTTCTTTTTTTAAAGTTTTTAATTTTATTTTTAATATTGTTTACATGTTGAGAGGGATCCTTGCCCATGTGGGCCTTCAGTTATGGTTGGGAGGGTTACAGTATAGAGGGTGGGTAGGAATAATGTTTCAGTTCTGTTTTATTTATTTATTTATTTGTTTTCTTCACCCTTTGTGGCTCTGATGCATGCCAGCAGATACAACAACCTACCCCAACTTGGCTTGCCCCAGTCCTAGTCCACATGCTAGCTGACAAGTGCTACAGCCCTGCCCAGACTGGCCAACGCTGAGATCTAGTTCCCACACTTACCAGTGGAAGTAATGGCTTAGACCTGGAGTCCCTGAAATTTCCCTGTCAGGCCCACTCCTAGTCCCGGGTTTTGTGTGTACCAGTGGGTGCTGGCAGCCCAATCTGGTATGGTCTACCCCCAGTCTTATCATTTGCTGGCATAGGCTCACCCCAGCCTGCTTCCAGTCCCAGTTCTTGCTGGTAAGTGCAATAGCCTAGCCCACCCAACAATGACCTCTTATGTGAATTGATGCATGTTATGGCCTAACCTGGTCTGGCCTGCAGACAGGCCCAACCCATCCAACCCCCAGACCTGGCTTACATGTATGCCAATGGGGTATGCCAGTAGGTGCTCTGTCCTCATCTGGCCTGCCCTCAGACTTGGCTCTCATGCTCACCAGAGCTGAGGCCTAGCAAGGGAATTCCTCAAGGTCTCTTACCAGACCTGTTCCCAGCCATGAATCTCACATGTGGTGGGTGGTGCTGCCCAGCCTCAACATGGCCTTCTGGTCCTGGCACTTCAGCCATCTCCTACTGCTTTCCCCAGGCCTTTAGCAGGAGATGGTTTGGAAGGAAGTTAAGCATTTTAGGACATGAACTAGTATCCATTTGGGATACTGAGATTGCCGGCAACAACTTTATCTGCTGTACCACAGTACCAGCCCTTTACTACATATTTGAAATTTATTTTGAGATTCTCCTTTTACCCATGTGTTATTTAGAAGTGTGGTGTTTAATCTCCATGTATTTTGGGATTTTTCCAGCTTTATTTTTGCTGTTGAGTCTTAATTTCATTGTCATCTGAGGACTGACTGTATAGTTTCTGTTGTTTTAAATTTGTTAAGATATATTTTTTGAGTGGAAATGTGGTCTGCCTTGGCGAATGCCCCAGTGAGAGCAAGAGAATAACATATGTTTTCCTGACGTTAGATGAAGTAGACTGCAGATGTGAATTATATCTGGCTAACTAATGGCAGCTTTGAGTTCATTTCCTGGCGTTAGATTAAGTAGACTGCAGATGTGAATTATATCTGGCTAACTAATGGCACCATTGAGTTCAGCTGTGTCATTACTGAGTTTTCTGTCTGATGTATTTCCTTTTCTGATAGAGAGGTGTTAAATTCTACAGTTGTAATTGGGCAATCATCTGTTTCTGCTTGCAGTTCTGTCAGTTTTGGCTTTTCTGTTTTGATGTTCTGGTAGATGAATACACATTAATGATTTTATGTTTTCTTGGACTTTTGACTCCTTTATCATTACATAACAACCCTCATTATCCCTGGTAACTTGCCCCAAAATCTATAAAATAGCCATCCCTGCTTAATGTTAGAACAGTGTATCTTTCTCCAGTCTTTTACTGTTTTATTTCACTTGAGGCACACATAAAGAAAGAGCTCTTCCATTTGCCATTTCACACTCCACTTGGCTGCTATAACGAGAGCTGAGCCAGGCCAAAGCCAAGAGTCAGAAGCTTCATCCTAGTTGCCCGGATAGATGCCTGGCAGGGGCCCAAGCACTTGCTGTCTTCCACTGCCCAGAAGCGAAGCATCTGGGACTGGATCTGGCACTTCAGTTTTAGATACTGGATTTGCAAATGGCAGCTCAACTTGCTGCACCAAAATTTGAACCCCTTCAGATTCAACTTTTTTTGTAGGCTGCAGCAGTTTTGTTTTTTGATTCATTCTGACAGTCTATACCGTTGATACTTAAAGTGATTATATGTATAATCACGCATAGTTGGCTTAATATTTGTTACTTTAAAAAATCTTATTATCGGGCTCGGCAGCGTGGCCTAGTGGCTAAGGTCCTCGCCTTGATCCCATATGGCCGCTGGTTCTAATCCCGGCAGCTCCACTTTCTCTCTGTCTCTCCTCCTCTCAGTATATCTGACTTTGTAATAAAAATGGAATAAATCTTTAAAAAAAAAATCTTATTATCCCATTCTTTGTTTCTTTTGTCTTCTGTGCCTTTTCTTCTATGCCTTGCCATACTTTTTATGCTTGTGTGGTTGTCCTCTTGGATATTGTAATCATGTATCTGAATAGTTTACTGCTATGTGAGGTGATCCAATTGCTCATTGTGTTAGCTGCTTTTTTTTTTTTTTAACTTTCTGTTGATGTTCTAGGATTTAGTTGATTAAGAAGTCAATTAAATCCTTTTTTTTTTTTTTTTTTAAAGATTTACTCATTTTATTACAGCCAGATATACACAGAGGAAGAGAGACAGAGAGGAAGATCTTCCGTCCGATGATTCACTCCCCAAGTGAGCCGCAACGGGCCGGTGCGCACCGATCCGAAGCTGGGAACCTGGAACCTCTTCCGGGTCTCCCACGCGGGTGCAGTGTCCCAATGCATTGGGCATTGGGCCGTCCTCGACTGCTTTCCCAGGCCACAAGCAGGGAGCTGGATGGGAAGTGGAGCTGCCGGGATTAAAACCGGCGTCCATATGGGATCCTGGGGCTTTCAAGGCGAGGACTTTAGCCGCTAGGCCATGCCGCCGGGCCCTATTAAGAAGTCAATTAATTAAGAAATTCAAATTAAGAAAATTATGCGGTGAAATAGGATGGTGTTAACTTCAATTAGAGATTTTTGTTTGCTTTTTCCTAAGGCCGTCTTTTTAAAAAAATGATATTCAAGAATCATTTTTTTTCTGGAGTTTGTGTTCCTGTGTATAGATTTCTTTTCTTGTTCTTGTTTATTATGAAGCTGTGATTCTTTTTGAGTTTCAAATCTCCCAGGTTTGTCTGGTCTTGAATTCCAACTTCTGTTGAATTGAGCCTTGCAGACTTAGTCTTCGATCTTTTCACCAGATGAGCAAATGACCCAAAGGCAGATTCTGTCCCTTCTTCATCTGACATCTTCAGCTGGCTCTCTGATGATTTTCAGAAGAGATTGCTGTGCCCTCTCTCTCCCACAGTCTTTTGTTTTGAGGGAGTTGAGTAAGGGAGGAACATGTTTGAATTCTCTGCTGCTCCACTACATGGAATCAAGTCCATAGTTGTTCTACAGATGAAGAACTTGAGATCCAGACATATAAAGTGCTATTGTAAGACCAGAAAAATCAATGTCAGGATCAGATCTAAGGGATAAGTGCTTGCATTGTTGTAATACCTGTACTACTGATGAATGATTTTAACCACTAATCATTTATATATTTTTAAAGATTTTATTTATTTGTTTTATTGGAAAGTCAGATATACAGAGAGGAGGAGATACAGAGAAGAAGATCTTCTTCTGGGCTGTCCTCGACTGCTTTCCCACTCCCCAAGCAGGGAACTGAATGGAAAGTGGAGCTGCTGGGATTAGAACTGGCGCCCATATGGGATCCTGGGGCGTTCAAGGCAAGGACTTTAGCCGCTAGGCCACGCCACCGGGCCCGAGAAGATTTTTAATCTACTGGGTTCACGCCACAAAAGGTGGCAGTAGCTGAAGTTGGGCCAAATTGAAGCCAGGATCCTAGAATTCCATCCAAGTCCCCTATGTGGCAGGACCCCAGGCTCCTAGGCTATTATTCCACTGCTCTCCCAGGTGTATTAGCAGGGAGCAGGATTAGAAATAGAATAGCTGCTATCTGAGTCAGAGCCACAACCCCAGCCCCAATATTTTGAGCTTTATTGAGTAGCAAAACACATGCTGAGTAGCAGATGGCTTCCTTTCTTACCATGGTGCTTTCCAAAACCACATGAACAATGTGGTAAGTAGGTTGTTAGCTGAATAAAAACCAAACAAGGTTCAGGTGTTTGGTGCAATACTTAAGGTCCTGCTTTGGGCAACTACATATGATATCTTAGAATGCCTGGGTTTGTGTCCTGGCTGCTTCCAGTCTAACTTACTGCGAATGTGTGCTGGGGAACAGGTAATGATGCAAGTAGTTGAGTTCCTGCAACCCATCTGGGAGAATCAGATTAAGTTCCTGGTTCTTGAGGCCAGTGTTGTGGAATAGTAGATTAAGCCACTACTTGTGACGTTAGGCATCTCATATCTGATGCCAGTTTAACTCCTGGCTACTCCACTTCCAATCCAGCATCTTGTCAATATACCCAAGAAAGTAACACATGAAGATCCAGGTATACTTGGGCCCCTGCCAGCCATGTGGGTGACCCAGATGGAGCTTCTGGCTCCTTGCTTCAGCCTGGCCTAGCCCTGACTATTGAGGGTATTTTGGAGAATATCTCTCTCTCTGTCTCCCTTTCAAATCAATTGGGAGAAAAAGTAAGAGAAAAAGAGAAAAAAAAAGGGAATGAAATTACAGAGTGAATGATGAAACAAATGGTTTGTTCTGCATTTGGAGAATGTTTTCAGTGACCCAAAAACCTGCTACGACTCGTTCCTGAAGTTCTAACTCTCTCCCAGTAGTACCACACCGTGGACCCAGATTTTTTTTTTTAATTTAATTTTTATTGGAAAGGCAGATACACAGAGAGAAGATAGATCTTCCATGCTCTAGTTGACCTCCCAAGTGGCTGCGGCGGCTGGAGCTGAACTGATCCAAAGCGAGGAGCCAGGAATTTCTCCTGGATCTCCTATGTGGGTGCAAGTTCACAAGGTTTTGGACATCCTCAAGTGCTTTCTCAGACTATAAGTAGGGAGTTGGACGGGGAGTGGAGCCTCTGGACACAAATTGGTGTCCATGTAGGATCCTGAGACATGCAAGACAGGGACTTTAGCCACTAGGCTATCGTGTTGGTCCCAAGATTTTTTTTTTTAAATATTGATTTAAATTTACTGGAAAGGCAGATCAGATTTGTGGGGAGAAGGAGAGACATAGAGAAAAATCTTCCATCTACTGATTTACTCTGAATGGCCACAACAGCAGAGCTGAGCCCATCTGGATTCAGGAGCTTCTTCCAGGTCTCCCATGTGGGTGAAGGGTCCCAAGGCTTTGGGCCATCCTCTGCTGCTTTCCCAGGCCACAAGCAGGGAGCTGGATGGGAAGTGGAGCAGCTGGGACATGACCAGTGTCCATCTGGGATCCCAGTAAGGATATAGCCATCGAGTCATCACACCAGGCCCATGGACCAAGATTCTGTCTAACACATAAGCCTTTAAGGGATATTCAACATTTAATCCATGGCCTTTTGCTTATGGTCACCAAAGGTTTATGTCTACCTCACAATGCAAAATATATTTATTCTATCCCCAAGGGTTTCAAAATCTTTAATTCAGTCTGAAAGTGTTTCAAATTCTAAAGTCTCATTTCTGAGTCAAGGCAAATTTCCTTAACTGTGAAGTGCTATTAAAAAAATAAAACAAAAACAAGTTACATATTTCTAAGATATGGTGGTGGAACAGGCACAGGGTAAATCCAATCCAAAAGGGGGAACTAAAGAGAATGAATTGGCACAAAGCAGAGCTGAAGTGCAGTGGGGCAAATATTAAATCCTCAATGCTCTGTATTCAGTGTCCAGTACACATTGATGGAAATGGATTCCCAAGGACTTGGCAGCATTACCCCTGTGCTGTGTACAGTCCACATTCTACCCTGCTGGGATAGTGTCGTGTACTGCTTACAGCTTTCTTTCTGGGTGTTGGTATGTTGCTGGTACATCTGCCTTCCTGGGGTCTCCTCTGCAGCTATGATCTCACCTTTCCACCAGTGGCTCCAGCTTTGTGGCACAGTGCATCTGACCTCCTAGTTTTCCCTTGAAATCTCAGTGGAAATCACTAACTGCATATTTCTCCCTACTTGCAATTCATGGCACTGACACTGTAGTGTAGCATGTAAAGTTGCTGCCTGTGTGGCCGGCCTGTTCTAGCTCTAGCTGTTCCACTTCCAATCTAGTTCCATGTTGGTCAAAGTTCTTGGGCCCTTTCATCTACTTGGGAGAAGCAGAAAGAAGCTCCTGGCTGTGGATCGGCACAGTTCCTACAATGTGGCCTTTTGTGTGTGAACCACTTCCCCCACCCTCTGTTTCTCTCTCTTGCTATCACTCTGTAAATCTTCCTTTCAAATAAATAAATAAATAAAAAGTGCAAGTAATATCACATGGGACATGGGGAGATGCCGAGGCCTGCTGTGTGCATGGACCACACCTGGTCCTCCGTGGAGTGCTTCACCAGTTGAATATTGAAAAGGAATCTATGTGGTCTTGAGTAATCCTGCAGAAAGTATCTTAAGGTTGCTTGAAGTAGTTTTGCCCTTCCCTGCTTTCAGGCTTATGATGGGGGGAACATCTAAGATTTCTGAGATGCCCTGGAAGCCTTCACCAAATGACTCCCTTGTATTGGCTCTAATCTCTAGCAAGTGACTTCTCTAGCATAGTCCTAAACACTTGTCCTGTCCTAAACACTTAAATTTAAACGAAAGTTTTATTTATTTGTTTGAAAGGCAGAATGATTGGAACAGCGGTAGGCAAACGGCGGAGAGGTGTCTTCTACCTCTGCTGGCTCACTGATGAGGGCTGGACCAGGCTGACACTCGGTGACAGGAGCTGCATCAGAGTCTTCCATGTATAGGGCAGGGACCTAAGGACTTGGGCCATTTTTTGCTGCTTTGCTGTGTTTCCAGGCACATCAGCAGGGGATTGGATCAGAAGTGGAGTAGCTGGTAGTTGCCCCTTAATGAACTGGACCTGGCAGGCCAAAGCTGGGACTCCCAAACCTAGTCGACGCCTTTCATAATGGTGACCCAATTGCCTGAACCATCACCACTGCCTTCCAAGGTTTCAATTTGTAGGGAAATGGAATTAGGGCCACAGTTGGATATCATTCACAGGCCCTTTGATATGAAGCACAGGCATCTTAGTTAGTAGATCATATGGTAACCTCTCGATTTTATAAAAGATGGCTTCCTGTGTTATACCATTTTTAAAATGGTTTATTTTATTGTTTTTGAGAGAGAGAGAAAGAGATCTTCTAGCTATCTGCCACTTCATTTCCCAAAAGGCTGTATAACCAGGGCTGGGTGGAGCCTTCAAAGTTTGTTAAAAAGTGGAATTAGGAGGGGCAGGTGTTTGGCACAGTGGCTAAGTCCCTACTTGAGATACTCACATTCTTTTTTTTTTTTTAAAGATTTATTTATTTTTATTACAAAGTCAGATATTCAGAGAGGAGGAGAGACAGAGAGGAAGATCTTCCGTCCGATGATTCACTCCCCAAGTGATTGCAACGGGCCGGTGCGTGCCGATCCGAAGCCGGGAACCAGGAACCTCTTCCGGGTCTCCCACGCGGGTGCAGGGTCCCAAAGCTTTGGGCCGTCCTCGACTGCTTTCCCAGGCCACAAGCAGGGAGCTGGATGGGAAGTGGAGCTGCCGGGATTAGAACCGGTGCCCAAATGGGATCCTGGGGCGTTCAAGGCGAGGACTTTAGCCACTAGGCCACGCTGCCGGGCCCGAGATACTCACATTCTTTATTGGAGTGCCAGCTACTCTGTTTTTGTTGTTGTTTGGTTTTTGTTTGATATGTATGTGTATGTTTTAAAGATTTCTTTTTATTGGAAAGGCAGAGTTACAAGAAGAGGAGGGTTTGCTCTCCAAATGTCTGCAACGGCTAGAGCCTGATCTGCAGCCAGGAGCTATTTCCAAGGCTTCTATGTGGATGCAGGGTCCTAGCCTCCGCTGTTTTTGTTTGTTTGTTTTCTGTTTTAAAAATTTTTAATTTTATTTTTTAATGATGATTACATGATTGATCAGGGTTTAGGGAAAATTGGGTTGTACTCATTGCTTCCAAATTTGCTATTTCTTCTTGTTGTTCCTGGAGGAAGGAGAGAGACAAAGGGGGAAACCACTCATGACTTTCCACACGTCCCAATATACAGGGATGAGCAACCACCACCTCATATCAACCCAGAGTCTCAGTGTGTACATATTCTAAGGGTTCTGTCCAAGTGGTTTGGATAGTTCTGAAATGCTGCCGATCTCACCAATCCAAGGATGATATCACCCTCCCACTGTCCATTGTGTCCAGTTTGTTCTATTCTCCTTCTTTTGCTATAGCACTAAATGTGCTGCCATATTTCTTTTTTACGATAGGGCCTGTGTCCTCTACTCCACCTTTTTCACTAAGTAGAACATGTTCTTGCAGGCGAGTCCAAGTACCTGGGACAGGCATCCCAAGCATCACTGGATCCCCCTCCCCTGGGGCTCACAAACCTGGCACCCATCTAGTAGATGGGCCCCAGGACCCGGGACAGGAGACCCAAGCCCTGCCAGATTCCCCACCCCTGGGGCTCATAAACCTTGCTCCCACCTTACAGGTAGGCCCCAGGACCCAGGTCAGGCAACTTGAGCCCAGTCAAATCCCCAACCCCTAGTAGGTAGGCCCTGGGACTGGGCCAGGAGACCCAAGCCCTGCCACATCTCCCACCCCCCGGGGTTCACGAAACCATCACCCATCTAGAAGGCAGGCCCCAGGATCTGGGCCAAGCTACCCAACCTTACCAGTTTTCCTGTTCCCAGGGCTCAGGAACCCAGTCCCCACCACACAGGTGGGTCCCAGGATCTGAGACAAGCTACTTGAGCCCTGTCAGATCCTCCGTCCCTGAGACGCACGTACCCGGCCCCCGCTGGGCCCAGGCTGCCATGACTCGCCTTACCTCAACATCCATATTCTTACTGTGCAGCCTGACCTAGTCTAGTCTGCCCCTGTTGCAGCTCCTGCTGGTGGGTACTGCAAACTGTTCCAGCCCAGCTTGATTGCTGTCCCAATCCTAATGCTCACTGGCTGGTGTTGTGGTTCTATCTGGCTCCTTCTGCCTCCTGCCCTGGTTCTCAGGTCTGCCAGTGGTGTTATGTGCTGTCCCCGACTGGTCTGTCTCCAGACTTGGCCCTCATGTATGCCGGCAGGTACTGTAACTGGCATGGTCTGGGCTGCTCCTTGCTTTGCTTCTTGGGCTCACCTGCAGGGACTGCATCCCAATGAAGGAGTTTCCTAAGCTCCTACATCGAGTCTCTTGCCAGTGCACTTCTTGCACGCACCAGTGGATCATTGGCCCAGGTTGACTTTGTCCATCTGCTGACAAGAACTGTGGCCTTGTTCAACTGGCCAAACCCAATTTGGATTTTTGTTGTTGGGTGTGCAGCATGAAGTAATGATAAATGCTTTTAACAAATTGATGGGCAGGGAGGTAGACACTTGTGATAACAATTCAGATGCCGCTTGGGACACTCCATCTCCTGTTGGAGTGCCTGGTTTGGAGGGGTGGTTCTGTTTTTGGTTCCTACTTCTAGCTGATGCGCAGCTGAGAAGGAGCAGCTGATGGCTCAGGTCATTTGGATCCTAGGCACCAATGTGAGAGACCCGAGCTGAGTTCCTGGCTTCTACCTGGCCCATTTAAGCTGTTGTGGGGATGTGAAGAGTAAACCATATTGGATGGAAAATCTCTGTCCTTTCCATCTGTATTTTTCAAATCAATAAAAGTAAACAGTCCACCCACTAGCAAAAGTGGAGAGTAGACTGAGCAGCCCCCAACCTCCACCAGCCTGGTTACATTACCCCAGTGTGAGCAGTGAGGCCCAGCCCAACAGCCACCCATGGCCTCCCTAGCCACTGCTACCCTTCCTTAGTGCTGCTGAAATCATGCCTGATACCATAGGTCACTGGATGGGGAGCAGTGACCTGGGCGACTCGCATTGTAGATGTTGCCACTAGGGACAAAAAGGCCATTACCGTGGAGGTTGTGGGAATAGGTTTATTGTAAGAAAAGCATATGGCTTTATCAAAAGAAATGACACCAAGGAAGATATATATGCACACCAGAATGCTATAAAGAATCAAACTCATAAACTGGTAAATGTGTTCCATAGGAGATGAAGGGACTGTGAATGTGATGTTGTTGAAGTACAAAAGGGTGTGGAGGCAGCCAGTGTTCCAGGCCCTGGTGGAGCCCCAGCATAGCAGAGCCCCAGCATAGCATAGCCCCAGCATGTGCGTAGGGATCTTCCACACAGTGACCACTAGTTACCCGCATAGGGAGGAGAGTAGGGAGAGGAGTGAGGGATCCTGGAGAACTCTCGCAGGCCAGGCCCTGCCTTGCTGGCCCTGCTGCACTGCTGACCACGAGGGGACAGGAGAGCAAGGGAGACCTGTGAGGTGGCATCTGCTTCCGGGTGTAGACCAGGACTGTGCAGCGGCCTCCTTTTCAGAGACAGTCCAGAGAGGATGGCAGTGAAGAGGGTCAGCAGCATCGAGGAGAGAAGAACCAAGGCTAGCAGCCTCCAGAAAGAGCAAAGTCAGCAGTCGCCAGAAAGCCCTAAGGCACAAGATGGCAGAGACAAAAGCAGCAGCTCCTCCAGCTGAGACTTCACCCTGTTCCGAGGCTGAGTAAACGCCATCCATCTGCTGTAGTCACCCCGCAAGAAGACATGAGTGTGACTGGATGCCAGCTTGCTCTTTGCCCGTTGACCAGATTGTGGGACTGTCTACATGTTCTTTGCAGTGTGGAGCTTTGATTTATTTACCTAAAGATGTGTTTTGAAAAAGAGTGTGTGTGTGTTTTAAAGATTTTCACTGGAAAGGTGGATATACAGAGAGGAGGAGAGACAGAGAGGAAGATCTTCCATCCAATGGTTCACTCCCCAAGTGGCCGCAACGGCTGGAGCTGAGCCAATCTGAAGCCAGGAGCCAGTAGCCAGGAGCCTCTCGCGGGTATCACGCAGGTGCAGGTTCCCAAAGCTTTGGGCCGTCCTCGACTGCGTGCTTTCCCAGACCACAAGCAGGGAATCAGAAGAGATGTGACCTGGTGTCTGTATGGGATCCCAGGCGTGCAAGGCAAGGATTTAGCCACTAGACTATCGCTCCAGGCCTGATATTTTATCTTTTGAAAAACACTTACTTATTTGAGAGAGAAGGAGAGATATGGAGAGTCAGAGAGATCTTCCATTTACTGGTTCACTCCCCAAGTGGCTGCAGTGGCCAGGGTTGGGCCATACCGAAGCCAGAAACCAGGAGCTGCCTGCAGGTCTCCTGGAATGCAGGGATCTAAGCACTTGGGCCATTCTCTGCTGCTTTCCCAAGGACATTAGTAGGAGCTGGGTGGGAAGTAGGACATCTGGGACCTGAACCAGTGCCCATATGGGATTTGGTACTAGTGACTTTACCCACCCTGCCATGGTACTGGCCCCCCAATGCTTTCCCAGGTGTATCAGCTGAGAGGTAGATTGGAAGTTTAACAGCTAGGACTCAAACTGGGACTCTCATGGAATTCCAGAGTTGCAGGTAGCTGCTTAACCATTGTGCATCAACTCTAGCCTTAGGCTTTTTATTCTGAATAATTTGAAACTCTTTTGAGACTATGCTCTCTAGTTGCTATGTGAAGAATAGACTATAAGGCAGCTGGAGTGCAAATGAACCAGTTAAGGTGATATTATTATGGTCTAGGAGAAGGATAATTACTTCTTGTCTGGGGCTGTATCTAGGAATCATTTGAGTGGTCTGAGGTTAGAGGATTAGCCATTGAATTTGCTTACTGGATGTGTGGATCTGAGACAGACAGACTCCGGAGGAGGCAGTTAGGATGATTTCATAGCTTTGGCTTGAGCAGTTGGCTAAATGATCATGCCATTTGAAAGAATAGCGAGAACTATAATTGACTAAGGGTGTTTCAAATTTTAACTTATGTGTACCAAGCACAGGTTGAGTAATTTGGATCTGAACATTTGGGAATGGGAGCATTTCAGATGTTTAGATTAGGAATATTTAATATATATGTCCATTATAAGGTATACGAAACTTCCTATAAGATGAGACTTTCTAAGAATTCAAATATATAGCTACTTCCTGTTTTCTTCGTTATTTATTTGAGAAGCAGAGACAGACTAAAAGAGAAAAAGAGAGAAGAAAGGAGGGAGGAGGAGAGAGAACATGTTCTGATTTGCTAATTCACTCTCTAAATGCCTAGAAGAGTTGGGGCTTGGCCAGGGTTGGAGCCAGGACTCAACAATGTAATCCAGGTATCGTGGAAAGGACAGGAACATCACTGTTGATTCCCAGGGTCTGCATTGGAAGAAGCCAGAGTCAGGAACCGAAGCCGGAGTCAGATCCAGACACTTCAGTGTGTGATGTGGACATCTTAACTGTTAAACGAAATGCCTGTTCCCTTCCTCTTTTTTGTTTCTTCTTCTTTTTTAAAGATTGGTTTATTTTCTTGAAAGTCAGAGCACACACAGAGGAGTAAACCGTCATCTGGTTCACTCTGCAAATGACCGAACCCAGCTGGAACTGGGTTATTTCTAAACCAGGAGCTTCTTCTGGGCATCCCGTGTGGATGCAAGGGCCAAGGACTTGGGCAAGCTTCTGCTTTCCCAGGCACATTTAGCAGGGAGCTAGATCAAAACTGGAGTAGGAAGTGGCACTCATGGGATGCCTGTTGTGCAGGCAGTGGCTTAACCTCTGTTTACTGCCTGTTTCTCCTCAAACTCCAGCCTTGTGTAGAGTTGTCTGTTCTGAATATTAGTATGTGATCTTTTATGTCTTTTTATTATTATTATTTATTTGAAAGGCAGGACAGGAAGTCAGAGCAATAGATCTTCCAGTTGTAGGTTCACTCCCCAAAGAGTTGTTCCTGGAGCAGGATCTCCCATGTGAGTGCAGGGGCCCAAGCATTGTGGCCATGCTGTGCTGCTTTCCCAGGGAGATTAACAGAGACATTGGTTGGGAAGTGAAACAGCTGAAACTTGAACCAGTACCCGTATGGAATGTTGGCACCATATGAGCACTGGTTCTAGATTTATTTATTTTTATTAGAAAATCAGATTCTCCATCCATGGGTTCATTCCCCAAGTGGCCGCAACGGCTGGAGCTGAGCTGATCCAAAGCCAGGAGCCCAGAGCTTCTTCTGGGTTTCCCACGCGGGTGCAGGGTCCAAAGGCTTTGCGCATTCCTTGACTGCTTTCCCAGGACACAAACAGGGAGCTGGAAGGGAAGTGTAACACCTGGGACACGAATCCGCACCCATTTGGGTTCCCAGTGCATGCAAGGTGAGGACTTTTAGTCGCTAGGCTACCACCCCAGGCCCTAACTTAGTGTCTTAAGATTCATCCACATTTTATTATGTTTTAGCGTTTCTTTGTTGTTGAATAATATTTAATTGTGTGAATATTCCACATTTCATTCATTCAGTTGATGGATCATTGGTTTGTTTTCACTTTTTAGGGTATGGTGTTTGTGTGGATGTTCTGTGTGTGTGTGTGTGTGTGTGTGTTTTTAAGATTTATTTATTTTTATTGGAAAGGCAGATACACAGAGAGGAGTGACAGAGAGGAAGATCTTCCTTCTGTTGATTCACTCCCCAAGTGGCCGCAACGAATGGAGTTGAGCCAGTCTGAAACCAGGAACCCAGAGCTTCCTCCAGGTTTCCCACGTGGGTGCAGGGTCCCAAAGCTTTGAGCTGTCCTTGACTGCTTTCCCAGGCTACATGCAGGCAGATATATGTTGTGGGCTGAGGAGTTGATTTACATTCCTTAAGCTGAGCCCTCAGGAATCGGGCCTACGGCAGTAGCACCTAGCCTTTGCAGACTCATTGGCGTCCTATTGTCCTGTTGATGGGCTTGGGGGAAAGAGAAGATAATATGGTAATAAAGAGGCTTGTGGAGAGATGGCTCCGAGAGACGGCTCCCAGCACTTCTAACACCATCATGGTCTCCGTGTGTCGGTGCTTTTCGCTCGGACATTCGCCGTGCCTACTATGCCGGCTCAGCTAGCCGCGACAGATAGATGGAAAATGGGGCTGCTGGAATTAGAACAGGCATCCAGTGGAATCCTGGCGCGTTCCAGGCGTGGACTTTAACTGCTACGTTATCGTGCTGGGCCCTGTTATGTGTGTTTTCATTTGTCTTGACTATATACCTAGGAGTGGAATTGCTGAATCATGGTAATATACATTTAAGCTTTTGAGGAACGGTCAGAGGTCAGACTGTTTTCCCTAGTAGCTGCATCATTTTATATTTCTATCAGGAACATATGAGAGCTCTAATTTTTCTATATCCTCCTTATACTTAACATCGTTTTGATTATAGTCCTCTAAGTCGGTATGAAGTGGTGTCTCATTTTGGCTTTGATTTGCATTTGCTTGCTGGTTGATGATGTTGAACATTTTTCACATACTAATTAAGGACTACTCTTTGGACAATCTTTCCTTTAGGATGGGAGTAGGATTTTGTGTGGTTGGAGTTTAGTTTGAATTATTAGTCAAATAAGTAATCTCTTACTCCTAGTAATTAAGAGCCTTCATTTAGTTTATTTGCACATTTGTGATTTCATTCTTATTCCATAAAATATGATAACAAAGACTTTTCCTCAAAATAGGTATGATTTCTATCTTTGATATGTTAACCTAATTTTTAAAATTCACAATGTTTTTAAAACATTTTTATTTTCATGAACTGGAAAGGCAGAATGACAGAGCATAGGCTAGTACTTGCTTCCATTGTTGGCTTGCTCTCCAAATGCTCCTGACAGCCAGGGTTGGCCAGGTCAAAGCCAGGAGCCCAGAACAATTTCTGGGTCTCTGACGTGGATGATGGGTTCAAGCCAGTGCATCATTAACTCTCAGGATGCATTAGAGGAAGCTGAATTGGAAGTGTAATAGCAGGTGACCAGTGTTCCCATAGGGAGTATAGGCATCCTGAGCTGTGGCTTAACCCTTTGTGTCAGAACACCTGCCCTGGTTGCTTATCAGCTTTTGCTCATGTCCCTGTAGCATTGAGCTCTTGGGATAATGCTGAATCTTCTTCAAAAGCAAAGCAACATAGAGAATAATCTAATCACATAGGGTTAGAATGAAGCATGTCAGAAAATCTGTAGAAAAGAGATTTGGTTTCCTTACATCACCAAAGTTTTACGAATATATAGAGAATGCATAATTATTTTAAATTATTTTAAACTGTTTTAAGCTGGGTCATGTGACCTGAAATGATAAAGCTTGATTTACTAACTCAGGAATACTTTTATTGTAAATTCAACTCTTGAAAATGTTAGTTGCTACAATCTGGATTTGGTCTAATCAGTCGAATTGGATTTGTGAAAAAAAATTTTTTTTCATTCTAGAGATACATGCTACAGGATTTAACTATCAGAATGAAGATGAAAAAGTCACCTTGTCATTTCCTAGTACTCTCCAAACAGGTAAGAGATGTGGCTTTTGTAAAATTTCATGATAAATAGTGATATATTAATTCTCTCAAGGAAATTTTTATGCCATATTTTCCCCCTCATTGTTCTTAGTAGATTATATACTAAGAAGGAGCTTCTGAGAAACCATCATTAGACCTTGTGGACCCTGGAGTTTTATTCTAAGGCTATTGGGTTATGGGAAAAAAGGTTTCTACTTACAGTCTGTGTTGTTAGACAAAAACAAGCATGCCCGAAACTAAGGACCTTTTGCTCTGTGTAGTGTGTGATGAGAGGCCATTCAGCTTCAGATTTTAGAAATATCTCTACCTGGCTCCATCTCCTACTGTTTGAATCCAAATCTCTGTGACTTGGACATGTGCAGCCAGAGGCAAAGAGGGGAAGAGTAACAAAATTTTTTTTTTTAAGATTTTTTTTTGAAGATTTATTTATGTTTATTGTAAAGTCAGATATACAAAGAGGGGGAGAGAGAGAGAGAGATGAAGATCTTCCATCTGATGATTCACTCCCCACGTGACCGCAACGGATAGTTCTGCACGATCCAAAGCCAAGAGCCAGGAACTTCCTCCAGGTCTCCCACATGTGTGCAGGATCTAAAGGCTTTGGGCCGTCCTCGACTGCTTTCCCAGGCCACAAGCAGGGAGCTGGATGGGAAGTGAAGCTGCAAGGATTAGAACTGGCACCCATGTGGGATCCCAGCACGTTCAAGGCAAGGACTTTAGCCGCTAGGCCACCGCACCAGGCCCAGATTTGTTTATTTCTATTTTAAAGTCAGAAATACATAGAGGAGGAAATACATAGAGCAGGGAGCTGGGTGGGAAGAAAGGCCTCCGGGATTACTACTGGCACCCATACATGATCCTGTTGCATGCAAGACGAGAACGTTAGCTGCTAGACTACCATGGTGGACCCAACACATTTTTTTTGTTACTGTTGTCATTACTGTGGTTAGCTGTAAAAGCATATCAAAAAGAGAGGGCTTTTTAAATTTAGCATAGTGAAAGAAATAATATACACTTCATCTGATAAACCACTAAAAATTTGATAAATGAGTAAATTAAAAGGAACACATAATAAGGATAGAAATAAAAATGACTAATAAACATGTGAAAAGATTTAGCCTCTTAGGATTAAATGACTATCAAAACAGTAGCCACCATGCTTTTCTGTCATGTAAGAGAAAAGTTAAGATTACTAATGATATTGCTTCAATATTACTTGTGGAATATAGATCCATGTTAATTTTTTGAAAAGCAGTCTGGTAATGTGTATCCTAAACTTGTGTGTTCGTTCTTTTAACCCAGAATATCTTTCAGTAACTCTTAAGAGAAAAATAATATACAGAAGAATATATCCCAAGGATAAAATAATAAATACAGAAGCTGCTTTATTCCCTGAAGTGTCCATTGAATTATTACTTGGGATATTTTTTTTTTTTCAAAGATTTATTTTTTTTTAATTGGAAAGTCAGATAGATATACAGAGAGAATGAGAGGCAGAGAGGAAGATCCTCTGCTGATCCTTCCGGCTCTCCCACACGGGTGCAGGGTCCCAAGGCTTTGGGCCGTCCTTGACTGCTTTCCCAGGCCAGAAGCAGGGAGCTGAATGGGTAAGCGGGGCTGCTAGGATTAGAAACCGGCACCCGTATTTTATCCTGGCACCTGCAAGGCGAGGATTTTAGCCTCTAGTCTACTGCATCGGGCCCGATAATTTTTAAAATTCAGTTGAATATATTTATCTAACATCAAGGCATTGATTTAGCTAGTGATGACAAATAAATATAGTGGAATATACTTAGCAATATACTTGTGAATTCTTGATAATCATACGGAGTTTATTATAAAGTTGAAAAGCACGATATAAAAGAAAAAAGTTAATTTGGAGAATTTTTATCTTTTATATTGGTACCTTTGAAGCCTTTCTGTGGGTGATTATTATTAAAAATGTTTTGTCATGAACATGTACTTAAAAGTGCTAAGAAATATGCAGGAATGTGAAAATTGAGATTTCTCTTTCTGAAACTCCTATTTTGTCTACTCTCTGATGAACCCTTCCAGAGGTACTCTCTGGATCTGTAAATGAGTGTGCACATTTTAACCCAGATAGGCTCACAGTCTCAGTGGCTTACAGAGAACACTTGTTGCTTCACTAACTTTAGGGTGAGAGGACTGCAGGGCATCAGCACCGTGGCTGAGCTGAGTAGACTCTCCTCATCTCACAGGTGTGCTCATCTGAGGAATTGCCGAGAGCAGCCACACTCTGCAACGTGCTGTTTTCTCACATGCAGAGGGTAGAGGGCAGAGGGTATGGATGGGGCGAGAGCAAGAGCCCGGACACAGTTAAAACAACTTTATAGAAGATGGTATACTTGATGTCCAGTCCCTTTTCGTTCAGCCAAAGCAAGTAGTGTGACCAACCAAAGTCAATGGGCAGCAGTTACCAGACATGTGAGAAAAGCTTCTGTTATGAAAAAGCAAAAACAAAATCATAAGGATAATAGGAACATAGAAACTTGAAAGAAACAAAGGCAAATTAAAAGACAGCTTAAAGATTTATTTATTTGAAAGGCAGAATTACAAAGAGAAAAGTAAGAGAGGGATCTTCCATCTGTAGGTTCCTTGCTCAAATGGCTGCAGTAGCCGGGGCTGGGCTTGAAGCCAGGGACCAGGAGCTTCCTCTGGGTCTCCTTCATGGGTGCAGGGAACCAAGCTCTTGGACCTTCCCCAGCTGCTTTTCTAGATACCTAAGTGCTCTTAGGGGATTCTAGCATGGAGGGGGCTTAATGCACTATTCCACAATGACGCTCCCTATAGAGTTAAGAGAAGGTACTTTGTTTTATTAGACAAGAATAAGAATGCCCAGAGAGCAAGATTTAGAGTAAGAGGGAAGTTCCTGAGAATTATAATACATTAAATACCATAAAAGCCGGGCCCGGCGTGGTGGCCTTGCGGCTAAAGTCCTCGTCTTGAACGCGTCACGATCCCTTACGGGCGCTGGTTCTAATCCCGGCGGCTCCACTTCCATCCAGCTCCCTGCTTGTGGCCTGGGAAAGCAGCCAAGGACAGCCCAAAGATTTGGGACTGCGTGGGAGACCAGGAAGAGGTTAAATCTTAAAATAAATAAATAAATAAATAAATAAATAAATAAATAAATAAATAAATAAATAAAAGCCAATAAGAGTTTTGGAGGCTGAAATTGAGGAGTCTGCCTAATACTAAGTACAACAAAGAGATAAAAACAAAATAAAGATCTGTAATCCAGTCCAACAGAACTAGCATCCACCTAGTACTTGATTAGAGGAATTTATTGAAGATACCGAACGAAAATTTCATTTACCTGATGAAGCAAGAGCTCTTGGTCTCATAGAAAGTACACTATTGGGGAAAGACCTAGTAAATGTAAACGGTCCCATACCACAACAAATTTTAGAACAAATGGGATAAAGTGAAGCCCTCAGAGTTTCTGTATGGGGTAGGAGATATGAAGGGAGGTTAGCATATTACCTTCAAAGTTCAGGAATCAGAAGATGACAGGACATATCATTAAACTGGAAAGAAGCTGCTCCTTCAGAATCTTAATAAGTGAATCTGGTTTTCACCTAAGAAATCCCTGACTAGGTATGAATTTATGTGGATTTATTATTTCACATTTATGAATTTAACTGAATTTAAATGTGAGGGTGAAATGAACATACTTTTAGATTTGCAAAGTTGCAGATTTGCAAATCTTGTGAAAGTTGTGGAGGTAGGGCCCTGTTTCGTGGTTTAGTGGCTAAATCCTCGCCTTATGTGCACCAGGATCCCATATGGTGCTAGTTCATGTCCTGGCTACAATTCCAACTCCCTGCTGGCAATCTAGGAAGGCAAGAGAGGATGGCTCAAAACCTTGGAACACTGCACTCATGCTGGGAGATGCGGAAGAAGCTCCTAGCTCCTGGCTCCTGGATTCGGATCAGCTCAGCTTTGGCCGTTGTGCCCATTTGGGGAGTGAACCAGTGGACTGAAAATCTTTCTGTCTCTCCTCTCTGTAAATCTGGCATTCCAAGAAAAAAATAAAGCATTTTTTTTCTTAATTGGAAGTAGAGAAATCTTCAAATAGGCTGAACTTTGTATAATGAAAAAATATTGTGTCTATTGAAACTTGAAGAACTAGTTATCTTGTGTAAGAGAAATCAGAGTTGAGCGTGGGTACTTCTAGCAGCAGGGAGAGGGAACAAACTGATGTGGGTAGAGTACTGCCTCACAGTACTATCTGAGTGTTAACTATGAACTGTTAACTTTAAGATGTAAAATAAAGTTTTGAATTTAAAAAAATTTAATTTAAACATTTTTAAAAGCTGTATCATTGCAGACTTTATCCTGTTCATAGTGTAAAAGTGCTAGACATCAGCTAGTGGAAGTAAATTTCATATATTTGGAAGAGTATGACAGTCATCAATGAAAGAAGTGTTGGTATAGAAATTAGAAAATATTTAGAAGTGAATGATGAAATTATCGCATAGCCACTGTCGCCCTGCTCTCCACTCCCCATGCACTGTCCCTCTGGCTCTCCACTCGAAAAAATTTTTTAAAAATATATAAAAAAAGAAATTATTGCATAGCAAAACATGAGGATGCAAGTAAAACATAGCAGAAGGGCCTGACCTGGTAGCCTAGTGGCTAAAGTTCTCACCTTGCATGCACCAGGATCCCATGTGGGCGCTGGTTCTATTCCTGGCGGCCCCACTTCCGCATGCAGCTCCCTGCTGTGGCAGTACAGAATGGCCCAAAGCCTTGGGACCCTGCACCCGCATGGGAGACCCAGAAGAAGCTCCTGGCTGCTGACTTCAGATCAACTCAGCTTCAGCTGTTGTGGCCCCTTGGGGAGTAAATCATCGGATGGAAGATCTTCCTCTGTATTTCTGATTTTGCAAAAAAAATATATAATTTTTTTTTTTAAAAGCAGAAGACACAGAGTTAAGAAAGAATCATAATAGCTAAATGTCAAACTCAAAGTTAGACACAATGGGCTGATAATCTGATGAGAAATATTTAGGATAATGAAATATTTAGGAAAAATAAAGGGATGAATGAAAATTATTTTTTAAAACTCTAATTGTAAAATAGTCCAAGAAGACATATAAATCTAGCAGGAATGGAGGAGGAAAACATGTGTTAAATTGTTGAACAGCATTAAGAAATAACAATAATCATTAAATTAAAAATTAAGGATATTGTATGTATGAAAAGAAACTGGAATGTATTTGCTAGAATTCGCTGGGGAAGAATAAACATTGCTAACACAGTAGATTTATTTACATATTAAATTAGTAACTTGTACCAGGCTGTTTTATTTGAAAAGCTGAGTTAGAGAGAGAGAGAGAGAGCTTTATTTGCTGTTTCACTCCTCAGTTGGCTGCAAGCCAGAGCCGAGCCATGCTAGAACTAGGAGCTGGGAGCTGGGAGCCAGGAGCATTTTCTTCTAGCTTTTTCTTTGCTGTGTTCCCAAGCACATTAGCAAGGAGATGGATCACAGTGGACCAGGTGGCACCAGTATGATATGCCACAGCCGCAGCCCCACTAAGGCTATTTTAAATGCACTGAACATAATATTTTTTTTGATCCTTTTAAACAACCTTTTTAGATAGCTTGTTTTATGTCTACTTAATAAGTGAGGAAAGTAGGACACAAATATGGTTTAATTAATTGCCCACGGTGACACTGCTAGTAAGCAACAGAGCTGGGGTTTCCACTCAAGCAGTTCAAATCAAAAGTTTATGCTTCTGCCACATTTTACTATTCTTTTATTTTGTGAGCTAAATATTTTTTTTTATTTATTTTATTTTTATTGGCAAGTCAGATATACAGAGAGGAGGAGAGACAGAGAGGAAGCTCTTCCGTTAATTCATTCCCCAAGTGGTCGTAGCGGCCGGAGCTGAGCTGATCTGAAGCCAGGAGCCAGGAGCTTCTTCCAAGTCTCTCATGTGGGTGCAGGATCCCAAGGTTTTGGGCCGTCCTCGGCTGCTTTCCCAGGCCACAAGCAGGGAGCTGGATGGTAAAGCCATGGTGCCGGGAATAGAATCAGTCCCCATATGGGATCCCGGTGTGTACAAGGCGAGGATTTTAGCCACAAGGCTATCACGCCAGGCCCACGCTAAATATTTTGAAAACTATACTGCATGACCATAGTTTGAAGTCCAAAGGCTGTACAGTGGAAGTTTGTCATTCCGTCCTGTCTTGTTCTCTAATCCTCTGTAGAAACCCTATGTATCCCTTTAAAACTATACCATGTTTAGTAAGCATTTGTATTTATGCTTTTTAAGATTATAGAAGTTATCACACCATACGGAGTAATCTATCTTTTTTTATTTCCCTATGAGTTTATTAAAAGTGATTACCAGTGTGTAACAGCTGCATCATTTTTGATGAGGAATATTTGCAAGCAAATATAATGAATGGTGAAAACATTTCAAATAATAGCAGGAACAAGCTAGGATATAATCATTAGTATAGTTCTACATAATTTTTGATATTTTAAATCTAATAAATGATATGAATGTTAAAATAGAAAATGCACCTGGTATGTGAGACTGCATTAAATTGTGGGCTATCTGCTAATATCCATGTGACAGTCACTGGCTGTTTGGCTCACAAAGCTCTCCAGATTAGTGTTACCCATCATTCTGTAAGAGTGAAGTAATTGTTATTTGAGAAATACATACAGTTCTGTGTTGATGTAAAAAATTAAATCTAAACAAATGAACCTGTTATGGTTACCCTTTCACTTTTTGAAAGATTGACAAGTGATCTGATAATGGAATAAATGTGAATTTGATTATGTTAGTAACATTGTTACATAGTTCCATGAAGCATCCTGTTCTGAAATGGACACCACTCTTAATAGCGGTCATTATAATATCTGTAGGTCTGGCCACCTCAGCATAAGTAATTAAGGGTGCTGTCAACTGTACGTGAAGAGAACATTTGGGAAGGTGAAAAACAGGATGGGAAGTGGTGACACAAAGACAGAGTTTTCCCTTTCACAATTAATCTGTCTTTAATTTTACATCATTTAGTGAACTTCCTAAATTTGCTATTGCTAAAGTATTTCAAGACTTACTCCAAGTTTTACAACAGTTGTATTCTCCTAAACTTTAAATATCTGAGATTTTTGGCAGAGATTCTAGATTTTTCCTCAATTTATAAACTAGCGTATTGTATGCTTTAGAAGGTTTACCATCTGAAATGGATAAATATTGCATACACTGGATATTGAAATAAAGTACTATCTGATTTGAGGAAGCAATATGAATTAATGTGTCTATAGGTATAAAATAAGACAATCTAGCAGTTCATTATGATGTAAATATGGTAAAATTTGATAAATTTATCAAAAAGTCCTTTTTTCTTTCCCTAAATTTCTGTATTAATAGCAAGTGCTTTGTAATTAGTACTGTATAATGTGATAGTAATTAAATATATTAATGATCTTTGTAAAACTTTAACTTGTGTTTTGTTTGAATTTCAGGTAATAACTCTTTCCAAATACTTTGTATTTTGTTTAGTATGCCACTTTTTGGAAGTGGTCACTGTCAATATCTTGTTATGATTTGATGGCCTTGGAGATTTAAAACCGAGTAAAAGTGTAAGCAGCCTTTCTTATTTAGTTATGAGTTTTAAATCCACTTTTGTTCCAAATAGAAAATTAGATTTACTATGAAGTATGAATTTTATTTGAAAACATTTTAACATTTGACTTAATGAAAACAACTGGCCAATTTTGTTTATAGAATAAAATTACCTCAAACAATTCCCCTTAAGGATCCTTGGGCTTTATCATCTATAAGGTCTTCCTAGTGAAGTTAAGTAATGTAAAATATTTGCTTTAAAAAAATCCCTAAATAAAGCACCTTTTAAATATTTATATTATTTATAGTTTAGTATAATCACTTAGAATTCTTTGATTTTTAATTTTCATATTTATTGTCCCAATAACATATCATCCTCTTTAAAGAAAAAGTATTTATCAGCCCTTCAGATATGCATGCATGCTTAATTTTTTTTAAGATTTATTTATTTTTATTACAAAGTCAGATATACAGAGAGGAGGAGAGACAGAGAGGAAGATCTTCCGTCCGATGATTCACTTCCCAAGTGACTGTAACGGCCAGTACTATGCTGATCCAGAGCCAGGAGCCAGGAACTTCTTCTGGGTCGCTAACGCGGGTGCAGGGTCCCAAGGCTTTGGGCTGTCCTCGACTGCTTTCCCAGGCCACAAGCAGGGAGCTGGATGGGAAGTGGAGCTGCCGGGATTAGAGCCGGCGCCCATATGGGATCCTGGCGCGTTCAGTGCGAGGACTTCAGCTGCTAGGCCACCATGCTGGGCCCATGTTTGATTCTTTTTAATGACCATCACAAAAATTCAGTTGAATTGTTGATGTTACTGTTTTTCAGCATGAGTATTTTAAGAATGTGGCACTTTGTTTAGTGATGACTTTGCTGCAAAGGTGTGAAATCTTAAATTACTTTCAAAAACAGTTTGATGCCCATAAATTCAGTATAATTGCTTCATTGAGACACTTTATTTTTGGCTAGCATCAGTTTGCTCTCTTTCACTTGCTATATAGACTTATACTGAGTGACTTTTGGTCATTTCTAAAAGTGAATTTGATTTTAGAAGATGAAGATTTGATTTTAAAATTATCCAAAAAACTATATTGGAGAGTCAAGAGCATTTAACCAGTGTCAGTGTTATTGTTCCAAAATGACAATTTAATAACATTAGGAAATAAAAATTTGGTATGACTGGCTAATTATTTTACTTTCATATCATAACTTGAATTGGTTAGTTTCCTATTCTGTGAATTTTATCAAAAATAGCCACTTGAAAAGAATCAATTATTAACTCCACTTTGTGTGAATTTGTGTGTGTGTGTTACTTGATTGTAAAATATAAAATAGTTACTATTTTGCTATGTCCCCAAATTTAACAGATAATAACTAAATGATATAATCTTTCTTGTATTATAAGTGAAAATGGTACTCACAAAACATTTTATCTAAATTGGTTTTGCAATTACAGACTAGATACATTCCAATTGCATTTTTATTTGTTTAATTATTGATTAAATGTTCATTTGTTATCACATTTCAAATGATTGAGGTGACTGTGAGAATTTGTTTTATGTTCTTTTGCTGATCAAATTATTGATCTTCCCTGTTATTCTTTACAGATGTAAAGAATATCAGTGTTCAATCAATGTTTCATTTGGCTTCTCAATTCATAGTGACTTGTCTTAAAGATTAATTGGATACATTTCTCTTCCTGTGTCTGAAGCTCATAGTGTAATTGGCAGAGAGCATAAATTTGGATTAAAGCATTTTATTCCATTTGAAAAAATTGAATATTACTAATTGTATAACCTTGAGTTTTTCAACCTCAGTTTCCTCAAATGAAAAAATAGCGATCTTACCTATATACAAGTTTATAAGTAGTCCTAAATAGTACAAAAGCACCATGTATAATAACATGTGTCAGACAGTTAAATGTTGCATGTTCTTTTCTGCATGTATTTGTAATTTAGATCTGAGTTAATAAAGAACTTTCTCAACAGTCACCCTAAATATGACTTCAAGAATTGTTTTAGGCTTAGTCTGACATTTATTTTAATATATACCATACTCTCTCCAATGCCAGGAGTATTTAAGGAAAGAAGGTATGATTGAAATATTGTGAATAATCCCTGAATATATTATCTTTGACATTTTTTATGACAGTATTTAACATCTCCATAAAATGGGTTTTATTTATCTTCAATCACAGGTACAGGAACGTTAAAGATAGATTTTGTTGGAGAGCTGAATGACAAAATGAAAGGTTTCTATAGAAGTAAATACACCACCCCTTCTGGAGAGGTCCGTTATGCTGCTGTCACACAGTTTGAGGTATGCAATGTTCTTTTTGATAATATTTGTCATTCTTAAGATATGCATTCTGAGAAAGCTCTGTTTTATTATATACAGTATGCACTGAGGATAAGTGCTTTGGCCATAAATCTGTTTGTGATTTGAGACTTTTTATTCTAACCATTGGCTCTATCTATAAAAAGGAGGGACTTAAGGGAGTGGTCTGGGAAATGATGAAAGGGACATGTTAAAAGGGACATGCAGGTAACAGAATTTCAGTACTGCAATTAGTTACTTTCTGTTGTTTTTGTTTGTTGTATTTATTTAAAAGGCACTGCAACAGAAGGAGAGAGAGAGATTCTGGGTGTTGGGGAGAGCTGGCATTATGGTACAGTGGTCTAAGCTGCTTCCTGTGATGCCTGAATCCCATATGACATTGGTTCCATCCTGGCTGTTTTGCTTTTGATCTAACTTCCTGCTCGTCTTCCTGGGAAAGCAGAACTTGAGCCACTGCCACCCACATGGGAGACCCAGAGGAAGCTCTTGGCTCCTGACTTTGGTTTTACCTAGTCCTAACTGTTGCAGCCTTCTAGGTAGCAAACCATGAATGGAAGTGTCTGTAATTCTGCCTTTCAAATAAATAAGTATTTAAAAAGAGAGCGAGAGAAAGGGAGATCTGTCCACTGATTCGCTCCCCAAATCACTAGAACAATTAGGATTGTGGAAAGTCAAAGCCAGCAGTCTGCAACTTCATATAAGTCTCCATGTGTTTGGCAGGGTGGATCAGAAATGTGGTAGGCAGGACTTGAACTGGCACTCTAGTGTGGGGTGCCAGTGTTGCAGCCAGTGACTTAGAATACTGCACCACAGTGCCGGCTCCGCTTAGATTTTTATAGTATCTGCAAGTTATGTAAGTTGTTTTGAATATGCTATTGGTTTTTTATTGTATTAAATCTAATTAGAATATTTCAGTACTGATAATGAAATAGTTGATAACCATTTTTTTTGTTTCTGTCCATATCTTGTATTATTTGTTTTGTATAACCTGAAATTTGGGATCCAGTTTGCTACTACTTTGTCTTAGTTCATGTGTTGCCTTATGTTGCCTTCTATTATAAAATAGCATTAGGGATTGAATATTGTTGCACAGCAGGTGAAGCAGCCAGTAGGGAATGCCTGGTTCAAGTCTTGGCACCTCTGTTTACTGTCTAGCCATCTGCTATTGTATCCTGGAAGGCAATAGATAGTGGAAAAAGTGCCTGGACCCCTGCATAACTGTGAGAGACCTGGTTGGTGTTCCAAGTTTCTACTTTTTTTAGTTTTACTTTTAGTATAAAGTCAGACATGTAGAAAGGAGGAGAGACAGAGAGGAAGATCTTCAATCCACTGATTCACTCCTCCAAGAGGCCACAACGGCCAAAGCTGAGCCAATCCGAAGCTAGGAGCCAGGATTTTCTTCTGGTTCTCCCACACAGGTGCAGGGTCCCAAGGCTTTGGGCCATCCTTGGCTACTTTCCCAGGCCACAAACAGAGAGCTGAATGCGAATTTGAGCAACCAGGATTAGAATCAGTGCCGATATGGGATCCCGACGCATTCAAACGAGGACTTTAGCTGCTAGGCTACTGTGCCAAGCTCAAAGTTGCTACTTTTCAACCTGTTCCAGGCCTGACTGTTGTGAACATTTGGAGAGTAAGGCAGTAAATAGAAGCTGTCTGTCGATGTCTGTCCCTATTTTAAAAGATTTATTTGTTTATTTGAAGGGCAGTTAAGCAGAGGGAAAAACAGAGAGATCTGTTTGCTGGTTCACTCCCCAAATGACTACAGTTGCAGGGGTGGGCCAGGCCAAAACTATGAGTCTGGAATTCCATTCCAGTGTCCCATATGGGTTTGAGGACCCAAAGACTTGAGCCATCGTTCACTGGCTTTGCCAGCTGCATTTAATAAAGGTTGGATTTGATGTGGAGCAACCAGGACTCAAACCAGCACTCATATAAGAAGCCAGTATCATAGCCAGTGACTTGATTCACAGTGCCACGATGCTAGCCCCTACTGACTAGTTTTGGGAGTAGTATAACTTCTTTTTTGTTTGTTTACAATTTTTTATTATTATTTTATGATTCAGTTCCATAGGCCTTGGGATTTCCCGTATCCCCACTTCAAGTCCCTCACCCCCTGATAAGTTCCCCTATATTATTACTATAGTATAGTTCTTCATAAATAGTCATATGCCCATCATTGCAGACATGGGCAATGGTAGAGTCCAGCATCCTATTGTCAAGATATAGATAACAGTTTCATTGGGAGTCTGTCTTTGATCAAAGATCAAAGGGTAGCATAATTTCTTAACCTTTGCATATCTGGGAATCTTTCATTTGTCTTTACGCATGACCAATTTTGCTAGGTTTATAGATTTGTTAACAAAGAATCTTGACATCTCACATATAGAACTAGCCCTTGTTATTCTCCTGTTTAATGTAAATAGTGTGATGGACTGCTAGCCTCAGCTGTGACAAAAGAGACAAAACAGGGGCACATCATAATTTTATCTAGCACAGGTTAAAAACAAGGTCACTTTGCTACCTGCACAGAATACTAAACATTTGCATCTATTAGCTAAAATATGTGGCTGATGCTTTTTGTTTTTTTAAGATTTATTTATTTATTTGAACGTCAGAGTTACAGCGAGAAAGGGTGAGACAGTGAGCGAGATCTTCCACCTGCCGGTTTATTCCCTAAATGGTTGCAAGAGCTGAAACTGGGCTTGTCTGAGGCCAGGAATCAGGAGTTTCATCTGGGTCTCCCATGTGAGTATAGGGAGCGAAGCACTTGGACCATCTTTTTTTTTTTTTTTTCAAAGTTTTTTTTTTTAATTCATTAATTACATTGTATTATGTGACACAGTTTCATAGGTACTTGGGTTCTCCCCACCCCTCCCCAAACCCTCCCACTATGGTGGATTCCTCCACCTTGTTGCATAACCACAGTTCAAGTTCAGTTGAGATTCCCCCATTGCAAGCATATACCAAACATAGAGTCCAGCATCTTATTGTCCAGTCAAGTTCAATGGCTTCTTAGGTATACCCTCTCTGTCTGAAGACAGAGCCAGCAGAGTATCATCCCGATCAATTAAAAGCTCCTACATACCATCAGCAAAAATTTACATCATTATGGAATTAATTGACATAGTAATGAGTAACCAATATGTTAAAAGTAAATGCGAGTTCTTAACCACCTTCTGTGACCACCTCATTGACATTTCAATTTTGGTTTATACGCAACATATAACTTACATAACATAACATGTTATATATAACATCATATCATCTTAAATTAAGACAAACATATGGTATTTAACCTTTTGGGATTGGCTCATTTCCCTTAGCATTATGGTTTCCAGTTTGGCCCATTTGGTCACAAAGAACTGCATATTTTTTTAATAGCTGAGTAGTATTCCATGGAGTAGATGAACCATAGCTTTCTTATCCAATCCTCTGTTGATGGGCATTTTGACTGCTTCCATGTTTTTGCGATTTCTGATTGTGCTGCTATGAACATAGGAGTGCATGTTGGTTTCTCATAAAACAAGTGTTCTGGATATATTCCTAGGAGTACTATTGCTGGATCATACGGTATGTTGATTTTGAGTTGTTTGAATGTTCTCCATACTGATTTCCATAGAGGCTGTACCAGCCTGCAGCCCCACCAGCAGTGGAGTAGGGTTCCCTTTTCCCCGCAACCTCGCCAACAAATGTTGTTGGTGCTTTTATTCATGTGGGCCAGTCTTACTGGCGTTAGGTGGTACCTCATTGATGTTTTAATTTGGATTTCCCTTATTGCCAGGCAACTTGAGCATTTCTTCATATGTTTATTTGCCATTTGGGTTTGTTCCTTTGTGAAGTGTCTGCCCATTTCCTGTGCCCATTTCTTGAGTGGCTTTGTTTTGACATTTTGGTTGTTTTGTAGCTCTTTGTATATTCTGGAGATTAGCCCTCTATCACCTACGAAGTGCGAGAAGATCTTCTCCCATTCTGTGGGTTGCTTTTTTACTTTGTTGATTATGTCCCTTGCTGTACACAAGCTTCTTAGTTTGATGAGGTCCCATTTGTTTATTCTGGTCTTGATTTCTATTGCTTTTGGTGTCCTTAGGAAGTAGGGACCTACCCCTAGATCTTGCAGAGTATTTCCAACATTTTCTTCCAAAAGTTTGAAGGTTTCTGGATGTAGGTTTAGATCTGTTATCCATTTAGATTTGATCTTAGTATTTGGTGAGAGATGTGGGTCTATCTTTTTGTTTCTGCAGGCTATTAACCAGTTGTCCCAACAGCATTTATTGAACAGACCTTCCCATTTGCCTGGATTGTCGTTTGTCTTTTTGTCAAAGATTATTTGGCTGTATCTGTGTGGGTTCCCTTCTGGTGTTTCTATTCTGCTCCATTGATCTTCCTCTCTATCTTTGTGCCAGTACCAGGCTGTTTTGATAACCACTGCCCTATGGTATGTCCAGAGGTCCGGAACTGTGATTCCCCCTGCTAACTTCCTGTTCTTCAGGATGGTTCTAGCTATCTGTGGCTTTTTGTGTTTCCAGATGAAACTTTGGATCATTGTTTCCAGTTCCATGAGGAATGTTTTGGGCAATTTGATTGGGATTGCGTTGAATGTATATATTGCTTTTGGCAGTATAGACATTTTAATGATATTGATTTTACCTATCCAGGAGCATGGGATGTTACTCCATCTTGTGAGATCTTGTTCAATTTCTTTTTTAAGTAGTTTGTAGTTTTCTTCAAATAGGTCTCCTACATTTTTGGTTAGTTTTATTCCCAGATATTTCATACTTTTCTCTGTTATTTTAAATGGTATCTTGCTGGTTAAATCTTTTTCCATCTTGGGGCTGTTTGCATACACTATGGCTGTTGATTTTTGTTCATTAATTTTGTACCCTGCCACTCTACCAAACTTTTGTATAAGTTCTAGCAGTCTCTGTATTGAGTCTCTTGGCTCTTCTACATAAAGAATCATATCATCTGCGTATAGTGAGAGCTTGACTTCTTCGTTTCCCATTTGGATTCCTCTGATTTCTTTTTCTTGTCTTATGGCCTCAGTGAGTACCTCTAGGACTATGTTGAATAGTAGTGGAGAAAGTGGACATCCCTGTCTTGTTCCAGATCTCAGTGGGAAGGGTTCCAGTTTTTCTCCATTCAGTGTGATTCTGGCGTTGGGTTTTTCATATATTGCTTTAATTATGTTGTGGATTTTTCCATCTATGCCTACCTTAGTTAGGGTTTTTAGCAGGAAATGGTGTTGGATTTTGTCGAAAGCTTTTTCTGCATCTATTGATACTATCATGTGATTCTTGTTTTTCAGTTTTTGGATGTGGTGTATCACATTTATGGATTTCCGAATGTTGAACCATCCCTGCATTCCAGGGATGAATCCTACTTGATCTGGATGAATGATCTGTCTGATGTGTTTTTGAATTCTATTGGCTAGGATTTTGTTGAGAATCTTAGCATCAATGTTCATCAAAGAGATAGGTCTGTAGTTTTCCTTCTCTGTTGGTTCTCTGTCTGGTTTTGGGATTAAGGTAATGTTGGCTTCATAGAATGAGTTTGGAAGGGTTGCTTCCTTTTCTATTGTTTTGAAGAGTTTGTAGAGGATTGGGGTTAGTTCTGTTTGGAATGTTTTGTAGAATTCTGTAGTGAAGTCAGCTGGGCCTGGGCTTTTCTTTGTTGGGAGGTCTTTAATCACTGATTCAATCTCTGCTTCAGTTATGGGTTTGTTAAGGTCGTTTGTTGCCTCTGGGCTAAGTTTTGGCAGGTGGTAGAAGTCTAAGAACTTTTCCATTTCTTGGTGGTCTTCTGATTTGTTGGAGTACAGTGCTTTGTAGTAATTTCTAATTATGTCCTTAATGGTTGCGGTGTCTGTTGTTATGTTGCCTTTTTCATCTTTGATGCTGTTAATTCTTGCTTTCTCTTGTTTTTTCTTTGTCAGTCGGGCCAGTGGGGTGTCTGTCTTTATCTTCTCAAAAAACCAGGTTTTTGATTCATTGATTTTGTGTAGAGTTTTTTTTATTTCTATCTGATTAATTTCCTCCCTTGTTTTGATGATTTCTTGTTTCCTATTGTGTGTGGGGCTCTTCTGCTGTTGGTTTTCCAATTCCTGTAGGTGTGTGTTTAGTTCCTGTATCTGGCGCCTCTCTTGGGCCTTGACATGAGTTCCAATTGCGATGAGTTTACCCCGTAGCACTGCTTTGGCAGTGTCCCACAAATTTTGGAATGTTGTGTCAGAGTTTTCATTGGTTTCCATAAATTTTTTGATCTCATCTTTAATTTCTTCTCTGATCCATTGTTTGTTTAATAGCATATTGTTCAGCCTCCAAGAGTTTCTGTATTTCCTGGGGCATTTTGAATTGCTGATTTCCAATTTCATTCCGTGGTGGTCTGAGAGGGTATATGGTATGATTCCTATCTTTTTGAAGTTATTTAGATTTGCTTTGTGTCCTATCATGTGGTCGATCCTGGAGAAGGTGCCATGCACAGCTGAAAAAAATGTATAATCTGTGGCCTTAGGATAAAAAGTTCTATAAATGACCCAAGTATCTATGTGACTGTGTCACATAATACAATGTAATTAATGAAGTTAAATAATAAATAATTTCAAAAAAAAAAAAAGTTCTATAAATGTCTACCAAGTCCAGTTGTTCTATTGTTTGTATGAGCTCTGTTGTTTCTTTGTTGAGTTTTTGTTTTGTTGATCTGTCTATTGTTGTTAGCGGGGTGTTAAGATCACCCACTATTATTGTGTGCATATCTATGTCTCCCCTTAAGTCTGTAAGTAATTGCTTCACATAGCTAGGTGCATTTGAACTTGGTGCATATATGTTCACAATGGTAATTACTTCCTTATGGATCAGTCCCTTCACCAATATATAACGTCCTTCCCTGTCCTTTTTGATGTGTGTCAGATTGAAGTCCACTTCATCTGAAATTAGGACAGCTACCCCAGCCTTTTTTTCTCGTCCATTGGCATGAAATATCTTTTTCCAACCTTTCACTTTCAGTTTCTTAGAGTCTTTTCTGGTTAGATGTGTCTCTTGTAGGCAACAGATAGTTGGGTCCTGTTTGATAATCCATTCTGTTAATCTGTGCCTTTTGATTGGTGAGTTCAGGCCATTTGTGTTAAGAGTTAAAATTGAGAGGTTGTGATTTTGCCCTGCCATACTTGTTTTTGTGGGTGTTGGTATCTGTGTAATTGCCCTTCCTTGTGTGGACTTTAGTGGGGAGACCTTCCTGTTTGCCATCTTTGCTTATGATTCGCCTCCTTTTTTTCTGGATTTAGTGCATTTCTAAGGAGATTTTGTAGAGCTGGTTTTGTGCTGGCATATTCTTCTAATTTCTCTTTGCTATGAAAGTATCTGATTTTGTTCTCAAATACGAATGAGATCTTTGCTGGGTACAGTATTCTTGGTTGACAGTTGTTCTGATTCAGGATTTGGAAGATCTTTGTCCATTCTTTCTTGCTTGTAAGGTCTCTTCAGAGAAGTCAGCAGTGATTCTGATTGGTTTTCCCCGGTACGTGATCTTTTCTCTGCTTCGTACTTGTCTCAGGATTCTTTCTTTGTCTTTGTTGGAGTGGAACTTGAGCACCATATGTCTGGGTGAAGATTGCTTTGGGTCATATCTGCTGGGAGTCCTCTGACCATCCTGAATTTGGGCTAGGTTCATGTTCCAAGTGTTTTGGAAGTTTTCCTGTATAATTTCGTCGAGCACCATTTGCTTCCTGACTCTCTTTCCACTCCTTCAGGAAGGCCAATAAGCCTAATATTCGATTTTCTGAGGTTGTCTTTCATTTCTTGTATGGTCTTATTGGCTTTGTTCAGACTTGTCTCCAGCTGTTTAATGAGCTGGGTATGTTCATTTTGTGTGTCTTCTGTTTCAGAGATCCTCTCTTCTGCTGTATTTATTCTGTTGGTTAGGCTCTCAATTTTGTGCTCTAAGTCAAGGATTTTACTTTTCATTTGTGTATTTCTGTGACTATGTGGTTCTTGAATTCCTTGAAGTCCTCCCAATTCTTCTCATTGTCTCTGACAGATTTTAATATTTTTTTGAATTCCTCGTCTGGTAGATCTTCCATGTCTTCATCTCGCATCTCCGAAATAGACATTGGCTTTTGATCCTTTATTGGTGGGGTGTTGGTTCTCTCATCTGGATCATTACCTTTTCTGGTATTTCTTTCCATTGTGTTAGTGTTTCTTTTTTGAGAGACCTAGGCACCAGCGTGCTGAGGGGTCTCCAAGCGCTATCCCGTAGAGATCGGAGTCTGCAGGCGTGGCGTAGCCGGGTGCAGGAATTTTCAAGGCACTTTTGGTGCGTCTCCAGTACACTGGACCTCAGGGCGCCACTTCCAAGGCCCAGCGGATTCAGAGTGCACTCTCAGCTCGTCCCCTACAGGTATGCGACCACAGGGCGTGGGGGAATGAAGGCACTCTCTGTGCACGCCCCCTGTGCATGGGATCACAGGGCTCGGAGGATTCTAGGTGCTTTCTCGGTGTGTCCCCAGTGCCAGAGACTGCAGGGCGTGGAGGTTCCCGGTGCTCTCTGGGAACGCCTCCTGCACACGGGTCCGCAGTGCCCTCCAGGTGCATCTCCCAAACACGGGACTATAGGGCGTGGGGTGTTCCAGGTGCTCTCTGGAAGCGCCTCCTGCGCAGGCCCACCCACCCCAGCGCTGGCAGGGACCGCCCACCCCAGCACTCACTCGGGGGCCGTCCAGCTCGGAGGCACACCAGGCCCGCACAGCCCAGAGGCGTGCTGGGGTTCCTGTGGGTCAGCACCGCCCAGCTGTGTGCCAGTCCACAAGGCACGGGGGAGTATTCAGTGTGCCTTTTGCCTTTCTCCTCGGCGCACAGGACCTCTGTGCGTCACCTCCAAGACACAGTTTTGGCAATTTCAAGGCACTTGCCCTGTGTCCCCAGACGCTGGAATCTCGGGAGGGGGCGGGGTGGAGAGATGAGCACCAAGGATGTTCAGGCTCTGTGCGTGCCCCTGGGGGGCCAACTCCTGGAGCTTCCGACCCACCACTGCCCCCACCCAACTTACTCAAACCTCAGGTTCTTGCAGTCTGCCTCTGTCTCTGGTGAGGACCCTCGCCGCAGATGCGTCTCCTGGCGACTGCAGCAGGTGCGGGTCCTGGCGGGTCCCGATGCGACCCGCGGGTCCCAGCGGGTCCTGGCGACTGCGGCAGGTACGGGTCCTGGCAGGTCATGGCGACTGCTGCGGGTGCGGGTCCTGATGACTGAGGGTCCTGACGATTGCGGCGGGTGCAGGTCCTGACGACTGTGAGTCAGCTGTGGCTCCCAGCGGCTGCACTCAAAGGTGACTCAGCAGGTCAGGAGCGGAAAGCCGTCTTCCCTGCGTTTTGTTTTGTTTGTTTTGTTTTGTTTTGTTTTGTTTTGTTTTTTCCTGGTTGCTCTTCCGAGTTGTGTGGATTTCTTTGGCACCACACCGTCCAGGGAACTTCACGCTCCTCTCCCTGCAGCTCTATGCTGCTCCTCTTATGCTTTTGTCGCATTCTAGCCTTCTCTGTCTGTGAGCTCCCTCACAGCCATCCTCCTATGTCGGCCATCTTGCGAGTCTCCACTTGGACCATCTTATGCTACTTTTCCCAAGCCATTAGCTGGGAGCTAAATCAGAAGTGGAGCAACCTGCGCTTGAACTGCTACCTGTTTGGGATTCTGATATTGCAGATGACGGACTACTCACTATTCCACAAAACTGCCACACCACCCTACACTGCGCACAAACGTATATGTTGGTTTGCTTGAAAGGTAGAATTCAGAGAGTGAGGGAGAAGACATCTTCCACCTGCGATTCATTCCCTAAATGGACTCAACTGAAATTGGGCCAATCTTTAACTGATATTTTGATATATGTCAAATGTGGGAGTCCCAGTAGAGGCTTAACCCACTATGTTATAACTTCTGCCCTGACCAGTACTTGTTAACAATTAGTTATGATTTGAGATTTGTTATAGTCTGCTGTATTTATAGATGAGATTTATTGAGATGTGAATTGACCCCTTTGTGGCTGCCCTGAATCTTGTTTCATTAGATATTCTCTCAGATCACTCAATTAGGGTATAACTATGTAATAGATTCCTTTTTAGATTTTTACTGAAACAGTTTATAGTAACCATGGTGTAAGTTTTCCCTTGTAATGATCAATGGGTAATAAGTCCCGACTGTTAAACTATAAGAATAAAATAGTTGGAACTGTTTTTGTGGCACTGCAACTTAAGCGACTGCTAGGGTTGAAGGCAATCCAGTGCCCATTTGAGTTCTGATTCTTTCAGTTCTTTTTTTTTTTTTTTTTTTTAAGATTTATTTATTTTTATTGGAAAGTCAGATATACAGAGAGGAGGAGGAGACAGAAAGGAAGATCTTTTGTCCAATGGTTCACTCCCCAAGTAACCGCAATGGCAAGAGCTGAGCCAGGAACTTCCTCCAGGTCTCCAACGCGGGTGCAGAGTCCCAAGGCTTTGGGCTGTCCTCAACTGCTTTCCCAGGCCACTGCGCAGGGAGCTGGATGGGAAGCGGGGCTGCTGGGATTAGAACTAGCACCCATATGGGATCCCAGTGCGTTCAAAGCGAGGACTTCAGTCGCTAGGCCACCACGCTGTGCCCTTGTCTTAAATTATTAATTTTTATTCCATTTGAAAAACAGAGGAGCAGAGTAGTGACAGATCTTGCATTCTTAGTTTCACCCGTAAATGCCTGAAGCCCGGTACTGGGCACTGAGAACTGCGTCTCCCACATGGACAGCAGGGAACCACGCACCAGAGTGATGATTTGTGCCCTCTCAGGGTGTGTGCTAGGGAAGCTGAAGCTAGAATTCGAGCCAGACACTCTAGGATGTGTTGCAGGCATCCCAAGCGGTGGGTTAGTTGTCTGCCCCAGGTTTTTGGCTAGTACCTGATGAACTCTCTTGATTTTCATTTTTATGTCTTCTTTAGAGTATCAACATTGTCTTCTTTTAAATCTTCAGCGTGCTGTTTTGATCTCTTTTTCAGTTCAGTTCTAGTGTATAAAATGTTCCCTTGATTACTTTTATCACTTAATCTTGGACATTTTTGAAACTTTTTTTGTGTAAGATTTATTTATTTTTATCAGAAAGATTTACAGACAGAAGGAGAAACAAAGAGAAAGATCTTCCGTCCTCTGATCCACTCTCCAAGTGGTCACAATGGTTGAAACAGAGTCCATGTGAACCCACGAGCCAGGAGCTTCTTCTAGGTCTCCCACATGGGCGCAGGGTCCCAAGGCTTTGGGCCGTGCTGTCCTCTACTGCTTTCCCAGAACACAAGCAGGAAGCTGATGTAATTTAGATTTTTTTATTCTGCCAATTGTTTCCTTATGTTATACTTTTCAAATTTCTTATGTATTCGTTGATACAGTTTGTGATTATAAACAAAAGGAAAAAAAGAATTTGTAATTTATTTAATTTATTTCAAAGTGCAGTTGACTATCCAGATTTTTTTTTCCTTTAAAAATATCTTTTTCAGACTTGGCGCAGTGGTCTAGTGGCTAAAGTCCTCATCTTGAATGCACCAGGATCCCATATGGATGCTGGTTCTAATCCCAGCAGCCCTGCTTCCCATCCAGCTCCCTGCTTGTGGCCTGGGAAAGCAGTCGAGGACGGCCCAGTGATTTGGGTTCCTGCACCCGCGTTGGAGACCTGGAAGAGGTTCCAGGTTCCCGGCTTTGGATTGGCACAGCACCGGCCATTGCGGCTCACTTGGGGAGTGACTCATCGGAGAGAGCCAGTGCATGGAAGATGCCTTTTTCTCTCCTGCTGTCTTTCTCACTCTACCTTTCAAATATATAAAACATCATTTTTGTAAGATTTATTTATTTTTATTGCAAAGTCAGATGTATATATAGAGAGGAGGAGAGACAGAGAGAAATATCTTCTGTCCAATGATTCACCCCCCCAAGTGACCACAGCAGCCAGTGCTGTGCTAATCCGAAGCCAGGAGCCAGGAGCTCTTCTGGGTTTCCCACATGGGTGCAGGGTCCCAAGGCTTTGGGCCGTCCTTGACTACTTTCCCAGGCCACAAGCAGGGAGCTGGATGGGAAGCGGTGCAGCTGGGATTAGAGCCGGCACCCATATGGGATCCCAGCACATTGAAGGTGAGGACTTTAGCCGCTAGGCCACGCCATGGGGCCCTTAAAATGAAAAAAAGAAATGTAAACAAAGGTGTGTAGCAGTCCTTGTTTCTGGATAGTTGAGTAGTACAACAGTAGTAACAAATGTTAAGCTTTCTTTATAATTAGTGTTAACTTGTTGCCTGGGCCACTGAGTAGAATGTAAATATTTGAATAACCAAGTGAATGAGTGAATGATAGAAATGTTAGTTGCTTGATGAAGTAGTCTTAGGCTAATTCATTGATTTTTTTTTTTTTCTTTTAAAATTTCATACTCTCTCCTTAAGGCTACAGATGCCCGAAGGGCTTTTCCTTGCTGGGATGAGCCTGCCATCAAAGCAACATTTGATATCTCATTGGTTGTTCCTAAAGACAGAGTAGCTCTATCAAACATGGTATGTATGTATTTATCATCGGTTTACATGGTGAATAGTTTGAGCACGTTTAGCTAGCTGACTAGATGGGATAGTATGAAAGCAAGTATTATTTGTAAGACACAATTTAACAGCTACCTTTGTAACCAGCCTCCTTTGCTTAATAGCTTCATTTTTAGAAGAGTATTTTCCTCTTCATGGGGGAAAAGTAAAATACAAGATAGCAAATTCTTTTAATTTAAAGACATAAATAAGTGGTAGGTTTAATAGATAATAGCTGAAAGAAAAAGTTCATGACGTTTTTAGACGTTCTAGAAGATCAAGCTATGTAGTGAAGTGTTTCGGTTTTGGCTGGTTGCGTGTTTGGCATTAGCTCTCTGTATTGATGCCGTTGCTCTCATTCAGCAGTAGGGTAAACAGCATCTGAGCGTGTTGTTTAGGACTTCCTTGTTGAAGATGTAGAGTAGCCATGACTGGAGAACTTGAGAAAAAGTCCATTGTACCTGAAGTTCACTGGCTCTGGCCTGCTTATTAGTCGAGATAGTTTCTGAAATATTCTGAAATATTCTTAGAAGACCATGTGAAACTGAATATTATTTTATATTTTGGTGAGAATGAATTTAATAGGTCTGTTCTTGACTATGTCTTCCTAGGAAAAATTGAGAGGGCTTAAGGAAAATGAGTTTGAGTAGAAAAAAGAAGAAAAATGGAAAGAGGGAAATTAGGGATTACATATGTAAAGTGAGAATTTCTTCACAAATTTGCTTAGAGTCAGCCTTTGTACAGAGAATGTTCTGGAAATCTTTACTATTTGAAATGAAAGATTCCACAAATGAACTTTTTTTGTTTAAATCATTCTCACCTATCCTTAATTCATTTGAAAATGTTTGAAGTCTTAAAATAGTCCAATGCCTGGACATACAGTAAATATCCAAGAAAAAAGCATTTCCCTTTTTCCTCAAAGGTCCTTACTAGGTTGAGTGCTGTAGCCCCCAACTTCTAAGTTTAAGTGCTTTATGAGATTACTTTCCTTCTTTAGAGGGAAGAACTTGACAGAATAAAAGCACTACATGAATTGGGATGGAGAAGAAAGACAGAAGCAGAGAGATGATCAAGCCTGTAGTTTGTGGGTAGTGTTTACTCTAAGGTATCAGTGTAATCTTTTGAAACTTTGCTTTTTTTTTTTTCCTTTCTTTTAAAGAATGTAATTGACCGGAAACCATACCCTGATGATGAAAATTTAGTGGAAGTGAAGTTTGCCCGCACACCTGTTATGTCTACATATCTGGTGGCATTTGTTGTGGGTGAATATGACTTTGTAGAAACAAGGTCAAAAGATGGTGTGTGTGTCCGTGTTTACACCCCTGTTGGCAAAGCAGAGCAAGGAAAATTTGCGTTAGAGGTAAATGTACTTGAAGAGGATTGTTCCAACAGTCCATAACTCCAGGTTGGGGAATTTACATTTCTGATCAATTATTAGTACAATTATTGATAAATTAATCTGAGAGTTGCTGTGCTATTTAGTTTTTTAAAAAGTATTTCTGGAATACCAGCCTTGATGTTGCGTTAATGTTTTACAATATAATGATTAAGTGAATGTGATTAATTTTTGTTTTTAAGTCTAAGATTTGGGTGGGACAATATATAAGCCTATTTTTCCATAGTAAGTTGTAAGTGGATGAGCACGTAGGCAGCATATGCAAAGCTTGGGGCTGAAGTGTCATTGAAGGCTAGGCTTCCCAGGACCAGTTTCTGGTAACTTGAAATATTTTGCTTGCAACAGGATTCCTTTGTGGATTTCTGTATTAAATATAATAAAATATTTATCAGGTGATTCTTTTGTTTATACTTTCATAGGTTGCTGCTAAAACTTTGCCTTTTTATAAGGATTACTTCAATGTTCCTTACCCACTACCTAAAATTGATCTCATTGCTATTGCTGATTTTGCAGCTGGTAAAGTAAATTCCATTTTATTGCTGAATTGTAATGACTGTTAGAATTTTGTGAGGGAAAGGTGTATATACATATAGATTAATGAATGTTTGTATTTATTTTATGAAGGTGCCATGGAAAACTGGGGCCTTGTTACTTACAGGTATGTTAATGATACATTGCTCTTATCTTTTTAATCACATATTTCATAAGAGATTGACTCCTAATTTCAGTTGTATAACTTGTGCTTTGTTATCTGGCATGAATTCTTCTACCCCCCCCCCCCACCCCAAGTTCCATGCACATTTCAAGAATGGAGGTCTTCCCTTTCCAGTGCTATTATTTGGGGGTGTGAGATTTGAAAGTGAGCATCTGGCATTAGCATTTTTTAGATACATTTTTGGCTGTGTTTCTCACTTCAGAATCTTTTCCTAGTAGTTCTGTAGTTATTTATCCAACTGGAAGAACTTTCTTTGATATCAGATCTTCTGGCCATGTTTTTACATGTCATCACAGCACAGACATGCGTGTTGTATAATTTTTAAAGCAGGGTGTATAAACAGGTTTTTTTTTACCTTTTTAGATGAGTTAAATTTTGGACAAACTACTCAATGTTCATTTTGAGACTGTAAAATACCTCCTCTGTTACACCTCTCATTAACGGAAGGACTATCTCTTCTTTCTGCCTACCATAATAATTCCTAAGTTCCTTAAAGTTTTTGTAAAGTTTTAGGTGACTGTCCTATCAACAAATTGATGATTAGAATTGTGTCGCATATTTGACCTTGTGTTTTCTGAGTTTTACTGGGGGAGTCGGTAATCTTTCAAAATTTTTCTATCCATTCATTGTATGTGAAAAATGTCATCTTAACTGTGACGTCAAAATCGCTCTTCCTTGTGCATGTCCGCTCTCATTGCAACACTTTTTTATATTTTTTAAACAGAGAGACTGCATTGCTTATTGATCCAAAAAACTCCTGTTCTTCATCACGCCAGTGGGTTGCTCTGGTGGTGGGACATGAACTCGCCCATCAATGGTTTGGAAATCTTGTTACTATGGTATTTAATATTTTTAAGTGCTCAAATATATTTTCATCCTGCTGTACAGTATTGGCTACCTAGTATTGCAAGTTTGGGTGTAATATTATGCAAAAAAATTAGTGATAGAAAAATTGATTTTGAGTCATAATTGTTACATAGTATATACTAACTGAAAAGTAAACTTAACAAATAAGTTGGTCTTTGTTTTATTTCTAGGAGTCATTATTTTCCTTGCCTAAAATGTTGAGTTGAAGTTTGATAAAAGAAATTTAAAAAAAAAACCTGATTAATGAATATTTTTTAAAAATCCAGCTGCTCTATTGTACTCCCTATTTATCACAGTGTTTGCAATGACCGGTATCTGTCTAAAATCCTAACCTGTTGTGGTTACTCTTAATACATCCTATCTGGGAATAGCTATATTACATTGTAGGAGCAGAAGGTTTTTGTTGTTGTTGTTATTGTTTTATATATAATTATCTCTATTTTTGGTGATTTTTACATAGTTGATTAGGGTGACCAGGGTCAAGGGCTACAGGAAGGTGGGTGAGACCGTTATTTCCACATTCTCTTTTTTTCCTTCTTGTATCTGGGGGAAGGGGAGAGATAAAGGGAGAAACCACACCCATGCTTGCAAGCACCTCTGTACCCTGGGATGAAGGACAGCCACCCGACACTGCCACCCAAGGGTCCCCAATGTTGGGCATGCTCCGCAGGTCCTGTTCAAGGGGTTTGAGAGTTGAACAGTTCTGAATTATTGCCGATCTCACGAGTCCAAGTAGGAGGAGAGCATAGGGTTTTAATACATGAACTAGAAGTACCCTCAAATAAAAGAACTGGAGGTTCTAGAGCCAGCTAAATTTCCTTAACAGCACAGCTATGGCCATAGATATTGGTTGATTCATACATCACAGAAATAGGCAAGAAGGTGAGACATTGAGTGATTCTTACAAATTTTTAGAGAAGTCAGCGATTGTTTTTTTAAAAAATCTTTCATTTTGCTTTGATGTATAAAATTTTATTTTGGTGGCTGGAGCCTTATTATAGTGGGCAAAGCCTTTGCCTGCAGTACTGTCATTCCATAAGAGCACTGGTTTTGTCCCAGCTACTGCACTTCCGATCCAGCTTCCTGTTTAGGGCCTGGGAAAGCAGTGGGGGATCCCACAAAGCCTTGGGACCTGGGAGACCGTTGTGGCTTCTAGCTTCAGATTTGCCTAGTTCTAGCCAAAAAGAAGGACAGAAAGATCTTCCATCACTGGTTTACTCCCCAAATGGCTGAAACAGCCAGAGCTGAGCCAATCCTAAAGCCAAGAACCAGGAGCTTCTTCTAGGTCTCCCAACTGGGTGTAGGGTCCTAAGGCTTTGAGCCTCTTCTCATTTCCCAGGCCACAAGTAGGGAGCTGGATGGGGAATGGAGCAGCTAGGATCCAAACTGGTGCCAATATGAATTGCTGGCATTGGGAACTGGAGGATTAGCTAGTAAATCCATCGCACCAGACCCTGTAACTCTGCCTTTCAATGAAAAATAACATACATCTTTTTAAAAAAAAATAATAAAATTTTGGGCCTAGCACGGTAGCCTAGTGGATAAAATCCTTGCCTTACATGTGCTGGGATCCCATATGGGCGCTGGTTCATATCCACTCCGCTCCATTTCCCATTCAGCTCCATGCTTGTGGACTAGGAAAGCAGTTGAGGATGACCCAAAGCCTTGGGACCCTGCCATGTAGGTGACTCAAAAGAAGCTCCTGGCTCCTGACTTCTGGCTTTGAATTGGCTCAGCTCTGACCATTGCAGCTACTTGAGGAGTGAACCAGTAGATGAAATATCTTTCTATGTATTCTCTGTAATGATCCTTGCAAATAGAAATAAGTACTTTTATAAAAATTATCATTATAGATCTTCAAATGCCATTTTATGTTTTACCATTGCTAGTCCTTTGACCTCCATCTTGAGTTTATATATTGCATTCTTTGACTAGGAGATTTAATTTTGAATTTTCATTAAAATTATTTTCAAATCTCTTAAAGTTGATTAAGAAGGAAACTTTTGCTGTGGTGTAGTATGTAAAGCTGCTACCTGTGTGTGGTACTGATATCCCATGTGGGCACTGGTTGCTCCATTTCCAATCCAACCCTTTACAAATGTCCCTTTCTGCTTTAGCAGGAAGCTGGATTTTGGTCCAGAGCCTGTACTTGAACCTAGATTCTCTGATGTGGCTTACAGATGTCCCATGCAGCACCTCATTCAGCATACCAAACAGCCAGCCCTGTTCTTTTCCAAAATAAATTCCATGCCTTGGGCCTGGCGTGATAGTGTAGTGGTTTTTTTTTTTTTTTTTTTTTTTTAAACTGGGGTTTTCTTTATTTTGTTGTTGTTGTCCTTAGCTCTTTTTTTTTTTTTTTAAGATTTATAATTATTGGAAAGCCGGATATACAGAGAGGAGGAGAGACAGAGAGGAAGACCCTCCATCCGATGATTCACTCCCCAAGGGAGCCGCAACGGGCCGGTACGCGCCGATCCGATCCCAGGAACCAAGAACCCCCTCCGGGTCTCCCATGCAGGTGCAGAGCCCCAAAACTTTTGGGCCGTCCTCGACTGCCCTCCCAGGCCCCAAGCAGGGAGCTGGATGGGAAGTGGAGCCGCCGGGACCAGAACCGGTGCCCACATGGGATCCCGGGGTGTTCAAGGCGAGGACCTCAGCCGCCAGGCCACGCCACCGGGCCCAGTGTAGTGGTTTAAGTCTTCGCCTTGCATGCACTGGGATCCCATATAGATGCTGGTTCTAATCCCGGCTGCCCTGCTTCCCATCCAGCTCCCTTCTGTGGCCTGGGAAAGTAGTCAAGGACGGCCCAAAGCCTTGGGACTCTGCACCCACATGGGAGACCCAGAAGAAGAGTTCCTAGCTCCAGGCTTCGGACTGGCTCAGCTCCAGCCATTGCAGCTGTTTGGGGAGTGAACCATTGAATGGAAGATCTTCCTCTGTTTCTCCTGCTCTGTATATCTACCTTTCCAATAAAAATAAATAAATCTTAAAAAAAAAATCCTTATGATATTTCCTTTTTCTTAAAAAAAAAAAAGATTTGTTTACTTTTATTGGACGGCATATTTACAGAGAAAATGAGAGACAGAGATCTTCCATCCTCTGGTTCACTCCCTAAGTAGCTGCAATGGCCAGAACTAGACCAATTTGAAGCTAGGAGCCAGAAGCTTCTCCTGGGCCTCTCACAAGGGTGCAGGGTCCAAGACCTTGAGCTGTCCTCTACACGTTTCACAGGCCACAAGCAGGGAACTGGATGGGAAGTGGAGCGGCCAGGGTACAAACCAGTGCCTGTATGGGATACCGATGTGTGCAAAACAAGGATTGTACCATTGAGCTATTGCACTGGGCCCCATGCAATGATATATATTTTTTAAGATTCCTTTTTAGGCCCTGATGCGATGGCCTTGCGGCTGAGGTCCTCACCTTGAACATGCCGGGATCCCATATGGGTACTGGTTCTATCCCGGCAGCCCGCTTCCCATCCATCTTCCTGCTTGTGGCCTGGGAAAGCAGTCAAGGACGGCCCAAAGCCTTGGGATCCTGCACCTGCGTGGGAGACTCAGAAGAAGCTTCTGGCCTCCTGGCTTCTGATCGCCTCAGCTCTGGCTGTTGCGGCCTCTTGGGGAGTGAACCATTGGACAGATCTTCCTCTCTGTCTCACCTCCTCTCTGTATATCTGACTTTGCAAAAAAAAAACAAATACCTGTGCCCATATGGAATCACAGCATGTGTGAGTCGACGACTTTAATTGCTAGGCTATCATGCCAGTCCCCATACCATAATCTTTTCGCCACTGCTTTCCTTTCCTTTACATATTTGGAATTATTTCCCACCCGTCCCTATCCTTTACTACCCTTGATGATGAAAAGTTACTTAGCGGTGTTTTCAAGATGTCTCTCGAGTTTAATTCTAATGTCACCATCAGAACTTTTTTCAAAAAATCATTTATATATTAGGAAAGAAGCTTCATTAGCCAGATAGTTAGGTTTATAGGTGTCTTCCATTCATGTTTTCACTGCCTAAATGCCTGCAACAACTCAGGTTTGGGCAGTTAGAAGCCAGAACTCCATGTGGGTCTCCCACATAGTTCATAGGGACCCAGGTAATTGTGCCATCATCCACTACCTTCCAGGCCCATAAGTAGGAACTTGGGTTGGAGGTGTAGTGATAAGACTCAAACCAGGCACTTCGATGTGTGATGCAGATACCCTAAGCAACAGCTTAACCCAATATACCACAGTACCTATCCCATTTTGACTTTTCTTGACATCTCTTTTAAGTGTATCTTTTTTTTTTTTACCCCCAGTAATGTGAGTTCTCTACTAAATGCTTTAAATTGAATTTTAGCTCATTAGGTTGTAAGTTTTGGAATATGATGGAAGAACTTGTTTTTCAAGTGAGTAAAATGACACTCATTTTCTTCCATATCTCTCTTTTTTTGTTTTTAGGAATGGTGGACTCATCTTTGGTTAAATGAAGGCTTCGCATCCTGGATTGAGTATCTGTGTGTAGACCACTGCTTCCCCGAGTATGATATCTGGACTCAGTTTGTTTCTGCAGATTATACCCGGGCCCAGGAGCTGGATGCTTTAGATAACAGCCATCCTATTGAAGTGAGCCACACTCTCAATCATTGACATGTGACTGTTCACACTTTCAGTAATATAAGTAATTTGTTGCAGAGATATTTGGGACTCTGAAAAGATAAAATAGCATGAGTGATTTCACTTCTTTTTATAGTTCATATTTCCAGTCTTGAAATTGTCGTAAGTTTTTAAGTAGGCACTATGAAAAATCTGGTCTCTATAGAGGCAGATGTTATACCCGTAAGTATTCATTCTGCTTTTGAATAGTGCAAATGAAATCCTATCTGTCACATTACATTGTGATTCCATTAAAAGGTTTCAAGGAAAATTCTGCGCATAAATAGTTTATTGGCATTATCTGTTTTTGTGCATATTTTAGTTCTCTTAGCTTAGCCTGTTCTTATTTCAATTAGTTTATATGAATAAATCTCACAGCCAGAGAACTAGAAGTATGATTCTATTTGATCACACTTTACCGGAGGCCTAATAACTGTAACCCATTGCTTTTAGTACAGGAAGTTAAGGTGTGTGTGTGTGTGTGTGTGTGTGTGTGTGTGTGTGTGTGTGTGTAAATCTCTGTGTTCTACTTTAACCCCAAATAAATAAAGCTCTAGTCACTGGCCTCCCAGCAGAGCAGGTGGGACCGGAAGGCAGGCTCTGAGAGATGACAGGGCACATGTTTCGTCTTTCACTTTATTAAAATTGGTTAATAAACTACTGCCTTCCTTTGAGGATCACCATTGAATTAAGTTAGAGACAGAAAAATAGCTAGTTTGAAGAATTTTCCTAGAAAGCATTTAATGTAATTTTGTGTTAGAAGCTCTTTGCCTCTTCCTGTAATACTGAATCCCACTATCTGCCAGGTCAGTGTTGGCCATCCGTCTGAGGTTGATGAGATATTCGATGCGATATCATATAGTAAAGGTGCATCTGTCATTCGAATGCTACATGATTATATTGGAGATAAGGTAAAAGTCATTTATTTCTCTGTCTCTTTTTTTTAATGGTACAACCTTTGTGTCTAGCCACTGTATTTCTTAATGCCCCACCCAGGGAAATCTGTGCATGAATTCCTTATAGGTCATTAAGAAGTATAAACAGCATGTTCCAGTAGATCAGAGCTTAATGGAATTCTTCATAGATAGAGCAGCTTCACGAAGTAGGGAGATGGACAGGCTGAATGTGCAGCAGCAACTGTTTGGGAAACCTCAGAGACAAAACATTGCCCCCAGACACATACTCTAGGTTGCAACTGGCAACCTGGATGCTCCCAACCAACAACTAGCAGTACCACATGCTTCAGCCTAAGATAGCAGTTTTCTTTCTTTTCTTTTTTTTTTCATTCTTATTAGAATGGCAGATTTACAGAAAAGAGGGACAGAGCGAAAGATATTCTGTCCACTGGTTCGTTTCCCAAATGGCCACAACAACTGATGCTGAGCCAATCTGAAGCCAGGAGCTTCTTCTGGGTCCCTCGCATGGGTACAGGGTCCCAAGGTTTGGGGCCATGTTCCACTGCTTTCTTAGACTCCAAGCAGGGAACTGAATGGGAAGTGGAGCTTATGGGACAGTGCCCATGTGGGATACTAGCACTTGAAGTGAAGCATTAGCCTGTTGAATCATTGCACCAGCACAAAGGTATGCATTCTTTTTTTTTTTTTTTTTTTTTTTTTTTTAGATTTTATTTTATTTTTATTACAAAGTCAGGTATACTGAGAGGAGGAGAGATAGAGAGGAAGTGGAGCTGCCGGGATTAGAACCAGCGGCCATATGGGATCAAGGCGAGGACCTTAGCCACTAGGCCACGCTGCCGAGCCCAAAGGTATGCATTCTTAAAGGTAGTAGGATTCAGACAAGCGTATGTTTTTCAGTATATCTAATATTAAGGATTTGGTTAAATTCCTTTTTTTTTATTACTAATATGCAAGTGTACTACAAATTTTAAGAATTCTGACTCTATTGGATTTAAAAATTGTGTTTTCTCAGGACTTTAAGAAAGGAATGAACATGTATTTAACCAAGTTCCAACAAAAGAATGCTGCCACAGGTAATTTTTAATAGCTTGAGATCAAATTGAAAAGAAAAAATGTTATGCTATCCAAGATGGGATGTTTCTAATAAGCTCTGGATAAATCTGGTGCTGCTAGTTCTTGGGCTGTTCTTTGAATAACACTCACACCATTCCTATGAAAAATATTTGGCATTTCAAATATACTCCAGTTACTGTTGATGCTTTTCTTTCTCTACTAGAAGTCCCAGGCCCTCTGTATATCCTACTGCCCTTCCCTTCTTCATGTTTTATGATCTTTCCATTGGAGTTCTTCAGTTGGTTACTAACTCAGTACTTCTTGCCTTGCTTCACTCCCTTCAGTTTCATCTCTCATTCTGGCTAAAATTGTCTCTAAAATGAATTGCAAATTTTTCACAATGCTACGTTGCCTTACAATGAAGTACATACTTCTGAGTTATACAATATGCCTGCTTTTTCAGCTTCATCTCTTACTCCCATTCACATGCTGTATAGCATTCATTTTTTTCACACATTGTTATTGCCATTTTCTGTCTTATACTTTCCTGTTTATACATAGAACATTTATTCTGTTTAAAATGTCCTTTTTTGCTGTGTCTAATGACAGCTCATGACAGCTAACAACTTTATTAAAGAAAGCCCATGTTTACTTTGGAGTTTTCAAGTGTCTTTGCTCCATGCTTGCACCACTGTAGTATATATTATATTCATTTAGCTTTTCCTTATACAATGATGTTTGACTTTATGAATATTTCTTCACCTTAGCTCATTGAATAGATGGTTTTAAGTTTGTGTTCAGCAGTGATCTTGAATATGTTTGGTTCTTTATTTCTAGTTGCTCCTGTTTGAACTTGTTTGACCTTTATTGTAACTTGTAATTTTTTAAATAAAATCAAATGATTACATTTTAAAATACCAGTTTTTATTTTAGGATTTACTTATTTGAAGGGGACAGGGACAAGAGGAACATCAATTAACTTTGCCCACTTATTTCTGGAAGCTGGAAGAACCAAGCCATCAGCAAAGAGTCGATAAAATTTTTAGTGTATTAGAAAAATAAAAGTATGAATATTTTAGATCATCCTTATGTTTATCTTCTAGAGGATCTCTGGGAAAGTTTAGAAACTGCCAGTGGTAAACCTATAGCAGCTGTAATGAGTACCTGGACCAAACAGATGGGCTTCCCTCTTATTTATGTGGAAGCTGAACAGGTAAACATCTCTTCCATTTGTCTGATATTATATTAAATGAAATTCAGTACTCTGTTAACGGATTTGCTTTCTAGGTATCAATATTCTACTGACATTTAAACCGGTCCTTGTACTCTTTACTTAAATTACTTCCCCTCCTCATTATTATTATTATTTTTTAAAGAGGTTTTTTTTTTTTTTTTTTTTTTTTTTTTTTTTTTTTTTTATGGCAGATACACATAGAGACATAGAGAAAGATCTGTCTGCTGTCTCCCCTCCCCACCCCCCAAGTGACTGCAATGGCCAGAGCTGAATCAGTTGGAAGGCAGGAGCCAGGAGCTTCTTCTGGGTCTCCTGCATGGATTCAGGGAAGCAGGGAGCTGGAAGGGCATTGGATACAAACCAGTGCCCATGTGGGATCCAGGTGATTACATGGTGACGATTTAGGCAGTAGGCTATCACACTGGACCCATTAATACTATTTTTATTTTTGAAGATTATTTTTATTTGAAAGATAGATTTACAGAGAGGAGACATGGAAAGATCTTCCATCTGCTGGTTCACTCTCCAAATAGCTACAATGGCTAGAGCTGAGACTATCTGAAGTCAGGAGCTCAGAGCTTCTGGGTCTCCCACTTGTGTTCAGGGTTCCAAGGCTTTGGTCAATCTTCCACTGCTATCACAGGTCATAAACAGGTTGCTGAATGGGAATTGGAGCAACCGGGACAAGAGCCAGCACCATATTGGATCCTGGCACTTACAAGGGGAGGATTAGCCAATTGAGCCATCTCATTGTGTGCTTATCCTGTCCCTAGCCAAATGACTGTGATATTGTTGACATAGTTCTGAAATCACCAAGTGGCACTTGTTCTTAGCAATCCAAGATTGGTTTAATGTTTAAAAAATCAGCATACTGACTCATAATTGTTGCATCAATAACATCAAGTAAAGAACTACGTAATCGTCTAATTAGATGGAGAAGAAGTATTTGGTAAAATACAACACTTATATAAAATATTCAGCAAAGTTGGTTTCTAATATTGCCTCAGTGGCATCTGAACATTATTAATTAACACTCATTAGCCAAACCATTGCTTGAATTTAGACAGGAGCACTGTAGAATAAATTATTCCCTAGGAGGACTGAGAATTAACCATCAATCTGTAACAGCTACATCTTAATTTTAAACATTGTTAGATTTTTATAATAAAGTACTTTGGAAGACTTTCAGTTAGATTGGTTACAGAAAAGACAATGCAGGATATCAAGCTTGGTATAAAAATGCCAAATATTAGTACGGTTGGTGGAAGGGGCATTATAAACCCAAAGGGCCTCCAGTTCTGACACAGATTGGGAGAGTGAGGTAAAAGTTTCAGTTTTTCCTCCTGAATACATTGTGAGAAGGATGTGAGGAAGTGCACAGCTCCTTGCTGTCACATTACATCAGTGCTTTGAGGGACAGGAATGGTCGGTTGTTTGAGGGTCTGGTCTGGGGAAAAATGTCCTTGTTTGCTTCAGTGTACCTACAGACATAGGTGCATGTTGTAGAACCTAGCCTGGAGTATTGCTCAAGTTGTCCTTGTTTTCATCTTTTTATGAGGAACTAAAATCTTCTGGCTTAGGTGAGCTTGCTGTCTTTTCTGTTCATCCATTTCGCTCCAATTATGCCCAAGGACCAGCAACTGAGATGGCCCAGACTTGCAACATGTGTTCCAGGATCAGACAATATGTCTGTGTAATTTTCCATGAGATGAGAGATGGAATGCAGTGGTCTAGTTGACGAGGCGTCTAAGAAACCTCACCCATGGACCCTCACAATGGCTTAAGTGTGTTATCTTCCATGTGTCAGCACCAGCATCTCATATAGGAACCAATTTGTGTCCTGGCTGCTCCACTTCCATTCCAGTTCCCTGCTTACAACCTGTGATAGCAGTGGAATATGGTCCTAAGCCTTGGAACCTTGTATTGATGTGGGAGACACAGAGGAAGTTCCTGTTTCCTGGCTTCAGGTCAGCTCAGCTCCTGCCATTGCAGCCATTTGAGGAATGAATCAGTGGATGAACGATCTTTTCTGTCTGTCTGTCCTTCTCTCTGTAAATCTGCCTTTCCAAAAATGGTGAGTGCAACTGCTTGGACAGTCTCATCCCTAACTCCAACTATCCGTTCACTTTTGTTCTAGTCCTTTTTCTGCACAAGTCTATTCTTTTTTTTTTTTTTAAGATGTATTTATTTTTATGGCAAAGTCAGGTATACAGAGAGGAAGATTTTCTGTCTGATGATTCACTCCCCAAGTGACTGCATTGGCCAGTGCTGAACCGATTCGAAGCCAGGTGCCAGGAACTTCCTCCAGGTCTCCCACACAAATGCAGGGTCCCAAGGCTTTGGGCCATCCTCGACTGCTTTCCCAGGCCACAAACAGGAAGCTGGATGGGAAGTAGGGCTGCCAGGATTAGAACCAGAGCCCATATGGGATCCCGGCGCATTCATGGCAAGGACCTTAGCCGCTAGGGCACAGCACCAAGCCCCATCCTGTTACTTTCAGTGTACCTACTACTGTGCCAAGGAAAAATGTAAAAGATGGCCCAAGTCCTTGACCCCTGTACCATCCAGGCAGAATCTCCTGGCTGCTGGCTTCAGCCCCAGCTCTTGTGGTTTTATGGGAAGTGAACCAGTGTGTGGAAATTCCTTCTTTCTCTCTCCCTCCCTTCCTTTTTCCTCTTTCTCTTGGTGTAACTTTGTCTTCCAAAAACATGAAATAAGGACCCGGCGTGGTGGCCTAGCAGCTGAAGTCCTCGCCTTGAATGCGCGAGGATGCCATATGAGTGCTGGTTCTAATCCCGGCAGCTCCACTTTCCATCCAGATCACTGCTTGGGGCCTGGGAAAGCAATAGAGGATGGCCCAAAGCCTTGGGACCCTGCACCCATGTGGGAGACCTGGAAGAGGTTCCTGGTTCCCGACTTTGGATCAGCACAGCCCCGGCCGTTGCGGCTCACTTGGGTAGTGAATCATCGGACGGAAGATCTTCCTCTCTGTCTCTCCTCCTCTCTGTATATCTGACTTTGTAATAAAAATAAATAAATCTTTTTTAAAAAATGAAATAAATCTGTAAAAAATTAATTCTCAGGCCCAGTGCAGTAGCCTCATAGATAAAGTCCTTCCCTTGCATGTGCCAGGATCCCATGTGGATGCCAGTTCATGTCCTGGCAGCCCTGCTTCCCATCTCTGCACCCACGTGGGAAACCCGAAAGAAGCTCCTGGCTTCAGATTGGCTCACCTTCAGCCATGGTGGCCACTTGGGGAGTGAATCAGCAGGAAGAGGATCATCCTCTCTGTCTCTCTTCCTTCCTGTATATCTGACTTTGCAATAAAAATTAATTTTTAAAAAAAGTTATTTCTCTAGGGCATCAACTTGGACATTGCTTCCTTACTACAACTTTTTCTTAGTCCTTCATTTCTATTTCTCACATTCCATTTATCCATGAAAGTGATTGACCCAGTTTTACACTTGATCTGAGTGACCTTATTCTGTTACTTCTTGGGTTATTCAAATACTTTTGGACCACATATTTTTAGTATTAAGGCTTATGACTTTACTGTTATTTGCAGCTCCTACCCCCAACCCACATGAGCTCAGTGAATTTCATTGTAAATCTCATCCTTTGAGAAAACAAGGTACATGGTTGTCTCATGTTTCTCAAGTATTCTAAAATTTGAATTATGAATGTTGAATCTACATTCTGATCTTATATTTCTGCTTCTTAGAAGTGAAAAACTGAAGGCGTGACCTTTTTTGATAAAAACTAATCTAATTTTCTGTGGTAGTATTTACTGTTGCATATACCAGTGACAACTAATACTTTAAAGCTTCTAGGATCTGTTCCTATTTGGGTGCATACAATAGGCACTTATAAGTTGTAGGAAATGAAATTAAAAGAAAGGTTCATTTTTTTTTCCTCGCATCCCAGAAAGGTTTGTTTTTGAAAAAACAAACAAAAAAGGATGTCTTTAGAAAGTTTGTGAGAACTGTGTACTATGGGAGAAAAAAATGCATGGATTTCAAAAGTTAAGAGTGTTGTTTTGAGGCCAAAATGAAAAATAGTGATTTTCCCACCATTTTGTGATACCATATCTTTTGGACCATGGCATTGGATTTACTCAATACATTTGCTTGTACTGGTTCACTGTGTACTTTATCACAAAAATCCTATCGCTGTTTTCCATCCCCTACAAAACAACTGTTTCTTTTCTTTTTTAGGTAGAAGATGACAGATTACTGAGGTTGTCTCAGAAAAAATTCTGTGCCAGTGGACCATATGTTGGTAAGCAAATGGCTACAAGTGGGAGCTGACCAGTGAATTTGAATGCTGTAATGATAATGATTCAAGTAGAAGAAAACATAAGTTTTTTTTTTTTGTTTGAGAATTAAATAAAAACTAGGGAATTGTAATAGAATCAGAATGAAATGCTACATACAAGGACATTAGTTAGCTATCTGTAGTATTTAGTTACTTTCTTAGATTTAAAGATTTTTTTAAAAATTTTTATTTGGAAGACAGAGAGACGTAAATTTCTCTGCATACTGGATTTATCCCCAAATGACTGTAAGAGCTTGGCTGTGCCAATCCAGACAGAAGCTAGAAGCCAGCACCTTAATCCAGCTCTCCCATCTGTGTATCAAGAACTCAGTACTTAACTCTTCCTGCTGCGTTGCAGAGTGTGCATTAGTAGGAAGCTGGAAACAAAAGCAGTCATGGCCCCAGCATGATGGCTCAGTGGCTAAATCTTCCCTTTGCATGCGCTGAAATCCTGCCAATTTGTGTCCCATCTGCTCCACTTCCCATTCAGCTCCCTGCTTGTGGCCTTAGAAAGCAGTTGAGGACTGCCCAAAGCCTTGGGACCCTGTACCCGCATGGGAGATCTAGAAGAAGCTCCAGGCTCCCTGCTTCAGATTGGATCGGCTTAACTCTGGCCATTGCGGCCTCTTGGGGAGTGAACTAGTGGATGGAAAATCTTTCTCTCTGTATCTCCTTTTTTCTTGGTAAAATAGATCACATTCAGTGCATGCAACATGATAAGGCATTAGTAATTCAAATATAGAACTGTTGAGGATTGTTTTAAAGAAGAAATGCACAGAGGAACGTTTTAAATTTTTTCTAGTTATTTTTCTGTATAAAGTTCTGTCTCATGACACGTGAAAAATTTCAAGAGTGTCTAGTGAGGACCATTAAGTCACTGTTTAACTATTTTTGGGGTTTTTTTTGTTGTTGTTGTTATTGTTGTTTAAAATTTATTTATTTATTTGAAAGGAAGAATTATGGGGTAGAGAGGAGACAGAGATCTTCCCTCCACTGATTCACTCCCCAGATGGGCTACAGTGGTGAGGACTGGGCCAGACCAGTATCAGGGGTTCATTTAGGTCTCTCACTTGAATGCAACATTTGCTTATTGCAAATGCAGACTCTAGGGCAGCAGTAGTAATACCAGGTATTACAACTAGTTTAGAACTAGGTGGATCGTGCCACCATGCTGGATCCCTGGATTGTGTTGCAGGCTGCTGGCTTTAGCCCCAGCCATGTTGGCAGTTAGGGAGCAAGACAGTAGATGGGAACTTGCACTAAGGCGCACACATGCATGCACACTCGCTCTCTTACTTGTTCACTGCCTCTGTATCTGTCTTGCTGCCTCTTAAATAAATAAATACTTTAAAAAAATTTTTAAAAGGTCATCCCTTCAGTGTTTTCAGCAGTTTGTGTACTTATGCTGAATTGCAGATTCAAATCTGTTTTGGAATCCTAAATGAACATTTTTCTTACTCAAAGTCAGTCATGTCCCTATTGGTCTACAAATGAAAACTAAGTTAAAAAAATAGTAATTTAAAAACATTGCATGACTGATTCTTTGGGTAAGCTGTTCTGTTGTTACATTATTTACATCTTGTTAGAAATGACATCTTCCTTAGCACTAATAACTATTTGTGTTACCTGAAACTTCTTCCACTTAGGAGAAGATTGTCCCCAGTGGATGGTTCCTATTACAATTTCTACTAGCGAAGATCCCAACCAGGCCAAACTAAAAATTCTAATGGACAAGCCAGAAATGAGTGTGATTTTGAAAAATGTAAAACCTGAGCAGTGGGTGAAGGTAAGTCCAGAAAAGGCATAGCCATTTTTTAAGAAATGATTTTAATGATTTTTTTAATGATTTTTTAAAGAAATTATTTCCGTTGCTTTCTTATTATACACATTTGTCCTTGTATATCAGGAAGAGATAGCTAGGTAGACAAAAAGGAATAAAATTCAGGAGGAAAAATAAATGGTAGGCTGTGTATGAAGATACATTAACCAAAACATTCCTAGTCTCTGAGCTTGCAACTGCCCTGTCATGTAATGACATGTTAGCTCCAGTAAAGTGTTGCCAGGGTATGCATAGCTGTGAGCAAGTGAGATCAGACGTACATAATGATCCGTTTGTGTTACAGCAGTGTAACATTGCTTAGCCAATACTTTAAGTACTCAAAGACTTACTGCTGCTAAGTGTCATTTTTCTCCCCATTATCCTATCCTCTGCACATTCGTAGGTATCTTACAGACTGCTTACAGAGTGTTTTTCAGGGATGACTGATTTGGTTTTGGATTTGGATTTTTTTTTTTTTCCAGATTTATTTATTTTCATTGGAAAGGCAGATTTACAGAGAAAAGGAGAGACAGACAGAAAGATCTTCCGTCCACTGGTTCACTCCCCGAGTGGCTGCAACAGCCGGAGCTGAGCCGAACCAATGCCAGGAGTTTCTGGCTGGTGATTTTAGCCGTGGCTGGACCTGGCTACTGTGGCCCTTTGGAAAATGAACCAGCAAATGTGACCCTGCTTTGTCCTAATGGCCCTGCCTTTCAAATAAAATAATTATTTTTAAGAATTTCTATATAAATAGCAAATTACAGATAGAGTTATTTTTCTACTAAACTATGTGCATATAAATATTTTCAAAGATTATTTTTGACTGTTGGTAAATGGGCTGTAGGAAGTAATTATCCAAATATGTGAAGTTGTCTTTTAGGTCTACATAATTCTTTAAAATTTAGGAACTGAAGTTGTTATTCTGCTAAGGAGTCCAGTGTGGTAGATCAGTCTTTGTAAGGATGCAGTCTTTCTCAAAGATTCCACTATTGAATTGTTCTACAAACAGTAATTCTTTTTTAACCTGAAACTGACCATTGAGATTAAAAATAAAAGTATATCTACCTTTTTTTTTTTTTAAAGATTTTTTTTTTATTTTTATTACAAAGTCAGATACACAGAGAGGAGGCGAGACAGAGGGGAAGATCTTCCGTCCAATGATTCACTCCCCAAGTGAACTTTGTTATTTCTCTCTCCAGTGCATGCCTCATCAAAGCCAGAATTCCTTTTACATAAAAGAGGAGTTGATTTTAAAAAACAAGTAAACTGCTTAACAGTACCTTTGGCTATCTTTTCAGTTAAACCTGGGAACAGTTGGGTTTTATCGGACCCAGTACAGCTCTGCTATGCTGGAAAGTTTATTACCAGGCATTCGTGACCTTTCTCTGCCCCCTGTGGATCGACTTGGATTGCAAAATGACCTCTTCTCCTTGGTGAGAATCTCTCATTCATCTAGTACGATGGATTTTGTTGATTGAAGGGTTTATTTTTCCTGGAGTATCTGAAACATAATTAGAATATGATTCTTCTTTAAGGTTACACACTTTTGTGACTAGAACAACATATATTAATTTGGCATTGTAAATTAAGTTATATAATGTATCAGAAGCAAATTCCATTTGCCACCTTTCTTATTTAAACTGTTGTGTATGCTAAACAGAAATAGATGTGAGCTTTGAAGAACTTTCCAGACTGAATATTTTTTATTCATTTAGAACGATTTTGTTTTTCTAAGGTAGTGTTTGTACTTTGCTCAGAAAGGTAGAATTTTCTTTTAGACATTTTTATGCAGATTTTCTCATTAGCTTTACAATTATATTTGTATTTGGTTTATTCCTATAAGGATTCAAAGCAGCAGGTGATAGTGTTATCTTTATAGTGGCAACATAAGTATCTTCTGAATGTCTTTTTTTGTTTGTTTGTGTTTTAAGATTATTTATTTGAAAGAGTTACAGAGAAAGGACAGAGGGAGAAATCTTCCATCTGTTGGTTCACTCTCCAGCAGCCAGGACTGTTCCTAGCTAGGAGCTTCATCCATGTCTCCCCCGTAGGTGCACGGGCCCAAATACTTGTACCATCCTCCATCACCCTCCCAGGCGCATTAGCAGGCAGCTGGGTAGGAAATGGAGTAGCCAGGGCTCTAATTCGTGCCTGTATTGGATGCTGACCCTGGATATCTATAACTGTGATATTCTTTCTGGTATTTCTTTAAATTGTGCTCGAAATTCTCCCTCCTCTGTGTAGTCACAAGTTTTACATTGCACTTTTGTATAAACACTGATTAGTATTGATACAGCAAACCTCACCTCTGCTGATCTCATTGCTGGCAGGCTGTCTCAGGAGAGACAGTCTGTGCTGTTGGCCACTGTGACCAAAGTCCTTTCTCTGAGCTGTCAGTGCTGAAAGGACTCCGAATTGGCAGTGCCTTTCATTCAGTCTGTGTTCATTTAGAAAGGAGTAAAGGAGAAGCTTAAGCTGACACCATTTGCAGTTCCAGTTTTGAAAGAACTCCTGTCAGAAACTGGAGCCCCAACTAGTTTTGTAACTTTTTTGGAAGCTTGAAAATTTTCAACACAAAAACAAAACCTCAGCCCCTGAAACTGAAAAGAAATAGGAAGTTAAACTGGTTTGTTATTGTTTTTCCTAACTGTGGTATTTTCCTGTAATTGTGTTTTAAGTAGTTTTTTTTATTATGAAGAGCAAGAAAGTAGTAAATCAAGAATGTTGTCTGAATAGCGTTTTTTAATCCACATTATTCTGAGCATGTACAGTCTTAATTCCTTAAAGCAAAGATTACTAGCAATAGACAATGCCAAAATGTTTATGGTTTTGTTTTGTTTTGTTGTTTTGTTTGAAGACAAGGTTAATTTATGTTTTTTCCTATCCCAGGCTCGAGCTGGAATCATTAGCACTGTAGAGGTTCTAAAAGTCATGGAGGCTTTTGTGAATGAGCCCAATTATACTGTATGGAGCGACCTGAGCTGTAACCTGGGGATTCTCTCAACTCTCTTGTCCCACACAGACTTCTATGAGGAAATCCAGGAGTTTGTGAAAGATGTCTTTTCACCTATAGGGGAGCGACTGGGCTGGGACCCCAAACCTGGAGAAGGTAATGACTACAATGCATGGGGAAAGAATAGTGGGAAGTTAACAGTATCATTAGTATCAGCTCTGTATCTGCTGGATGTTACTGTATGTTCAGCCAAGCAGAATAGACAATTAGTGAAGTGAGGTGGTTCAGCAGCAGCATAGGCACTGTGATGCATGTTCATTGCTAAATGTGACTTGTGCACAGTGATGAAAATGAAAGCCTATGACAGACTTTTAAAGGCCCATTTTGAGTCAGAAAAGGCCCACAGAAATTTTGGATTATATTATGTATTGTTACCATAAATAAGAGACACGTTGTACCGCTTTTAAAGGTTTTAGGAGGCATGGGTCCAGCTCTCTTTAAATATGTCACTTGCTTTTGACATGCATTCTCTCCATGATTAATACTAGAATCATATTAATTCTTTTTGCTGTCATTTAAAATTTGGCAATGATGCTTTGAACGTAATTATTTTCCACTATCTACTAATAATTAAAGGTAGTATTTCCTTCTATTTGTAGTCCTGATTTGGGAGTTTTCTGAAATGAGAGCCATAGGCTCTCATACCCCTAGAGTTTTGTGTCTTTCCTTCATTGATTCAGCAAATTTTTAAGCCATTAGCGCATGCCAGGCACTTTTCTAGCAACTGGGACAGAGTTGGCAGCCAGCAACGCATTCTGTCGTGTGGGCTACACTCTGTAGTAGACACAGCTAATTAATATGCAATGTTCTGGGTAGTAGCAAATATCAAGAAGAAAAATAAAGCTGGACAACAGTTACTAGCCGGGGTTATTTGAGCATCATCAGAGCTCAAGAGAGAACTGTGAGGAGGAATGGGGAGGGAAAGTGTAAAAGGCCTGAGGCAGAAGCCTGCTTCAGTGTTCCAAGGATAACAACGGCTGATGAGGTCAGATTGGAATAAATAAAGTGAAGAGGGGCATGGGAAGCAGAGCCTCTGCACTGTTGGTGTTGAAGGTAGAACTGAAGCTCTTTGGAGGACTGGCTGTGTGGTGTATAGAAAGCAGTCATCACATTTTGGCCCATAGAACTGGAAGAATTGAGCTGCCATGTAAACAGAGAAAACTGCTGTAAAGCAGATTTGATTGCAAAAGAGAATCAATGCTTTAGTTCTGGGCATATCAAGTCTGAGGTCTTTTAGACATATGGGTGGAGAGTGTCACAGCTGAGAGTCCAGACTGACCACATGCGTTGGGAGTCACGAGTGTGTAGATCCAGCCATGAAGTCAGTGAGATCCCCTGAGGACTGGTATGAAAGAGAGCTGAGGACAGGGTCCTAGGAACGGACAGGGAGGGTGTCCCAGGTCTTTCAGAAACAGTATTTCGGGGGTTAGACATTTAGCCTAGTGTGTACATCAAGAGGTGAAAGATGTCTGCATCCCAAACCAGGGTTGTGTTAGTTCCGGCTCCATCTTCTCAGGAGGCAGTGGCTTTGGTGCTCATGTTCCTGCTACCAGCTGGGGAGAAGAGGGTTGGCTCTTTGGACTTTGGCCAGTTGGCCTTGGCTGTTGCAGGCCTTTGGGGAATTAATCAGTGGATAGAGGTTTGGTGGGGAGATGGGGTTGTTTTGTTTTGTTTTTGTTTTTCTGTATCTTATGTCTTATTATTTTCTCTCTACTTCTCAAGTATATAGATGAAAATTAAAAAGAAATAGTATTTTCAAGGAAGAGTGATCAACTGCATCAGATGGTGCTGTAAGTCAATTAGAATGATTGACTGTTGCCTTAGCAAGTTTTAGGGAGTGGTGGTGAACAGCACCAGAAAGTTCACCAGAAAAGGCAAGGAGGGGAAATGAAGACAACATTTAAACCACTGTTTAAAGGGAGTTTGCTAAAAAGAAAATACTGAAAAAGAAGGTAGACTTTAGATATCTGGAATAAAGACTTAAATCAGAGGTTTTCTACTTTGTATAAATAAAATCACATGCTTTGTGTTCTGTTCTTACATTTGGCTTTTCTCACTAGGCGCAATGTTGTCGAACTACATTTAGTTTGTGAATTCATGTCTGTTGCTGTTTTTCCTTTGTTTTCTTAAGATTTATCTGTTTGAAACGCAGAGTTACTGAGAAATAAGGAGAGACAAATCTTCCATCAGGTGGTTCATGCCCCCAAATGACTGCAATGACCAGAGCTATGACAGACTGAAATCAGGAGCCAGGAACTTCTTCTTGATCTCCTGCGTGATTGACAGGGGCCTGGGCACTTAGGCAATCTTCCACAGCCTTCCCAGGCACATTTTGTTACGGGAGTTTACTACATTTTATTTCTGCATTGCACTTTAGCAGTCAATCAGATTTCTCTAATTGTTTTTAGATGTAAATCACCATAAAATTTATACTAATTTTTTAAGTCCATAATTCAAGGTTTTTACTGTGTTCACAAAGTTGTGTGTGTAACCCATCACCACTGTCTATTTCTAGCACAATTTATTTGCCCTTAAAAGAAACCCAGTACTCATTAATAGTCACTCCCGTTCCCTTATCTCTCCATCTCCTGTGTTTGCTTATTCTGGGTGTTTCATACAGGCAGAGTCATGCAATGCATAGCCTGGTTTCTTTCACTTAGCATGTCTTCAGAGTTCATCTGAGTTACAGCAGATGGTAATATTTCATTCCTTTTTATAGTGCAACAGTATTCCGTTGTGTGGCTGTGGCATGTTTTGATAATGTTTGAATTGGTTCCACTTTTTCACTATTAGGAATTCTGCTGCGATTATTGAGGTACAGTGTAGGTATGCGCTTCACTCTCTATTAGGCATACATACCCAGGAGTGAAATTGCTGTTTAACCATTTGACTCTTTTATAAATGGCTGCATCATTTAACTTTCTTATGAGTAATTAAGTATTCCAGTTTCTCTACACCCTTGCCAACACTTGATATTGTCTTTTTAATTACAGTGGTCTAAGTGAATGTGAAGTCATGTATCTCATTGTGGTTTTGCTCTGCATTTCTCTAATGACTAATGATATTGTACATCTTCTTATGTGCTGACTGGCTGATTGATTCTTTGGAGGAATCCCTTCATCAGATTTTGATTTTAAAAACCTGGGATTTTAGTTTACTGTATAGAGAGCATGTGAATATGGGGTCAAAGCTGCATGAGCTAAGCTTCTCATCACATCATCTTTAGTGGAGTGAACAATGACCACGAATAAAGATATAAATTGAGAAAGTTGGCATTTCTGACTGTACACAAAGGAAATTATTTACTGGATTAGTCTGTTTAGCACTTCATTTCACTCAGGATTTGATAATAAATTTCGATCATTTTCTCTCAGATACTAAAGTAAGTACTTCAGGACCATAGAGAACGCTAAACCATAGCTATAAGATGTACAGGAGGTTAATTTATAAAAATAGGTTTTAAAACAGTTCTGTGTCTTTCGCTTCTCTCACAGGTCATCTGGATGCACTCCTGAGGGGCTTGGTTCTGGGCAAACTAGGAAAAGCAGGGCATAAGGCAACACTGGAAGAAGCCCGTCGTCGATTTAAGGACCATGTCGAAGGAAAACAGATTCTCTCCGCTGATCTGCGGAGTCCTGTAGGTTTTCATAATAAATTCCATGTTTTCTAATAACTGCACCATTCTGTAAAGTTAGAACTTTTAATATAGTTGCTAAAATTGACCTAAGAATTGACCCCACAAACCATCCCCTCATTTGATTTAAGTTTGTTAGCATTGTGATAGTAAAAACTGATTGGCTGTGCACATTGCCCGGAAAGAACTGTGTGCTGTATTCCATCACTTGCCAGAGGCTATAGCAGTTGTTGTACACAGGATGGTTAGTTCTCTATCATAATTTGTTACATTTACACGTGGTATCTTTTATTAGCATCTTTTGTGTATTTGTTTCAAGGAGAGCGTTGTAGTACAAGGGAGAGATAGGGAGATTTTCCATCTGTTTTTTTAACCCAAAATGGCCACGTTGGTTGTATCTGGACCAGGGCAAAGTCACGCGCTTGAAACTATCGTGGTCTCTGTTGTGGGTGTCAGAGGTGCAAGTCCTTGGATCACCCTGCTCCTTCTCAAGTGCAGCAGCAGGAAGCTGAACGTCTTCTGTCAGCTGGTTCACTCCCCAAATGGCCAAAATGGCCAGAGCCGAGCCGAGCCAATTTTTATGCCAGGAGCTAGGAACTTCCTCCAGGTCTCCCATGTTGATACAGGGTCCCAAGGGCTTAGGCCATTCTCAGCTTATGCTTTCCCATAAGCACAGAGCTGGATGGGATGTGGAGCAGCTAGGATACTGATACTAGCAGACTGAGACTTAATTTGTTGGAGCACCATACCAGATCCTTGAAAAGCAGAGTTATAGGGGCATTAGATGGAGAAGAGACAGAGAAAGCTTGCATCTGCTGGTTCATTACCCAAATTGTCACAACATCCAGGTTTGGGAAAGGCCAAAGCCAGGAATCTTTGACTTCATACAGTTTTTTTTTTTTTTAAGATGTATTTATTTTTATTGCAAAGTCAGATATACAGAGTGGAGGAGAGACACAGTGAAATAACTTCCATCTGATGATTCACTCCCCAAGAGGCCACAATGGCCGGTGCTGCACCAGTCCGAAGCCAGAAGCTTAGATGCTCTTCCAGGTCTCCCAGGCAGGTGCAGGATCCCAAGGCTTTGGGCCGTCCTTGACTGCTTTCCCAGGCTACAAGCAGGGAGCTGGATGGGTAAGCGGGGCTGCCAGGATTAGAACCGGCGCCCGTATGGGATCCTGGCGTGCTCAAGGCAAGGGCTTTAGCCCCTAGGCCACCGCACTGGGCCCCTGCATACAAGTCTTGTTTGTGTTTGGCAAGGGCCTGAGTTCCTGGGCGATGTTCAACTGCTTCCCCAGACACCTTAGCAGGGAGATGTATAGGAAGTAGAAAGGCTAGAACTCAAATTGGAACAAGATATATTTTATCAAATGACCATTTTGTTCTCTATTCTCTTGTAGGTTTATCTGACTGTTTTGAAGCATGGTGATGGCACTACTTTAGATATTATGTTAAAGGTGAGTATGTAAATATGCCTCAATTTAAAAAAATTTGCACCAAAATAAGCCTGTCTTTTCATTCCACTATGAATTTTTTGAAGTACCCTGTTATTTGAAAAAGGATCTTATCCCCTTCTCTCGGTTTCTTTTTTAAGATTTATTTTTCCTGGGAAGTCAGATTTACAGAGAGAAGTTAAAACAGAGAGAAAGATCTTCCAGTCCGGGTTCACTCCCCATGTGGCTGCAGTGGTCAGAGCTGAGCAGAGCTGACCCAAAGCCAGGAGCCAGGAACTTCTTCCAGATCTTCCACACGGCTGCAGGGTCCCAGGGCTTTGGGCTGTCCTCGACTGCTTTCACAGGGCACAAGCCAGGAGCTAGATGGGAAGCGGGGCTGCTGGGATTAGAATCAGCGCCCAAAAGGGATCCTGATGCCTGCAAGGCGAGGGCTCTCTCTTTCTCCTTTTAAGGATTTATTATTTATTTGAAAAAAAAGTGTTATACAAAGAAAGTGGGAAAGATCTCCATCCTTCTGATTGGCTTTCTAAACTGTTGCAGCAGTTGGGGCCAGCCAGACTGCTGCCAAGAGCCAGGAGCTTCATCTGGGTCTCCTGTGTAAGTGACCAGGGATCAAGTACTTGGGCCATCTTCTACTGTTTTCACAGGGAGCTGGATTAGAAGCAGAGTAGCTGAGATTAGAACTAGTGCCCATGTGATATAACTGCAGTTTAATATGCTATGCCATGGGGCTCGGCAGCGTGGCCTAGTGGCTAAGGTCCTCACCTTGATCCCTTATGGCTGCTGGTTCTAATCCCAGCAGCTCCACTTCCTTTCTATCTCTCCTCCTCTCAGTATATCTGACTTTGTAATAAAAATAAAATAAATAAATAAATAAATAAAAAAGAATAAATAATTCCTTTAAAAAAAATATGCTATGTCATAAGGCTGGCTTCTTCCTTCTCATTTAAAAAATGTTTTTATTTGGGGGCCTGGCATGGTAGCCCAGCTCAGTGGCTAAATCCTTCTCTTGCATGCACTGGAATCCCATATGCCTGCCACTTCGTGTCCCATCTGTTCTGCTTGCTATCCAGCTCTCTGCTTCTGGCCTGGGTAGGCAGTTGAGGATGAGCCAAAGCTTTGTGACCCTGCACTTATGTGGGAGACCCACAAGATGCTCCTGACTCCCAGGTTCACATCAGCTCAGCTCTGACCATTGCAACCATTTGGGGAGAAAACTAGCAGAGGGAAGACCTTTCTGTGTCTCCTTCTCTATAAATCTGCCTTTCAAATAAAAATAAATGGAAAAAAAAAAGAAGAAGAAGAAAACCTATTTCTGGACCTGGCGTGGTAGCCTAGCAGCTAAAGTCTTTGCCTTGCACGCATCAGGATTCCATATGGGTACCGGTTCTAATCCTGACAGCCCTGCTTCTCGTTCAGCTCCCTGCTTCTGGTCTGGGAAAGCAGTCGAGGATGGCCCAAAAGCCTTGGAAACCTGCACCTGCATGGGAGACCTGGAAGAAGCTCCAGGCTCCTGGCTTTAGATCCAGCACAGCTCCGGCTGTTGTGGCTGCTTGGGGAGTGAATCAATGGACGGAAGATCTTCCTCTCTGTCTTTAGTCCTCTCTGTATATCTGGCTTTCCAATAAAAATTAAAAATAAATAAATAAATTTATTTTGGGGATAATATAATGGCACAGCGTGTTAATCCACTCCCTATCCCACAGGTACCCTGTGTCCTGGTTGCTCCACCTCCAGTGTGCCACCCTGCTGAGAATCAAAGCAGTTCAGCCTTTCCCACCATGTGGCAGACCCGGATAGAATTCTAGTCTCTTGGCTTTGGCCTTTATAGCCATTTGGGGAATGAACCAGGCACTAGAACGTCTCCCTCTTTTCTGTCACTCTGTCTTTCAAATCAATTACCAAATCAGTCATTTTTAAGTTTTATTTATATGCAAGACAGAGTGTCAGAGAAATCTGTATCCTCTGGTACTCCCCGAAAGCCTGCCAAGGCTGATGTTTTTCCAGCCAAAGCCAGAAGCCAGGAACTCCATCCAGCTCTCCCTGGATGTGTGGCAGGGAGCCAAGTGCTTGCGCTGTCACCTGATGCTTCTCAGGAGATTGTGTTTTCTCAGGATGTTGGATTAGAAGTAGAGGCAGGACCTATCCCAGGCACCACTGTATAGAATGTGGGTGTCCCCAGTGGCAGTGTACCTGGCTGCACTATAATACCTCTGCTAATTTCTTTCTCTTGAAAGTTGGATGAACTCAGAGTTGAACTTTGTATCCCTTTTTTTTTAATTTTTTAAAAATAAGGTTTATTTATTTTTATTGGAAAAGCAGATCTACAGAGAGAGGAAGAGACAGAGAGGAACATTTTGCGTCCACTGGTTCACTCCCCAAGTGGCCGCAGCAGCCAGAGCTGAGCCAATCAGCAGCCAGGACCTTCTTCCGGGTCTCCCATGTAGGTGCAGGGTCCCAAGCCAAGGACAGCTTTGGGCTGTCAAACCAGGCCACAAGGAGGAAGTTGGATGGGAAGTGGAGCAGCCGCGACAGAAACAGGTGTCCATATGCTATCCTGGCACATGCAAGACAAGGATTTAGCCACTAGGTCCCTGAGAGCTGTATTATAAACTTCTGTTTAATAAACTATACCTCGTGCTCGCTTCGGCAGCACATATACTAAAATTGGAACGATACAGAGAAGATTAGCGTGGCCCCTGCGCAAGGATGACATGCAAATTCGTGAAGCGTTCCATATTTTTAAGCAGTTTCACCTAATTCTAGAAAAATACCCACATTTTATTCCCACAGCAGCCACTAACTGAAGTCCCCACTACAGTAATAAAACTTGAATTTGAAAATAAAAAAATAATAAATAAACTATACCTCAGGCAGACACTTGGCCTGCTGGTTAGGGCCACCTGCATATCATATCTGGCCACCTGCATATCATATCTGATTGTGCCTGGTTCAAGTCCCAGCTATTGAGCTTCTGATCCCGCTTACTGCTAACGTGCGTCCTGGGCAGTGAACAGATGGCCCAAGTACTTGTCCCTGCCACCCACGTGGGAGACCTAAATAGAATTCCAGGCTGCTGACTTTTTTCTTGGCTCAGCCCTTGCTGTTGAGGACTTTGGGAAGTGAACTATTAAATAGAAGCTCTCTTTCGCTCCTCCTTTCAAATGGTAGATGAGAGAGAAGGAAAAGAAAGAAGGAAGAAACTACTTCAGAATGTAGTACATTTCCCATGTTGTGCATGGCATTTTTTTTTCTAATCGTATATACATTGTTTTGTGAATGGTTTACCTTTCATCTCAACATTGAGATCCCTCTCGGTCTGTGAACTTGTGCACTGTATCATGTGTATGAAATGGGATGATTTATGTATTATTTACTTTATTTCATGTAAGTATGGGGAGAAACGGGGTACTGAAAATAAAGGAATACCTTGAGATTTTTGTTTCTTGGTCACTGAAGAATTTACCTGAATGCATGTTTCATAGGAGTTGGGGGGGAGGTAATCAGCTTTATTAGGGCAAGAGCTCTGATGGAGGCAGAGTTAGGTTCTTCAAGGCACCTTGAGATGAGAATGATGAAGCTTGTTTTCTGTTGGTAATTTGGGAATAAGCAGCAGCAGAGAACAGTCCTGTTTGCAGGGTGAGATTGTAGTGCCACCTGGTGGAATAGTAGAGCAGGTGCTCCTTGGAACGAAGGAAGGAAGAGGATACCAGACTCTCAGAAGTTAAGGACAAGGTCTAGATCATGCAGCTAGTTAGAACCAAAGCTGACAATAGCATCCATGACTTCTGACTTCCTATTTATTTTGCCATGAAGTTGTTCAACAAAGCCCAAAGGAAAGGAGAAGGAACTAGGAGCTATAGTGGGATCTCTAGACTGTTCAGTGTAAAATCCTAAGAACAGGTCAGAAGAGTCTGTAAGTCAAATTGTCATATTTGTAATCTTGATCTTGTGGTATTTGTTGTTGTTGTTTTGTTTTGTTTGTTTTGTTTTTTTTAATTACAGTGCGTCCTTCTGCTAGCTCATTCCCCACAGGGCTGTAGCAGCTGCGGCTGGGCCAGACAGAAGCAAGGAGCCTACAGCTCCATCTGGGCCTCCCTGGTGGGATCAGGGACTGAAGCACTTGGGCCGTCTTCTACTGTCCCAGAAACTTTAGCAAGAAGCTGGATTAGAAGCAGCATAGCCAGGACTCACACCAGCACCCAATGGGATGCCAGCCTTGGCAACAAAGGCTAACCCACTATGCCACGATGCCAGCCCCTGTAGTTGGGGATAATATTTTGGTGTAGTTCGGAGTACCTGCATCTCTTACCAGAGGACCTGAATTTGAGGCTAATCTTCAGTTCCTGCTCTTGCTTCCTGCTGATGCATGAAGTTAAAAAAACAGCAATGACTTTATTTTTTAAGATTTATTCATTTACTTGAAAAGCAGAATTATGTGGTTGAGTAGGGAAATATTCCATTCACTGATTCATTCTCTGGCTATACTGCCAGGGTTCTGGGTAGACTACATCTGCAAGCCTGGAACTCCATCATGTCTGCTCGGTTGGTGACGGGACTCGAGTTCTTTGGCCGCCTGCTGCTGCTTTTCCCCAAGTGCATTGACAGGCAACTGGGTTGAAAATGGAACACCCAGGACTTGAGCCATTGCTTCTATGGAATGCTGGCATCACAGGCAGCAGCTCAACCTGCTGTGCCGCAACACTGGCCCAAAAATAATTATTATTTTTTTTTTAAATAGAATTAAATGATGGATTTAAGGGGCGGATGTTTGACCTGTTGGCTACTTCACCAGTAAGACATCTGTACCCCATCAGAGTGCCTGAGTCCAATACCCAGTTCTAGTTTTAACTCTAGACCCTGCAGATTCAGAGCCGGGGAGGTAAGCAGATGGTGGCAAAATTAATTTGAATTCATGTCATCACATGAGAGACCTGAACTGCGCCATCAACCCTTAGCTTTAGCCTACACCATTTCTAGCCATTTGGGGGTAAATTAATGGACACCAGCTGTTTCTTTTACCTCTCAAGTAAATGAGTAATAAATTTATTTATTGAAATCCATATATAAGTTTTCTCATTCTTTCCTGTGCTTTTTGAAGATCCTTTTTTTTTTTTTTTTAGTTCATTTTTATTTGAAAGATAGACTTAAAAAGGGAAGGAGAGGCAGAAAGAGAAAAATCTTCCATCTGCTGATTCACTACCCAAATGGCCACAATGCCTGGGGCTGAACTGATCCGAAGCCAGAAGCTCCCTCTGGGTCTCCCACATGGGTGCAGAGACCCAAGATTTTGAGCCATCCCCCACGCTCTTGTAGGCCATAAGCAGTAGCTGGATCAGAAGTGGAGCAGTCAGAATACGAACCGGCACCCATTTGGGATCCTGGCCCTTGAACATGGAGACCTAACCTTTTGAGGTCCCAGCACAGTATTCTAGTGGCTAACGTCCTTGCCTTGAACACGCCAGGATCCCAATGGGCACCGGTTCTAATCCTGGTTCCTCCACTTCCCATGCAGCTCCCTGCCTGTGGCTTGCAAAAGCAGTGTCTTTCTGTATATTTGCCTTTCCAATAAAAATAAATAAATCTTTTACAAAAAAGAAAAAAAAAAGAATGAGCCTTTTGAGCCACAGTGCTGCCCCCGCAACAACTATCCTTTGTGTGTGTGTATATATATAATATATGATTGATTGATTTTTATTGGAAAGGCAAATATGTAGAGGAGGAGAGACAGAGAGGAAGATCTTCCAATCTGCTGGTTCACTCCCCAAGCAGCCACAACAGCCAGAGCTGATTCAATCTGAAGTCAGGAGTCAGGAGCCTCTTCCAGGTCTCCCACTCAGGTGCAGGGTCCCAAAGCTGTGGGCCATCCTCGACTGCTTTACCAGGCCACAAGCAGGGAGCTGGATGAGAAGTGGAGTGGCTAGGACATGTACCATCGCCTGTATGGGATCCTGGTTCTTGCAAGGGGAGGATTAGCCAATTCTTGATTGTATCTAATGCTATAAATGTTATCATATACATTTTTTGCTTGTGTGTCTAACCCAGAACATTAACCCAATAATAGTGGTGTGAAAAAATCTGGCTGGGCCTGGCGGCGTGGCCTAGCGGCTAAAGTCTTCACCTTGAATGTGCTGAGATCCCATATGGGCGCCGGTTCTAATTCTGGCGGCCCCACTTCCCATCCAGGAACCAGGAACCTCTTCCGGGTCTCCCACACGGTGCAGGGTCCCAAAGCTTTGGGCCGTCCTCAACTGCTCTCCCAGGCCACAAGCAGGGAGCTGGATGGGAAGTGGAGCTGCCGGGATTAGAACCGGCGCCCATATGGGATTCCGGGGCGTTGAAGGCGAGAACTTTAGCCGCTAGGCCATGCCGCCGGGCCCAAAAATAAATAAATCTTAAAAAAAAAAAATCTGGCTGTGGAAGATTCCCGTTAGATCCTGATGTTAAAGCCTCAGAACTGAGGACAAAGTATCCATTTACTGGGCAGCTCAATCTAAGGCTTTTCTTCCTATCAAGGAAATTGACAAATGTGATGTCCAAGTTTGAAAAAATATTATTTGTTAATATTTTCCAGTCTTAACAGTGGCAGGCAGAGCAAAAATATTACCAACTTGGGGTAAAAGCTTATAGGTGCAAATGCAGAATTTCCAAGGGAACGTTAACCATATCTATTTTTTCCCATAGCTTCATAAGCAAGCAGATATGCAAGAAGAGAAAAACCGAATTGAAAGAGTTCTTGGGGCTACTCTTTTGCCTGATCTGATTCAAAAAGTCCTCACATTTGCACTTTCAGTAAGTTTCAAGAAAACTTCTCTTAGAGGGAATTGTGTCTGATCTTCCTTAACCTTGGACTGAGGTATTCTCTTGCTGGAAGATGGCTGTGAGCCTAGTCCTGACTCCCAGTGTCTCCCACTAGCAGTAGTGTTAGAATGGTTGGGAGCAGAAATCGTCTTCCTGTAGAATGGCAGCCTGGAGGACAGGGATTCCAGGAACCTGGGCCGGCCTGACCCTTTGCCTGCTTTATGCTCTTCCTTTCTTCACCCTGTGAGATCCCAAGCACCTCTCCCAGGAGCAGCCTGTTGGTTTGTACCTCTCTTGGAGCCTTGGGGCTGGAAACTTCTGGTGCCAGTTCATTCCTAAAACAAAAAATGTCTGTCTTCAGTGTGCTTACTTGGGTTTCTCAGTAGTGTGTTGGATATGTTTTACTGTTGATTCTCTTTATAGGAAGAGGTACGTCCACAGGACACAGTCTCGGTGATTGGTGGAGTAGCTGGAGGCAGCAAGCATGGAAGGAAAGCTGCTTGGAAGTTCATCAAGGACAACTGGGAAGAACTTTATAATCGATACCAGGGAGGATTCTTAATATCCAGACTAATAAAAGTATGTGAGCACTTTGTGTGGCTTGCTAGTCATGAGTGACATGCAGGGACACCCGTAGCTTGTCAGACCCGTGGGTTATGGTCCTTAGTTACTGACTTTAAGGACTTCCCCATTCACCATCTCATACTTTCTGAAGTTGTGAGAGAACAGATTGTTTGGTTCTTAGGGTAATAGAAAGTTGTTCCTCAAATTCTTTTATTTTCACTTTTTAAAATCTTTTGCTTTTTTCAGCTATCGGTTGAGGGATTCGCAGTTGATAAAATGGCTGGAGAGGTTAAGGTAAGTACTATTTTCAGTATTTTAAGTAAAGATACTAATGTGTTTGTTAGCTTTGAATGTTCAGATAATATACTTTGGGATCTCTTTGCTTTTGTTTAGAGTAAGCTTAGGTTATATTTTTAATGTCTGAAGAAATTAGAATTAGAATCATCTCTGAGGACATCTAGTTGAAAGAATGTGAGACTCTGGGACCAGTGCTGTGATGCAGAAGACACCTGCAGTGCTGCCATCCCCCAAAGGCACCAGTTCAAGTCCATGCTCCTCCACTTCTGATCTTGCTCCCTGCTAGTGGCCTGGGAAAGCAGCGGAAGATGAGCCAAGTGTTTGCACCCTTGCCCCAATGTGGAAGATCTGAAGGAAGCTCCCAGCTCCTGACTTCAGCCTGACCTAGCCCCAGCCGTTTTTGCCATTTGGTTACTGAAGTAGGGGGCTTCCTTCTTCTGGCTTCCTCCCCACATGTTGTGGTAGCCAGGGCTGGGCCACAGGGGTACCCTCTGCTGCTTTCCCAGACCATTAACGGGGAGCTGGATCAGATGTGGAGCAGCCCTATGGGTGGCAGCTTTACCTGAAATGCCACAACACTGGCCACCTTTCACTTTCATTCAAAGGCAAAGAGGTTATCAGGAGTGAACTGAAAAGTTCTGATGTCTCTAACATAATTTGGTTCACTCTGTGAGCTGTTAGGAATAAGGTTTGGGTTTTTTGTTTGTTTTGTTTTTGAGATTTCAGAGTTTGAGTAAACAGTGAAAAGTGATTTCTGCCTTCATTTATGTTGTGTATGATGTGGTCACATATTTTTATTACACATGTAGTAAGTACTATGAAGCAGAAATTCACGGTATCAGCCAGGCAGGGCCTTGCAGACCAGGTCAAGGATTCCCTCCGCATGCAAAGTGTGCCCATGACTGATGAAGAAAGGAGAAACCTGATTGTACTTGTGTCACTGTTCAGTCTGGCTGTAATTTGGAGAATAATTTGGAACAGGGAAGAGATTTTTATTTGAGAGGTAGAGTTACAGAAAGGGAAGAAGAGACAAAGAGAGATCTTCCATCCACTGGTTCACCCCCCCAAATGGCTGCAGCAGCTGGAGTTGAACTGTTCCAAAGCCAGGAGCTTCTTCAGCTCTCCCACATGGGTGCAGGGGTCAAGGGCTTGCGTAATCCTCTGCTGCTTTCCCAGACACATTCAGCAGGGAGATGGCTTGAAAACATAGTAACTAGTACTCGAAATGGCTCCACCGTGGGATGTCGACATTGCAGGTAAATGCTGTGGTGCTAGCCCAGAACCTTGATATTTTTTTTTTTACTCTTTAATTCATCAATATTTACTGAATAGTTTCTCTATGTTATAAGCATACCAAGGAAAGGAAGAAAAAAAGAGATAATTCCCAGGTTTCTGGTATATAAATGTTGATGCTATTTGTTGAGATGAAACTGAAGGAAGAACTTGTATCCAACCATGAACAGCAGTGCTGGGGTAGGAACTGTTGTCATCTGCATTACAAGAGGTCACTGATTGTCCTGAGGTCCTGGCTTATTCCAATGAAAGTCAATTCCCAGGGTCTCCGTCCCATTATAGCAGATGAAACCACCATCTCTGTTGCCGATTCAAGTCACAGCTCTTCCCGTTTCTGATCAGTTCCCTGCTGATGTGCCTGGTTGCGAAAGTGGAAGATGGCCCCTGCCACCCAGAAGGGAGACCTAGATGGAGCTCAAGGAACCTAGTTTGAGGCTGACACAGCCTTCACTAATTGCAGCTATTTGGAGAGTAAAACACTGAATAGTAGCGCGTTCTCTCCCTCCTTCCCACATACACACCCTCTCTGTAACTCTTTCAAATAAATAAATCTTGGAGAGGGAGAGACAGTAAGTTTTCAACACCTGTGCTAATGAGGTCAGAGGGCAGACCTAGTCATTTTGCTGATTGGTGTTTGAGTTGCTTTGTTTTCTGTGAAACTAGATCATCAGAAAGTAATTTATCCAACTATTCAAATTGTGGAATAATGTATTCAATAGTTTATTAGCTTAGTTCATCATGTAGCACTATAGTAAGTTGAGTAAGCTTGGGAATAGTAGCATTCTCTGAAAAATGTGAGGCCATGGAGTATTACATTATTACAGTCTGGATGCAATTGAGACTTATTAATTTGATCATTCCTTGAAAATTCATCTTTATTTGAAGCAGTCAGTATGTGTTGAATCCTTAAGTATTCTGTGGAAGTTATTTTGGTAAATATCTATATGGGCTTTTTTTTTCTTCTGTACCAAGTATTTCCTCCTAGATGAGAACACTTAGATTTAGAGCAGTTAGTTTACTCAAGTCACAGGCTGCTGCATGAGCAAGCCTCACTTCAAGTCTAAAGCCTAGATGAAGCGTTGAGACGATGATCCTGAAAGAAATGCTGCAGCCTCGGTCTCTGCTGTTGGCTGGACTGAATTGTAAGAATAACATTTGGAGATCAGGGCAGAGTTTTGGTTTGTTTTGTTTTCTTTTTTGTTTTTGGTGGGTTTTGTTTGTTTTTCTGTTAAATTTTTATTTTGAATTTTATGGTACAATTTCATAGAGACTAGGATTTCTCCACAGAATCCCCTCACCCCAGTTTCTTTATACAGGTCCAAAGAAGGCCTTGCTTGCTTCCTTTTAGCCTGAAGGTGGCAGTGATAGATTTTGTAGACCAGTGTAAGCCTTCCTGCAGAGCAGTAGGCGTGGGTTGTTTTTTTGGGGGGTGGGGCCAGGGGAGGTTTGTTGTTGTTGTTGTTGTTGTTGCTGCTTTTCCCTCATAACAAGGACATCCGTTTTTGTCACCACTAATGAATCTGTATTCTGGGTTGTTGCGTCCCAGGCTTTCTTTGAGAGCCACCCGGCTCCTTCGGCCGAGCGCACCATCCAGCAGTGCTGTGAGAACATCCTGCTGAATGCTGCTTGGCTCAAGCGAGACGCCGAGAGCATCCACCAGTACCTCGTTCAGCGGAAGGCTTCGCCGCCCGCAGTGTGAGCCCCGAGCCCGCCTCGTCGCCACCACGCCTCTGCTGCACGCTGCAGCCTCTGCTGCACGCTGCAGGGGGAGCGACCCGACAGCTGGATCACATGCCAAGAATTCGGAGTCTTCTTCCAAACCAGTGGGGGTTGGACGATGAATGTAGTTAACTGGTTCCTGCTCACACTCCAGAATTAAATTCTATTGAAAAAGGAAAATCAGCAATTCAGCAAAAAAATATATATATAAAATTTAAAATGTAAATATGATAGTAATAAAATAGAGCATAACGAAACTGTGAACTTCCTGAAGCCTTGTCAGTGATGAAAAGTATTTAACACTCTCCTGTTAATGGCAGATGTTGTGTTCTAAGAACCAACCAGGAGGAGAGCAGAGGCTTCTGGCTGAGGAGGACTGTCGCGAGGTGGGTCCTGCACGCGGGCTGCCAGCCAAGGGCAGTGTCCGCTGCTGGGGACGGTCAAGTGTAAAAGGCCGGCAGCCGGTGTCATGTAGCAGGAGTCTGTGCGTGACTCTGAGTGGTTTTCTTTTTGGCGTGGGGAACTGATCAGGAAGATTTCTTTTCCTGCATAACTCAATCTGAACCAAGGATTGCTGTCTCCTCTTTGCCTTCCCATCTGTGTGACATCTCTCCCTCCCCCACCCCAGCCAATTCCTCCTACCACCAAAAAAAAAAATTTTTTTTTTAAAGTTAAACAAAAACCCTATTCTACCCGGGTCTGGGTTTTTTGCCTCCCTTTAGTTCCGCTTCCAACCCCCACCCATGATGTCCTCCTTTAGAGTTACAGAAATAATAAAGAAACATCTCTCATAGCCACAGTCAATAAGAGAAACTGATAGACATTATTTTTTTTTCTTTTTTAAAATGACTTAAGAACCCTGAAATACATGTAGATGACACAGTAGAGATAGCTTTCCAGCCAGACTTTTGTGAAGGAGATGTTTTTCAGCTCGCAGCGCACCTTGCCGTGGGACAGGCTCACTTGGGAGCCACTTCCGGAATGCCCCCTGCGCGTGCGCAATGCAGGCCGCTGCTGGGAGCCCCTTTGAGAACACAGCCATGGAGCCCATGTGTGCACCTCTGCTTGTGCAGCGTCCCCTGCAACGAGCCTCACCCATCTAAGCCAGCAGGTTTGGACACTCAGTCTCATGCCCTGCCCCTTTCCCTACATTTTTCCTTTTATTTTTCTTTAAAAACAAAGCAAAGTTCTGTATGTTATTAACAGAAATTCCTCTTTGGTGTGGCTTGACTGTATTTCAGAGGGTCATCAGATCGTGAGATTGCTTCCCGGAAACATTTTTGTGCTGTTGTTTTAAAAAATAATAATTAAAAAAAGTTGGCGTTAATAAAAATGTCAATGTGAACTTTGTCCTGATTTCTTTTATTTGATGAGAAACTCCAAACTTTCCTATTAGCATTTCAGTAAGATGATTAGAAGTTTTATTACCATAAGATTTGGGCAGGAGTGGCTTTAAGAAAATCCAATTCCTGGATTCCTAATGAATCTAAATCAAAAATACTATTTCCTCCACATGAGTTCTGGGTTTTCCAATATGTCTCACAGACCTTTCCAGTCAACACCTGGGACTAGGATCACCTCAGTCCAGTCTGTTGACGTGTCAGCACCAGGAAAGATCCAAAAAGCACTGGGGGGGGGGGGGGGGATGAAAAAAATATAACTGACAGAAAAGCTCACAGAAGTTTGCAATCAGAAATCCTAAAAGTTGACGTAGCTTCAGCCTGATGTCTAAGTTCATCCATGATGACCAAGCTGTTTGGCTTACGTTGGTGGAGAGGCCATGCTTGCATGTCTTCCGTTTTGCTTCTAGAAACATGCGACATCCCTTCCTGGCCAGCTGTTGGCCCGCAGAGATGGTAGCCTCAGATCGCGGCTCCCCTGCCCTCTGCCGTCATCTGTGGTCACTGCTAACAGCCAGTGAGGACACAGAGGGTCAGGGTGCGCCATTCCCTGCCATGCCCGGGCTGCTCACAAGTGTGCCTTGCCTAGGCTGCCCTTGCCAGCTCTAGCTCCTTGGCACCTAAGGCTACCCAGGGCTTCCTGGGCCAGCTCTACAATTCTCCAATGTTCTGTGTTGGTTTCCCAGACCCTGCTCTGAGTCAGTCCTGCTTTCCACTAATAGCCCACTTGGCCTGCGCTCCATAGCCTTGCTGCTTGGCATGCCTCTAAAGATGTTAGTCCAGGGCCCAGCATGGCCATTGAGGCTACTTGGGGAGTGAATCAGCAGACAGAAGATATTTCCTCTGTCTCTCTGTATATATCTGACTTTCCAATAAAAAAAAAATCTGAAAAAAAAGTCCAACCTTTTTGGTGTCACATCCTCATTGTTGTTTGCTTCCCAAAGAACACGTATCATAACTGCCATTCCTGCTTTCCCAGTGAGAACGCAGACTATAAAGTCAGGTAGATGATTTAGTTATACAGCAAGTATGATCAGAGCCAGAAGAAAATACAGTTTAGCCAGGAGGTGGGGACCAGTAAAGCTTCCCAGAACAATGGACTGTGAAGAGTGAAATATAGATTTCCCAGGGATGGGTATTAGAAGAGTAAACTCAAAGTTCTGTATAAAACAAACAAAAAAAATCTAATGTTTGCTATTTAGAGAATATTAAGAGGATATCTACAGTTTTGAATGGATTCTTGAAGAAGAAATATCTTCTGTCCACTGGTGTCCACTGGTTCATTCCCCAAATGGCCACAGCAGCCAAAGCTGAGCTCAATCCAAAGCCAAGAGCCAGGAGCTGGGCAGAGTCCCAAGGCTTTGGGCTATCCTCAACTGCTTTCCCAGGTCACAGGCAGGGGGCTGGATGGGAAGCGGGGCTGCTGGGATTAGAATTGGCACACCTTTTGGGATCCTGGTGCATTCAAGGCGAGGACTTCAGCCGCTACGCTATCATGCCGTGCTCAGTATGTTTATTCTAAAAGCAGGTTTGTCTCTATAGAAAGGCAGCAATGGCTAGAGCTGAGCCAACCCAAAGCTAGGAGCTTGAAGCCTCCTCTGGGATCTCCCACATTGGTGCAGAGGTCCAAAGCCTTGGACCATCTTTTGCTGCCTTCCCACGTGCATTAGTAGGGAGCTGGATTTGAAGCAAAATAGTTGGGACTTGAGCAGATGCCCATATGGAATGCTGGCACCACAGGCAGAGGTTTAACTTACTAAGCCAGGATCCAGCAACTCCATCAAGGGTTTGCCTCATGGGTGGCAACAACACAAGCACTAAGTCGACTTCTGTTGCTCTCCCAGATGCATCAGCAGGGAGGTGGATAGGAAGCAGAGCAGCCTGGACTCACCATGATGCCCCAGCGGCTTAACCCACTGCGCCAGAACACAGGCCCCTGGACCATGTTTTGTATTGGAGCTAGCCCTCGTCCCCTTTGCCAGCCTGCTCTGTAACACATGTCACACGTATTCAATCTTCACCGTTGGAAAGAAAGACTCCACGCATGGCAGACTTGTGCCTGCCAGTCTAATGTCATACTCTGATTTCATAAAACTACGGGCCAAGGACACTGTTGAACAAAGTCATTGCTGCCAAATGCATCTGTGACATGCCGCCTCCCAGTTCCGGTTCACTGGCTTGTGCAGGCATTAGAGAAATGTGGCTTTAAGCTCCTGGCGCATGTAAATGGATTCAAACCTCTTCTCATTGATGTGAGCTGTGCTATCTTTGGAACCAAACCTTGCAATCCTCAAACATTGCTTGGGTGTCTGCCTATAAGTTATGTCTAATATCACCATGAACTGGATCTGGGCAGTTCCATGGTGATGAACTTCACAAAGATGTTAGTTGAAAGAGAGGAAGTTGGCCTTGAAAATCAGTAATGTGGGCCCGGCGGCGTGGCCTAGCGGCTAAAGTCCTCGCCTTGAAAGCCCCGGGATCCCATATGGGCGCCAGTTCTAATCCTGGCAGCTCCACTTCCCATCCAGCTCCCTGCTTGTGGCCTGGGAAAGCAGTTGAGGACGGCCCAAGGCTTTGGGACACTGCACCCACGTGGGAGACCCGGAAGAGGTTCCTGGTTCCCGGCTTCGGATCGGCGCGTACCGGCCCGTTGCGGCTCACTTGGGGAGTGAATCATCGGATGGAAGATCTTCCTCTCTGTCTCTCCTCCTCTCTGTATATCCGGCTTTCCAATAATAATAAAATCTTAAAAAAAAAAAAGAAAATCAGTAATGTTGGGCCCGGCGGCGTGGCCTAGCGGCTAAAGTCCTCGCCTTGAAAGCCCCGGGATCCCATAGGGGCGCCGGTTCTGGTCCCTGCGGCTCCACTTTCCATCCAGCTCCCTGCTTGTGGCCTGGGAGGGCAGTTGAGGACAGCCCAATGCTTTGGGACACTGCACCCGCGTGGGAGACCCGGAGGAGGTTCCTGGTTCCCGGCTTCGGATCTGCAAGCACCGGCCCGTTGTGGCTCACTTGGGGAGTGAATCATCGGACGGAAGATCTTCCTCTCTGTCTCTCCTCCTCTGTGTATATCTGGCTGTAATAAAATGAATAAATCTTTAAAAAAAAAAAAAGACTCGGATACTGAACTGACTGACCCAGGTCCTTTGATCATAGACTGAAATGCAGCCCTAGCCACCTGGAGTTCCTGCAGGCTTTATTTTTGTGTTTACATTACTGATTTTTTTTAAAGATTTATTCATTTTATTACTGCCAGATATACAGAGAGGAGGAGAGACAGAGAGGAAGATCTTCCGTCCGATGATTCACTCCCCAGGTGAGCCGCAACGGGCCAATGCGCGCCGATCCGAAGCTGGGAACCAGGAACCTCCTCCAGGTGTCCCACGCGGGTGCAGGGTCCCAATGCATTGGGCCGTCCTCAACTGCTTTCCCAGGCCACAAGCAGGGAGCTGGATGGGAAGTGGAGCTGCCAGGATTAGAACTGGCGCCCATATGGGATCCCGGGGCTTTCAAGGCGAGGACTTTAGCCGCTAGGCCACGCCGCCGGGCCCCGAAGAGTCTTGTCAGAAAAACCCCACAACATTGACCCTGAGGGCAGGATTTACAGGGAGAATTTCCACGCAACAATGCCATGACTATGGGATCCAGATAGCCAACTGTGGTGACAATAGCTGCCTGGGAGGGGCCTGCATTTTGCTGCAGGAGCTTAAGCTGCCACTTGGAATGCCAGCATGCCATTTCTAATTGCTAGTTCGAGTCTCAATATTCCACTTCTGATCCAGCTCCTTGCTACAGTGCCAAGGAGAAAAAGTGGAAGATGGCCCAAGTCAGGGTCCCTGCACCCAAATGGAGTTCTTGGCTCCTGGATTGGTTCTATACAGACCCAGCTGTGGCAGCCATGTGGAAAGCGAATCAGTGGATAGTAACTCCCTCTCTTTCTGTTACTCTGCCTTTCAAATAAATAAATAAACCTTAAGCAAAAAAAAAAAAAAAAAAATTGTCCAGGTAAGACTACCCGCAGGGTCCCATGTGGCAGCCTAGAAGCTAAAGTCCTCGTCTTGCATGCAATGGGATCCCATATGGATGCCGGTTCATGTCCTCGCTGCCCCACTTTTCATCCAATTCCCAGTTTGTGGCCTAGGAAAGCAGTTGAGGATGACCCAAAGTCTTGGGACCCTGCACCCAAATGAGAGACCCGGAAGAAGCTCCTAGCTTCAGATCGGCTCAGCTTTGGCCATTGTGGTCACGTGGGAGTGAGCCAGAGCACAGCAGAGCTGTCTCTGTAAATCTGACTTTCCAATAAAACTAAATAAATATTCAATACATTAGTAAATAAATAAATGTTTAAAAACACCTTAATTTTTTTAAAGATTTATTTTTATTGCAAAGTCAGATATACAGAAAGGAGGAGAGACAGAGAGGAAGAGCTTCCGTCCGATGATTCATTCCCCAAGTGAGCGCAACGGCCAGTGCTGCACCAATCCAAAGCCAGGAGCCAGGAGCTCTTCCATCGGTGCAGACTCCCAAGGCTTTGGGCAATCCTTGACTGCTTTCCCAGGCTACAAGCAGTGATCTGGATGGGAAGTGGAGCTGCCGGGACCAGAACCGGCACCCATATGGGATCCTGGTGCGTTCAAGGCGAGGACTTCAGCCACTAGGCCACCGTGCCAAGCCCAAAATAAATTAATTAAAAAAAAATTGTAAAGCTACTACCGGGAAGTCCAGTACAGCCTGAACATGTTGGAAAAGCTCGTTGAAAACAACATGATGGGGGCCTGACATGATAGCTCAATTGGTTATTCCTCTCCTTGCAAGTGCCAAGATTCCATGTGGGTGCTGATTGGTGTCCTAGTTGATCTACTTTTGATCCAGCTCCCTGTGACACCCTGAGGAAGCAGTGCAGATGGATTAAGGTCTTAGACCACTATACATACATGAGATACTCAGAAGCAGCTCCTCGCTCCTGGCTTCATATGTTTACCTCTGGCCATTGTGCTCATGTGGGGAGTAAAGCAGCAGATGGAAGACCTTCTTTCCCTGTAATTCTTTCAAGTAAAAAAAAAATCTTTTTTTTTTTATTATTTTATGGGTTTTTTGTTACTTTTTTTCTATTTTTGTTTATACACATATGCATATTTTTTCCCGGAAAAGCAGATTTACAGAGAGAACAAGACACAGAAAGATCTTCCATCTACTGTTTCTCTCCCCAAGTGGCCCCACTTCCCATTCAGCTCCCTGCTTCTGGTCTGGGAAGGTAGTAGAGGGCAGCCCAATGTCTTAGGACCCTGCACCCACATGGGAGATCCATCCTGGCTCCTGGCTTCAGATTAAGCTCAGCTCTAGCTGAGCTTAAGTACTTGTGGCCATTTGGGAACTGAATTAACAGACTGAATATCTTCCTCTCTGTCTCTTCTCCTCTGTGTATATCTGACTTTCCAATAAAAACGAATAAATCCTAAAAAAAAAAAAAAAAGAAAAAGAAAAAGGTTCATTTGCAGACTGCCACGATGGCTTAATTGCTACTTTCATGCCTGCAGGGCTGGGATCCTTTATGGGTGCTGCTTCGTGTCCTGACTACTCCACTTTTTTTTTTAAAGATTTATTTATTTTTATTACAAAGTCAGATATACAGAGAGGAGAGACAGAGATGAAGATCTTCCGTCCGATGATTCACTCCCCAAGTGAGCCACAACGGCCGGTGCTTGCAGATCCGAAGCCAGGAATCAGGAACCTCTTCCGGGTCTCCCACATGGGTGCAGGGCCCCAATGCATTGGGCCGTCCTCGACTGCTCTCCCAGGCCACAAGCAGGGAGCTGGATGGGAAGTGGAGCTGCCGGGATTAGAACCGGCGCCCATATGGGATCCCAAGGTGTTCAAGCGAGGACTTCAGCCGCTAGGCCACGCCGCCAGGCCTGACTACTCCACTTTTCATCCAGATTCCTGCTTATGGCCTGGGAAAGCAATGGAAGATGGTTCAAAGCCTTAGGACCAAGTACCCAGATGAGAGACTGGGAAGCGGCTCCTGGCTCCTGATTGGCTCAGCTCTGGCTGTTGTGGCCATTTAGGGGAGTGAATCAGTGGGTGAAAGATCTTTTCTTTCTGTCATTGGTTCAAATAAATCAGTGGAAATATTTTTTAAAAGGGGGTGGGGGAAGATGTGGGCAAAAGATGACAGATACAAAAAATAGCACATACCCTGTGGCTGCACTAAGCAAAAGTCAGAAATAGGGCTAACATAAAATGATGGAGCCCATCCTGGCAGGAGCCCGAGAATGGACTCATTGCGATGCAGTCCAAGAACTTCTGTGGGGACTGGAACACGAACTGTTCAGCCACAAACAGTACATTTTATAAATTATACCACAATAAAAGGGATTTAAGAATAAACACAATAAAAAAAAAAAAAAAGAATAAACACAATGAGAGGCCAGTGTTATAGCACAGTAGTTAAGTCACCACCTGTCCTATGTGAGTACTCATTCGAGTTCCGGATGTTCCATTTCCAACTCAGCTCCCTGTTAGTGTACCTAGAGAAGCAGCAGCAGATGGCCAAGTACTTGGGACTGTGCCTCACAAGACCAGGATAGAATTCTCAGCTTCTGGCTTTGGCCGGGTCTAGCCCCAGTGGTGGCCAAATGAAGAGTCAATCTGTGGATGGACAACTTCTGTCTCTCTATATAACCGTGTCTTTCAAATAAATAAGTCAGTCTTGAAAAAAGTAAACACGGTGTTTCTCCCTCCTATTTCAAGAGGCACCCCACTTCCCGGCTTTCTCTCCGGAGGTGTTTTCCCCTTCCCTCTCCCTTCCCTGCTCACCTGGTCCCCCCCGCAAAAAAAATAAAATGAAAAAAATATGAAAAAAAAAAAAGTAAAAAGTAAACACAACAATGAGAATGGTTACAAGACAGGCAGTACTAAGTGTGGCTTTCATTAATTCTCACACAAGTACGTGGACAGTGGGACTGTAACAGATGCAATGGCAGGCCAACCACAGGGCGCTGCAGGTGAGCTGCCACTAGGGATGCCCACCTCCCGGTCCTTGGGTCAAGACCCAATCCTGTCCCTGCATTACAGGATGGGTGGCAGTGACTGCATACTCGACCTCCACCCACACCCCCTTCAGGTCCTCTGGAGGCGGTTTTGATTGACTTGGGAGGAGAGCTGGGTGGAGATGGGGGATGGAGGATGCTGCTGCTACACATCCTGCCATGCAGGGACAGGTCCCACCCCCACCATCACCCCAGCAAAGGCTGATTTGATCCCAAATGATCAATCCCATGGAGACTGAGACGCTGAGTTACAGTCCAGCCAAGAACACACACAGTGTGTGTGTGTGTGTGTGTGTGTGTGCATGTGAATTATTTGGAGCAGATCGCCAAGCTGACCATATCCTCAAATAAATAAAAAAGAAAGAAAAAGAACAGAACAGAAGGCAATCAGCAGAGCCCTGGCCTTGAATGCAGGCTTCTGTGACAGTCGGCCAGGAAGAAGAGCCTTGGTTGGCCCTGCGACTGGTGACGAAATCGACATGCCTCAGTGGGTTTCAGTTTCTAGCTTCCTCTGTGGCACTTTTTTTTTTTTAAGCTAAGTCACAATGCACTTGCTTCTGCATTGCACCAGCCATGTGAGCAGGTATCTGGAACCAGCTCAACCATGTTTGATGGATGGCATTGTTTTAATTCTGCTTTAATGCAAACTGAGATGGTAGGAGTGACTAAAAATTCTTAGAAATATGGTTTTCTAATTATTTTTTTCTTTTTAGAAATATTGTTTTTTAGAGTAACAAAAAATGATAGCTAGGAATACTTGAGAATTCATTTAAAACTGAGTACTTGGTGGGGACAGTCGTTATGCCCAGCAGGTTATGGCACCACCTGCCATGTTGGCATCCCAAATCAGAGTGCAGGTTCATGTCCACCTGCTACTCCTGGGAAAGCAGCAGGAGATGGCTCCAGTACTTGAGTGCCTACCACCCTTAGGGCAGACCCAGATAGAGTTCCCGGCTTGGCCCAGCCCTGGCTGTCGTAGTAATGTGGGAGTAAATCAGGGAATGCCAAGATTTTTCTGTTTCTATCACTCTACCCTTCAAATAAGTAAATCTTCAAATGAATACAATTAAGTAACCTTACTTGGGGGGGAAATATGACAATATTAATGTGGATACAATTTGGGATTACAGTTGATTTCTGCTCTTTAATTTATCATTCTCACTCCCACCCCCAATTCGAGAGGCAGGGTCAGGGATACTCCCCAAAGGCCTGCAGCGGCTAGGGCAGAGCTAGACAAGAAAGCAATGCAGATCTCCACATGAGTGGCAAGGAGCCAACCACCTGAACCATAACCTTGTGCCTCTCGGGGTATGCCTTAGTAGCAAGCTGGACAGGAAATAGGAGTTAATCAGGACTTGAGCAAGGCACTGAGATGAGATGCGGGCATCCCAAGTGGCCACGTAACTGTGCGACCAAGCACCTGTCTCCTACAGAATTCTTTGCCATTACACTTCTACAGCCAAGTGCATAAAATGTAAGAATCTTCAGTGTACAACTTGATCACGTTTTCGCACATGCACCTACAATGTAACAATCTACTTTATTGCGCGTTACAATGTATTATAACATTTTCCACGTGATTAGATGTTAGCATCAATTTTAGTGCCTAACTAGAATCACATAATTAAGGAGCTGGCAATGTGGCATAGTGAATAAAGGCGCCACCTGTGGAACTAGCATCCCATGTGGGTGCTTCCTCAAGCACTGGTTGCTCTACTTTTGACCCAGCTTCCTGCTAACATTGCCTGGGAAAGCAGCAGAGGATGGCTAAAGGGCTTGGTTCCTGCATTCCTGTGGGAGTTCTGTAAAAAGTTTCTAGCTCTTAAATGCAGATTCCATGGTCTGCCATGGAGTGCAAGTGTCAAAGCGGAGCCTCTTCAGAGGCTCAGATGGAGTAGTGGACAGCATATCCAAGTGCATATGGAGGATATGGCAGTCCACAGGAACCTGCAGAGGACACCTGGTACCACAACACAGAACAGAGGACAGAACAAATCAATCAACTACCCCAGCCACGTATTGGCAGTAAAAATCTGGGCAAACGGAGACTCTAAGGTGGACTATGTCAACCAGTGAAATTCTTCAGCGATTTCATTGTACTTGGAACGGCGAGATTGGCAGCCATTCATAACTGTTGAGTTATCAAAACCACTTGAGTAGGACACTTGGAGCATGTCCCACATCAGGGACCTGGGATGGGTGGGAGACTGGGTGGGGCTTCTCCCTTTATCTCCCCTTTTAACCCAGATACAGAAAAAAAAAGAATAATAATGTGGAAACAATATTCTTACCCACTTTCCTGTAGCCCTTCACCCTTTGTGCCCTAATCAACTATGTAAAGATTGTCAAAAAAAAAAAAAAAGTTTCTAGTTTCAGCCCAGCCCAGCTCCAGCCACTGTAGCCATTTGTGGAGTGAACCTGCTGATGGAAGATCTCTCTCTGCAACTCCGCCTTGCAAGTAAATAATTTTTAAAAATAATTACTTATAATTCTATATCTATTTGTTTAAATATTTTTTATTTAAAAGGCAGATTTCACAGACAGAGGAGAGGCCAAAAAGAAACCAACAACAACATTCTCACTCAAGCCATGTCACAGCTCCAGGCAGAAGCCCCCTTCCCACCCCGTCGTGGTATACACTGCAAGTGTCTCAGCACAAAGGTCACTCCACGTGTCCCCAGCAGCCCCCCCATCTTCCTTCAACCAATCACCATGTCCCATCCATCTGTCTCTCTGCTGCTTCCACACCTCTTCACAAGTATCTTCTTGGGATTCTGACAATGGTCTCCTCACCTCCACTCTGCCCCCTTCCTTCCATCCAACTTTCTTCTGCTGACCACTGTCCGGCTCAGAAGCCTACAAAAACTGCCCTGCACTCTCTGCCTACGCATGGAACCACCTGCCTGGCCAAGCCAGGTTTCACCTGCTCTCACCCTGTCCCTAACACTCCAGCCCATTCCCTGTGCTTTGGAGACATGGCTGTAGTGCTCTGTAACCCCAAGACTTCTGCAGGTGCACAGTCTCCCTCTGTCATCTCTCTCCCCTTCCTCAGGTGAGCTTTCCCCAAGCGCCTTCATGGGGTGATCCTCAGCCAGTGTCACTTTACAACTTGACATAATCTGGGGGGTAAATGGGGCTTAAATGATTGAAGTTGATCTTCTCTCATTGACCAAGGACCTACAGGCAGCACAACACACGAACTATACTCTGGACTAACAGCCCATGTGCATGAAGGGAGTGCTGGCAGCATTCTGCACTCTCACTGCAACCCTAGGAAGCCAGGGGACTATTATCCCCTTTTACATATGAAGAAAGGAAGTCAGGTGAGTTACGAGGTGACAGAGCTGGGACGTGCTCTTTCCAGATCCTGTGCACTCAACACTCAAGCTATGGTGCCTCCTGGAACTAACTACCCAATGAATCACAGGGTGCTTTTTAAAATTTAGTTTTAATATTTATCTTTATTGAAAAGGCAGAAGAACAAGAAGAGACGCAGATTTTTTTATCCATTGGTTCACTCTCCAAATGGCCACAAGGGTTGGAGCTGGGCTGCAGCTGAAGCCAGGAGCCAGGGGATTCTTCCGGATCTGCCACGTGGGTGCAGGGTTCCAAGGATTTGGGCTGCCTTCCACTAGTTTCCCAGGCTACAAGCAGGGAGTCGCCTGGGAAGTGAAGCAGCCAGGACATGAACCAGCACCCATTCGAGATGTCAGCACTGTAGCCATTAGCTGAAGATACTATACCATAGAGTGGGCCCCCGGGGTGTCTCAACACTACCATCAGTAAGCTCTGGTTACCTGAAACCTCATTTCGTATGGGTAAGGGTCTCTTACGGAGAACTTTTCCATAAAATTCTGTTTTCCCTAGCGACTTTCAAATTCCTCTGCCCTCCTTGGTGGTAATCATGATTGGGATGCAGACCAAGGGCATGGCCCAGGCACTTGCTGGAGCGTGGCTGAAGCTGGCAGCAGAGAAACCAAGCGACGGCTAGCGTCTTCGCCATCGCCACGGGTGTCACCTTGCTTCATACTCACCAACGCAGTCCCATCCCTGGGTGAGACGAGGGGGCAGTCTGGGGCCAGGGACTGTCCAGCCTCAAGAAGGCACTTGCCACCGTCTTTCCCTGGGGCAAGGGGGTGGGGATGGATTTCCCCCAGGGGCTCCCTACCTGCTGCAGGTGTAGGGCAAGCTTTTCCAGAGTTCGGGCTCCACAAGCCAGTTACAGCCAATTAATTCCGGATCAATATGCTGACAAAGTAACCGCTGAGGAAATTAACCTGGAAATCACCTGCCAATGTCAGGGAAAGCCAAGAAACAGGACCTGTATTTCATGTGAATTTCCCCCCCAAAAAAAGGAGGAGGGGGAGGTTTTTCAAGTTTCTCCCAGAGCCCTTAACTTTTCACGGTGGTTTTGAGTCCTTCTCAAGGCTGTGCCTTTCCAAGGGTATTTTTACAGTGTGACCGATAGCTAGGAGCCCTCTCTGAACTAGGCCTCCGATCAGGTGTGGAATCCTCTCAAACGCCGGAGGGCAACATGCGGGGAGGGTGCGGCGCAGCCCAGGAGCCGGCTCTGCCCTGGGACCAGTCCCAGAGCCTCTCCGGCTGGAGTCCACGTGTGCACATGGCAGGACCGACCACATGGTCTCCGAGGCCGCCGCCGGCCGAGCTTCCGTGGGCGCGGGGCACGACCCTGTAACGGTCCTCCCGTCCCTCGCCGCCCCAGCCCGGGGCCGTCACGTCGAGCCTCGCATCGGGGGTCGGCCAGGGCCCCAAGCGTCTCCCACCTCGGCGAGCCCCGAACCCCGAACTCGTGGGCCCGGCCTTCCCGGGGCGCCGCCCTCGGCCTATCAACGTCCACTACCCCCGCCCTCGGCCAATCCCGCGAGCCGCGGGTCCCGACCCTCCTTGCCGCCGCTCCGCCGGTCTGCGCTTCAGGCCTTCAGTAGGACAGTCCAATCAGAGGACTGCTCTCGCCTGCCCCACCCCGCTGTCCCGCCCCCCAGACCAATCCGCACGCCGCCTTCGCCCGCCCGCCCAGCCAACCGCGGGGCCTTCAAACCCACGAGCGAATGGGAGCGGGGCGGCCCCTCAACGCTGGCTTCCTGGCCAATGGCGGGTTCCGCGTGGCTAGGGCGGCAGCCAATCGCCGGCGAGCGCGGTGCCGCCGCGGAGAGGTCCGGCCCGGATATCCCTCCGCCCTCCGCCCTGCCTGCGCGCCGCCGTCCCCTCTCCGCTGGCCTGCCTTCTTTCTCCCTCCGCCGGCCGAGCAGCAGCCGCGCTCGGAGCCGCCCGCGGGGTCCCCCCCTCCCCCGGCGCCAGAGCAGCCGCCGCCAGCCGCATCGCGGGCGGGAGGACGGGAGCGCGGGCAGCCGGAGGGACGAGGCCTCGGGGGGCGAGCCGGTGAATGGGCGTGTGGTGACCCCCGCCCCCCACCCACCCCTCCCTTCCCACCCGACCCCCCCCCAGCACCCCAAGCCCGGCTGGGGGAGCCGCCGCCCGAGAGGCCGGAGCGTCGTGTTAGAAGGAGTCGCCGCCGTCGGCACCACCGCCCGCCGCCATGGAGCTGATCACCATCCTCGAGAAGACCGTGTCTCCCGGTAGGACGCGGGCGCCGGGCGGAGGGGGAGTTGGGGTGGGGGAGGGGTCTCCCCGGCCCCCCTCTGACCCCGCGCCCTCCCCCCTCCCCCTAGATCGGCTGGAACTGGAAGCGGCGCAGAAGTTCCTGGAGCGTGCGGCCGTGGAGAACCTGGTGCGTGCCGCGCCCCGGGCCCTGCGCGGCGGCGGCGGCGGCGTGCGGGGCCCTTCCCGCCCTCCCGGAGGCCCAGGCCGCGGGGACGCACCCCGCCCGCCCCCCTCCCCCTCCCCCTCCCCCTCCCCCTCCCGCGCCAACCTAACCCCGCCATCGGGAAGCCGGTGGGTGTGTCCCGCCCCGGGCCTCGCGGACAGCCAATGGCTCAGCGCGCCGGGCTGCGCGGCGCCCAATGGGCGCGCGGCCTGAGGGCGGCGGTGCCGCGGGAGGGAAGGGAAGTTGGGTTGCGCGGCGCTGCGTGTGCGGCGCGGGTGGGGGTGGGGGACCGGGCCTGGGGGCCATGTGCGAGCTCGGGCCTCCTCCGGCCGCCCCGCGCACCCCCAGCGCGCCCCGACGCGCCCCACTCACTTGCTAGGCGGCCCTGCTCTTGTGTCCCTGGCCGGGCCTGGCACCGTGAAGCCTTTCCCACTGATTCTCCCACTCCTTCCCCCCCCCTTCCTGCTTGGAGCTTCCTCTCCCGGTTCTTTTTTTCGGGGGTGGCGAGATGGGTGGGCTCCCGGGAGTCTAACTCCATCGTTTGACCCCGATGATTAGAAAGACCTGGTCAGTTGGGACCCGCAGCCAGCATGGCGTACGAAGGCCGCCCCTTTAGCCGGGCCTCTTGGCTAAGGAGACCATGGAGGCTTCGTTCTCGGCTTTCGTGTTTGCAAATTTAAGCGGTGATGGACAGAGGAAGAGAGTCCTCTAGAAACCAGGGCTTTCTGTAAAAATGCAGGATCAATAGGGCACGGAGCCTGCCCCCTGCTTGTTTCCTGGGCGATGGGGAGTGGAGGGAGAGGTGGTGTGGTTCCTTGGCGCCTGTGAAAGGTGGTAAGTCCCTGACACTGTAGCCAGATGAGTCCCTGTGTGTGGTTGGCAAAATAGTTCCACCACGACCTAGGGATGAGGCTTATATCATACAAATCGCTTTCCATGTGCTATTTTTTTTTCCCTAATTACTGTGTTGACCCTTAACTTGCCCTACCAATGATGTTGCCACTAGCGTAAACAGATAGTTCATTCAAGGTAGATTCCTGCTTGAACTTCTACTGATTTGCTCCGAGCTTTTCTCTTCCTAGACCCCTTAGTTGGGTAACTTTTGAAGGATTCTCTTCTGGGTGGCAGAAGTTGCTAGAAGGAGGAAAGTGATGCCTGGGCTTTCCTGTTATTTGAACAATGCTTTTTGAAGTTTTTTTTTTTTTTTTTTTTTTAATGGAGGAGAGGATTGTGTGTGAAACAAGTTGCTTGGAACCCCGTTCGAAAAGGTTGTGTGTGCTTGTATGGATCCCCTCTGCTAGACAGCTCAAGTTTAAGGAACCCATGCTGTATTGATTGTTGACACTCAGTCATTTTCCATAAACAGCTTGCCTGGACATTTTTACTTGTTTGTTTTCTCCCTATTCCTAAATGCCCATCACTTATAAATTTGCTTTTTCTTTAATCTACTTTGCTGAACACCCTCAATTACAATTTGGAGTGTTAGGCATCTAAGTCTTCTTTAGGCTTAAATATTCTCATTTCTTATGAGAGATTAACTGCTTCCATGGCTCAAAACCATCATTCCTTTTGGTCTGAGCTTTTTGAAATTTAAAGAAACAATTTTAATTTTTACCTATCATAACATTGGTTCATTGCTAAGATGGACTATGACACTGTTTTGGATGCTTGGGACACCTGTGCTCATGAACAGTCCACTTGTCAAATTGCCTAAATTCTGGAGATGGGATGGAGGGGTGACCTGCAAAGGAAAATATATAACTCCTTAGCAGGGACTGGGCTGCATGGGAAGTGAGTGGATTTCTTTGTCTGTCAAAGAACTTTCCTATGGAGATGTTGAAGTAGGTGTTTTGCAGTTCCTGATATGTGCTTAGAAATAGGTTTTTTGCTACCTTATTCCCCATAGTTTTTGGGTACTTGGTAAACTTGAGTTGGTAAAATCCCTCCAGGTTTTCATTGGTGAATGCATGTTCTCTCTAACAGCCCACGTTCCTTGTGGAACTGTCCAGAGTGCTAGCCAACCCAGGAAACAGTCAGGTGGCCAGAGTCGCAGCTGGGCTACAAATCAAGAACTCCTTGACATCCAAAGACCCAGACATCAAGGCACAGTATCAGCAGAGGTGGCTTGCGATTGATGCCAATGCCCGACGGGAAGTCAAGAACTATGTGAGTAATTCACCTGCTTTTGGTCATGTTGCTTGCGGCCCGAGAGCCGTATGCTAGTTTCATTACTTGAGCGTGGGATAGTTGACGTTGTGATAGGCTTCTGACACTTAAGCTTCACTTAAACTATATTTAATTCTAATAATTTTGCTCTATTTAGCTTGTCTAGGTGGACTGGAATTCTTTTCAGATGACAGAATTTGGGATGGAGAAGGGGGTGGAGCGGAGGTCTCTAATGAATCTCAGTAGTGAACAGATCGGTGCTGTGGATCAGAGCACTTTGGGAGTTTGTTAATATGTATATTCAAGCTCTCCAGAGCTTGATTTGGTGAAACTGGGGTGAAGCCGACGGATAGTTTGTTAGCTGTTGTCCCTAGCACCCTTCGCAGGTGGTTCTCCTTGTTTTGTGGTTCAGTCCCAACATGGGGTGAAGTCAGCGTTAATGACCTGCAGCCTTTGAACCCTGGAGTGGGTGAAATGGGAAAATGACATAATGGTGCTTTTACCTACATAGCAAATTGTGAAAAACTATATGAAAACTGGATTTTTGTTCAAGGATTGTAATGAATGAGACGATAAATTCTAAGGAAAACCAAATGTCCCTTGTTGCTTCACGTTATGAAGGTCTTAGGACTTTGGAATTTGAAGTCCATATGTCTAGCTGGAGCAAAGGATCTAGAATATATGAGCAGATCACATTTTTAAATGAAATTATTTAATGGTCTGTCTTAGATGAATAAAGGCACAAAGGGAAGTAGATGAAACCTCTGAGAACACATCGTGTTTGAAGAGATACACTGGGGGATTCCTATGTATGCAGTTGGGTGGGTTCTGGTTATATACATTGTATCTGCTGCTGTCTCCGTGCTCTAGAAAGAAGCTTCTAGTTAAATTTGTGCCCCTTCACTAAAGGCAACTATTCCGTAAATTGTGAGCCTCTTTTCCATCTTGCATGTAGCAGCCCATGACCAGAGGCTGTGAGAGCCAGCTTCCTGTGGAGCCATGTCTGCGCATGTTGGGTTGGCGTTAAGAGATCAACAGTCTACTTCCCCAATTGCCATAGTGGCTGAAGCTAGACCAGGTTGAAGCCAGGAGCCTGGAGCTTCTTCAGGTCTCCCACATGGGTGCAGGAGCCCAAGCACTTGGGCCATCCTTTGCGTCTTTCCCAGGTGCATTAGCAGAGAGCTGGTGGGAACTGGAGCAACTGGTTCTTAAACTGGCACTTACATATTATACAGTACTGTAGTGGATAAGGCTCCTTTGAATCTGTACTTGGCTTCCACACTTTACACCAGAATGGTTTCTTAAATCTGCAGAATAGCTTATGTTGGCAGGTTGAGCCCTTGCGTGTTACCTTGGCCTTCTCCCTTTTATAGCGTATCTGATGATTAGTACTACAGTATTGCAGTGCTGGTGGGTATGTCTTTTGGCATCTGGTGGTAGAAGCACAGTTAGTGTCATTTCTTAGTTCCTCTTAATTCTGTGGTAATTTGAGTGTTGCTAGATTGTGCCTAGTTTTGGTAAAAACTCAGTATCTAGGAATTGGATATCTGTACCTCGGAAAGCTCTTGAGTAACATTAATGGTCTTATAAAGGCAGTTGGAAGGGGAAGCGGAACTGTAGGATGGGGTCCATGTGCTTTGCAGATGTACTTGGAGACAACCTAGGGTAGTATAAGGGCACCTGGAACTGGAGTTTATTTCTTCACCTATGTTGTTTTCTAAGATTTTCAGTTAGTAACATGATAATGACACATGTCTGGAACACCAGGTGACTGTCCAGGGTCTGGAGTGTATGTAGTGTGTACTGACGGAACTCCCGCCCCGTCTTCCAGCTCCTCTCTTGCCACTGCTCCTGTGTTTTTCTGGGTCACAGTAAACTGTGGTCCTTGCGTTGTGCTGTCTAGTCCTGCACATTCCTCCTCGCAAGTACCTTGGTCTCTGTTGTCCAGCCTTTATCCGTGTGGTTTAATTCTTGGGCTGCCACTCAAGTCAGACTTGGTTGCTAACCATTCACCCTCTGACATATGTCATTTCCACCCTACTACTTGATGTCTGGTGTAATCATTTTTGTTTAAGGTTCCGACTTGCTCTGATAGACCTAGAGAATCAATCAGCTGTTGCTGGGTAGAGCTGGTGGGAGTAGGTTGGCGAAAGTGATGATCCACTAGAATAGAGGGAAGACGGGTATTTCATTAGCTGCTGTCTACAGAGCAGGGAACTGACCTGACCCAGCCAGCAGAGCTGGCCTGCAGCTCTGGCAGCACTTGTGCTCATGCCATGCCCAGTTAACTGTTCCGCTTTGGAGGGAGCTGGTGATTCCTGTTGACCTTTTTGAGTGGACTAGCTGATAGTGGCAATGATTAACCCTGGTTTGATGGCAGCTCCATCCTGCAGCTGTACTTATGCCTCACACTCGACAGAAAGGCCTGTGTGCTAACCATTTGAAGCAACACAGATTGCAGGACAAGTGAACCTGTTTTAGTCGGTAAATCTGACTAGTTCTGGTCATCTGGTACTGATTATTGGACAAATGGGAAGCGTCCCTTCAAGTGGAAAGTTGTGCAGGTTTGGTAGCATCTATGACTTTATGTGTTTATTTAGAGATGTTTTATGTGCCTGGGCGCCAGAAGAAGCAGATATACTTGACATTTCCCAGGTGAGACAACCTGCCCTCAGTCAGGCTAGACAGTTGGATTCAGTAAGTACATCAGACTCACCTGGATGCCTGAGTTTGCCTCTTTATGAAGGCCCCAGTTCTGATCATAACACTAAACAGCCACCTCATTTTTTACCCCAAGGAGCTTGAGACCTGAATTTTAAAGATTTATTATTGGACAGGCAGATTTACCAAGAGAGGAAAGAGACACTGCCGAAGTGGCCTTAATGGCTGGAGCTGAGCTGAACCAAAGCCAGGAGCGTCTTCCAGGTTTCCCACACAGGTGCAGGGTCCCAAACATTCACATGTCCCAAACTTTCACATGTCCTTGACTGCTTTTCCAGGCCACAGGCAGGGAACTGAATGGGAAGTTGAGTGGCTTGGACACAAATTGGTGCCCATATAGCATCCCAGCAGTTGCAAGGTGAGGACTTTAGCTGCTAGGCTGCTGCACTGGGCCTGAAGATGAGTTTTGTCTGCATCCCTCTTACCTCTCCTGATTGCTGGTTTCCTGCCTTGTGTTGACTGTTGAAATGAAATGAAGTGCGTGGCTTGGAGGCAGTTTCCATGTGGAAGCTGGGTGGGAGGGATGGACTTGGACTTCACAGCTCTGAGCCATGGTGGTCGGGGCCAGGGCTGGTTCTTCCTGGACAGTGTTTCACCCTTCCTTTTGTGTCAGGAAAAAATACCAAGACATTGGTGTAAAGAAAGTCAAATGTGCTCAGATAGTAATAGAGATTCTTACATGTGTGTCTTACATGTTTATTTGTTTTGCAGGTTTTGCAAACTTTGGGCACAGAAACTTACCGGCCTAGCTCTGCCTCCCAGTGCGTGGCTGGTATTGCTTGTGCGGAGATCCCGGTCAACCAGTGGCCAGAACTTATTCCTCAGCTTGTTGCCAATGTCACAAACCCCAACAGCACAGAGCATATGAAAGAGTCCACATTGGAAGCTATTGGTTACATTTGCCAGGATATAGTAAGTGCTTGCCTCATACTAATGGATATGTCTTGACTCTAGCAGGGCTGTGCATGGTGTTAGGGTTATTCTTAATTAAATCATGTTGAAGATCAACCTGCTGTGAAGATTTGTGAAAGTGAGACTGCTTTTTCAATTTAGAGCTTAGATTCTAGACTTATATAAAGATTTATTTATGTTTATTGGAAAGGCAGATTTACAGAGAGGAGGAGAAACAGAAAGATCCTCCATCTGCTGGTTCACTCCCCAAGCGGTCACAATGGCTGGAGCTGAGCTGATCCGAAGCCAGGAGTGTCTTTCAGGTCTCCCACCTGGGTGCAGGATCCCAAGGCTTTGGACCATCCTCTGCTGCTTTCCCAGGCCACAAGCAGGGAGCTGGATGGGAAGTGGAGCAGCCAGGATGTGAACTGGCAGCCATATAGGATCCGAACACATACAAGGCAAGGATTTAGCCACTGAGCCATCACGCCGGGCCTGGATCCTATAATTGTAAAATGATGGTATTCTCATTGAGAGAATTCCTAACCTGATCCTCTCCCCGGTCCTCCGTGTGTTAGGAATTCTCTGGTGCATTGTCATTTACTGCCTTACAGAAAAGTTTGCCAACCCCTGAATGGTTGATTTAGCCATGGAAGCCATAACACAATATTATTTTATTATTTGTTTTAAAAGATATTTATTTATTTGACAGGCAGAATGAAAGGGGGAAAGAAAGAGATCTTCTATCTACTGATTCATTCCCCAGATGCCTGCAAAAGCTGTGGCTGGGCCTGGGCAGACCCGGGAGCCAGGAATTCCATCCAGGTTTACCACATGGGTGGCAGGAACCCAGATAGTTGAGACTTCATCTGCAGCTTCCCAGGGTGCGCATTAGCAGCATGCTGGATTGGAAGCAAAGTTGGAACTCTGCATGAGACTCCTGCGTGTGGTGTAGGCATTCTAAGTGGCAGCTCAGCTCGTCTTGTCACAATTCCTGTTTCACAGAGACAGTTCCCAGATGTCTGCAGTAGCCAGTACTGAGCCACACTGGAGACAGGAACTCCATCTGGGTCTCCCACCTGGGGTGGTAGGAGCCCAAGAATTAGCACGATCTTCCACTGCCTTCCTAGGTGCATCAGCAGGGAACTGGATCTGAAGCAAAGCAGCTAGGGCCTGAACTGGTACTCTGATGTGAGATGCCAGCATCACGGGCAGATGCTTAACCCTCTGCCACAGTGTGGGCCCCAACATGATGTTTTAGATGCGATCCTTTCAGAACAATTGTTGCTAAGGAGACTGGAAGCCTTGGTGTCTGTTCACCTGGAGTCCCTGATGGTGTGCTCAGGTGTTCATCTTGGCTCTCAGCTCTCCAGAGCTTTACTTCGATGGCCACGAAAACCCACCAGGTTGCCATCTTCTGCTTTTGCACAGAAGACTGGGGAAATCCAGTGTTGCCCAAGTCGCAGAGACAAAGCTAAGGAGTTCCACTGGCTCAGTTCTGTTTGGACCACCAGTACAGGGTGGCTGTATTGGCAGGTGGTTTGCAGTGCTGTCCTTATATGGGAATGAGAGGGAAAAGATCACAAAGTCAGGATGCTCAAATGGATTTTACAGTTAAAAAGACTGCTGATTAGCCATGATCGCTTTATTCTAGTCATTGCACTTCTCTGCTCGTTTCAGGACCCAGAGCAGCTGCAGGATAAATCCAATGAGATTCTGACGGCCATAATCCAGGGGATGAGGAAAGAAGAGCCCAGTAACAATGTGAAGCTCGCTGCTACCAATGCACTCCTGAACTCACTGGAGTTCACCAAAGCAAACTTTGACAAAGAGGTAAGGTTCCTTTGAAAAGAGATGCAGATTTAGAGGGTGTTTTCCCCCAAAAGTGTCGTCTTGTTGGGAGCTAGAAGCAAGCCTGTATTTCCATTCTAGATGAAGGTTTATGAATCTGAGATCTAAGTCTTTGTAAGCTCAGGTGAACGTGTGAGACCAGTTTGGGATTGAAAGACTAGCAAGCTATTTGATGTGTCCTTCTGGATGGTGCTTTTAGAACTGCAAAATTAGAAGTTTTTGTGTGTGTTTTTTTGTTTTTCTTTGTTTTTTTAGCATGGTCGAGTGCGAGAAAAAGGTCATCCATCTCCTGTTGCAGGAGGCCACAATCTTTGTTTCTGAAGATTTATTTATTTTTATTGGAAAGGCGTATTTATAGAGAGAAGGATAAACAGATCTTCCATCTGGTGATTCACTCCCCAATGGCTACAGTGCCTGGAGCTGAGCTGATCTGTAGCCAGGAATCATTAGCGCTTTCCAGATCTCCCTCATGGTTGCAGCGTCCCAAGGACCTGGGCCAGCCTCTGCTGTTTTCCTGGGCCTTAAGCAGGAAGCTGGATGGGAAGTGGAGCAGCTGGGACACAAGCAAGCATCCATATGGGATCCCAGGGCTTGCAAGGGAAGGATTAGTCTGTTGAGCCACCATCTCATCCCTTTTTTCTTTGTTTGGTTGCTTGGTTGGTTTATTGTTCTTTAATACCTCATAAAAGTGGGATCATACAGTATTTGTCTTTTGGTAGCCAGTTTGTTTCACATACAGTGATCCTCAGGGTTCATCTATTTTGTAGCTTTGAAGGCTGAATCATGCTTATCGTAAAGATATCATGTGGGTTGCTTCCTCATTTTGGCTTTTGTGAATGATGTGCCTTTTAACGTGGTACGCACATCTCTGAGTTCTCAGTTCCCTTGACTGTACCCTTGAGTGGCCTTAATGGCTCCCATGGACTGCCGTGTTTTTTGGGTATTCTTTTTGACATTTCAGCTGGGATTTTGCTATTTGCTGACCTTGTTGAGTTTCTTTTATTATTTATTTTGATGACGTTTACATAGTTAATTAGGGCATAAAGGGTCAAAGGCCACAGGAAAGTGGGTAAGACCATTGTTTGCATATTCTCTCTCTCTTTTTTTTCCTGTAAGGGAGAGAAGGGGAGAGAGTAAGGGAGAAGCCCCACCCAGCCTCCCAGCCATCCCAGGGTCCCGATGTAGGGCATGCTCCAAGGGCACTATTGTGGCGTTTTCTAAGACAAGAACAATTTTCAGTTTTAATTGATGACAAGAACAGTTTTTCCTTTTACACCTCAGATTTAGCAAGGTAGCTAAAGAGGTTCCTCACTCTGTGCTTGTCTGTCATTTTGTCATTTGATGGCACTTGGCCACCTTGCAGAAAATACTTTTTTATGTAAAGATGTATTTATTATTTTTATTGCAAAGTCAGATATACAGAGAGGAGGGGAGAGAGAGAGAGAGAGGGAGATCTTCTGTCTGTTGATTCACTCCCCAAGTGGCTGCAATGGATGGAGTTGAGCCGATCTGAAGCCAGGAGCCCAGAGCTTCCTCCGGGTCTCCCACGCAGGTGCAGGGTCCCAAGGCTTTGGGCCGTCCTCGACTGCTTTCCCAGGTCACAAGCAGGGAGCTGGATGGGAAGTGGGCCACTGGGATTAGAACCCGCGACCATATGGGATCCCGGGGCGTTCAAGGCGAGGACTTTAGCCGCTGGGCCACCGTGCCGGGCCCCGGAAAATACTTTTGATCTCTAAAATAAGGCAGATGTTTCATATTTTCTTCCATTTTGATGTGACTTACATTTTGCTATCTACGTGGTAAGCTTGTGGATTCAAAGGTTAGGGGATTCAAAGGTTAGGGATACCCCCAGAATTACAGGTTGTGACAAATACTGGGGTTAAACTTCCCAGCCTTTGCCAGGCTGTGACTGTCCAGACAGGAGTTGCTTGTGACGACAGGCACGTATAAGACCCTAGGGAGTGAGAGGTTGTACTTAAAGAGAACCTGGATGTCTTCCTATTTCTGATTTCCTAATTATCTTTATTCTTCCTGCAGTCCGAAAGGCACTTTATAATGCAGGTGGTCTGTGAGGCTACACAGTGTCCAGATACGAGGGTAAGTGAAATCCTATGAAAAATCTCATGCCTTTCCCTCTGAAAAACCAGTTTGGATATACAATTTGAGAGATACAGGGTGGGAGAAAGTTAATATATTGGAGGTCACTCTTCTTAAAAAAAGATAAAGGAATAAGTGGTTGGCTTTGCTGCTTTATTGCTACAGGTTATCCCAGGGCTGGTCTTCTAGCTATAGTCCGTGAAGCTGGTTTCTGTTGCCCTAATTTGAGCATGTGAAAGTTACAGCTTCAAGCTGAATTAGCACTAGAGAGAGTTTTGTTCTGCACAGGTCTTTTTTTTTTTTTTTTTTTCTATTTTTTGCAATTTATTTTTATTGGAAAGGCAGATCAAATTTACAAAGAGTAACAACTGAGATATCTTCTATGTGCTGGTCCACTCCCAAAATGACCCAGTGACCAGAGCTGAGCTGATCTGGAGCTTCTTGTGGATCTCTCACGCTGGAGCAGGATCCCAAGGCTTTGGGCCTTCCTCTTTTGCTTTCTCAGGCTACAAGCAGGGAGCTGGCTGGGAAGTGAGCTGCTGGGATTAGAACTGGCACCCATATGGGATTCCGGCACGTTCAGGGCGAGGACTTTAGCTACTAGGCCACGCTGCCAGGCCCCTCCTCTTTTGCTTTCTCAGGCTACAAGCAGGGAGCTGGATGGGAAGTGGAGTAGCCAAGATATGAACCAGTGCCCATATGGAATCCTGGCACTTGGAAGATGAGGAGTTAGCCATTGAGCCATGGCATTGTGCTTCCCCCTCCCCCGAATAGATACGATACTTGTATTTTATTTTATTTTCGATGATATTTACATAGTTGGGAATGATTCATGCCCTTGTAGACTACCGAGTAGGGTGAGGGGGTCGAGGAATGAGGAAAAGTGAATGGGATCACTGCCTCCGATCTTTTTTTTTCCTATGTCTGGGGAAAGTAGAGAGAGGGCAGCTCCTGGCATCCTAACTGCATCAGTACCCATCATCCACATCAGCCTACACGCACACTGGTGGTTTCCATTGCCTGGTCAGTTCTGTCCCCAGCCTCATCTCAGTGCAAACCAATGCATGATGAGGCCTAGCCCAACCCTGCCCACCAAACTCTGGGTACCCTTATTTGAAAGGCACTGCTCCCCAAATGGCCACATGTTGCAGAGCTGGGTCAGTCCAAAGCCAGGAGCATAACTGCTCTTTCAAATGGGTGTGTATACGGTGCATGCTGTGCTGCCTTCCCAGGCACATTAGCACCACACTAGACTGAAAGTGGAGTATCTAGGGCTCAAACTGGCACCTATGTGGCTACCCATACCTAGGCTATATCTTTACCCATTACACCACAGTACAGGCCCCTGCACTGGTGTCTTTAAAGGAAAGGGAAGGAATGGAAAATTGGAGGAGTAACAAGAAGCTTGAGGGGAGAAATGAGAACATCAACGTGTGTGTCCCAGTGAGCCCTTTAGGGTGTTAACTCACTTGAATTGAGTATGTTTACATACAGCGTTATTTCAATAAATTGTTTAATTATCTGCTCTCTACAGGTACGCGTGGCTGCTTTACAGAATCTGGTTAAGATAATGTCGTTGTATTATCAGTACATGGAGACATATATGGGTCCTGCTCTTTTTGCAGTAAGTGTCTTGATTTTATGTGATTGAGCTTGTACCTGGTTCCCAAGTTTGATTACCTCTGTAATCTAACTGTTACGGGACTGAGGAAGTTGTTGTGTCTGAGAGTTGTTGGTGCTTGTCAGTAGGCCCACATAAGTATTATGTGTTTAAAGAGGGGATTCTAACCTGAATCAGTGCTTACTTGGGATCTGGGGTCTTTGTTTTTCCTCTTCAGATCACAATTGAAGCAATGAAAAGTGACATTGATGAGGTGGCTCTTCAAGGAATAGAATTCTGGTCCAATGTTTGTGATGAAGAAATGGATTTGGCCATTGAGGCTTCAGAGGTGAGCTGGGAGCTGTTCTCTGGTTGGATATCACCCTCTAGTCCTATTCTCCTCCTGGCAGAGCTTCATTCTGAGCAGGCTCAGAGGGCATTTCCCCTTGTAGCCCCTCAGGAGGGAGATCAAGAATTGGGCATCGCCTGTTTTGGGTGCTGAGTGTGCTATGACTTAACTTAAAGCACTGATAGGAGTACCATGGATGCAAGAGGGCAGCAGGCTGTCCCAGTTGACCCAGGTGATGCCTGATGCTCACTCCCTTTCCAAGGTCCTGATGCATGGTTCCAGCATGGAACTGGTGAGAGAATCACATGTGATTTCTCTGCATTGCTTGATGCAGGGAGCACTTAGATGTCAGGTTGCTAATGTGAACTGACCTTGTGAAGATGTTGCCTGGGTCCCTTAAAGTAGATACATAAACCACCTCAAAGCACCTCTGTGGAGGAGCCCCTTCAGAGGTCACAGTGATGTGTGGGATCACCATGTAGCCCTGCACTTTGCTGTCCGAGACCCTGAGGCACCTCTGCTGGTGCCTTCCTACCTTGTTTGCACTCTTCCTCCTTAGGCCGCAGAGCAAGGACGCCCCCCGGAGCATACCAGCAAATTTTATGCCAAGGGAGCACTGCAGTACCTGGTCCCAATCCTTACACAGACACTGACTAAGCAGGTGAGTTCTTTGCCAACTCTTAAGTAGATAAACTGTGAAACTTTACTGAGGTTGGGTTGATTAGGTGAAGTTGTCCTGGCAGGCCAGCGCAGTCCATCAGCTGGAGCTGTGTCGTTGAAACCCTGAGCTGAGTGTGTGATCTGGGTCTGAACTACCTGAATGGCCTCCAGCAGGCACAGACCACACACTAACTAGAATTCCTACCATGCAGACTGTCAGAAAAGGTGTTTGAGGGTTCTCAAATATTTGTTGCTTCTCTCTCCTTTTCCTTCTCTGTCCAGATGAGGATGAGACAAGGTGCAGAAGCACTGTCCGCCTGCTTCCTTCCTTTCTACATCCTTTGTCCTTTTACCTGTTAAATAACTTTAGCACTTGAGCACCAAAACAGACCCCAAAAAGCTATTCCAGTATCTGGGATCCTTTCAGTTACAACAAAAAACACATATTTCTTAAATGCCAAGATTGTATATAAGCTGTTCATGTGGGACTTTGACCAACAGAAGTCTTCTGGTCCTGCAGAATGATTTCCTGGAAATTGGATGTAGTGAGGAAAGAGCAATTAGCTAAGCTGTCCGCCATCGTGCTATGTTTCTCTTGACTGGTTGTATCATGGCATCACTTGGCACCTGTTTTAAGAAGTTTCTGTCTCCTTGTGCCCGCTGTGTGTGAAATGTTACCACAGATATGGCAGTGTTCTCCAGAACAGCACTGAGAACTTGGGGCATTGCGGAGGGTCTTCATTACCAAGGAATATGATGATTGTTTTGGGGAGGGTCTACCCAACTTCATATAGCAGTACAAAAGGTAGAGTACAGATGTTTGGCTTTAGATGGCCTGGATATTTTCTTCCTTTTCTGGATAAGTCTTCAGTTTTACTGTTGGTTTGTTTTAAAGAAAGCAAAAAGGAGACAGAATTGCAATGGTCAGGGCTAGGCCATGTTAAAGCCAGGAGCTTCATCTTGGTATCTCATTTTAGCAGCTGGATTGAAAATGGAGCAGCCAGGATGTGAACCAGTACCCATATATGCAGGTGGATGCATTACCTACTTCACCATAAGCCCTTTGTTTTGTAGTTGCTACTTTGTTTTTCTTATTGTTAAATTTTTATTTTGAATTTTTGGATTTTATGGTATAAGTTCATAGAGACTAGGATTTCAGTCCCCCCTCCCCAGCCAAAAACCATCCCCCCCCAAACTGATTTTCTCCATGTTGCTACAATAGTCCTTCATAAGGAGTCATGATTCCATCAGTCTGGTTTTTTTTTTTTTTTTTTAAAGATTTACTTATTTTCATTACTAAGTCAGATATACAGAGAGGAGGAGAGACAGAGAGGAAGATCCTCCGTCCAATGATTCACTCCCCAAGTGAGCCGCAGCGGCCGGTGCTGCACCAATCCAAAGCCAGGAGCCAGGAGCCTCTTCCAGGTCTCCCACACGGGTGCAGGGTCCCAAAGCATTGGGCTGTCCCCGACTGCTTTCCCAGGCCACAAGCAGGGAGCTGGATGGGAAGTGGAGCTGCCGGGATTAGAACTGGCGCCCCTATGGGATCCTGGTTCATTCAAGGCGAGGACTTTAGCTGCTAGGCCATGCCGCCAAGCCCCAGTCTGTTATTTAAATGTGCCTGACATTATTGGTACAGACAATGTGGGACAGTCCGGCATCTCATTGTCTGCACATTTCCAACAGTTTCATTGGGAGTGCTACATTATTTTTTAGTTTGTTTATTTGGAAGAGGGGAGATAGAGATTTTCCATTGCTGCTGGTTCACTCCCAAGATGGCTGGAGATGGCTAAAGCCTATAGCCAAAAGCTGCATCTTAATTCTTGTGTTATGTTTTTAAGGTTTGTGTGTTTTACTCGAGTTATATGGCAGGATGGGTGAAACAGAAAAGTGCTCCATTTTCTGGTTCACTCCCCAAATGAACACAATAGCCAGAGCTGGGCTGGCATGAGGAGCTTCTTCTGGGTCTCCCACATGTGTGCAGCAGTCCCAAGTCCTTGGGCCATTCTCGCTACCTTTCCAGACTAATTCCTGGGAGCTGATCAACAGTGGAGCAGCTGGGACTTGAACTGGCATTCATGGGATGTTGGTGCTTGCAGATGGCAGGTTAGCTTGTTGAGCTACCTCTCTGACCCCCAAATATAGCAGGTGTAATAGCACCCCAAAGCTCTAAAAATCATCTTTCCAGTCATTGACTTCCTTTCTTTCGGTTTTATTTGAAAAGAGTGACAAAGGGAGGGAGGGGTCTTTCCTTTGTTGGTTCACTCCCTAAATAGCCTAAAAAGTCAACTGGGCCAGGCTGAAAATAGGAAGTCACTTGCGTCACCATCTCCTGCATTTCTGGGTACCTTTACAGGAAGTTTAATGAACATGGAGTGTTTGGGCTTGAAGAGTATGGATTTTCCAGTGGCAGCTTGACTTGCACCACAAAACCACTTGTGTGTATGTATGAGGTTGAGCTTTGCTGCATGTAGGCAGTTAGTTTCTCATTGTTCTGTGTGGTACTAGGTAGAAATATTCATCTACTTATTTGTTCCCCCAAATAGTTGCAATGGCCAAGGGTTCTGCCAAGCCAAAGGAGGACTTCAAACCTGGATTAGTTTGGCCATCTCCCACTGTGGTTAACAGGAACAGGGAACTGGATCCGAAATGATGCAACTGAGACACAGGCGATACTGCCCGTAGCCGCCTAATGTGGTGCACCACAGCACCAACCCTTACACACTAAGCTTAAGTTGGAGTAGTGAAGACTTTTTGCATTAAAATATTCTTATTGGGCCTGGCGGCGTGGCCTAGCGGCTAAAGTCCTCACCTTGAACGCCCCGGGATCCCATATGGGCGCCAGTTCTAATCCCAGCAGCTCCACTTCCCATCCAGCTCCCTGCTTGTGGCCTGGGAAAGCAGTTGAGGACGGCCCAAAAGCCTTGGGTTCCTGCACCGGCGTGGGAGACCTGGAGGAGGTTCCTGGCTCCTGGCTTCAGATCGGCACAGCACCGGCCGTTGCGGCTACTTGGGGAGTGAATCATCGAATGGAAGATCTTCCTCTCTGTCTCTCCTCCTCTATGTATATCCACCTTTCCAATAAAAAAAAATATATATTTTAAAAAACAATTCTTACTGCCGTGTCCTTTCACCAGGATGAAAATGATGATGATGATGACTGGAACCCCTGCAAAGCAGCAGGGGTGTGCCTCATGCTCCTCGCTACGTGCTGTGAAGATGACATTGTCCCACATGTTCTCCCTTTCATCAAAGAACACATCAAGAACCCGGACTGGCGATACCGGGACGCAGCAGTGATGGCTTTTGGTTGTATCTTAGAAGGACCTGAGCCCAATCAGCTCAAACCACTGGTTATACAGGTGAGTCTGGGAGAAGGTTGGAGTAAAAGTTGAAGTAGGATTTTTTTTTTTTTTTAATGACAAGTCCTATGACCCAGGAACTTGGAAAAATATAGAAAAGACCAAAGGATTCCCCTTACTTGTCTGTCTTTGCAACTTTGTTCTGTGTGCACCACAGGATGGAGGTTTTTGGGTTTTTTGTTTGTTTGTTTTGTTGTTAGGATGGAGATCTTAACTGTGAAGATCATTTTGTAACTAGTGTTGTATCCTGGATATTGCTTCAAAAACTGACGATTAGATTATTGTTTCATTCTTTGGACATTTGTGTAATAAGGGTATACTTACTGGAAATTTGAGGGTGGTGCATATACAGCATGGTTCTTTGGAATGTGGCAGATGTGTCCTGATGCTGTGATCTGCCTGCAGCCTGCTGGCAATGTCTGCCCCACAGTAGAACTGGGACTTGGTGAAGGCAATGGAGTTTCTTTTTCATAATTTACCTTTATTAGTTTGATCGATATTTCCAGCAGGTGTTTTTCATTTACAAGAGACTCTCACTGATACTTTTAATTAAAGGCATTCATCAGTATTTCTTCTTTTGAGGTAGCAGTTCCCACGATTTCTTTCTTTCTTTTTTGTTTGTGGGACAGAGGGGCACTGAGCTCCCATCCACTGGTTCAACCCCCAAAATGTCTGCAACATGCAGGCCTGGGCCGGGGGGAGCGAGGCACTGAGAACCCGGTGTAGGTGCAGCATGTCCGTGGCAGGGCCCATAATTTGTAATAACAGGAACTGGAATTGGGAGCAAAATCTGGCAACCCAGCGTGGAATCTGGGCATCAGTTACTGGGGCTAATTTTTGCCCTTGCCGTTTATTTAAAACTGGTGAGTTTTGTTTGTTTTAAAAGAGTTATTAATTTGAAAAACAGAGCTAAACGGTGGGAGAGAAAAGGAAATAATTTCTTTCTGCTGGTTCACTCCCCAAGGGCAGGCCATAATGGCTGGGGATGGGCCAGGCCAAAGTGAGCAGTCTAGAATGCTGACACCGTGGGTATAGTTGCCCAAGGATTTGGGCCATTTTCCACTGACTTTCCAGCCACATTAGCAGGGAGATGGGTGCCTGTAAGGAATGCTGCCAGTGTATGCTGTGGCAGCTTAGCTAGCTACACAACAATGGCCCTGACTTACCTGTTTGAGAAGCAGGATGGATTTTAATCTTTGTTTTGTTTTGCCAATGACCGTTTTGTATTTGTGTAGGCTATGCCCACCTTAATAGAATTAATGAAAGACCCCAGTGTAGTGGTTCGAGATACGACTGCATGGACTGTGGGCAGAATCTGTGAACTGCTCCCTGAAGCTGCCATCAATGATGTTTACCTGGCTCCTCTGCTGCAGTGTCTGATAGAGGGCCTCAGTGCTGAACCCAGAGTGGCTTCAAATGTGTGCTGGGTAAGTGGTCTCTTTTTTTCTTTTGCTGGTAAGAGAAAAGGAGTTTGCCTGAGCCAATGCAGGAAAGTAGGAGGTGTGGGGGAGAAATGAATCCACCTCACTGGAGGGCCTTTTTTTTTTTTTTTTCATAGCACCTCCTTTCTGATTCCCTCAAAGTGCGGGGGAGATGCCAACTGCAGGAGCCAATGGGAGCTGTTGACTCATGGTGACTGGGTCCCCAGTGACCTACAACAGTCATGTAACCCAGCAGAGAAGCTTGGGAGAGTTGATTTTCTGTCTTGAGTTGCTTAGGGACAAATTTTGATTAAGGTGGAGAGTTGCTTGTTACAAGAAGCACTATTACTGAAAAGGGAGCCCGGAGGGAAGAGGGTTAAGTGGCCTAAATACTGAGTCAGTGTAGGCTGTGTGTACTGTGTTGGGACTTCGGGGGAATGGCAGAGGAAGTGCTGATAAGAGGAGTGGGGCAGGAAGTGTTTGTGCAGATGCAAAGTGCACAGGTGAAAAGGCCGCCAGTGAAGGCCTCCTGCTTAGAGATGACCCACACAGACCACAAATACCGAATGTGGTTCAAGACTTATAATTTCAGGACTTACATAATGGTTCCATTGGCTAGTCCTCCCACCTTCAAGCACTGGGATCCCATATGGGTGCTGATTCATGTCCCAGTTGCTTCACTTCCCATCCAGCTCCCCATTTGTAGGCTGGGAAGGCAGTAGAGGATGGCCCAAAGCCTTGGGACCCTGCACCTGCATTGTAGACCCGCAGGAAGCTCCTGGCTTTGGATTAGCTCAGCTCTGGCTGTTGCAGTCACTTGGGGAGTGAACCAGCAGATGGAAGATCCACCCTCCAACTGCCACAGTGGCTGGGCCAAGCCAAAGAGAGGAGCCTGTGACTCCTATCTGGTTATTAAGAGCTCAAGCACTTCTGCTTTTTTAGGCACATTAGCACGGAGCTAGATTAGAGTGGAGTGTACATGTGAGATGCTGACAGTGTAAACAGCTAACTCACTGTGTCACAGTGCTCGCCCCTGAATATTTCATTTTAAAGGTAACATTAATGTTATCTTGAGATCATGACAGAAAAGATTGGAAGTTCACTAGGATTTATTCATTCTGAAGTCAGTTTAAAACCCTACCCAAAGATGCTTTAAGGAAAAAAGAGGTAATATTGGGTTGGGTTTTTTTTTTTTTTTTTTTAAGATTTATTCAGTTTATTACAAAGTCAGATATACAGAGAGGAGGAGAGACAGAGAGGAAGATCTTCCGTCCGATGGTTCACTCCCCAAGTGAGCCGCAACGGCTGGTGCGCGCTGATCCGAAGCCAGGAACCAGGAACCTCTTCCAGGTCTCCCACGCCGGTGCAGGGTCCCAAAGCATTGGGCCGTCCTCGACTGCTTTCCCAGGCCACAAGCAGGGAGCTGGATGGAAAGTGGAGCTGCCGGGATTAGAATCAGCGCCCATATGGGATCCCGGGGCGTTCAAGGCGAGGACTTTAGCTGCTAGGCCACGCCGCCGGGCCCCAGGGTTGGGTTTTGTTTTAAGATTTATTAATTATTTATTTGAAAGTGGTAACAGTAGGAAAGATACATGCATCTGCTTTGTCACTCTGGCTAGCCAAAGTGTCCAGGGCTTGAGCAGGCTGAAGCAGTAAGCGTCATCCGATCTCCCCTGTAGGTTATCCTCCACAGCTTTTCTCTGCATACTAGCAGGAAGCTGTAACTCGAGCTCCTGAGCTCCTGACTATATGGAGTGCCGGTGTTCCCAGTGGTGGCTTTACCTGCTGCTCCACAATGTTAGTCCCTAGACTGAGGGTTTGCTTCACAAGTAATATGAGACTTTTGTGTTGCAGGCCTTCTCCAGTTTGGCTGAAGCTGCCTATGAGGCTGCAGATGTAGCTGATGACCAAGAGGAACCAGCCACCTATTGCTTATCGTCTTCATTTGAACTCATTGTTCAAAAACTCCTGGAGACCACAGACAGGTAACCTCCCCCATACAGAAAGTTATAGTTCCATGGTACCAACCTACTGTTGTGGGGGATAAGTAGCCTAATCGTGAAAGCATAAGGAGACAGGTGAGGACATCATGTGCTCTAAAGGAATCAATGTGTCCTCCATTAGATGATTTGCTTACAACAGTGGGGAGTAGCCAGCATGTGGCCATCTAAATTCCATGAAGTGATTTGGTCTGGTCCTGCCAAAGCAACCCCAGCTAGGCCTAAAGTTAAACAAGTCTATAGTAAGTTTGTTTGTAAGTTGGTAATTTTGTAAGGCCCAAAAATGATGGTACAAATGTGCAGTGCCCTTGGCAGTTGGCTTAAATAGAGATTGGGGATGTGCATTTTAGCCTACAGTGAAGATGCTGTGCTCTGTGTCAGAGTGCCTGGGTTTGATGCAAGGCTGTAGCTCCTGGCTACAGCTTCCTGCTAATGCCGGCCCTGGATGTAGAAGTAGTTGAGTCCTTGCGTCTACATAGAAGACCCAGATTGAGTTCCCATCTCCATATCACATCAAGTTTTTATCTGACTAGTTAGAGGACAGCCCCCACTTTGCATTCACCAAGAGAGGTCATGTACAACCTTCAGCAAGGAGATGGGGAAGAACTTAGTTAAGCTTGGAAGAGTTTATGCTTAGTCCCTTCCTAATAGTTTACTTTAGTTCACAAAACACAAAGATTAAAGGTTATCTCTAAATGCTTGACACTCTTTCATAATTCCACTACATTTGGACACAGAGAGAAAAAAAAATTGAAACATTGTCCCAACCACTTTTCCATACCTGACCTCTCCCACCCTAATCAGGGGCCCTCATGGGTGTGTATCCCTCTCAATTATCTAAACAATACTAAAGGAAATATAATTTTTAAAAAATTAAAAACCTGGACCTCATCTTGCCTAGTCCTGGTTTACATTTGAGTATGAATCAAAAACAGACTATTCCTACCTTGGAATTGTTCTTTTTACAATTACAACCTGGAGATCTTTTTTCGAGCTTCCTTTATGGAGTAATTGATGTAGCTAAATTATTTCACTTTGCAGTACTGACAGTTGTTGTCAGGAGCATTTGATTAGCATCAGAACTAGTAACACTCACTGAGTTTGATCGTCATACCGAATTATTAACTGTCTTTAATGATATTGTGAGAACAGCTTGGACTGATAACAGAACAACCATTGATGAAAACCCTTTGGGAAGTTGGGTTCTTAGATGTTGTTGCCACATCCAAACCAAGTCTTATCCTGTCAGGTTTTGAATTCCTGGCTTTGGCCAGTGTGTGTATTACCTTTTCGCCTCTCTGTCCTTTCTTGGTTGGTTGTGGCTTAAAGACTTTACACTGCATTTCTTGTAGACCTGATGGCCACCAGAACAACCTGAGGAGTTCTGCCTATGAATCTCTCATGGAAATCGTGAAGAACAGTGCCAAGGATTGCTACCCTGCAGTTCAGAAGACCACTTTGGTCATCATGGAACGGCTACAGCAGGTGCTTCAGATGGAGGTGAGTCAGCACTTGTGGCTGTTGGTGCGAGGGGCAGTGCCTTGGACACAGTTCTGTGGTCAAGAATGGCGCTTGTTTTCTTGGATGTCGTGCTTGTACAAAACATGTTATGGTCTTACAGAACTGGTTTACTCCTGCACTACACTGTGTGTGTGTTGCTTTGCTTTTCTTTCCTGTATTAGTGAAGCTGACCTAAACAGGGTCAGGAACACTAACAAAAGTTTCTGTTTAGACCATGTTTTCTTTTTTCCAATAGTCACACATCCAGAGCACATCAGACAGGATCCAGTTCAACGACCTTCAGTCTCTGCTCTGCGCCACACTGCAGGTATGCCGGTGCTTCAGCGCTCCTCGGCAGCACCAGGGAAGAGGCTCCTGATGTTGAACACAGAAAGCTCTGCATTTGCAGGCATTGCTAATCAGAAGAAGCTGTTCTCAGGAGTAATTTCCTGTCTGTCCAGCAAGATCCAGCTTGTTTGCATAATAGGATTACTTAGTGTGTGATGGTTTCTTCTGGCTCCATAGTTAGTGTATATTGACAACTTGTAGTCTTCATTGTTAGGTTGTACAAACCTGGCTCAGTTAGATTTGATTCCCAGTTGTGGTAGCTTAGATAAAAATAAGTTCTTGAGGGTTGTTGTGTTTGTTTGTTTGGTGGTTTGTTTGTTTGTTTGTTTTGAAAGTAAGATTTACAAAGAGAAAGCTCTTTTGTCTACTGGTTTACTCCCCCAAGTGGCTGCAATGGCTGGTGCTGAGCCAATCTGAAGCTGGGAGCTTCTTCCTGGTCTCATGCGGGTACAGAATCCCAAGGCATTGGGCCATCCTCTACTGCTTTTCCAGGCCACAAGTAGGGAGCTGGATAAAAAGCAGGGCTGCCAGGACATGAACCGGCACCAGTATGGGATCCAGGCACGTGCAAGGCGAGGACCCCAGCTGCTAGGCTACCATGCTGGGCCCCATCTTTTTTATTTTATTTCTTGAGGTGTGTTTAGTAACTGGGTTTTTTTCATCGGAGAACATGTAGAATAGATTGGTTCTGAGGCACACAAGAGAGCACCAGGGAGGAGAGTGACTTGTGTGGCTTGGGAGAAGTCAGTCTGGCTTCATTTTATCAATGCTGTTTGTTGACAGTTGTTTAAAGGGTTTGGGATATAAGAAGAACTAATTATAATATTCTTTAGAACTGAAGTGACTTCAGTGTTATTCCAATAAGCCATAGTTAGAGACCGGCTGTTCCAACTCCTTGCTGATGCACCTGAGACAGTAATGGAAGGTGGCTACCTGGGGAGTGAATGAGTAGGTAGAAGATCTCTATAATAACTCTGCATTTCAAAAAAAAAAAACCAGACTCTGGGATGCCAGATGAGTGTATTGTCTGTGATTTGCACTGTCCAACTTCTTAAGTCAAAGTATGTATTTGGCCTTCTAAAAATATGTTATAAAAGGAAAAGGTAAAATGTTCTTGTTGGAGGGTTTGGAATTAACAGATCATAATTCTTACTCATTTCACAGAATGTTCTCCGAAAAGTACAGCATCAGGATGCTCTGCAGATCTCTGACGTGGTCATGGCCTCCTTGTTGAGGATGTTCCAAAGCACAGCTGGGTCAGGGGGCGTACAAGAAGATGCCCTGATGGCAGTTAGCACGCTGGTTGAAGGTCAGTGGGCAGTGACTGGGCAGGACTGTCTGAAGAATGTCAGCATTTTAATGGCCTTGGAGAATTTCTGATTGCAGAAAGTGTAGATCTCTGGGCTCATGATTCGATTAAAGATAAGTATAAATTTGGAGCATTACTTTGCCATTCTCAAAAGTAAACGTAGAGTCAGTTTGCAACTAATATTTACTGGATAAAATGTGAATTAACACTCTGAAGTTCATCAGATCCCTTCTGCCCTTGAAGTCAGCTTGCTTTGACGCGTGCTATTGAAACCTAGAACAGTTCCTCGGGGGTTACCAGCAAGTATGTATCCAAGTCCATTACTGAGGACTACCATCCTGAGGCTCATACCTTCTCAAAGCCTGCAGAGCCCGAGTCTCTCGGAACTGGCAGAATGGGACTGCCCTGCACGGGCAAGGAGGTGAATTTGACTCCTGTAATGGCCGGCTTGGGTCTGAAGCTGAGTGTCACTGGTCTGGGCTGTGGCTTGTAGAGTCCTTGAGGCGACTGCCTGGGAGCCTGGGCTCCAAAGGGGCTGGACAAGAGACAGTATTTCTGACTCATCCAACCCACGGTTAACGTTGCTTGAGGGGCCTGCCGCTTCCTTATCTTGGCCAGCGGTGAAGTCACATTCTGTGGAGCATTGGCATTATCTCCATGGTCTGAGAGTTGGGCCTTTTCTGCACCTGTAACCTTGGCCTGTGCAAGACCACTGTCTTCATGGTGGACTCGGTGATTGCCTCCTGCTTGGTTTACTGATGTGGGCAGCGAGCACACTGTGAGAGAGCTAGGAGAGTCATTTTTACCTACCTTTGCTGTCCTGTGATGCTTTCCTCTGCTAACCATTTGTTTCATTACAGTGTTGGGTGGTGAATTTCTCAAGTACATGGAGGCCTTTAAACCATTCCTGGGCATTGGATTGAAAAATTATGCTGAATACCAGGTAGGATGTGCTTTTGGCATTGACCGCGGTGTCACTGTGGATCGAGTGCAGCCGACTGTAACCACTGTGATTTCCCTGGCACTGTTCCAAAAAGTCAAACTTCTTTATTTGTTGCTGGTGTGCCTGAACCAGGAGTGGTTGAAAAGCCATGTTGGCTATACCATATAAGGAGCACAAGAATGAGTGTTTGCCCAGAGGGTACTAGTTTAAGTGCAACACCAGAATTACCCGATCAGCTCAACTGTGAAGAAAAAAGCCAGGTGGTTCTGCCAGCACTGTCCCTGGTGAATAGTTTCTGACTCGGCAGTATCTAGAAGATCCCTAGTCTTCTGCCATGCTGCCTTTAAAATTAATCTCGGCAAAGGGCGAATTGTTAATTAACAGTGATAAAGGACCAGTGGATAGGTAAAACTGATGTCTTGCCCATGCAGGCAGCTTTCTCTGGTTGATTGCAGGTCTGTTTGGCAGCTGTGGGCTTAGTGGGAGACTTGTGCCGCGCTCTGCAGTCCAACATCTTGCCTTTCTGCGATGAGGTGATGCAGCTCTTGCTGGAGAACTTGGGGGTGAGTGACCACACATGCACTGAGCAGCCAGCCTTTCGAATCACAGAACTTCGGCTATAGGCTTAAGGAAGGGAGTTAATCATTTTCACAGATGATTCCAAAGAAGTGTTATAACATCAGTTACCGGAATGCATGCTTTACTGTAAAGTACAAGAGAAGTAGATTCATAATCTCACTATTCTGAGATTAACTGCAGCTAATTTTTGACAGGCATCCAAATAAAAATTAGTAGTCATTTATTATAAATAGACATTTTGTGAATCTTTAGGACCCCCTCCCCTCCAGGGGCGGGGAAATTTGACCTCATTACTTTTCTTCCTCTTCCCCTGGTTAGAATGAGAATGTCCATAGATCGGTGAAGCCGCAGATTCTGTCAGTGTTTGGTGACATTGCCCTTGCTCTTGGTGGGGAGTTTAAAAAGTACTTAGAAGTTGTACTGAACACACTTCAGCAGGCCTCCCAAGCCCAGGTGGACAAGGTAAGTGAGCATGAATCAATCCTGTTCATCTTTAATTCCAACTCCATCTGTTGGCCAACAGCCACAGCTGATCCGTTTGATGGGGGCATTCTGTTCTTTGTGTCTTACAGTCAGATTATGACATGGTGGATTATCTAAATGAACTAAGGGAGAGCTGCTTGGAGGCCTATACCGGAATCGTCCAAGGATTGAAGGGAGATCAGGAGAACGTACACCGTTGAGTATCTGACCTAGTTCCTTCGTCCCCACATGGGCTCCTGTAGGAAGGAGGTGGGAGGAGTGCAGTGTTGGTGAAGACAGCCTCCCTGAGAGGCTTTGGGGTGCATTCTTCTTTCCGCTGGGCTGCTTTGTCTTGCATTGATTGAGAATTACAGGGAAGGTGATCCAGCAAGACAGTTGGCAAAAGCTGGAGCAGAGGAGCTGCTTATTCTCACAACCAGCTGTATTTGCTTATAGGAGGAAAAGAGGTGGTCTTCTGTTGAGTTTGTCTTTATCCAAGACAGAGTGGTATAGTATCACTACGTGCAGCCAGCTGGTTCTCCAGCCAGATCCTTGAGGCCAAGGGTAGAAGAGGCAGACATTCTGGAAAGGAGGGGAGTCCTGCCGACTGTGTGGCAACTTCATGATCTTTTCTTTCTTTTATAGCTGATGTAATGCTGGTCCAGCCCAGGGTAGAGTTTATTCTGTCTTTCATTGACCACATTGCTGGAGATGAGGATCATACGGATGGAGTAGTAGCCTGTGCTGCTGGATTGATAGGGTAAGTGGCACCCTGCTGCCAGTGGCTGGGAGGTGAGTGCAGCAGAAATTTTGAGAACAGAGTAAATGCAAACACCCACTTCTTTGCCACAGGGGAGATGCCTGTTTATTTTATAGAGTCCAGAGGGTCCTATTTTGAGTGCCCACACGTTCATTCTAGGCCCTCCACATCTCTGCCATTTCTCCTCATTTATCTCTGATTCTGGGCGACTGGTTGCCTCTGTGTAGGCTTCTCTTCTGAGCTTATGAGACATGGGTCTCAAGCTCAAACGCTTGCATTCAAGGGCAAATATTGGGCTTCTCAGCTCTATGATTCCCAGGGAACTGGCCTTTAGCCCAGTGTTTGGGATATCTGCCTGCCAGCACAGACCTTGGAAGACAACAGACATGGCTCGTGTCTTTGGGTTCCTGCCACATGTAGGGAACCTGCGCTGAACCAACTGGTAGCTGTGGTTCGAGACATTGTGTTTCAGGAGTGAAGCAGTGAAAGTAAAACTACTCAGTAATCACCCACAGCAGACTTAGCACTGTAGGGGAAAGCCGAAAATATGGTGTCAATAACGGCCAGTGAGCTCAAGCTCAGGTGTGTGTTTTGCACAGGGACTTATGTACAGCGTTTGGGAAGGATGTACTGAAATTGGTAGAAGCTAGGCCAATGATCCATGAACTATTAACTGAAGGACGGAGATCGAAGACTAACAAAGCAAAAACCCTTGCTACCTGGGCAACAAAAGAACTGAGGAAACTGAAGAACCAAGCTTGGTAAGAAAGAACCTGTCTTTGCTGCTGTATCTTTCTTCTTGGGAAGGAGTGGTTTCTCCAGGCTATTGTGCCTGGCAAGGGCTGCTAGGAGTATTCTATTTGCGCTCCTTGCCATGTAGATGTTCTACCAAACTTGACATCCCCAGCCTTGCACTAGCGGAAGAGCAAGGCAGCTTTACTGAGTCCAGTGTTTAATTCCTCATGGAGTTGGAAAACAGAACTTTCTACCCTAATGAAGAAGTCAGTGATGGCATTGCCCCACAGTTCTCTTCAGTCCCTTCCGCATGCCCTCCTCCTCCTGCAGTGTTTTAGACATAGCCAGGCTCTATACAGATGGTATCGAGTCAGTTTTCTGACCCCTGCTTTGAAATACTTTTATTTTATCTCAATTACTCAGCTGTCATATTCCACAGATCTCAGTAAATATTGGCTGCTTTGAGTTTTGCCTGTGCCTTTGATGTAGGGGCTAGAGAAAGGCAGGTAATTGGCACATTGCAAGGAAAGAAGCAGTCAGTCCTTGCAGAGGTGACAGATTGAGTTCCAGCCTAGAAATGTGTAAACTATTGGTGTCAGAGGCTTTTGGTTTTCTGGGTGGGTGTGTTCTCTAGGTTGACCTTTTTTCCTTCTCTTTTTAGATCTGTTACCATTGGGATGATAACCTGAGACCCCCACTGGAAATCTCCAATCTTTTGAAAAACCCGGAAGTGAGGAGTGTGCACGGATGCTGAATGTTTGGGAATGAGAGGATGAGTGAGTGAGGCTTGAAAAACACACCACA